>NC_139347.1:199586885-200229385 GCF_055883805.1 Amblyomma maculatum | reverse complement strand
GGCAGACCCTGTGTGCTGTGCCCTGTGTACCTTTAAGGCGGTCGACTGCCATGGCCATGGACCAGAGATCCTTTGCGCCATTAAAAGGCGAGTGTCGAGCTCAGTGATGCAATTGACTGGTGAAATATGGTCCCTGGTATTTCAATAGCAGCTTGGAGGAGGGCCTATGTTATGCAGAATGCACACGCAGCCAAACAAGATGTGGAAAAAAGCTGTTGGTGTCGTGAGCGGCTCCAAAATAATATTTCTGTCGCGCATGGACGGGAGACGCAAAGGAGCGGCCGAGCTGCCGGTGGATTAAGGAGAAGCGGGCGGCAAGTAAGTATTTTGTCGAGTGGAGGAGATGACTCGCGTCCATATAATTATAAAAAATTAGAATCCCGTCGTGCTTTGCATAATGGTGTTGTGCGCATACGTGAAGCAGGGTAGCTTTGCATCCCAGTTGGAATGTTCTGCAGCCCCGCGTATTGAAAACTCGTCGGTTGATACGTTCGGTCACGACATTAGTCTGTAGGTGTTAGGCCTTGGTAGTGCTTTGAGTGATACTGAGAGAGGGGCGAAACTACTTTAGATAAAAACACACGTCCACGGTCGCTCAGCAGTTCCCACGGTGCTCGGTAAGGAATTATGAAGTGATGAAAATGAAGGCGACAGCATGACGTTCCGTAACAGCACATAAGGCGGTTTCGGCGAACCGAGTAAGACGATCTACCACTACAATGACGTAGCGGTTTCCTGCTGCAGTGTAGGAAAGCGGGCCGTAGAGATCAATGCCGACCGACACCAATTATCGGAAAAGACGTCTTTTCGAATCATGGCATATACAGACGACCGCAAACATTGTCAACCGGACCTTCCTGCTGTTAAGTGCAGTGTCACAGTTCGAAGACAGTGATAAAGAGAAAGAAAGGAGAAGGACCTTGGAGAACTTTATGCTCTATTTCTGTGCATAACTTGCTTTCTTGTTCCTGAGATTTTTTTATGGTCAGATCCCTTCGGGTAATCGCCCATTTAAAAGGGTACGGCCATATCGCCATCGCCATCTTACAAGGTTCCTTCCTGTCCACTTCACAGAAAAGAAAAAAGTCACCAGTATGGACCCCTGCACCTGCAGCACTGTGACACATCAAATGTTTAAACCCCCTCCCCCTCTTCCTTCTCATTTCTTTATCTTTAGCTGCAACACCCCTCCCCCTTTCTCACCTCCGTTCACCAAGCCCCGCGTCATGCACCCCTGAAGAAGAAGCCGAGCTGTAAAATAAAAAATGATGGCTGGAGAATTTTTCAAGCTTCGAACTCGGCACAACATCTCGCCTCCCCCCCCCCCCCTGTGCCCTTCCATCTGGTCCCTGGTCCTGCTAAGCAGACCAGCTGCCATGACATACGACGACATGAGAAGGCTAGTGCAAGACATTTGAAGAGAATTTCAGTAGGCTGCTGCAGGAGAAAGCGCCATGCACGGCCACGCCAGGTGTAGTAGTCAGGAGCATTGAGAAGATGCCGTGGTTGTAGATGGAGGAGTAGCTGGTTTTGATCTCAGCAGACTCCCCTCTTCGAAAGCGCTAACGACCCTGCTTTACGGTTCCCAGGCTTGCAAGTCGGGATGTCTCTGCCGAAGGCTCACAATGCGCGAGCTGCAGCCCCATCCTCCCCATATCGTCGAGTCACTGCCCTTCTTCTCCTTCCCACCCACCTTGTCTCTGTCTCCGCGCCGCCGACCCCCGTCTTTGGATCTATATAGCTTCCTTGTGTCTGCAAATGCCTTGTTTAAGTCAACGACGGACATAACAGAGATGACATTGATATTGGCAGACGCTCCTTATATTTTGCTTTACGAGGCTATAGCTGAAAAAGATATTTTGAAATTCGATGCTTCGAAAGGTCGGCTTCGCACCCGTAACATGTGGTCCCCTACCTCCAGGTCTCATTTTTTATTCCTTGGCCTTTCATTGTTCCGCCAAACGGAGAAGTTGACGAAGAATGTTTATCGTCAAACAGAATCATGCACTAATTTGGACATCGCTTCTCTGCCCTACTGGATCAGGAAAGAAGCCGACGATATCGCTACAGGGAGAGAAGGTAGGCAGATCACAATGGGCAGCCTTTAGAAGTATCAAACTTATTTACTTCTTTATTTATTGCTTTATTTACTTCTTTTACATAATTAAAAAAGGATTATAGACTATGTGCGAGCACGTAATTGATCGAATCAAATGCAGAAATATGAAGCGCATTTTAAACCGCCAGTTTGCGATTTACACTTGATAGTCCCCAAGTGCATATAGCTACGTAAGTCAACTGCTTGACTAGCCTCAAACTCCGCCCCCTCCCCACTCCTTTTCTCCAGATGACTGCAGACACATATGTGGACACACATGAGAATGAATATTGGTGCTTTTCAGTCTCCAGCTGTTTTATTTTGTTTTGCCGCGGCGCCGTGCGTCCAGGCTGAAACGGTTCTCTACTTCTATGTGAAGAATGCTGTCTTTGGAAGGAAGAGGTCTGTCGTGTCCCTCTGTAATTTTTCAGATCGGAACAAAGAATGGTTTTTGTCTACCGCCGCTTCGTTCAGCCGATCAAGGGCAAGCGGCCGGCGTCTTCCGAGCCATATCGCTGCCGCCACTAGGGTGATTTATCAACTGACTTCTCGGGAACACAGTATTACCATTACCGTTCTTAAAGGTTCACAGAAACGGTCACCAAGAAGCCACTGATAAACGTGTTCAGTGTGTAGAACGAATCCTTTTGAGCATTAACCCAAAGCATGACGCCTTGGAACAAAGCCAGCGATTTATCATTAATTTTTAAAAAACAGCGTTTTTCGAAATTCGCGGGCAGAGAGGTTGTTGCTTGGAGATGTAGCATGGAACTATTTCCTTAGCCCTTGACGTCACGGGCACGGCCGCTCGATGGAAGCGCACTAGGTGCGGCCTGCCACGTCGCACGAAACCGGCGGGAGGCGCCTACTTCCAGTCGCCACCGCCGCGGCGCCACCGTTCGGGGACAGCCGCGCGTGGAGAGCTGCACCTGGCTGCGCTTTGAGGGAGGCGTCGGCGTGGTAGAAGCCTTTTATTTTAAGGATATAAGAGCTCCGCTTCACACAATTTGGCAAAAAGAATTATTATATACTGTCATGTCTAGTGTGACCATGTCAGCACTTAGCGCTTGCTCGGCAAGGATGTATGCTGGAGTGTACCCCGAAAAACTTATAGTGACGGTGGTTCAAGGCCACTCGATTAGAGAGCTCGCATTACCGTGATGTTGCATTCGGATCCAGTTGTTCGTCACATTAAAATATGACCCGGCTGTGAACATGCGAAGCTGTTCAGCTGCCATGGTAGTCTAATGCATAACCACTTCATTAACTATGTCGCAATTCCATGTGTCATTTTCACACCATTTACTCATTCCTGCATACAGCTTTTATACACAAGTTGATGTCAACCTGTTCTTAAGCTGCCAGCGCTATCCGATAAAAAAATGTCCTACTATGAACAACCTCTGTGAAAATGCGACATGTAACGAACCTTTCTATCTCATTGTGACAAATTTTACGGTGGAAATATCAAGATGTCTATTAGGTTAAATATGATAACCGGGAATCTTCGACTCAGTTGGAGTCCTTACACTTTGTACGCCAGAAAGCTATCCGTCATGGCTTCCCGCATTTTGCATGACCGGACAAAGTAAGCGCGCTTGATAGAGCCGGTCTGCCTCAAGGTGCTACCTATATGCGCCGAAAGTTTTGATTACTGTTTTTATTGGCTGCTCGCAAACCCATACAATTCTGCTGGTTCGTAATTTTCAATGGAAGAACGCGCATCGAGTGTTGCTGTTGTGAAATTCTTAGCTCTGATCACAAGAATGTTCACGTGTCAGAACGCAACTGCAGCCGAGATTCAGCGAGCAGCCGAGTACGCTTATTTATTGGCTACACAAACAAAGGAGGAAAATTACCAATCGCAGACGGAAAACCTTTCTTGAGAGAGGTTTATCCCATAGCCATAAACATCGCTCCATTGTTGAGTTGACATTTCCAGCCCAGCTCGCTATCAGTGGGGGCAGCAACTTAACGATATCTTGCATAGCGCCTTAGCATGGGCACGATCATTGCTTTATAGATTAGCTGCAGGTACTGTGTACTGTGAGAAACCAATGATGAAACCAAAAGTTTACACAGCTTGCTACTTCGCCGGACCTCTTCAGACTTCATCATCCTGTTAATGAAGGTACTCGTAAGCTGACAAAGCTTGATTACTTCCTTTGCGGGGTGCATCAAGACTCCATTGTCCTTGGTTTTCATTAACCTGTAACTGGTCCAGCTGACTCATACTTCCTGCAACAGGCTCTTGCTCGACTGACATGTCGCCTCAAAACCATTACCAAATATGGCATAAACTAAGCAAGAACCTCGTAGTGATAAACAAAACTTGGGGTTCTTAAGTCTCCTTGAGGAGCCTCGTTAGAGTGCCCGTAATTTGCTACCTGCTTATGCACCGTATCCCGTAATTGCTGCCTCTGTCGCATATCATTTGAATGCAGCCTTAAGCCACCGCATTATATCAAATAGCACCCTACACATAGCTACATAAAGCCCCTCTTTACCGAAGTCGTACGAACGTGTCGTATAGGGGCATAGTGTGCCTGACTTTGAGAGTTCCGCTTTCAATAATTCCCATTTCACCCTTACATCTTATTGACTCTCTCTGGTTTGGCAGCTCCTGCCACATTTAACATGTCATGTGTTCTCATTGCGCCAAAGGTGTTTGGCCATATCACCAACTAAAGTGCCTCTTACCAGAGAGGTTCTTTTCCCGACTTTCCGCCGACAGAGCGGGCGCCGGATTTTCTGTGGAACGTGGCTTTTCATTTTATCGCATCGGCTCAAACAGTCTCAACCGTATAAACAAATGTATGTACATGCTCCTTTACTTGCAAGGCCACTCAGACTAGCGCAGCAAAATTTAGAACAAATTGCATGCTTATATATATAAAAAAAAAAACCTTCGTAGCTTTTTCTGATATGTTCTCACAACATAACCTGCGAAAAAAGCTCCTGGTGGTACCTCATCGTATCCATCTGCTTCACAACACATCGTTAAAACCCCTGGTTCACTGGCAAGCTTCCTGATAACTAAATAGGTTAAACAACGTGACGGGAACAGGAAAAGAGGGCGACACAACCTATGTTCCCGTCACGTTGTTTGCACGGTTAACCTACAATTAATCACCAACAAGTCCAATCTGCTGTCCCTTGTAGCAAATTCAATGGCAGCTGATAGGGCATTATGCTTCAGCATCTGGACTTTTTAACCGCAGCGTCGCTTTCATGTCAGAAAAAGCGAGTGCATTTCCACTCCTCGCGGCTGTCTTTGCCTGAAGCGAGCTCAGCAGATAAAATTAAAAGGTCTCTTAGATGTCTCTTAAGCGGAGGACGGCGAAAGCCTACCCTTCTCCTATCATTTGCCTCTCATCGTTTGCCACAGTTCATTTCAAGTCGTCGTTTGATATATTGGTTGTTTCTCAGTCTTGATGAGTCTGCCTGCGTAGTCACTGTAGCCCTTATCACTCATAACTAAGTACATTACTCATTTAGAATCAGCAGTGGTCATTACATGTCGTCGTTTCACATATTGGTCATTTCGTAGTCATTAACAGTAATAATGAGTCATGCATATCTATTATAGTCATTACCACACATCGCTAAGCACTTTTACTTATTTCTAATCAGTAGCGGTCATTACATGTCGTAGTTTGATATACTGGTTATTACAAATCATTTTAGTCATTATTAACCATTATTAGTCATTAGAATCAGTCATTGCCTCTATCAATGTCTATAACTTGTGGGGCCCCACAGCCCCTTTTAGCGTTTCGAACCGCGCGCGCTTTTTTCTGTTTGTGTTTGTGTCCGCCCGGGCAGCGCGAGTACGCATGAGCGAGCTGCCCGGAGCGGGGGCGGCATGTTATCGGCGCGAGACAGAGGGTAGATAAGCGCGTTGGAAGCAAGGCTCGGGGCTTTTTCGCCGGGAGGCCGGCCACAGAAGGGCGGCGTGGCAGCGTCCCAAGCCGGCGGGATGTACACGGACGACGGAGCGGAGTCCTGCGAGGCGAAGACGGAAGCGGCACCTTCAAGGAAGCCTTAGGAGTACTGTTAGCGTGAGTGCTGCCACGCGAGTAGCAATGTTCTTGTACCGTGATCAACGCTTTGGCCCTATTACTCGCCCATCGCGCCGCAGTGTGCTTTGTGTTGTCGCGGTGAAGCCCTGACCCTTGTCCCGTTTTATCCTCATAGTCCATTGTCGCGAACTTCGACGGCATGTTTCCAGCGCAGTTTTGACCAATGCTGTTTCTTTTCTATTTTATACTTTTCTGTTGATCCGGAATAAACCGGTGTTTTTAAGAGAGACTTGGTTTTCACTCGTCGGGCGAGACCATCGCTCGCGAACCCGTATTCTAGAAGGCGGAGCCTTCATTTGGCGCCCAACGTGGGGCCTTGGCCTCTTGAACGAGCTACTGGAATCAAAGGCACATTTCAGAGAAATGGTAGGAAGCGAGGCAGTTTCGTTAACGCCCACTCCCTTGTATCGCGATAATCAGCTGCGGCTGAATTTGGCCGTGCCAAGGTTTGAAGGATACGCCGATAAGAAATCTGTGTGCGATTTTCTCTATGAAATCGACGATTATCAGATGGCAATGGCAATTTCGGACAGCGCTCTGGTCACGCGTGTGCTTCCCGTAGCTTTGGTAGGTTCCGCAGCAACCTGGAGGCGTAGACAGCGGCCGTTCGCAACAAAGCAGGATTTTATAGACCGTTTTCGAGAAGAGTTTTTGCCGCCTGACTATGACATCCGTATGAAAGACGAGCTTTGCACCAGGACGCAAGGCGAAAGCGAGGGTTTGCTAGAGTTTTTGCGCAGTTTTCAAGAGCTGCATGAGCGGGCAGATCCTGCAGTTCCGGAACCAGAGAAGGTGGCTCATGCTATACATCGGTGCCATCCAAGGTACCAGCCATATCTCCGGCGTCGCCAGTTCGCGGACTTCGATGACATGGCTAGAGAAGCATCCCGCATCGAGGCATCTTTCCTGGCGGAGCTCCACTACAAACCACCTCCCCCTGCAGAGACTTGCCTTGAGCCGTCCTGTGCGTGGCCTGGATCACCGGCAGCACGCAGCCTGGAGACGCCAGGCTGCCGTACGGAGGCTGGCGACTTGCACGGAGTCACAAGCCCTGATGCGTCTACTCAGGTGACGAGCCGATTTCATGGGGCGACAGGTCAGACGGGGCCCCGTGTCTTCTTGCCATACGCAGGCGCGGGTACCCCTTGTGTGGCAGCAGTTGGGACACCCCACGTCAGAGCGCGCAAATCCCGGAAATCTCCTACAGCGGCTGCCGGCTACCATTCACCATCGGGTGCAACGTGGGTGTCACCATCGGGTGCAACGTGGACGTCACCTGCGGGTGCAGCGTGGGTGTCACCACCGGGTGCAACGTGGACGTCACCTACGGGTGCAGCGTGGGTGTCACCACCGGGTGCAACGTGGACGTCACCTACGGGTGCAGCGTGGGTGTCACCACCGGGTGTAACGTGGACGTCACCTACGGGTGCAGCGTGGGTGTCACCACCGGGTGCAACGTGGACGTCACCTACGGGTGCAGCGTGGGTGTCACCACCGGGTGCAACGTGGACGTCACCTACGGGTGCAGCGTGGGTGTCACCACCGGGTGCAACGCGGACGTCTCCTACCAGTACAACGTGGGTGTCACCACCGGGTGCAACGTGGGTGTCACCACCGGGTGCAACGTGGGTGTCACCACCGGGTGCAACGGTGTCGCCATCAGGTGAGAAGCGGGCGTCGCCCCCGGGCACAACTTGTCCTCCGATTCGCAGATCCAGGACAACACAGGGGAGGGTGTTTTGGTCATCGCACCATCCAGCGGCCAGGCCGCACAGACGTGGCCAACCACCGGGAGAGCTGATCCAGTCGCTACCTTTCCTGCCTGAATCGAACCAGGTGCCACAGACACAGGTGTCTTCGACACAGGTACCATTGTCACCACCTGCGCATGAGGCAGACCCCGAGAAGCCCTACAAACACTCGGTGAGTGCAGTCCCGTCAACTTCTTTTGAGGAAAGCCAACCAGACAAGACCCCGCTGGTCTTGGTCAAAATGGCCGGACTGGAGCTTCCAGCCCTTTTAGACACAGGGTCTACAGTGTCAGTCTTCGGCGATCAGGTGAAAAATGCCTGCGAGACAAAATGTGTCCGGTTGCGGAGTGTAAACACTAACCTTCGTATGGCATCGACTCACATAGTACCCGCAACCTCAGCAGCCCGCCTAACAGTTGCTATAAATGGTCGAAAGATTAGACAGCGTTTCTTACACCTCCCCGGACTATCCTGGCCAGTCATACTAGGCCGTAACTTCATAGTGAAGGCAGGAATCGTGATAGATCTCAGTAAGGGAACCTACCGGTATGGCACCGGTACAGAAGCATTTCAGTTCAAGACTAAGGCCGCTGAGCCACAGTCACAGTTGCTTGCCACGAACGGCCATTCGGCCAATATCACAGGCTGTGGTATTCTAACCGTTTTGAATTCCTTCACGGGGTCACCAGCGGAAAAAAGCAGAATCGAGACAATGCTCAGGCCCTTTGCAGCAATGTTCACGGAGGCTCCGGGGAAGGCCAACGTACTAACCCACAGGATTGACACCGGCGATGCTCGTCCTATCAGATTCAATCCAAGGCCCTTGAGTGTCCACAAGCGAGCGCTGCTGGATGGGGCCCTCGACGAAATGGTGGCTACCGGTGCGGTGAGACCATCAAAAAGCCCCTGGGCGTTTCCTGTTGTTCTCGCGCCTAAGAAGGATGGAACAGCACGGTTGTGTGTCGATTATCGACGTCTGAATGCTGTGACAGTGCGAGACTCTTACCCTTTCCCGTCTGTTGACTCTGTCATGTACTCACTTGGGTCAGCAAAATTTTTTACAACTCTCGACTGCAGTAGGGGATTTCTGCAAATCCCGATTGACCACTGCGACATTGACAAAACGGCTTTCACTTGCCACCGGGGACTGTTCGAATTTGTGCGCTTGCCTTTCGGGTTGTGCAATTCACCTGCTACTTTTCAACGGGTGATGGATATTGTGCTCGGAGACGCTAAATTTAACTACGCTATGGCCTACATGGATGACGTAGTAGTGTTCTCAGAAAGCTTAGAAGAGCACCTCCGTCATCTAACGAATGTCCTTCAACGAATGCAGAAGGCGGGCATCACCATTAACCCCGGCAAGGTTCAGTTGGTGACAAGCACAATCAATCTTCTTGGGTTCATTGTGGAACAGGGCACAGTTCGCCCGGATGAAGAGAAGCTTCAAGCCATTCTGCAGCTCCCCCCACCAAACAACATAAAGAGCCTCCAGCGTTTCTTGGGCATGGTGGGATTCTACCGCCACTTCATCCCGAACTGCGCTGACCTGGCGCGACCCCTCCATCAGCTCCTCCGGAAGGGTGCCCGCTGGTCATGGACAGAAGCCGAGCAGGGATCATTCCGTTCACTGTCTGCAGCCATCGCGGATACTGCACGCCTGCGGCTTCCAGACCTTAACCGGCCATTCACGGTACAAACGGATGCAAGTGAGTACGGAATTGGGGCGGTATTGCTTCAAGAACATCAAGGAAAGCTTTGCCCATTGGCATTTGCTAGTCATACACTGACGGCACCGGAAAGGAACTATACTGTGACAGAGAAAGAGTGTCTCGCGATTGTGTTTGCCCTCAAGAAATTTGACATGTATTTGGATGGTGCAGAATTCACTATTCAGACCGACCACCAGGCCCTATCGTGGCTTTCGAGGTTGCAAAATCCAGCTGGCCGTCTGGCCCGCTGGTCACTCGCTCTCCAAAAGTATAATTACAGGATAGAATACAGAAGAGGCACTTTCAACAAAGTGGCCGATGCCCTGTCACGAGCTCCACTTCCGGGCGAGGGAGAGCGAGCAC
Source organism: Amblyomma maculatum (assembly GCF_055883805.1). Lineage (NCBI taxonomy): Eukaryota > Metazoa > Arthropoda > Arachnida > Ixodida > Ixodidae > Amblyomma > Amblyomma maculatum. The sequence goes on along the minus strand of NC_139347.1, from coordinate 200,219,379 downwards.
CCGCGGTCCATGCTGTGACAGCTCCTGCCGACATCTGGGGCACACTGGTGTCCCGTCAACAGCTCCTTGACGCTCAGCTTTCAGACGACCAGTGCAACCAGATACGCCAAAGCCTGAACAGCGCCAGCCCTGCAGGGAGCCGGGCGCTTAACGGAAGCTATGACTGCTACGTGGAAGCAGAAGATGGTTTGATCCTGCGGTATATACCTGCTGCGGACACCGACAGGGGTGAGTCCGCATTTCGTGTGGTCGTTCCTAAGGGCCTACGTAAGCATTTTCTAGAGTACTTCCACGATACACGCCTCGCAGGTCACAGCGATGGCAAGAAAACATATGACAAATTGTGTCGCGTTGCAACATGGCCCCGCATGAGAAGGGATGTCCTGACATTCGTCCGCACTTGTCATACCTGCCAGACCGCGAAGCCAAGGGGAGGAAAACCACCGGGCCTCATGCAACCTGTAGAGAGCCGATACCCATGGGAAATTGTAGCTTGCGACATAATGGGTCCCTATCCCAGATCAGTGAAAGGGAATCGCTACTTGTTAGTAATTACTGATCATTTCTCGAAATGGGTAGAACTGTATCCCCTGAATAGGCTAGACTCGAAAATAATTTGGGATAAGCTACTAGAAACATTCACTCGCTTTGGTTTCCCAGCTCAGCTTATCACTGATAATGCCAGGTATTTCACCGGTAGGATATTCACTGCCACTTGCAAAGTTCTTGGCGTGCAGCACAAAAAGACTACGCCCTACCATCCTCAAGCAAACATTACAGAGCGAGTGAATCGAAATCTCAAGACTATGATGGTGGCATTCACGGAGCGACACAAGGACTGGGACGCTCGTATCCAGGAGATGGCCTTCGCCACAAGAACCACGGTAAACCGGTCAACAGGTTTTACGCCAGCGGCCATTCTCCTTGGTCGTGAGCTCAGGTTCCCTATTGAGCATGCTCTGAATGGCTCTGATTTGCCGGGTCTTAGCCATTCTAAATTTGCTCATGATCTTTCCAGCCGCTTGGCCGAGACTCTGAAGGAGGCAAGGGAAAACCTAGACCTTGCCCGCCTGGAACACTGTAACCAGTACAACAAGGGAAGGCGACCTTTGGAATTCACAGTCGGCGACAAAGTCCTTCGCCGCACGCATCCACTAAGTGATGCAGCAAAAGGGTTTGCTGCTTCTCTCGCTCCACGATGGACTGGCCCTTACACGATAACAAAGCGCGCGTCTCGGCTTTCTTACTTTATTCGCCATGTGCAGGGTGGTCGAGAAGCCGGACCAGTCAACGTGGCCGATCTCCGAGCTTACCACGGCCGTCCACTAGCCACATAGAACCACTTGACCTACCAGGCACTACGGCTACCCACGCTCGGCGGATACCTCCAAGCATGCGCCCCGCCAGCAGCAGTACCAGTTCCACCCTTATCCCGCGTTATTGTTGTTTTACACGTCGGGAGGTGTCCCGTCTTGAGAGGGGGGGAGTGTGGGGCCCCACAGCCCCTTTTAGCGTTTCGAACCGCGCGCGCTTTTTTCTGTTTGTGTTTGTGTCCGCCCGGGCAGCGCGAGTACGCATGAGCGAGCTGCCCGGAGCGGGGGCGGCATGTTATCGGCGCGAGACAGAGGGTAGATAAGCGCGTTGGAAGCAAGGCTCGGGGCTTTTTCGCCGGGAGGCCGGCCACAGAAGGGCGGCGTGGCAGTGTCCCAAGCCGGCGGGATGTACACGGACGACGGAGCGGAGTCCTGCGAGGCGAAGACGGAAGCGGCACCTTCAAGGAAGCCTTAGGAGTACTGTTAGCGTGAGTGCTGCCACGCGAGTAGCAATGTTCTTGTACCGTGATCAACGCTTTGGCCCTATTACTCGCCCATCGCGCCGCAGTGTGCTTTGTGTTGTCGCGGTGAAGCCCTGACCCTTGTCCCGTTTTATCCTCATAGTCCATTGTCGCGAACTTCGACGGCATGTTTCCAGCGCAGTTTTGACCAATGCTGTTTCTTTTCTATTTTATACTTTTCTGTTGATCCGGAATAAACCGGTGTTTTTAAGAAAGACTTGGTTTTCACTCGTCGGGCGAGACCATCGCTCGCGAACCCGTATTCTAGAAGGCGGAGCCTTCAAACTTTTATTAATTACCGATCACCATCAATAATTTTCATTCTTAATCTCCCTCCTTGCACACCAGTGCACAGATGCGACGCACAGATAACAGGCGCAGCTTCTGCGCATAGATTTTCGCTCCATGAGCCTAGAACGGCTTTCGCCTTAAAAAACAAACGCATCCAGTCTCAACGTTAACGTGCTTCCACACGCGCACACGAAGAAGTTTGCGTTTACCACGCAGACGCGAGGTGAACGCACCCAGAAAGCAAGCAAACCGCGCGCTCAGAGCCGGCGGCCCCGGCGGCGACGTGTCCCCGAACTGTGGCGCCCTCAGCAGAAATAGCGGGCGCAACTGTAAACTTCCCAAGGATGCGCTTGCCCATTGACGGCGGCGCGACGCAGCAGGCCGCACCCAGTGCGCTTCCATCGAGCGGCCACGTCAAGGGTGAGTTGACTGGCACGGCTTGCTAGAAGCTGCCATTCGCTGCGGCCACTGCAGCCATGACGTCATGGACACACTTCCGGTAGCTGCGAAAGTCGTCTGCTCGTGAGCAGCGCGAGCTCCTCAGGCGCCTCCTCAGACGGTCAACCACCGCACGATGGCAGCACCTCTTCGACCGCCGTAAACACCGCCGCTGTGGCCCTTCCTCCTGCATGACACGACAGATCGTTAGCGCCGGTGTCCAAAATAAAACGTGCTAAAATTTGTTGGCGTCTGGAATACGGAGCCGAATATCGAGTATTAAGCCCTCGTCAGGATCGCTGACCAGCAGCAAATTGCTGGTAAGAGTGATAGCCGTGATATAAGCAAGTTTCTGCTCAAGCCAGCTGCCGCTGCTGCATTTTGGCTCATTCGATCTGCTCGTACAAGCTCTGCGATTAATGCGTCGCCAGAGTTTATCCTATGATTATTTTACTATAGCAGGATAGGAATCAGAATAAGTCAAATTCATAAGTAGACGATTTACGGCAGCGTTGATCAGTTCCAAAGCACCGACCACAGCGGCTTCGAAGCGAAACAATTTAGGCCTAGCGACGACTAGGGGGGATGGCCATGCAGAGCGCCGTCGTTTGCCGCGCTCACGCGCCCCACCCCCGCGGTAGAGTGTAACGTACCTCAGCCTGCTAGCGGCATCCCGTGCTGCAAGCGTTGCAAACTCGTGTACTTTCATAGCTAAGGCCGCGTATTTTTTGACGCTCTGCTCAGCAACAAGCCGTTCAAGCCATACTGTAGGCAGGACCAGGCTTCAGTACGCAGTCGCTGCGCTGTCGGCCGTAATCGAAGACGTCGGGCGGCACAGTAGACACCGCATATTCTATACATCGACCTTTAAACGTAATACACTAGGTAAATTAATAACACTGTGAAGCAGACCCGCTCGTACGTTTCACGCACTCGGGCGCCGACGAGTAGACTCTGTCAATAGCCTCGGCTAACCACGCAAATCGAGGTCGCCAAGCTCAGTTTGCGATAACCGCGGTCAGTGGTGTAACAGGCGGACACGCTAACCGCGGTTAAGATTAACTACGGTTAGCCGGAAGAACCGTGGTTACAGGAGACCGTCATCTCGCCGCTACCACACGGGGATTAGGCCTATTAGGCCCACCGTTCAGTGCTTTGACAGTGATCACGTGGTTTGCAAATAGACAACCAAATTGCTCAATGCGCATTCATTTCTTACGATAAACGACTTAATAACATTACACGGTAATGTTTTTATCCACGTTGGGCAGCTACACGTAACTGCTCTGCGCATTCGCTTCAATCCATAACTTCAATCTGACGCCAACTGAGTGCAGTCTCGTAACATTGGGTGCAGCTAGCTTCGTAGCCAGATCTCCAGGTAGCGGCAAAGCAAAACTTCCGCCAGCTTCCCCACTGCAACCCACGCTGTCACTGTCACTGCCTGTCCTCAGTGTTTTGGCCTTACGTTCATGTTGTGCCCTTCGTACTGTGTCTCGTTTCCGTGTTTTTTCATATATATTCGCGACCTATGCGGCGTGTTTGTTTTCTGTGAGTGCCGCTCCCAAGCGGAAAGATGGCTGCGAGCGAACCGTTTGACCGAAATGGACATCGTGAAGCTCATGAATTCTGGTCCGCGTTCGTAATGCAGCAAGTTGCACTTCAGCGCCAGCGTGCCCAACTTGCCTCTCTCCAAGCTGAGATTGCGTGTGTGGAAGAGCGAATGTGTGCCGAGATGCAGTGCGTCAGCTCGCTGCAGCTGTTGTACAACTGTGCCCACTTGAGAGAGGGTTATGGTCCTACCCGAGAGGAAATTCTTGGTATAAAACGACGATGCCTCACCTTCCCGACAGCGAATTCAGGACACATTTTAGAGTGAATCGCAGCACGTTTCGTTACCTATTAAGTGCATGTGGTGCATGAGACGGCAGGACACAAACATGAGGATGGCTGTACCTCTGCACAAACGGGTTTCAATCGGCCTTTACCGTCTTGCCACCTCCGGTGAAGACAGAAGCATCAGCAATGCTTTTGGTGTGGGGCGCTCCACAGTGAACGAGATTTTCTGGGAATTCTGCCATGTTGTTGTGCGGCTACTGGAACCGAAATTTGTCTGCTTCCCGACAACTCGCTACTTGGCCGTACACATGCGCCAGTTTGCCGCAGTGACGGGGTTTCCTCAAGGCGTTGGCGCCCTTGATGGATGCCACATCGAGTTGTGTCCACCTGAAGAGAACGCAGTAGATTACTATAAATACAAAGGCTGATATAGTACCATTCTTTTGGCAGTTGCAGATCACAAGTACAAATTGCTGTACTGCTGTGTCGGTGCACCAGGTAGGAATCACGATTCTGGTGTATTTCAAGCCTCCATACTCCTGAAACTGTTGCAGAGCGAACTGTTCAGCTGAGAAGTGAAAATTCTGAATAGCGTGTCAGTTGGCCCTGTCCTGCTTGCTGATCAAGCGTTTCCTCTCCAGGCACACATTATGAAGCCTTATTCTCAACCTGGTGCACAAGGATCTCCGACACAGTTATTTAACTTCCGCCTTTCATCTGCAAAAAACGTTGTGGAAAATGTGTTTGGGAGAGTGAAAGCACGTTTTCGTATGTTGTTGAAGGGACTGGAATGCGACATACACAATGGTAACACTGCCATTCGTGCTGCCTGTGTACTCCACAATGTGTGTGAACAAATGTCAGATCGCTATGGTATCGCTTGGCTCGATGCAGCTCAGTGATAAGACCAGAGGCGCACTAAGCCGGTGTGCACCAGCAGTCGGCATGATGCGCCTGGAGTAGCAGTTTGAGTAGCCCTAGCAAATCTAATTCTTTTTCTAATTTTTTTTAATTGAAAGCTGCCAACAGTGCTCTGTGCTGTGATAGGAGACTGGATGTGATGCTAGAAAGTGATACGCAGAACTCTCAGTGATGAATTGTTGCACAAAATGAGTATGTCACAAGTACGCACGCCAAAGAAATTTGCATGTATTGAGTTTTTTTTAACGAAAAATGCCTCCATGATGTCAACCATTCTACTTGGATCCCATTCGATTCCTTCATGAGCCTAACAACTCTCTTCTGCAGTTTCCTGCTTTTTTTAGTCGCGCTTTCAGCTTTTTTCTACTGCCTGTTTATGTGCTATGAGTAGCTGCTGGACAGCTGATGGAGAAACCCTCTTTCTATTGCCAGCATTACTACTAGCTGGTTCTGCAACTGCAGGCTGTCTACTGGCTGGGCAGCCAATAACTGGCTCACAGTGAGAACTGTTGCTCAGTGCTGCACTGACATCAGCAGTGCGTTTAGTGTTGTTGACCTCTTTTGTAGTGTTGTTTTGCAGTTGACCTTCCATAGTGGCAGCAGGCCTAGCACTCTCTTGAAGGACGACGCTATCTGCTTCTCTCCATGACAGCAGCTCAGCACCTTCCGGCACCTCATCCACTACTAGCACCTGAACCAAACAAGTATACAGCAGAGAGCATTGTTACTCGGATGCATTTTTTGCTATGTCATGCTATATTTACTCGACGCAAGACAGTCATAACTACTTTCGAGTGTTCATATTCAGTTCACTACAAATGAAAAAAAAAAATGTTGATACTACATGTGAGTGCACAAACTTGGAATATTATACGGCCTTCTTGAGTTCCAAACACATGGAATAAACTTGCTGAAATCTAGTGCCTGTATTCCTGTGATGGTTATGTTCAACACTGTGTACAGTAAACCCAGACACTGTCTTATTATTGGATACACTGAGGCAGACGTCATGGTTAGGCAACCAGTTATGAGCAGTTCTTGTAATGTAGCACCACGTGTCGTCAACCGCCTGTATAGTAAAAAAAGAAAATACATCATGGAAATAACTGACGGTCCGGCAGAGTAAAGGTATGGGGCAGACTTGGCGCCCCACTGAGAGCATTAGAGAGGGCGGCTGCGCTCCGCTCCCCCCCCCCCCCCCCCCCTGTGCGTATGCCTATGTCTATGCATATAATATGAGTGAATATGAGTTGTTCAAAGCAAATTTCAGGAGTTTTATATTTCATTGTTCATCTGGAATATCACAATTACGATGACCGAACAGTAAATATGGTTACTCTCGTCACAACTTGCAATTGGAAACAGCACACACGATGCACTCTCTGAACAAAGTCGGCCATGCGTACAGTCGATGTGCGTGGCCCTGATGACATAGTTGCTCACCTCTTATTACAATGCTTGAAATAATGCTGCTATAGGACATGAATGAAAAGGGTTTTTCATAGCCCTAGATAAATGATCTTTCAGCCTTTAATACACTACCACTACAACATATATTTAAAGCTACTATGCTGACAGGTGCCGGTTGTGGCTTTCGGTATAGGCGTTGCAGAGCTGCTCACGAAATAGGTCAATGGAAAGGCACGTCTAAAGAGCACCTTTGCACTCAAGAGCATGAAACAGTTCTCCTTCGTTGTGCCATCTGCACTTTTTAGCTGCATTCAAGTGCGGTTCTAATCTAAAAATGAAACAGCAGTGTTTCACTTTATTGTCTTGCTTCACAGGCTCGATCACATTTGTCAGTGTGCTGTGTAGTATAATAAGTCAATTCATAACCCAGCTGCTTCATTCAGGGGCAATGCATTTGTGTCTGTGCGGTTTGCATGATTTTGCAGCTGCATTGGGGTACAAGTTTTATCAGCAAAGGTCAGTAGCTGCCTTAGTGTATTATTTTACTTTCTCTGTACTGCTCTAGCAATGCAGACAATGTGGTTGAAACTGTACATGTTAATGTGACGAAAGTACATGTGACACAATGCATATTCTCCCTTCGATGCCCAAGCAAATGAGATGTCATGTTAACAGGCCAAAACTACAATGGAAAGGCTTAGTATATAAAAAAATAATGATCTTAAGATGCCCACATTAGTTTCCATTAAATTAATGGGGGCACAATTAAATTTTACATTGGAAACTCACTGACAATAATATGTAAACTCGTGCTTTTTTCAAGCTATAGTCTATTTGTAATCCGCACTTATTACTACAGTGTGCACAATGATTCCTGTAAAGTGCTGTCTGAGGAAGGGCTATAAATCACAGTTTTCCTCCACATTTTCTTCAATTAAGAGATCATCATTCATGCGAAGTGTTCCCAGAAATTTGTGGAGGTGCCAGTAGAATGGCCAGTCTTGCCTACCCGAGCCCAGTGGTCGAGCCGCAGCGCTTCAGCTTCCTGGATGCAATAAAATAATTACCATTATTGCACACATGCAAGCAATTTAGAAAGTGCGGAAATATTCGTTGAGATTGTAAATGCTGAATAAACTCGTCAGTGCTGTAGACGCTGAGCTGTCATGGGGCACTTGAGCGATATTCTGAACAATCAAAAGATCAAAATCTAGGCATTGAACATTGCACTTTCGTAATGAGGGTTTTTGTTTTGCAAATACGCGATGATTATGATAAAGCGTGCGGTGTTCGTGATGCAACAGCAGTTTAAGCACATCAGAGCAGCAGGTATCAAAGTTGGAGAACGGCACACGCATTTCCTTCTATTTCTCGCACTCAACCGCAAGCAGTAAAACTAGGCATGACACATGGCTACATCCGCTAAGCAGCCCATCCGCTACGCTGCCTATCAGCCCCAGGCCTGCATTCGAAAATAGCATGCGTAGATATTACAACTTAACTTCCCGATACTTCTTGTGAAGGTTGTCTATTTTTTGCGGACCTGCTTTGCGCTGTAAGGCCCTTTGGCCATGGCTTGCACAGGCCAGCATTCAGGTCGGTAGCAATCGCCGCATAAATGCGGGCGTTTCTCGTACAAGCCCGCAAAGCGTGGAGCCTCTCCTCCCATAGCTGTATTAAAATCATCGTTGCTTCATGCGACCACAGAAGTCTTCTAGCTGCAGCCGGAGATTCCGGAGGCGCAACGCACGTATCAGTTGGAGACGCCGCCATCTTTCACGGTTTGGGCGATGAAACCGAGGTTGCCAAGCTCAGTTCTCGCCAATCGTAGTTAGCGGGTTCGGTTCCGCCGTGTGAACAACAGTAACCGCGGTTACCGATAAACGGTTACTGTAACCGCGGTTAAGCACGCCCGTGTGACAAGGGTATAACATGGTCTAACCACGGTTCCGCGTAACCGCGGTTACACTGCGCGAACTGGCAAACTCCTCAGGCGCGTGCGAGCGAGGACGGGTTGACCCGAGTACGCCAGCGAGCGAGCGCGCGGCAACCGGAAGTTCGTCTAAGTGACTTATTTCTGGGCGGAGCTTTGAACTTTCTTGTGATCTTTATTTTTTATGACTCCCTTCGGCGTACGAGTTGAGAGGGAAGGGTCCTTTTTAATCGCCGATATCTCTGGTGTTGCAGAAGCTAGATCGAAAATTTTTGCGGGAGAATGATGGGCGGTTCAATATCTATCAGTGTTATGACGTTGTTTACCCTCCTTGGTGACCGTTTCAGTGGACCTTTAAAACAGATGCTGAGTTCGCAAGACGTAAGATTATAACAGCCCAAAGTGAACGGCGCGCGGGTATCCGTGTTCAGTTTACCTACATATATACTATTTATACATCTTTTTTTTTTTGTAATGAGGAAACGATGTAATGCAGGTATACATCACATCCAGTGGCTATCACAGTTGTCATATATTATTTCTCAGGAAGAAATTCACCGCTCACCTAAACTAAAATGTGGGTAACGCAAAGATGCATTAAACCCAAATAATTAAAAATGCGGCTACTATTTTTGTTGTCGTTCGCTGTGACTGCCGTTTTTGCTTTTTCTTCTATTAGCTTGCACTAAAGAAACTCAAAAATTACAAAGACGAACTGAGTAAAACAAGATAAATTGTTCAACAAACTTATACTTACCAGTATGCAAAACGCAAAATATATAGGCCCACACGATATTTTAAACTATGCTGATCACTAGTGAATGGAATTTAGCAAAGAATGAAACACTTAAAGAGCCTTAATTTGGTACGAAATATATAAAAAGAAACTAAGTCTAAAGAGATATACACGCGAGCAATGTACACGTGAGTTAAGAAAGATCGCGCATGGCCTGTTTCAATCTCCTGGCCCTTGCTCATCAATCGTGGTCAGTCATTGAAACGTTTTTTTAGGGAGAGTATTATTTTAGTTCACGCGAAGAAAAGCTTTCAAACTGGCGGTAGTCCCTGCTAGCTCATTTACAATAGTCTGCATCTTTAACGTACTAGAATTTGAGCGCTCATAAAAGTCTGATCTTAAGGTGAGCGGTCGGAAAGTGTGAATCTGTGTGCTGGAGGGGAGGGGGGGGGGAGGGGGGAGGCGCCGCCTTCTTAAAATTGGAGGGCGACCGCCCCCCCCCCCCCCCCCCCCCTGCCTTCCGGTTCCGGAGTCCCTGGTAACGCATTAATACCGTTTCTTGGGCTAGTTGGTTCATATTTCTATTGTGAAAAACTGCGCCGAAATAAACACACCACAAGACAGAGGACGGGACAAAGGCGCTTTCAAAAGCTTTCAAACGGTAACGACCAAAGTTGTTCCTTCCGTGTGTTAAAAGATGAAATGTAATGAGATTGCACGAAGCATTTGAATAAAAACAGTGTTACTAATAGTTACATCTTTTTTATACAAGCATGACAGCCGAAATGAACATGAAGTCGTAGGCTTCATAATGCCAAACTCGATCTATAGAAAGGCTATTTGCATGTGAGTACCATGCAACGTTTCCAAAGGCAGGTCTTATTGCCCGCTTTTACGCGGTAACAATTTTTTTAATATTTTGCTTGGTCGTAGTACACACAAAAATAAAACAGTATGTTAGTAGTGGAAGCAAAAAGGCGTTATAAATTACAAGCTTAACTATAGTTGGCAAATTTTACCTATTTCGGTATACGCGCTGCCGTTTACTTTGTTCATTTTATTTCCAGTACACTCAGTATGCGCATCGCAATTGAATTACCAGGAAAAGATAACACCTACACACCGTATAGTTGAGGCTATTTCAATTTTACTTCCAACAAGTATAAGTATTTCATCACATGCAATTTACTTATTTTTGGCTTGGAAGACTATGTCTTTTGTTCTATTTATGTTAACGTTTAAGCAATTAGCTTGTGACCAGTTTAGTAATTGTTTCAAAAATTCGTTTTTGGATGCCATAAATTTATTTACATTCTTGCCCATAAAAACCATTGTTATAATCATCGGCAAAAGCAATCAGAAGTACCGCAACAGAACAGAATACAAATCGTTTATATATTGCAGGAAAAAAGGGGTACAAGAATGGTGCTCTGCGGAACGCCGGAAATGATCACCGCGGTGGCTGACAAAGTATAGCACGAAAGAAAAACTGTTTGCGATAGTTCAAGTTGGTATGTAATAAGGAGCGGCTGGGGCCTGTAATGCCGTCATGGTTTAAATTGTTACCAGTAGATCATGGCTGATTAAATCAAATGTTTTGGAAAATTTACATATATTCCGAGATCCGTAAGCCTTTCTTCAAATGCTTTAATAATTCTTTCTTTTTGCTTTATTAGGGCCATCTCAGTTGATTTGTTTTCAATGAAGCCAAACTGGCAGTTTGACATGATATAATGTTTCGCGAGGAATTTAGTTATCCCTGTGTAAATAATTCTCTCAAGACTTTTAGACAGTGCGAACAGAATAGAAATTGGCCTCTAATTCCCTACATATGATACAGCCCCACCTTTTTGTACGGCGACCACTTTGGAAATTTGCATTTGCTTAGGGAATAGACCGGAAATGAGACAAAGCTTGCAGATGTGAGTGAGTATCGGGGCTATCAAGTCAATTATTTAAATAACTGGTTTCATTTGAAATGCACCTTTATCTAGAGCGGTGCTGCATTTTAAATGTGAAAACGCAGTTACAACTTCACTGTCATTTTTGGGGTACATGAATAACGATTAACGCACGCTACACTTGTTGAAGATATATTGATTACGCAAATCAGGCAAAGTAAGCTTCTTCTGACGTTTATGAAGTAGATATTGAACGCGTTCGGAAGGAATTTACCTGTGACTGTTTTAGCGTTCAGCACTAAAGAAAGCAGAGTGGACGTCGGATGATTGTTCACTATTTCAGCCAGTTTTATAAAATCCGATTATCCAAGGTTTTTTGTTTTTAGATGTATATTTCTGGCCAAAAAATCAATAGAAATAAACTTGAACTTGTCATTTATTGCGTCATATGCGGCATTGCGGCATTAGCTTCTGTTCGCACTAGAATGACTGTCCAATTAGTGTACAGAATTGCTAAACTGAAGTTATCAGGAATTCTAGGGTTAATGCATCGGTAGTATGAGCAGCCCATTTCAATATTACTTGGGGTGTTTTAATATCGAAAAAAGGAAATACAGGTAAATGGTCCCTTAAGTCTGACTTCAAGGTTCCACCATGTATACACATGTTATCAGCATTAGTGAGAAGCAGAACAAGAACGGAAAGTGTTGAACAGATAACACGTGTTCGTAAAGCGATAACGTTTGCAACTCTGAGGAAATCGGGAAGCTCAGTGACATCACTTTTCATTTTATATTCGGGCTGCATGCCAACGTTGATATCAACAGATAAATACAAAACCTGCTGATTTATTGACACATGATCAAAAAGTGATTCGAGAACACTGAGACACTTGGTAAAATCACCGTCAGATGGTCGATACAAAACACACATTTGTCACTTTTTAATGTGAGCATCTCGTAGTCTGCCATTGATGCATAAACTGGATAATCGATACAGAGGGCTGATGATAAATTACTTGGATCGACACACAACCGCCTCTACGGATAGGTCTATTGACAGCAAAATAAGAATAGGAATCAAGTACGAAATAACTTAAGACATCGTTGTACCAAGTTTTGCTACACACGACTATATTAGAGGCGAGGAGAATGAGTCAAACGGCATTTCCAGATCGTCAGATTTGTTATTTACTGAGCAACAGTGGACATGCAAAACGCTGAAAGTTAAAGTGCTAGCAAAATGATGGAGCTCCAATGGCGAATACACTCGTGGCAGTCCAGGATTTTAGAACATTTTGGCTATGTCGCCAATAAATAAAATTTTTACATCACTGCTAATAAATTTCCGGGCGTAAATCTGACCACCGCGAGCATACACAAATTTTCAAGCTACCTCAAGTTTCCTCACTACGGCTTGTTTAAGCAAGCATTTCTTATCTGGGAAATGCTCCTTCACAAAGACGGCTGTTCTATCATCAAAACCAAGGGTTTCGTCGTTTTTTTCCTGTTTTTCAAGCATTGCATCCCTCTTTGCATGTTTCGTAAACTGGAAATTTGTGTTTTAATCAGTCCGATTATCAGGAATTGGCACCCGGTGGCAGGCGTCGATGTCGGAAACCAGAATAGGCTCATTGATGTTATCACCTAGTTTTTCCATTAAAACCGGCAAGTTGTAACCTGGCGTCATTAGAATGCCTTTTCTTTCGACATTCGTGTTTTGAGAACATTGTTCACACACGGTAAGCCGCGACTGACATTTTTTCACCTGCTCAGCCAGTTCATCACAGGGCTATGTCTGATTATCGTTAGCTTCTTTTGGGCTCTTGTTTTCTTCCTTAACTGCTTTCAACTCAGTTGCGAACTCGTCGTGCTTATCGACGATGAATGGAAGAATGCTTTTTATTTCCCGCAGTTTGCATCCCGTTTCAATGTTCAGATTAGTGTTTGAATTCCGCTATAAGTTCATTCCTTATTTTTTCAACTGCAAACATCTACTCATTTTTACCATGAAGCCACACTTTTAAAAACGGCAGTATCGACAGGAAGCGAACCATATCAACGAATGGCAGCAGCAACGTGGCAGCTAGAACAAGGGAATCTCATTTATTGAATATTGGAAGCTAAATTACTTGTAGCAAAGAAGGTCGGTGTTTAGAATGCGTGACCCGCGTCCGAGCTGCTCGTGATACGGCTTCCATTTAAATAGGGTGGCCGAGGGCACTGGTGTGTATAGCTTTTCTGCTGATGATGTCACGGATGCGAACTAGCCGCTAGTCGCCGATTGTCTTGCAGGGTCGCGGTAGAGATTAATGCATAACATTCTGTACATTCTTGCATAACTACCAGGAGTGCATGTGCTGAGTGGTTTCAAGTCACTGAAACGTACAGCTGTGGGCCCTTTTGCACAGTAATTCGGAAGGACACAAAAACTACATCAGGATCATTCAGTTTCATATAGAGACACCGCAGTCAGATACTTTGCTGGCCAGTAGATAATGATTCGTAAAAGATGCTCTAAGCTAGACTCTATGCTACACGTTTCCCTCACGTCTCGTGTGGCAAAGAAGTAACAGCTGCACGTCACGGTACTGATAATGTCTACTCACGAATTCAAAATGGCCAGGATCGCTCGTTACTCACTAAATCATCCCATTTTCCTACAGTTCAGTTTTTTGCAACACCTCAGCGCAAAGGTGTACTTTCAGTAAGAACCCTCTTACGTGGAACAGTTTCCATGATGTCACACACATGTCACTCAGGAAAGTTCCTAACTCGTGCAGTTTCCTGGTGATGGAGTTTTCCGCGCTGAAAATTAACGGAGACTATGTCAGGGTGCTGCTAGGGGCCTTTCTCATCAGACAGATATGCTACCAAAAATGCAAACGAAAGCATGTGCCGTCTCTCGAAAGAAGTGCGCTTCGCAATGCCAGGACAAAAGAAAGACTGAGTGAAATAAATCAGAGATGTCTCACGTCGACGTATTCACTGCTCCTTTCGCCTGCGCATCGCGGTTGTAGAACAGGAGCGCGCAACAACGCGCTTATTCTGTGCGCCGTAATTAAAAATGTCACCGCGAAACCGCGGGACGCTGCTGCAGCCTGAGGGAGCTCGCTCGCGAGGCGAACACAGCGACGGCAGGCGTGACACGTCGCGAGAAGGGAGGGGGGGGGGGGGGGGGGGGAGGGGACGTAAAGCTTTGGCATCTCTTGAAAACGCGCCGGGAGAGACTTCGGCTCCGATATTACGCCGTCGCAACGCGGGGCGCACCCTTTTCATCAACTCGCAACAGCTGGTGCGCTGGGTGCCAGTGTTGCTGCCGCCGGCCGGCGCAGCCTGAGTTGCAGCCATCCGCTGCTGGCGAGGAAGGCTCGTTAGCGTCAGCGGCATCGCCACCGTTGTGCCCATCGCCGCATTGTGCCCATTCTTACATTGAGCTTCTTCACAGAAATAGCCTCTCTTTGACCTTGCCTCTTTCTCTTTCGCTCTCCCTCGCTCGGTTTGCCATTTTACAAGGGTACTGTCCGGCTCCTTCGCCTTGAACCTTGGCAGGGTGTTACAGCAGACCTTGGAAATAGTAGGGTATCAGTTTACAGGGGTGAAAAAGAGCTACCATCAGCAGCAATCAGGAGTCCTCCCAATAAACGTTTTAGGTGAAGTTAGGTGGGCCATTTTATTGCTTCGGTCATGAGAGTGTTACGGGGAGTTGAGTTCTTCGGTTAGTTATTGATTCACAGTTTTACTTACGCCAAAATATTCTGCAGATTATCTAGGCTTGGCTTAGTCTGTCAATTAATGTACTAGCCTAGCCCCTTCACTTACTGATGTCTGATGCTGCTCGCGCTCGTGGATGCGATTGGTGTACTGGCACTGCTCTCGTTGGCCTTTCACCGACTTGGCACAGTAGGAAGAAGCACGTGTCGCTTTCAATTTGCGCCGTGACCTGCTAAAGGAGCTCAACCTACGTGAGCGCTGAGGTGTGAATACTGAGAAAAAAAAATCAGAGAGAGAAATCCCGAGCACATTTTCAGACTGTACAGTAAAAATCGCCACCCTTCCGGCCATTTTCAAGGTGGCCGAATATAGCACTGTCGAACGTTTCTTCAATATTAGCTGGCAACCCTTGCTTCAGTTCCTTATAGCAACTCTATCGCCTACATAGCGAGACATAGTAAAAGCCGTGTTTTCATTTTTTTTTTTTTTTGCAACAGCGCTGAGTACGGCGTGTGTAGGTTATAACGGTTTATGTGGAGAAAGACGTACACTGCAGTAGGTTTTACGTCAGCAAAGAAAAACTGTACTTGAAAGTGTCAGTCCTTGATATGATGATGATAATCATCACTATCGCCACTACCATCATATTGTGATCGCTACAACAGCCATTATCATCACGACTAGCCGCAGCGTCAGTATCATCGCTTCTATCATCATTATCTTTGTCACATAACTCCGTCGTAATTGTCACCACTACTATCATCCTCATGAAGAACTGTTGTTCGGGCTAGTTGATTCATTATTCACAACGGAATCTGCGCCAAGGATGAGGACAAACAGATACACGAACAGGAACTGGTCCTGTAACTTGTGTATCTCTTTGTTCTTAGATTATGCTTCTTCTGCAGGAGAGTTGAAACCTGGATCAGTTGGTACATTGTCTTAAAGACTAATAATCCAGTCAAATGACGAAGGTTAAGAGATGAGGCACACACGGCAGCTGGACTAATGACTTTGCTTTACTGGACTGAGTACATTTACCAAGAACACTAGCAAGGCATGTGCAGCTCGACAACCAACACACAGCACCAAAGCACAAAAACAGCGACGCTTCCGAGATAGTCAAGGTACTAGAGAAGGTGAGATAGGAAACCTATTTCTTCCTGCATCACGAGATCTATGCGGCGGAAATACAATTATCTTCTTGCATACTTATATGATAAGCTTCAAGAACTTCGCTCTCTACCTTACCCTTTTCCCTACCAAAAAAAGTGACATTGGAAACCAGCAGATAGCAACCGCATTCCAGACAATGACCAGACAAATTTGCTCCGTTAGTGGGGGGCAGAGAGTTCTGGTACTCTCGCAGCCTTTCATTAATACACCGGCCTGTTTGGCAGATGTAAACTTTTTTCACATGTCAGTAGAATCTATAGAAATGACACTTGTGGCATAAGGACGTGTGTGGCGTCTAACACAGGGGCCTGTTCTGCCTCGTGAAAAACGTGAACAAAGGCTTGAAAGTTTGCAAGGAGCCGAGAAAACAACCTTTACGGCATGCCTCGCAGCAACCTTTATGATAATATCGGATATCCCATGCATATAAAGCATCACCTCACGTTTATTCCGTCCAGCTTCAGCATCCGTGGACACGTTTTCATGGCCCCTCTTAATTTTTGGCAGCAATGTTTCTTCCAAAGCATTCAGAAATGCTTTTGGAAACCTGCGGCCTGCAACCGCTCAACATGGTTGTCAAAGCTTATCATCATGCGGTGCTGACGACTCTTCTGCAGAGCACTGCGATTACAACTCATAACAATACCTCTCGACGATTTTTAAGTGAGCAGAAGAGTGCGGTAACGACGCTTTTTTACTTCTAGGCAAAAACACCAAAAATATGGCCATCGGCAAGAAACGTTAGTTGAAGCTCTAAATATCTAATCGTTTGGTCATTGGGTAGTTCATAAATAAAACAAAGGGCATTCGAGCAAGCCTTAAAGGCGTTTAAGGCGTCGCCAACAACCTCATGCAAGGAGTTAACCGGTGAAAGTTTTAAAATTATCAAGTTTTAAAGTTTTGATATTATCCTTCTTTTGTCTGGAACCCTCACAAGCACTGTGCAATTAATCTCATTGAGAGCATACAACGGAACTGTATATATAACATCGCTATGATCAACATGTTTCCCCCTCTCGTGCCTTGTATTCTATGAATCTAGCCTCTTTATTAGTATGCCGTCATAGTGAATCATTGAAGTTTCTAAATCGTCAATTTTTCTTACGGGGTCTCACATCCCACATATATTCCTTCAGATATTTCCCGGTCAAGTAGGAGTCAACACAGCCTTAATATTAAGCTTTAGTTTGCTCGACATTATAATATTCAATACAGTTTTTCACGCACTATTATTTTCTGGAAATTAATATCTGGAACAATTAGGTCAATGCCATTAAACGCTTTTTTTTAATTAATTCCACATGCTTTTATATATTTTGTGGTTGTTACAGGGTACTGGTGCATTCTCTTTTGGTAGTGCATCCCACTGTTGCGGTTATTCTGAGTTAAAATTTTTTGTTCTCTGTCCTATTGCTGGAGAATGTTTAAATTCTATTGTTTAACATTATTTTGTATGGCGTTTTTAATAGATTTGTCTAACCTACACCTGCAATAACCCCATAAAGGGGCTGCACTATGTGTAAATAAATAAAATAAAAATAAATAATGGTGGCGGAGAAGCTGGTAAATACACTTACATTGAACTCGGGTTATCTGCACGTCTGCTCATGTCGCCCCCATATCCAGGCTAACCGTGGGTCATATTGAGATGACGCTCTATACGCAGAGCAGATCAGTTCAGTTCATTTCAGGCGTTCAGTCGTGTCCGAGTCTTCGTGACCTTATGGACCATGTCATGCCACGCTTTCCGGTCTCTCACTATCTTCTTAACATCACATAGCTTCATCTGCAATGCCTCGAGAATGCCATCTAACCATCGCGTTCGCTGCCTACCCCTTCTCCGGCGACCCTCAACCTTTCCCAACATCAAATCTTTCTCCAGCGACTCCTCTCTTCTCATCAGATGACCAAAGTAGCTGAGCTTTAACTTTAGAATTTGACCCTCCAATGAGCAGTCAGGGTTTATGGTCGACAATATCGACTTATTTGATCTTCTGGCAGTCCAAGGAACTCTCAAGACTCTTCGCCAGCACCACAATTCAAACGCGTCAATTCTTCGGCGGTCAGCCTTTTTCACAGTCCAACTCTCGCATCCATATATCACAACTGGAAAGACCATAGCACGGGTTATACGGATCTTGGTTGGCAGACTAATGTCTCTGCTCTTTACTAGGCGGTCAAGGCTAACCATTGCTCTCTTTCCCAGAAGCAGGCGTCTCCTAATTTCATGGCTGCAGTCTCCTTCCGAGGTAATCTTGGCGCCCAAGAACAGAAAATCTGTCACAGCTTCCACTTCTTGTCCATTGATGCTCCAGGACTTGATAGGGCAAGAAGCCATGATCTTCGTCTTTTTAATGTTCAGTTTAAGCCCAAACTTCTCACTCTCTTCTTGTACGCGCATCAGAAGTCTCTTGAGTTCCACTTCACTTTCTGCCATTAAAGTGGTATCATCAGTATATCAAAGGTTGTTGATACGTTTTCCAGCAATCTTCACTCCAGCTGAAGACTCGTCCAGACCGGCCTTCCTCATGATGCACTCTGCATATAGGTTAAATAGGCAGGGCGACAGTATGCAGCCTTGCCTCACCCCTTTCTCAATCGGAAACCAATCAGTAAGACTATGCCCAGTTCTGACTGTGGCCTCTTGCCCTTCATAAAGGTTCCTGAGGAGACAGATGAGGTGAATTGGAACTCCCATCTCTTGGAGAGCTTGCCACAATCTGCTGTGATCTACGCAGTCAAACGCTTTCGCATAATCAATAAAGCAGACGTAAATGGGTTTCTGGAACTCTCTTGCTTTTTCCATGATCCAGCGAAGGTTGGCAATTTGGTCTCTAGTTCCTCTGCCCTTGCGAAACCCAGCTTGCACGTCCGGAAGCTCCCGATCCACATACTGCTGCAGCCTACCTTGCAGGATTTTTAACATCACCTTGCTAGCATGCGAAATAAGCGCGATCGTGCGGTAGTTGGAACAATCTTTGGCACTGCCTTTCTTTGGAATGGGGATGTAAACTGACCTCCTCCAATCCTGTGGCCACTGCAGGGTTGTCCAAATCTTTTGACATAATGTATGCAGTGTGTTAACAGCGTCGTGGTTGAGGTTTTGAAGCAACTCAGCTGGAATACCATCAATTCCGCTAGCTTTGTTCTTAGCAAGGCTGGCTAAGGCCCATTCAACTTCACTCTTCAGGATGCCCGGCTCGAGATCAGTAATCACAACCGTCCTATGTTGGGTTTGCACATCCGGGTCCTTCTTGTACAGTTCTTCTGTGTATTCCTGCCACCTCTTCTTTATCTCTGAGGCTTCAGTGAGGTCCTTGCCTCGTTTGTCCTTTATCACGCCCAGCTTAGCACAGAAGCTTCCTTTAATATCTTTGATTGTCTTATACAGAGCTCTTGTGTTCCTTAATTGGCTGTTGTCCTCAACTGCTTGGCACTGTATGTTCAGGAAGGCATTCTTATCTCTCCTTGCTATTTTCTGAAAATCCGCATTCAGAACCTTGTATCTTTCTCTTTCCCCCATACCTTTTGCCATCCTCCTTTCCTCAGCTATTTGCAAAGCCTCTTCAGATAACCAGTTTGCTTTTTTGCATTTCTTTTGCTTTGGAACTACCTTAGTAGCAACTTCTTGTATTATAACAGAGCAGATACCGAATTGTGAATGCTAATGCAGCCGGATCAGACAATATACGATTGATTCACTAATGCAGACAGAAAAGTTCCTTTTTTTACAGTTGGACAGACAATGGGTGAGAAGAAATTTGCGTTACGCTTTTTTTTACTCTATGCTCTGGTCTTTTGATTCGTATTTTGTGGTGCGTTACATTTTTGGGTTGAATGTTTAACAATGCTCGCGATTAGACGATACAGCGGCATAGAGGGAACAGCCGAGATATATCCCTTAGAAGCATCCACTGCGAATAATTCTCAATGTTCCCTTCAATGTTCAGTTCCCAAGTCGTTGCACCATAATTACAAATTGTGACGGGGCCCACTCGCAGGTGATACTCTCAAGAAGGAATGACACACTGCCTCCTCAACTGTTTTCAATGTGACAGCGTCCAAGGTATTTAAAGCGGACAACTGGGCTACTTATGATCTTTAAATTCAATAATGGTAACTAACGCTGAAGACAAGGACAGAAGAAAGACGCACACCACGAACGCTAGATATCAAATGGTCTTATTCCAGACAGACACATTCAATACATAGGCAAACCATGCAAAAAAAAAAAAAAGATCGCACCCTAAAGCACATGTGCAGCGGCACCTTCCGGTTCAGGAATTGTATTTCTTTGGATAATAATGATAAGGATGGCTTGCTTACACGCTACGGGCATTCCATGTAAATGAGATAGGATTCCAGTATTTCACGCTTCTTCTGGGCTTAACTTGTAAAACTGACCCGTGTCCTCACAACGTTTACAATGTTCCGCCAAGTGTCCCGAGCCTGATAGTGCCTCCATTAGCCGCTTCCCGCATGTCGAGGGAATTCTGTAGACCAGATTGGTCTTTGAAGCCACATACGGCATTTGATGTGTTATTGTGCAATGGCGTTTTTCCTTTCTTGAGTTTCCCACCGTGGTGGTGCAGCAATTAGGGTGCTCGACTGCTGTGCCCAAGGATGCCGGATCGAATCCCGGCTGCTTCGGCCCTTTTTCGATGGAGGCGAAAAGCAAGACGCTCGAGTGCTGTGCGATGTCAGTGCGCGTTACAGAACCCCAAGGGGTCGAAATTTCCGCCGCCCTCCACAACGACGTCTCTCATAGCCTGAGCAGCTTTGGGACGTTAAACCCCACAAACCAATCAACGTTTTTTGAGGCAACATTAAAAGCCTTGCACAGTTTGCAGAGTTTATCTGGTGCAACAAGCACACCTCGGACCTTTCTTTTTATCGCCACTTTTTATAGGCGGTGTATCCGTTAGAGAATATAGGGCAGTGCCACGCAGCTAGTGCGCTTATGAACTTGTAGCTTAGTTGTGTTGCCTGTTTCCCAGCCTTTATTGTTTTAACAGGCTTTCAGCAACGATGTCACAACCTCATTAGAGAAACCGGCCTTCGTCATGAGATGTGCCTGCAGGTGCAGCCTTTCAATCACCCTGTGGGAGCAGGACTTGTCTAGGGCGACACGAAAGCATGTCGTGGCAATGCGTTTTTTTTTTTTTTTTTTTTTTGCTGATTTAGAATGGGCGAAATTAAAATACAATTTTTTTTCTTACCTTGGCTGGTACATATAGCAAACGCGTGTGTCACTAAGAAAAAGCCGTACATCCGGGAATTGTACGTTGTCATCTTTATCAAGGTCATGGTTCAAATGAAGAAAATCGGCTCGGTCTAGTCTAATGAACCTTGGAAGTATTTAAGTCATGAACCAATTTTTCTAATTTCCCCCATTAGCTTGCTAAATATGATCGGCTACAGTTCTCGGACGTTCGGTGTGTTTTGAGAAACAGACGCGTTTGCTAGATACACCAGCTACAGTCTAAAAAATGAATTTTGAATTTTAATTCGGCCCCTTCTAAATTTGTAAAAAGAGGTATCGCCAAGACATGCCTTCGTGCCGCCGTAGACAAGTCCTGCGCATGCAAGGTGATTGAAAGTCTGCACCTGCAGGCAGATCGCGAGACGAAGGCCGATTTCCCTAGAGAGTTCGTGACATCCGCTGCTGAAGGAAGGCCTGCTGAAAACGACAAAATCTGGGAACAGGCAACGACCACTGAGCTACACGCTCTGAGCGGGCTAGATGTATGGCACTGCCCTATATTCACCAGCTGACACACCACTTAAAGAAGGTGGCACAGAAAGGCAAGGTCCCAGTTATGCTTACTGCACCAGATAAACTCGGCAGACTGTGCAAGGCTGTTACTGTTACCTCAAAAAAAGTAGAAACGTCATTGCCCAATAAAACATGAAATGCTGTACGTGGCACGCAAGACCAATGGAGTCTACAGAATTCCCTTGTCATGCTGGAAGTTCTACATGATACATCGGCCAAACTGGCCGAACCCCTGATGGACTATACGAGATCACTGTGATGCCGTTTGGTCCTTGCAATGCTCCTGCTACGTTTGAGTGAATGATGGACAACATCTTACGCGGCCTCAAGTGGAACATTTGCCTTTGTTATTTGGATGCCATCGTCGTTTTCTCACCCGATTTTCCGACGCACCTCGTGCGCACCAAATCCTGAGCTGTCTCACTAATGCCGATCTTCAACTTAACCTGAAGAAGTGTCGTTTTGGTGCCCGCAAACTGACAATACTGGGTCATGTCGTGTTTAAAGATGGTGTCCTGCCAGATCCGGACAAACTACGTGCGGTCACTGAATTCCCGAAACCGACTTCTGTTAAAGAGCTGCGTAGCTTCGTCGGCCTGTGCTCACATTTTCGCCGTCATCATTGCACCGCTTACAAAGTTGCTGAATGGTCCTGCCGACTTGTCTACCTGGACTCCAATCTGCGACGATGCTTTCACTGCGCTCCAACGTCTACTCACTTCGCCGCCCATTCTCCGCCATTACGACCCATCCGCTAACTCCTACAGAGGTTCACACTGACGCCAGCGGCATCGGTCAAGGTGCTGTCCTCGCTCAACGCAAACCCGACTTTTCGGAATATGTAGTTGCTTACGCCAGCCGAACGCTAACGAAATCTGAATCTAACTACACCGTCACGGAAAAGGAGTGTCTTGCAATTGTGTGGGCCTTAATTTGTTTCGCCCCTACTTATATGGCCACCGCTTCAACGTTATCACCGACCACCATGCCCTCTGCTGGTTGGCTTCCCTGAAAGACCCTTCTGGACGCCTCGGCCGCTGGGCTCTTCGCCTTCAAGACTTTGACTTTGAGGTGATATATCGATCGGGACGCAAACACTCAGACGCTGACGCCTTGTCGCGCTCGCCGCTGCCTTCTTCTGCACCCTCGGACTCGATATCCGACCCCTCTGTTGCAGCCCTTACTTCCGACGATCTTCCTTTTGATCAACGCCGGGATCCCTGGATAGCTTCACTCCTAGACGTCCTCACCGCGTCCTCAACATCTTCATTCCGTCGCTAAGCTTCCCATTTTATGATCCGGGATGGCCTACTGTATCGCAAAAGCTATCGCCCGGATGGTCGCAAATGGCTCTTGGTCATTCCTCGCCATCTTCGCACTGAAATTTGTGCCCATCACCATGGGGACCCGCAAAGTGCACATGCTGGCTTGTTGAAGACATACGAGCGTCTCCGCCAGCGGTACTACTGGCGGGGGATGTATAACTTTGTCCGCCGCTATATTCGCCCCTGTACTGATTGTCAGCAGAAGTCGTCTCCGCGCCCCTCCGCCGGCCCATTACAGCCATTGCCTTGTCCAGCGCGACACTTCGATCGTGTCGGCATCGACCTCTATGGCCCCCTTCCATCTTCGACATCAGGCAACCGCAATAGTCGCCGTGGATCACCTCACTCGCTACGCGGAGACTGCAGCCCGGCCTACAGCTAGTGCTCGTGACGTCGCCTCCTTTATCCTACGTCACTTCGTTCTATGTCACGGGGCTCCTCGTGAACTCCTCAGTGACCGCGGCCGCGTCATCCTATCACAAGTGGTCCACGAGCTGTTAGAAGCTTACAAAATAATACATCGAACCACCGCAGCTTACCATCCTCAAACCAACGGCCTCACAGAAAGGTTTAACCGAACGCTTGGTGACATGCTCGCCATGTACGTTTCTTCTGACACGTCTAATTGGGATCAGGTGCTTCCGTACGTTACCTATGCCTATAACACAGCGTCTCAGGCAACGACTGGATTTCACCCATTCTTTCTCCTATACGGTCGTGAGCCTTCCTGTCTACTGGACACCATACTTCCTTACCACCCCGACAATTCAGAGTACACTTATCTTTCTGCTGTTGCCCGTAATGCTGAGCAGTGCCGTCAGCTGGCGCGCTTGTTCACGTCGGACATTCAAGATCTTCGCCGACATGAGAGTGATGACGGCAAACCCGATGCTGACTTTCCTATCAACACCCTCATTTGGCTCTTTGTTTCGGCTGATTCCAAATTCTCTGCAAAGTATCATGGCCCTTATCGTGTATTAGAGCATACATCACCAGTTAACTACGTTGTGGAGCCGGCAACGCCTTCTTCGGACCACAGTCGCCGCGGGCGAGAAGTTGTTCATGTCAGTCGACTTAAACCATACTACGATCCTCTCGTCGTCCCCTCGCCTTAAGTCGCCAGGATGGCTCCCTCTTTCCGCCGGGGCAATTGTAAGGAAGAAGATGATTCAGCGCTAAGCAAACGACGATGAAGACGGCTAAATTCCTGGCCGATCAGCTGGCGCGCGCACTCAAAGCTCGGACTGTCTTATTCGGACGAGATTGTGCCTTACTCTACGATCGTCGTGTGTCACCGGTCACCATCTCCAGTCCTCCGAATAACCCCTAATAAACCCCTCTTTAGGGGTATTAAATTAAGGGTAGAACATATGGTCGTTAAAGTGATAGAAATGGGATTAAAAATGTGGATGGGAAAGTGATTGCGGCGGTGGGGTGTACAAAATTTAAAGCTGCTGTGTTGTATACAGTTATCTGATTCCAGAAATGGCGTAAAAAGTGCTTTAATTATGTAAGAAATATGTAGTTTTACTTGGGCAGAAGGAAAGAAAAAATTGGAATTTGCGATGGTAGCTGGCAAACCGGAATTGTGAAAATCAATATTCAGCCGAGTTCTTGAGAAGCCTGCCCTAGTCGCGGCAACTTCTAGCACATGCCGGTGGATTGCCAAGGCTATGCCTTCGCTGATGGTTTAATGTGATCGATGCAGTTAGCAAGTATATATCCGATTCCTGTAAAAAAGTAGAGGCCTGAGCAACGCTACGCAACAGCACAGATGAAATTACCAGAAAAGGCATCTGCTTCATGCGTGAAGAAAATGTTGGTCCTGCATGGCTTTGCAGACCTGCAGCGAAAAATCACTTCTCTGGGGCATCTTTAAAAAAAAAATAAAAAACATTCACTCTACCTTCGT
Source organism: Amblyomma maculatum (assembly GCF_055883805.1). Lineage (NCBI taxonomy): Eukaryota > Metazoa > Arthropoda > Arachnida > Ixodida > Ixodidae > Amblyomma > Amblyomma maculatum. Next base: position 200,194,174 of record NC_139347.1, on the reverse strand, counting down.
TTACTGCGGTCGCCTTAAAACTAAAGTTAATAAAATGTACTTTCATCTATTGCAAATACTACAGGCCACTTAGCCCGCGTGCATAAATATAACAGCGCTTGTATGCGCTCCTGTTCACAGAGAGGCTAACTTGGGGCACATGCATCTGGTTGCTGACCTTAGAGACATCTACTGGCTTCAGAAAAGGTGGTCTGTCTTCAGGAAGGTGGACTCCTACGACGTAGCGTAAATGCAGTCGGTTCGGAAAACTCTTCACCGTTCAAGGGAATGTGAAGACTCCTTTATCGAAGTTGTATACATCAAATCATTTTAGTATGTGCTGTCTTTCAATTTTTGAACTAAAAATAGCGTGTGGGTTCTTAATGACCACACTGTGATCTGGCTACCTAAACGGTACACAGTGACCTCGTGTGAAAGATGAAAAATGTTTCCCCCGCGCGCAGAAATGGGAGACTCTGCTGTCGAGCGACCGCTGCGAGGATCAACAATGTCTGATACAGCGAGCTCAACGGGCGGCAATGACCAGTGGATCCGTGGACTGAGGGCAACCAACCATTGCATTTCATTTATTGTACCCTCAGGGCTTTCGCAGGGTTACAGATGCACGAGGTCGACGGAAAAGACTCCTGGGGATGTGACAAGAAGACACCTCTGAAGACGCCTAAACCGCCGAAAATTATCAGAGCCAAATAAAGCTTTTCCTTCCTCCCTTCCTTACCCACGTGCTTCAAAAGCCAGAAAATGTTAATTATACTACCGAACCATGTCGAAAATCCCCATTCGCTTCGTCCGCGTGCCCACACAAGTCATACACGTCATCGGAAAATGCGTGCTTAAGCACTTCTTTCTTGAGAGAGCTTGACTGCTGTGCTAAGCGTTTTAGTGATTTGGTGTAAGGGATTAGCTTTGTCTCGTCGGCGCCAGTAATCTTATTATCGTGTTCTTGAGGCCTTAACTGCCGGTGTACACTGCAGTAGCGGCCAGTAATGTAGTAGCCGGTTCTGTGGCTCTGAAAAAACAAGTAAGCGCCTGTATAGTCCTCGAGGTTCGATGATAATTAGAAATGTGCCATCTGCTCCTAATAAAAGACGCTAATTGATGGTTCCGGTAAGGCTGTCACCAGCTTTACTCTATAGTGATGCTGCGCGCGATTCTAAGCTTCATACTAAGGCCCTTTCTTTACTGGCCTTCGCTTACTCATAACAGAATCAGGCTTATTCTCCTTTTTTTAATTCTTATCCCTTATTTTGTTATTGCCGCCCTGAAACAGACAAGCGCGCCAACGTTTATCGTTGCAGTTTATAAAGAGCTATACCTGATTCACTGGAACACATCCCCTTGCTCAATTTCCCTCTTTATGCCTGCCTTTAGTATCCCATATTTGCAGTGACAGTAAACAGAAATGCACTTGACTTGTGAGAGAGGGCAGAAGTATGAGAAAAATTGGTTTGCGCACATGCGTCAGAGTTAAAAAGATTGACAGTGACAATAACATTGCCTCACCCTTTCTCCTGTTTGCTTTCTTACTCTCTTTTTGCTATATCTTATGTCAGTTCATCTATTTTTCCCTGTGGCATGAACGTTGCATATTATCAGGCAATACGATGGAAAGTCAAAGAAATCTTAAGGCGAGAAAAATGTCTTCAGAGGCATGCAACTCATAAGTGCCAGAACGTCGCTGAACTTGCGTTTTATTCATTTTTTTATTTGTCTCTTAATTTTACACAAGTATAATATATTTTGCCTAGCGACAACACCGGCCTACTCACTGTGCCTCAAAAACTCCCGCTGTTTAGGAAAAAACGCTGAAGAGAAGTAGGCAGCCAGCTGCCGCCCATTACTGCTGCCAAATAAAGTCATTCTTTGTTTATTTGTTTATTAAACATTCGAGGTGCATGGTAGATTATAAGATGAGAGGCAAATAACAAAGGCAAATTACAAAAATACGAACTCAAATATGAAATGTAGGAATACAAGAATTCAAAACACAAAAAGGCTGACAAAACAAAAATGTTAATGTAAACAAGAGAATATTAATTGTCCTGAGTGTTACATGGTGGCGCAAGCGGAATTATCAGCACGAAATTCAACGTAAAAATACAATTATCTAGTGAACGGAGTCATTGTTTTTTGAATGATCAAGAGTTTGCAACAAATTCACTTTGTTCGCGACAACGCAACTTCCCGCAGGTCGAGCATGTCGCAAGCTAAGCCATGGCGATCGAATGACGCTTCTATAGCGCAACAGTGGCCCGGGATTATTTTTGGTGCTACCTGTGCAAGAGCGTTGTTAATATCCCTCTCATCGCTAAACTGCACTCCAAAGCGAAAAAAATATACAGATTCCATGTAGATAAAAAAAACTTCTCAAACACTCATGGACACATGCTGACGCAAACGAACATGCGCAAAATAAGGAGACGCGATAAGAAAGAAGTTCCATCATTATGAGTCGTTTTGTTTCTAGAAATCAAAATCTTTTGAGCAAACAACGGCTAGAATGACAAAATAGTCAATTTTTTGTTACAGAAAGCAGATAGCGAAACAAGCATAACTGTGAACAGCATCGACGAAAGAGTATAGGACGAGAAACTGGACACCGCTACGCGCCGGGCAATGTGAGGAGAGAGGCGAGCATCGACAAATGGCTTCGCGGAAAGGGAGCGCGCCGCGCAGGAAGCCAGCTATTATCGCAATCTCGATGCTCTTTCGCCGGTCCCACTGGTGGTCGAGATCCGCAATAAAAGATAGCAGAACAAGGGAGTCAGAGGAGGGAGATGTGCGGTGAACGACGAGAGGAAAGGTTGGCGCAGCCCCAAGCAGCCACGAAAACGTATGAGAGGAGTAGAAAGATGAAAACGAAGACAAGGCAGTGCGCAACAAACAAGCGGGTAGTGCCAAGCCCGAGGCGAGCGATGATGTATCGCGTGTCGTGTCGTTGCGGTGCAGAGGGGATATTTTATAGGGGACAGGTTCTCCATCGGAAACTGCCGCTGTTTCCCTGGTTTCGCCATGCCCTCTCCCACCACTTCTTTTCCAACCACCGCAGTCACCCCTCTTCTGCCCTGGTGCTGCATGGTACGGTCAGAGCATCGCTCGTCATATTTCCCCACCTACGCGTTCTCTTCCCAGTGGTTAGGTGCATCATCTCCCAAAGTGCGACACTGTATTCAACCGACTTGTTTCATTCTCTAATTCGGACTGCTCAGGTGCGGTAGTGAGTAAAGAAAGGTAGCCTGAACGGCAGCATTCGTGCGCCGGACGCACATGGCAGCTCTTCTAGTAGATTTCACGCCTGTTGTGATGAAAAAAAACATAAAAGCAGCATGGCATATTACGTAATTGAGAGGAATGTGGGTCGTGTTATGCTTAAGAATTTGCAGAGTGAATTCCACCGCAAAAACATCATTTGACACTTTGATCTCAGCATAAATTCGATTTACGTACATCGTTGCATTTTCAAAATCGCAAAGAAGGCGTACAACCACCAGCAGCATGGCCATAACGCCAGCAATTGTCGCGCTACAGAGGCTTTGGTGGAAGGGGATACACACAGAATATTAAAGGGCACGCTTTAATCTCTGATAGGCCGACAGTACCCGCTAAAGTAGCGATTGTTGGCACCCGAACCATATTTACCTCCCAGCTGCAGCGATAGACAGCAACACCACCTGGCGTACAAATCCAAATTTGGTCGTTGCCCATTAAAAAGCGCTGTTGTACAATTTTTTGTCGCAATTAGGATCTTTTACCTCCTGCAACGATAGTGAAGTAAATTGCATAGCTGGAGAAGTAATCAATTGAAAATATCTGCAGACGTTTTTATGTTTATGCTACTATATTGAAGTTCGAAGCACGACAGCTACGGAGGTACGGCAGTACAAACTCTTTCTCTTTAAACTAAGTACCACGATTGGAGGCAGCTGATGATACTGGATAAGTTAGTCCGTTGGATTGCAAACAAGTTGCGAGCAGGAAATGCACTTTTATTTTTTTCAATTAAGTATGTAATGCTCAGGCTTTTCTTGCCAAACTTTTTTCACCTCTTGAGAAAACACCCGGGAAGGCTGTGCTGCCCTGAGAAGCCCGATTTCTAAACGGCTAAATCAATTCTTTAAATATTTTTTTGGCACGCGATATAATAAGTCACGCCCAAAAAATTGCCCATTTGTGTCTTTCTAGTGTAATGGAAAAGCATCGAGAAAAGGCGGCAGCACTGTAAAGCTTAGTATAGACCCTGTTGCATAGCGATTGGGCACCTATTGCGATACATCCATTTATTGCGCCACCATGAATGGGCTGACGCCAACTTCGACACGAAAGGTAACAGGCGAAAAGGAACGCCTATATTCAGCTCCGGTATTCGGGTAGCGAGATGCGAGGGAAATGGCGAGAAAAAAGGTTAAAAGAGGCAGACACCATTAACGGACGCACATGAATCTTCAGCAATGCATTTTCCCTGCCCACCGAGCATCGGTAGCTGCGTGCTTAAATTCTGCTTGCTGCACACAACTGGCACACTTCGTGGGGCGAGCGACAGCAGCTGGAACGCAAGCAACAAGAACAACGTCGGTGACTGCCGCGGTGGCAGTGGAAGCCAGTAGAATAGGTGGCCTCTTCACGGGAATTGCCCAAGCGACGTCCACCGTAGCTGCTGGCGCTGTCATGACGCCCTTTGTCTTCGATGCTGAGACCAGAAGCCCCGCGTCAGCTCCAAAGGCGCCAGTCCCACGGGCCACGGTTCGGACGTCGTCCCTTTTTTTGCTGTGTCCGGTGCCCTTTGCCGTCTTCTCAACTCTATTTGCGATCCCTCCATATGGCGTGCACGACGAATGGTCTCAGACGGGCGCGCAATTAGACGGTCGTCGGTACCTTTTTGCGTTCTGTGCTCAGAAGTAAAACAAATACAGTAGAGAAACAACAAGTGGTACACTGGAGGAATTCGGATCGTTAAGGGGATAAAAAATAAGGTTACGCGCGCGTAAAAATATGACGCACAGCTGTTGTCGTTTCTCTAGTGTGTAACCGCCGTGAACGGTGTGGAGAGGAAGGAGGTTTTTAGTTCTGGTCCTGAATCGGCCGAAAAAATCTAGAGGGCTTGAAACATGTTTTCCGCTTATCCATTTTTCTTTCTTAGCATGGCTGTTATTAGTTTGTATTTGTTCATAATTTGCTCTAGGGGAATGCTAATTGTATTTATTTTTCTTTTTATGACTGCTGCATATGCGTACGTACACTTACAGCGAGATTATCAATTCATTTTTAATTGAGCGCTCTTGATGAAGAGACGCTTGTTTCAAATTATCATGTGTAATAAAAGGTGCACGTCAGGTTCATATGTACGAGCTTTAATGATTTGGGGCCATTCAAGGCGAGAAAAAAAAACCGCCGAGGCGTAGGATGATGGGGAAACAGAGGACGTCTGAATGGTTTGAAGTATTTGCTGAGTGCACCTGGATAGGTCAGAGTTTATAATCAAAAAAGTTATTGCATCGTTACTATTACTGCAGGTTTATGTCATTGTTGCGGAGGCAACATACTATCCCTTTGGCGTTAAAGATCTCATTTAGCGAGAAATGTACTGCATGTGCGGTGTGAACACAGCCCTGAATAGTTAATTAAGTATGACGTCAGAGCCAATTAATTCCACTGCCTATAAAATGTGGTTGGTCAAGCGCAGGACTCTATCCTCCCCTCCTTGGTGTGTTAGTCGCGGACTCTACCTCTAAACCAGCAAGCCGTGTTGTCGCATAGCACTCTCAAAATATGATGAATTCATACGCAGAGCTGGAGAACTTCCAAAGCAATGTTTTCTGCTCCTTCCGGAGCAACTCTATTACATACGCAGATCCAGAACACGGGTCGCGTCTTCCAAACGTAGATGGGGAGCGATTGCCGAGCAAAGATCGCTCTGCTCCACCGAAATGGGCGGAGCCGTTCGGAAGTTTTCGCGCCGTATTCCTTCAGCGGCTCTCTCCATTTCCGGCATCTTGTTGGCGTCGCCACGCCGGCTGCCCTTTGCACTTTGTAGCAAACGATCAGTACTTGCCGCCGCTATAGATGCAAATTCCCATCGCAAACTGACGCTTTCTCTTGGGGACAGCTAGGCAAGCGACTACAAAACTACGCGCGAAAATTTTTAATGTACTTCTATTTTGTAAGGTCGAAGACAGACACTGTGCACCGAGACTTTGGTTTATTCGAAAAAACTTCCGAAAAATTCTTACCGTGTGCCCTGTTACGACCGTGCATCCGCATTTGCGCGCTCTATTGTTCGCCTGTGGGCATGGAAAAGTATTGTGAATATGTGGTGATGGTCCAATGGCTCTAAGTGAGCCTGTTTCCAGGAATCCTGTTTTGTAAGCCTGTTTTGCTTTGTGGACAACCTGCAAATGCCAAATTGACCCTGTCAAGAGAACGTCTGGAAAAACACAAAGAAACGTCCCCCTGCGGGAAATAGCAGGAAGTGCTTTCTTTTGTTCACCCTTCCAGTCGAGAAGGGCTATCGTCCAGTGAGGAATGTCTACTTTTCAAAGGAGACGACAGAGTGACATGTCCGCTGACGTGCAGGACAAGAAAGGAGCATGACGCATACAGCCATTAAGTGATTTCCCAGGAATGCAGGAAAGATTTGCAATTGTCGAAAACGGACAATGCTGGGAGCGGATGCGGCGCCACGTGCACTCGGGTTTCTGAGAAGTAAAACCCCTTGTCAGAAACAGCCTGTGGTTTCTTTGCTGAAGAATAGAAATGTACCTCCTCTCCTCGCCGTTCCCAAGCTTTTCCCGCCAACAAGTGATCACGCCCAACGAATGAATGCCGGACCAGTCAGTGCTTCAGACCATCAGTGCAGTGATGTGTTCGATTGGATGCCGATACCTGAGGGGCGTGCCCTGGATTTGGTTGGTCAGCATCTTCAGAGAGGGGCTGGACATAGGGGGTTTTAAGGACGCTGCAGAGCACGAAATGTCGCTCTGAGCCCTGGGTAAACGGCTCATCCAGTCGCTTCTCGCTATGAACTCTTAACGCTTGCCATTTTGTTGTTATACCCTTCTTGTTCATGTAAATATTGTAAATAAGTTTTCTCAAAGTGCCATTAAACCTGCTTGTACATATTTCACCAACTTCGAAGATTCAATCCTACTTCAACCCCGAGTCTCTGCACGCTACCAAGTGAAGGCCGGGTCGACGTAGCCCCAGCGTCACGACAACTGGTGATCAGCGGTAGGATCTGAATCTACAAGCCCCAACACTGGTGACCAGCGTTGGGATCTGAATCTACAAGCCACAACATCTGATGACTGGAGGTGGGATCTGGATCTACAAGCTACAACATCTGGTGATTCGAGGTGGATCAGAATCTACAAGCCACAACATCTGGTGATCGGAGGTGGCATCTCAAGCAACAAGCAGGAGCAACAATCGGCCAACAAGAAAGCAGCTTGGAACATCGATCGCATGTGTGGGTGAGTGCTTGGCTTTTCTTCTGATGTGGACCAGGTTCTAGAACAGGGTTAGATTTTAGAACTGGTAAAAAGTGTTGAAACGCCTTTAGGTTTGGTAGTTTGCACTGTTGTTTTGGAAGTAGCCGACACTCGGAGCGATCATGGACCTACAAAAGCTGCAGAAACCGGACCTGTTGCTATTGTGTGAGGAATTGGGAATTGATACAAGTGGTTTGGCACGAAAACCTTTGATTATAAAGGCAATCACAGATTTGGGAGCCGATGATGAGGAGCTCAGTGAAGCATGGAACCTCATCGGTCAAAAAAAGGAGCAGCTCAGACAGCAGAAAGAGCGGGAAAAAGAGGAAAAGAGGCGTGAGCGTGAACTTGAGAGGGAAAAAGAGGAAAGGGAGCGCGAACGTGAGTGGGAAAAAGAGGAAAAGAAGCGTGAAAGAGAAGCAAAAAGGCTGGACCAAGAAATTGAGCTCCGGAAATTAGAACTAGAGTTGAGCAAGAGGTCGGGCGATTGTCCCCAGCTAGCGGTACCTCTTCTCAACAAGGAGACAGATTTCAAGATGTCAAAGTACATGCAGCCATATGTGATATCAGGGGATATCGGTCTGTATCTGGCTAACTTTGAGCGAACCTGCGAAAAACTGTCCTTCCAGCGAGACACTTGGTCTCAGAGATTATTGACGGTTCTGCCCTGCGAGGCAGCGGAGGTTGTCGCGCGGCTAAGCAAGGAGGACGCGGACAACTACGAGAAGGTCAAAGCTTGCCTTCTGAGAAAGTATAGGCTTAGCGCCGAGGCGTTCAGACAACGTTTTCGGAAAGCTACTAAGTCCAGGGACGAGAGTTACCCTGAATTCCTCTACAATTTAAGAGTTAATTTGGGCGAGTGGCTAAAGAGCACAGATTCCTACAGTGATAGGGACGCTGTAGTCGAGCGAATTCTTTTGGAGCAGTTTTATAACTGCCTCCCAGAAAAAGAAAGAAATTGGTTACAGGACCGAGGCGAAATTAGGTCGGCAACTGAAGCTGCCGAACTTATTGAGGAGTATGTTTCGCGCCGACAATTCAGCAACCCAGCAGTGGATAGGCCCCGCAATCCCAAGTTCAGTGTGAATAACCGTCAGGAAAAGCACTTTGCTAGAGTTGGAAACGAAGAAATGAAGGTTTCTTCAGGCAAACTCCCTAGAAAGGACGGCAGTGAGAAAGGTGGGGAAGTGACCAACGTGCAGAACACAAAGAATAAGCTTGAGGCTAGGAAGCCGCTCACATGCTTTAGGTGTAATGAGCAGGGTCACATTGCCGTCAACTGCCGGAAAGAAAAGATTGCTTTCTCGTATGTCAGGGACTGCGATGAAAATATGCAGCTTTTAGAACCCTACCTGCATGACCTAGTAGTCAACGGGAAGCCTTGCAAGGTACTGCGCGATTCGGCCGCAACGATGGATGTTGTCCATCCGGCGTATGTATCGCCTTCCGACTATACAGGACAGTGTGCATGGATCCGACAGGTAGTTGAGGAACAGAGTGTGTGCTTGCCGATCGCGAACGTGGTCATCGAGGGCCCTTTCGGCAAGTTAACAACCGAGGCTGCCGTTTCAGGAAAGCTTCCTAAGTGCTATCCGTATTTGTTCTCCAACAAATCGGACATGCTACTGCGAAAGAGGGGCATCCTTTTCGGAGACAGAGTTGTGCAAGCCTTAACACGTTCAAAGGCGCGAGAACTAGCTACACTGCTCATTTCAGAAAAATCAACAGCGGAGGAAACGGCAGCTAAAACAGTGGTCGATGCGGAAGATAGCGGGTCAGAAAACTTTGAGAGCGAGGCATCTCAGATAAGTCAACTAGAAAGTGAGCTTGATAAGACACGGAATGAGGACTTTCTAGAGAGTAACCTCTTGCCGCCGGTGTCTAGTAATCTCATGAGACTTCTAAGTGGAACCCGAGAGGACTTAGCTATGGAGCAAGCCAATGATCACAAGAATAAGCTCGAAGTACAGTGGGAAGGACCTGCTAAAGTCGTTGCAGAGCTTTCTGACACTAACTACGCAGCGAAAATCCCCGATAGGCGTAAAGCAGTGCGCATTTATCATTGCAATCTTATGAAGCCTTATGTGCAGAGGGAAGCCGTGGTAAATCTAACGTTAAACCTTCCCGAGGAGATGGGGGAGAACTTGATTTGCCTCAGCGGAAAGGGAAGCAACGCTCAGGAGCTTCTCAAAAAGACGGAGCAGAGAGGAGAACTAAAGAAATCCCAGCTGTCCGATCTGGGCGAGATAATAACAGAGTTTGAGGCCTGCTTCGTGGACAGGCCAGGCAGAACTGATTTGACTGAGCACGATATTGAGCTGACTTCAGACGTGCCAGTGCGATCAAGGTGCTACCGATTTTCTCCAAGGCAAAGAGAAATTCTGGATAGGGAAGTAACTCGCATGCTGGAATTAGGAGTAATAAAACCCTCGGAAAGCGATTATGCTTCGCCTATGATCTTAGTAGAAGCTCCAGGTAAAGACCCTAGGCCTGTGGTAGACTACCGAAAGCTAAATTCTCTCACCAGGGATCAAGTGTATCCTATTCCGAATATTGAGGAGAGAGTAGAACAGGTCAGTAGAGCGGCATATGTGACTACGCTGGACCTTACTCGAGGATACTGGCAAGTACCGCTCACTGAACGCGCCAGCAGATACGCGGCTTTCGTCACTCCGACGGGCAGCTACCAGCCAACAATGATGAGTTTCGGGCTCAAAAATGCTCCATTTTGTTTTTCCCGACTCATGGATAGGGTTTTAAATGGGTGTGAAACATTCGCGGTGCCTTATTTAGATGACATTGCGGTTTTTTCCGACTCATGGGCGGACCATATGGTACATCTAAGAGCTGTACTGAGCCTTTTGCGTCAAGCTGGACTAACCGTAAAGGCCGAGAAATGTTGCCTGGCAAGGGCGACCGTGGACTACTTGGGTCACAATGTAGGTCAAGGTTTCAGGAAACCCAGCGAGATTAAGATTTCTGCGGTAGCAGACTACCCGCGGCCGAGCACGAAGACGGAAATTCGAGCATTCCTGGGTCTGACTGGGTACTACAATCACTACATCCCTAACTATTCAGCTTTGGCTAGCCCTCTGACCGACGCTCTCCGCAAGACAGAACCGACAAATGTAGTCTGGGACGAACAAAAGGAAGCCTCCTTCGTAAACCTGAAGGCTGTGCTGATTAGCCGTCCGGTATTGCGAGCTCCAGACTATGACCGAGAATTCACGGTCCAGTGTGATGCCAGTGATCGAGGGTTAGGTGCTGTTCTCTGCCAGAGAGATGACGACGGTAATGAGCACCCCGTGCTCTACTTGAGCAGAAAACTGAGTTCTAGAGAGAGGGCTTATTGCGCGTCAGAGAAAGAGTGCGCTTGCATTGTATGGGCCATTCAAAAATTGAAGTGCTATCTTGGAGGGGCCAAATTCACCGTAGAGACGGACCATTGTCCCCTGGCTTGGCTGCAAACTGCGACATCGAAGAACAGTCGCCTTCTTAGGTGGAGCTTGATTTTACAGCAGTACAATTTTGAAATAAGATACAAAAAGGGGAAGTTAAATGGGAATGCGGACGCGCTTAGCCGCTCTTTCTAAGCGGTCCGAGATGTTCCTCACCATGTATACAAATTGATAATCAGGTTTTTTTTTTTTTTTTTTTTTTTTTTTTTTTTTTTTTTTCGTGCGCTTGAATATATGTGACTATGTAAAGCAGCACGTTTGGTTTTCGAGGCATACGTGGGTCCTGAACGTCTTGAGAGTGGGCTTTTCTCGAACAACAATGGCAGTTTTCTTTTAACCTGGTCTCTTCAGACGGGAGCCGAGTGCTTGTTTGGACATGTGGTTGAGTTTCAGACAGCTCGAGCAATTTGGCCTACAACAATCAAGACAACGCGACAAGCAACAGCGAGCTTCAAGCGTTCACGTGCAGGCCATTAAGTCGTCTCTTCATGCAGCAGCTGCGGCTGCTGCCCTCCGAGTCTCTTCTGGCGGGGGAGGAGGCTGTTACGACCGTGCATCCGCATTTGCGCGCTCTATTGTTCGCCTGTGGGCATGGAAAAGTATTGTGAATATGTGGTGATGGTCCAATGGCTCTAAGTGAGCCTGTTTCCAGGAATCCTGTTTTGTAAGCCTGTTTTGCTTTGTGGACAACCTGCAAATGCCAAATTGACCCTGTCAAGAGAACGTCTGGAAAAACACAAAGAAACGTCCCCCTGCGGGAAATAGCAGGAAGTGCTTTCTTTTGTTCACCCTTCCAGTCGAGAAGGGCTATCGTCCAGTGAGGAATGTCTACTTTTCAAAGGAGACGACAGAGTGACATGTCCGCTGACGTGCAGGACAAGAAAGGAGCATGACGCATACAGCCATTAAGTGATTTCCCAGGAATGCAGGAAAGATTTGCAATTGTCGAAAACGGACAATGCTGGGAGCGGATGCGGCGCCACGTGCACTCGGGTTTCTGAGAAGTAAAACCCCTTGTCAGAACCAGCCTGTGGTTTCTTTGCTGAAGAATAGAAATGTACCTCCTCTCCTCGCCGTTCCCAAGCTTTTCCCGCCAACAAGTGATCACGCCCAACGAATGAATGCCGGACCAGTCAGTGCTTCAGACCATCAGTGCAGTGATGTGTTCGATTGGATGCCGATACCTGAGGGGCGTGCCCTGGATTTGGTTGGTCAGCATCTTCAGAGAGGGGCTGGACATAGGGGGTTTTAAGGACGCTGCAGAGCACGAAATGTCGCTCTGGGCCCTGGGTAAACGGCTCATCCAGTCGCTTCTCGCTATGAACTCTTAACGCTTGCCATTTTGCTGATGTACCCTTCTTTTTCGTGTAAATATTGTAAATAAGTTTCTCAAAGTGCCATTAAACCTGCTTGTACATATTTCACCAACTTCGAAGATTCAATCCTACTTCAACCCCGAGTCTCTGCACGCTACCAAGTGAAGGCCGGGTCGACATAGCCCCAGCGTCACGACAGCCCCTACGTTCGACTGAGTATACATGGATGAAAATTTTGCTGAATGTGGACGTCAACACCATCTCAAGAATAGAGGGAGTAATGTAGGTCCGTTACAGGTTTAAAAACAGAAGACGCGCATACATGAAGCGCAGCTAAGCGAGTGCAAATAATTACAGGTTTTTCTTCCACCAGTTTTCCCGAGCGCCATCTATATGCTTCAGTCGAAACACGAGTGTACCAAACGCGGAGTAGCAAGGTAGGAACGCATGCTCTCCGCCGGATTCAAGAGCTCTGCCGCGGAGCGTGCTCACCGCTCTGGTTCTGCGATTGGATTTCGCCATTAAACTTAGGTGTTTCTTCAACTTCCTTTTTATTTATGCCGGGCACACCATTTGGATTTGCTTTCCTTTTTGTAAATATTGTTTTGTCGCGCCCGTGTCGCTAGAAAACGTGGAATGGAAGGCTTCGCCGGGAGCCTTGATTGTCGGTCGACAAGCCCTTCTTTGGATTTCACCATTCTAAGCCGTGTCTTGAGGCAAAAGACCATTTCAGAATTTCTGCAGAGAAATGTATTTCTTTTACATGGCACCCTAAACAAGGCACTCAAACGAAATGAATGAATGTTTTTAAGGTAAAATGATATTATTTGAAAACTTCAATATTACATAGTGCTCTAGTGTGCCAAGTATTGTGTGCAAATATATTTCATTCCTTATTCTGTTAACATTCCTTGGCACAGCGTCTAAGTATTTGCAAGTATTTTTTTTTTCAAAGCTTCTACAGCAGCTTACAAGAATCCAGAAGTAACTGCAGCATTTTATATTCCCGTTGGGCTAATATGGCAGAGACATTTCGAGTCCGCAATAGTGAATATTCTTTTCAAAAAAGAAGAAGAAAATAGCCGGAGATGTCATGTCGCTTGTTTCGTATCTGACAGTAAAATGTTTTGTTAAGGGATGGTGCAGCTACGTATTCGGGCGGGAACAGCTTCGAGTTGGAAGACACGTAGGCACACTGACATAAATTTGTTCTCTACGAGAAGAATACTGCTGATTAGTGAACGCGGAAGTGTGTAATATGCAGGAATTTTTAAAATTTTGGAACCATATTGTGTTTTGAGGAAACATTGGCCCTAAATTCCGCACACAAAATTTCTTGTTTTTCTTAGCAGAAGATAACGTGTGCCCGGTAGAGATTTAAAATACCTTGACATTCTTTATCTCTGAAGGCTGAAATTTGCATTGAAAGAAAAATTTTGTAATGACGTGCCTGATTTAACTATTTGCGCGCCTTGGACGAAGACATAATTTTTGCGAGATTCCATGCTTCTAGATATTAGGCACCTTCTGTTACAGAGTTTCTTTTAAGCACACCTGAGTAAAAATTAATTTGCCTCCAAATGACAAACTTTGCCAGTTTGGGGATGAAAGGCCCCGAGGATCAGCGCGAAGCATCTTTAGGGGGTTCTCCAGTACTGCAACACGTTGCTTATATAAATGCGCTACCTGAAAATTATACCAGTTTCAATTATTTCACTACGCTACTGGCGGGCGAAACACGACCAGGCAGACTTGCGACACACCTAATGAGTTTTACGCCGGCCTCCAGTACGACTTCTGTGCGGAACAATGGGAGGGTCTGCTGACCAGCAGCGAGCTCACGGTCCAAAGGGCACTGGTGCGACGCGCCTGCGAAGCAGCAAGACTCAGCGGTGCACTGGAATAGGGGCGCCGACCTTGTGAAGAGGCCGAAGATATGAAGACATCGGCTCGCCGCTAAAACCAGAAAATGTTTAGAGCAATAAATGTTTTCTCTCTCCCTCTCTCTCTCTCTGTGCAATTATGGGGATCGATTTGATGATTACGAGGAGATTATCTAACAACACAGGTGGGCTAGACGTATTTTGCGTAATTGAAATATAGAAAAGCCATCAACTTTAGGTTTCTGGTTAAACACGAAGGAAAGTTGAGTAACTAATGGGTCGATAATTGGCTTTAGCCCATTTGAAATCTTTAAATAACAGTTATCTTCTCAATTTTTGTCCTGAAGTTAGCTCAAAAAAAGTGCGAACATCATCGTGCGTGTCTACTCAAAATATATGAAACAAACTGAAAGCATAATTTTCAATATCTTTTGGACGTGCGAAAGTGAGGGAAATATGGCCAGTAATTGTTTGGGAATACATTGTAGCCTGGTCAGAGGGGCCTACTGATTATTAGTTGGAATTGAAAATTCTTTATTTCGTTCGCAGCATACACTTGAGAGGGACACAATGAAAAAAAGCGGCAATATGCTGCTTGGAGGCTCATTGTGCCCTCAGCTTCCCCAGCAGACACAGCGCGAGAGCGAAGAAAATGAGCACGCACAATTTCACTAGTAGAGACAAATCGAAGAAGCGGACAATGTAACCACGATATCACGACTGATTTTCTTGTTCAATAAAATGCAGGACTAATATCAGAGATCGCCTCGTAGTATCTTAGAGTATTATATTTCTGTAATGAAGGAAGTTGAGGAGTATAGTCAAGTTGTAAGATATTGATTTGCTATAGTAATCAGTGCGAAAGAACGGTAACGACCAAAGCTGCTTCTTACGTGTGTTAAAACATGGAATGTAATAAGAGTGTTAGTATTGGATTCAGCTTATTTATACAAACATAACAGCCGAACTGAATACAAAGCCGCTGGCTTCATAATGTCATAATCTAGAAAACGATTATTTGTGTGTAAGTACCATGGAACGTTTCCAATTAGTCTTATTACCCGCGTCTGCGCGGTGACAATTTTTCAATATTTTGCTTGGTGATATAGTGCTCCAAATAATAAAACAATATGTGAGAGCGGCAAGTGTTAAGGCATTATAAATAAATGTTTAACTGTAGTTGGCAAATGTAGCCTATTTCGGCATATGATTCAGATTATTTTGTTCATTTTCACTCTAACACATTCATTCCGCGCATCCCAGTTTACGTTTCGCAGTAGAAAACACCTGGACGAAGTATAGTTGAGACAACTTCGATTTTACTTTGACCACGTAGAATTATTTCAACACGTTCAATTTGCATATTTTATTATTCAAAATTATACCGTTTGTTGTATTTGTGTAAACTTTAAGCAATTAGCTTGATAAAAGTTTATTAAATATTTCATAAACTCATTTCCATATGTCATACCTTGATTTACATTATTTCCCCATTGTAAGCATCGTTAGGTCACCGGCAAAGGCGATCAAATGTACAGAATTGAGTACACAAATAAATGATTTATATATATATATAAAGAATAAAACGGGTCCAAGAATGCTGCCCTGTGGAAAGCCGGAAATGATCAGTTCGGTGGCTGATGAAGCATTCTTATTAAAGGCAATCTGTTTGCGATGGTTCAATAAGGACTGTATGAGAGGCTGGTGCCCTAATGTCGTAATGACATTTAACTATTTTAATAGAAGAGCATGACTGAATTAATCGAATCCTTTACTAAAATCTCTCTCTCTCTCTCTCTCTCTCTATATATATATATATATATATATATATATATATATATATATATATATATATATATATATTGTAGGGGTGTGTTTATTCGGTAAACCCAGATGGATCCAGCCGCTCAGAAGGAACTCGCTGCGGAGCGTCAGGCGTGGCGAATCAGCAAGACAGCGACCAACTTCTTCGTCCTCGAGTGTGTCAGCACGCGATGCATGGCAGTGGCTATGAAGACGAAGATTACCACACTACATTTCCCCCCCGGGTAGAGAAGGAGCCATCCTGGCAACTTATGGAGCCGAAAGAACAGACGGATCGTAGTAGGGCTTGATTCGGTTCACATGAACTGTTTCACGTCCACGGCGACGCAAGTCCTCAACTACTCAACTACGTAGTTGACAGGGATGTTTTTTGAAGGACTGGGTATGGACCGTGATACCGAGCAAGAAGCTTCCTTGAAAGGCCGTTGGTTGTGCTAGGAACCCAGAGCCAGACCAGGGAGCTGGGTGCATATGAAGGCGCCTCGCCATTGTCACGATGGTGTTTTTGTTGCCACTGGTTTTCCTTTGTAAGTGAACGAGCGAGTTGACGGCATTCTTCTGCGTACTGGGCGGCATCCGAGAGTGGCATCGATTCAGAAACATCAGGGCGGTAGGGAAAAAGCGCGTCCATTGTGCAGGTTGGCTCGCGCCCGTATAGAAGGAAGAAGGGAGAGAATCCAGTGGTTGTCTGTATCACAGTGTTGTACGCGTAGGTTAGGAAGGGAAGAACCTGGTCCCAGTTGGAATGAGCGTCGTTGACGTACATGGCCAGCATGTCACTCAGAGTACGGTTGAAGCATTCGGTCAGGCCATTCGTCTGAGGGTGGTAAGAAGTAGCGGTGCGATGAATTATGATGCGGCATTCTTTCAGTAGGACCTCAAGAGCGTCGGACAAGAAAACGCGTCCGCGGTCACTGACCAGTTCCTTCGGATTCCCGTGGCGAAGAATCAAGTGGTTGAGAAGGAAGAAAGCAACGTCTCTTGCACTAGCAGAGGGTAACGGTGATGTTTCAGTGTAACGAGTAAGATGGTCTACTGCCACGATAATCCACCGGTTTCCATCGGGAGTAGTATGAAGAGGGCCATAGAGATCTATGCCAACGCGGTCAAACGGACGCGCAGGACAGGGTAAAGGTTGCAACGAAACAGGGGACTTCTGAGGAGGTTTTCGGCGTTTACAAGATTCGCAAGAGCGCACGAGATGTCGCATAAAGCGGTACATTCCGCGCCAGTAAAATCGCAGATGTAGGCGCATGTAGGTTTTCAATACGCCACCGTGAGCACATTGTGGGTCACCATGGTACGAAGCACAAATGTCGGCACGGAGATGGCGCGAGATGACTAGAAGCCACTTACGTCCATCAAGCAAATAATTGCGGCGATAGAGAAGACCGTCACGAATGGAGGAGTGGTGGGCTTGCCGGACGAGTGCTTTGGATGAATGACCGGTAGTAGAACTCGAGAGAAAATCCAAAAGGGCATTGATCCAAGGGTCATTCCGCTGCTCGGTAGCCATGTCGATAGTGGCAAGAGTCGACAAATCGTAAGCACAGACGTGGTCAGACGAGGTATCACTTGGCAATGGCGAGCGGGAAAGAGCATCCGCGTCCGTATGCTTCAGACCTGATCGATAAATGACATGGATGTCATACTCCTGGAGGCGGAGAGCCCAGCGAGCAAGGCGACCGGATGGGTCTTTCAGAGAGGCCAGCCAGCACAAAGCGTGGTGATCGGGCACAACATAAAACGGTCGGCCATACACATAGGAACGAATGTTTCCGATGGCCCAAATAATGGCCAAACATTCCCTTTCTGTGACTGAATAATTGGACTCTGCTTTCGTCAATGTTCGGCTGGCGTATGCCACAACATACTCGCTGTAACCAGGCTTACGTTGTGTAAGGACGGCACCAAGCCCGATACCGCTGGCATCAATGTGGATCTCCGTAGGCGCAGTCGGATCAAAGTGGCGTAGAATGGGAGGCGAAACGAAAAGGCAGTGTAAAGTGTCGAAAGCTTTATCGCAGGCTGGAGTCCAGGCGGAAAGGTCGGAGCTGCCGGCAAGGAGCCGGGTCAGAGGAGCAATGATAGAGGCGAAGTTCAAGATGAAGCGTCGAAAGTAGGAGCAGAGGCCGATAAAGCTCCGAAGCTGCTTTAGGGAGGTTGGCTTCGGGAACTCTGCAACTGCGCGAAGTTTGGTGGGGTCGGGAAGAATACCGTCCTTAGAGACTACGTGGCCTTAAATTGTGAGTTTTCGAGCGGCAAAGTGGCACTTCTTCAAATTCAACTGAAGCCCAGCGTCGGCGAGACACGTGACGACATGCTTTAGGCGGAGAAGGTGAGAAGAAAAGTCGGTAGAGAAAACCACGATGTCATCTAGATAGCAAAGACAGGTCTGCCACTTGAGTCCACGAAGAACAGTGTCTATCAGGCGCTCGAAAGTAGCTGGGTTATTGCAAAGGCCAAAGGGCATAACGTTGAACTCGTATAATCCATCCGGTGTTATAAAGGCAGTTTTCGAGCGGTCATCATCAGCCATCAGTACCTGCCAGTAGCTGGAGCGCAAATCCAAAGAGGAGAAATACTCGGCTCCCTGTAAACAGTCCAAGGCGTCGTCAAATCGCGGCAGAGGGTAGACATCTTTGCGCGTGATTTTGTTTAGCCTACGGTAATCGACGCAAAACCGGATGGAACCATCTTTCTTAGTGGACAAAACAACCGGAGAAGCCCATGGACTGTTAGATGGCTGTATGACGCCCCGGCGAATCATGTCGTCCACGTTATCAGCAATTACTTGGTGCTCAGAGGCCGACACACGACAGGGGCGCTGTCGTAAAGGTGCGTTTGTACCAGTGTCGATTGTGTGCGTAACGACAGACGTGCGACCCAGCGCGGTGTGAGGAAGGCCGAAGGCAGAAGTGAAGTTCTGTAGAAGAGCGGCGAGTTGATCGCGTTGTGTGGGTGGAAGATCTGCGTCAACAGGTTGTTGAAGAACATCGGGTGGTGACGAAGCGGTCGCTATATCGCAAGAGCTGAGAACATTAACGTCTAATGAAGTAGGTGTGGCAGGAAGAGTATATACAAGCGCAGGATCAAGTTCTTCAATACGACCGAGACACTCGCCGCGTAGCAGGACGGACGGGAACGAAAATGGATTTGAGACGTACATTGCACTAAGGCCATCTTCGAACTTCAGAACAGCAAATGGGAGCAGGAGGCAAAGATGGCGTAAAGCGGCGTCGGAAGGTGTGAAGAAGACTGTCGAAGTAGTAACGCTTTCACAGGAGAGTGGAACGAGGGCAGCAAATAATGGAAGAATGTCTGTGTCATTGGCGACAAGGAGTTTTGGAGACTGGGTAGGGACATCACACAAGACGGTATCACAAAGAGGTAAAAAGGAAACTTCCGCGCGGGCGCAGTCAATAACGGCACGATGAGTGAAAAAGGAAATCGTAGCACAGGATGGTGTCGTGTGAGCAGTGAGACAGTACAATAAACTCGATGGTGTACAAGACGTCTTCGGTGAGAACACGGGCCGTGCACGCCGCTGAGGGATGAATGCGCTGTGATGAGGCGGTGCGAAGCGAAAAGTCGGAAAGCGCGGTGGTCACCTTGCGAAGACGACGGCAAAGAGCTTCACTGATGACGGATACAGCAGCGCCTGTGTCGACAAGAGCGAGTATTGCGACGCCGTCGACAAACACTGGTATTACGTTAGCGGGAGAACACGGAGGACTTGAAGAGTTCGAACCATGCGCAGTTCTTGCCCCGGGAACTGCGACTGCTAGTTTCCCTCAACAGTGCCG
The DNA here is from genome assembly GCF_055883805.1 of Amblyomma maculatum. Taxonomy (NCBI): domain Eukaryota; kingdom Metazoa; phylum Arthropoda; class Arachnida; order Ixodida; family Ixodidae; genus Amblyomma; species Amblyomma maculatum. The sequence goes on along the minus strand of NC_139347.1, from coordinate 200,174,403 downwards.
GTAGAACGTCGTAGCGAAGATGGCGAACGGCGACGAGGGGAAGATGATCGGCGAGTGGTAATATGTTTGATTGTCGCGAGATACAAAGTCGGAACCGGGCGGCGTTCTCGGCGAGGACTGGTCGGTATCGTAAGAGTAGTTCCAAAGGTTAGGGCGAGGAGGTGGAAGGCGTTGGCGGCAAAGGCGTGCGACATGACCCGGCAGCCCACAAGAGTAGCAGATTGGCCGGTTGTCCGCGGTACGCCAAGGGTTCGTAGGGCTTTGGCGTACCCTTGGAATAGGGACACTGAATGCAGACCCAGCCAAAGGCGAATGAAGGTTAGAAGGAGCAGCCTGGTAGGAAAGAGGTCCTGATGGCATTAGCGGCCTGACCGCAACTTGGGCGTACGTTAGTGGTGCCGTTACTTGCGCTGGCACTGGGCTGGTCGGCAGCCCTGGGCTGGGCGGGAGCACGGAACTGGGCGGAAGGACATCAGCGATGTGGTCTTGCACGGCACGCCGTAGGGCAGGCGCCAAAGACGGAGCCATGTCAGGAACAAGGCGGCCAGTATCTTGTTAACTGAGGGACCAGTGATAGCTGGCGGGCGACCTCTTCTCGAACGAAGACTTTGATTTGTTGAATCAAAGGGCTGTCCTCTGATGGAGTAGAACCGCCCAGAGCTAGTGCAGAGATGGTGTCGTCTATAACACCGGACCGCCGGGTAGAAGCGCGCTTCTTACGAAGCACGTCGTAGCTCTGGCAAAGTTTGATTACGTCACTGAGTGTGGCAGGATTTTTCACCCATAGCAACTGGCACGCGTCGTCAGATATGCCTTTCATGATGTTTTCTATCTTATCCGCTTCGGACATTAAGGGGTCGACACGCTTGCACAGGTTAACGATGTCTTCTATGTAACTGGTGAACGACTCTTCGGCCTGCTGAGTGCGCTCGCGCAAGCGTTGTTCTGCTCGGAGCCTGCGAACTGCAGGGCGGCCGAACACTTCCGCAAAATTCTTCTTAAATGCAGACCAAGATGGCAGGTCTGCCTCATGGTTGCGAAACCAGAGGTTCGCCACGTCAGTCAGGTAAAAGATTACGTTACCTAATTTGGTAGCGTCGTCCCATCGATTGTAAGCAGTGTTGCCAATTTAGCGGTTTTCCGGCTAAATTTAGCGGGTGTTTACACTATTTAGCGGGCAAAAATCTTGTATTGCGGGCGGCGGAATTTTTAGCGGTTTTTAAGAATTTCTGGCTGTGTTTTTGGCGGTTTTTGGTAGTTAAATGTATTTTATTTCTGAACAGTAAACTTGTCTTAAAATTCTAGTTTCGTCTGCGAGAAAACGTCACCATGTTGCTGTGAGCGCATGACGTCGCTGAAATGCCGCTATGCTACTGTGGGGAACATCGGAACACGCCTTGAATCGATTTCTGCGGCACTTTTGAACCTAATCTTCGAACCTGCCGGGAGAAATGGGACCTGTAAAGCATGCACAGAAGTTCAGGAAAGAGTGGCTGCAGGACCCTAAGCTTAGAGACTGGTTACTGGAAGTTCCAAATGATGCCAGACGAGCGCGATGCCGTTACTGTAAGACTGAGCTTTCTGCCAAGCATGTGGATTTGGTCGCACACATCACAACGAAGAAGCACCTCTCGGCTGCAGCGCTGTTTTCGTTCGGAAGGCAGACGACTCTAGAAGTTGTAAGTTGCAAGCGTGACAAGTCACGCAGTGCCGAAGGGTCCCTTGCTTCATTCGAATGCGCGCACTCCGCAGTTATGGCTTCAGATCACCTTGGTGAGCTGTGCCGTAGCGAGTTTCGCGACAGCGAGGGAGCTAAGTATCTCCAGCTTCACCGATCAAAGTGCAGCGCTTTGATCAAGAATGTCTTATACCCTCACTTCATTGAAGATTTGCTGTCCGACTTAGGATCTGGGCGATACAGCCTGATTCTTGATGAATCAACGGATATTTCCGTGCCCAAGCAATTGGGATTCGTCATTGTGTACTACAGCGAAACGATGGGGAAAGTAGTGTCGACCTTTCTAAGTTTAGTCGAGCTCGACGACTCGAAAGCTCAGTCAATCGTTGATGCAGTGAAAAAATGCCTGGCTCATTTTGGAATTGACTTGCGTAGAATGATAGGTGTCAATAACGGAGTGCATCAGAAGCTTAAGATGGATGTTCCTCATCTCTTGTTGGTCAGGTGCGTTTGCCATTCGCTGCACTTGGCGGTTTCGAGTGCCGTGGCGGAAGCACTTCCGAGAAATCTCGAATATTTGATGAGCGAAATTTACAACTGGTTTTCTCGGTCACCATCAAGACAGCTGTCTTACCGGGAACTCTATCGAAGACTGAACGACGGAGACGATCCGCTTAAGATAGTGCAGTCTTGCCGAACCAGATGGCTGTTGGTTGAAACAGCGGTCGGTAGAGTGTTGGAGTAATGGGAGGAATTGTTGTCACACTTTGCAGCTGCAAGGATAACTGAGAAGCGTTACACAGCAGAACTCCTGCATTCGATGATGTGCGACACGACGAACTTGCATTACCTTGTTTTTGTAAAGCCGATTCTTGCAGAAGTACAAAGTGTGAACAAGGCGTTTGAGTCCAGCTCGGCTGACAGCATAAAGCTGCTAAGTGACCTAGCAGTACTAATTGAAGGGCTGTCAAAAAAGCTCGTCGTGCCTACATGCCGTGCAGACCCACTCTGTTCAAGCGTCGACGACTATGTTAATATGACGTCGGACCGCGGCAACGAGACTGAAAAAAAGCTGCAAGAGCTGAGAAAGGGTGGTTTTTCGAGAAAGGCCGAGCTCGTATTTAGACAACGGTGTGTCGGATTTTTGTCTCATCTGCAGAAACAGCTCCAGCAAAGATTACCTGACAACGTGCGAATACTCAGACAAGTTTCCCTGCTCTCAGTTGGGAATGCACTTCGTATAGTTAGACTCGTTGGTACCCCTTATGGAATTCCTGGATCTGCCACAAGAAAAAATCGCTGCCTATAAACTGCAATGGGAGAAGCTCCCTCTAGTCAGCTGGAATAACCGTGCGAGCACAGTTGCATTCTAGGACGAAGTCAACAAATACAGGGACGCTTCCGACAACAATCCCTTCTCCGAATTGGCCGAGTTTGCTCTTGCCATGCTGGTTCTGCCCTGGTCCAACGCAGCAGTAGAACGCGTGTTCAGTCAGCTGAACGTTATCAAATGTAAACAGAGGAACAGATTGTCAATAGATATGACGAATGCCATCTTGACTATTCGAGCCGGACTCCGGAGGCAGGGTAAATGCTGCTCAGACTACGAACTGCCGCCAAATGTAGTTCAAAAGATCGGCACGATGGAGGCGTACGCTGCCAACAGCGCTGGAAGCCCACCTGGACCTGGGACCAGCGGTACGAGTGGTCAGTCGCTTGTAGATGAAGCAGACATCTTTCTGTGATTGTGCCTGCAGTCAGTCAGGACTCAGCAGTGTCTATCCAGTACTTTCCATTTCTGAAACTTATAAAAAAAATAGTTTTTTGAACTTTAGCGTAAAGTACGCAGTCTCTAGTCGATAAATAATATAGTCGACGGTTTTTAGTCGAAAAAGAAAAAGTTTTTTTTTCTTTTTTATCTTATTAGTTATATTTATTTACAAACTTAATAAAATGTATAAAAATGAACTTTTTGGCAAAAAAAAAAATACATTTAGCGGTTTTTAGCGGGTTTTGGGAGTTCCTGTTGCGGGTTTTTATTTTTGAGTTGGCAACACTGGTTTTAAGTACTGACACGCTGGTACGCCGACAACCAATCGTCGACGTATTGATCGGCCGTGCCACTGAAGAGGCATGGGTAGAGCTCCAGAACACGGCACCGTGGTTGGGAGGGGCGGCGATGTTGAGGCAGTATCGTCCGGCATGGTGGAAGCAGATGGCAATGTGCGGCTTCTTAGTTCCAGGGTGGACGGGAACGTACCCAGCAGCACCTGCACAAATTGTAGGGGTGTGTTTATTCGGTAAACCCAGATGGATCCAGCCGCTCAGGAGGAACTCGCTGCGGAGCGTCAGGCGTGGCGAATCAGCAAGGCAGCTACCAACTTCTTCGTCCTCGAGTGTGTCAGCACGCGATGCATGGCAGTGGCTATGAAGACGAAGATTACCACACTACAATATATATATATATATATATATATATATATATATATATATATATATATATATATATATATATATATATATATATATATATATATATATATATATATATATATATATATATATTTACTCCCAGAACCAGAAGACCGTCTTCAAATTCTTTAATAAATATTTCTTTTTGCATTTTAAGACCATCTCAGTTTATCTGTTTTCCGTGAAGCCAAACTGGCAGTCTAACAGCACATAATATTTGGTGGGGAATTTTTTTATTATTGTGTAAATAATCATCTCATCTCTTGTAGACAGTGCAGGCAGAACAGAAATTCGCCTGTAATTCCCTATATCTGAGATGGCCCCACCTTTTTGTTCGGTGAAGACTTTGGCAATTTGCATTTGCTCACGAAATATTCCAGAACTGAGACAAAGATTGCAGATGTGAGTGAGTATCGGAGCTACCAATCAATTACATAAAGAAATGGTTTCATTTTGAAACTATCTTTATCTGAAGCAGGGCTGCATTTGGAATGTGAAAACACAGTTACGACTCCACTGTCATTTATGGAGTGCAATTAATAAGGATCCACGTTCACTAGGTGTGCTGGAGAAGTGTTGATTACGTTAATTGGGCGAACTGCATAGGTTGCTTAAGACGTTTCTAAAGTAAGTATTGGACGGGTTCGGAAGATACTAGAGACTACCACTAACGAAAGCACAGGGGACGTCGGACGATTGTTCGGTCGCTCAGCTAGTTTTTTCGGCTGACATCACGCTTTTGACCGAAAGCATTTGAAAATGCAGTGAAAAAATATTTATGTTTTGCATTTATAAGCTCTCGGTTAAATCAATTATTGTAGCATTTGTAAGTGGGCAGTTTCAAGACATCTCTAGATTTCATGAATTCTTCATATAGTTTTTGTTTAGCACTTTCCTTATCAAATCCGGAGTTATCCAATGTTTTTGTTTCAATTTTTTGGATATATATTTCTGGAAAGCAATTATTTTAAATGAATTGGAACTTTTCAATCAATGGATTGCATGCGGCATTGGCATGTGTTAGTACTAGAATATCTATGAAGCTAGAGTACAAAATCGCTGTACGAAAGTTATCACGGGTTCCAGGTTCAATGCATCGGTAGTATGAAAAGCCCAATTCAGTATTTCTAGGAGCGTTTTTACATTTTAAAACCAAATAAAGGTAAATGGTTACTTAAGTCTGATATCAAGGTTTCAGCATGTATACATATGTTACCGGCATTGGTGATAAGTAGATCAAGAGTGGAAGAGGTTGAACAGGTTACACATGTTGTTACAGTGATAAGGTTTGCAAATCTGAAGGTATCAGGCAGCTGATTGACGTCACTTTGCATTTTAGATTCGGACCACGTGGAAACGTCCATATCACCAGATAAATACAAAATTTACGGATTCATCAACGCATGATCGAAAAGAAATTTCGAGAACAAAAGACACTTGTTAAAATCGCCGTCAGGTGGTCGATACAAAATGCAAAACACACCTTTGTCACTTTTTAATGTGAGCATCTCGTAGTCTGCCTTTGATGCATAAACTGGATAATCGATACAGAGGGCTGATGATAAATTACTTCGATTGAGACGCTACTGCCTCTACGGATCGGTTTATTAGTAGCAAAATGAGAATAGGAATCAAGTACGAAATAATTTGAAGCATCGTTGAACCCAGTTTCGGTAAACATAACTACATTAAAAGACAAGCTGGATGAGTAAAATAACAATTGCAGTTCATCAGTTTCGTTTATTGAACGACAGTTGATATGCAGAATACTGAAAGTACTAGTGCTAGCAAAATGACAGAGATCGGAGGGGCGAATGCAGTGATGGCAGTTCACGATTTTAATGCATTTTGGCTATATTCTCATTACGTGAAATTTTTAGAACATCACAGCTATCAGTTTTCCTAGTGTAAATCTCACCACCCCTCACCCACACTAATTTCCACGTCAATTCACGTTTTCTTCGTATGGCTCGTCCAAGCAAGCGTTTATTATCTGAGCAAAAATGTTCATTCACAAGGAACGCCGTTTTATCATCGAAGCCAAAGTCCTCACAGTTTAGCCGTTTTTTCCTAGATCTTTCAAGCACAGCATCACTTTTTGCACATTTGGTAAATTGGAGAATGATGTTTTGATCAGTCCGATTTCCGCGAATTGGCACCCGGTGACAGATTTCAATGCCGGAAACCAGAATAGGCTCACTGATGTTTTCACCTTGGTTTTCCATTACAACCGGCAAGTTTTAACCTTATATCACTGGAATGCCATTTATTTCTACGTTCCTTCGAGAATACTGTTCGCACTCGGTTACCCGTGACTGACCTTTTTTCACTTGCTCAGCCAGTTCATCACAGTGCCTCCTGAGGCTGTCGTTAGCTTCTCTTAAGCTCTTTCTTTTCTCTCTAACAGTTTTTGATCCAGTACTTTCTTATAGTAAGTACCGGTAGGTATATCTTGGCTGTTGATGGCGTCACGGATGTGAACCGACCGCCACTCACTGATTGTCTTACAGGGTCGGGGTGGATGAGCTCGGTCCTTCACGTTTGGCTGAAGCATAGTGAAGCATCTTGCAGATAATCTGTAGGGAAGAAGATCGGTGTTTAGAATATGTCCCCCGCTGTCCGAGATACTCACGCTGTGGTTGCCGTTTATGCTTCTCATTTACGCTGAAAAATCGGAAGAACCTAGCACATTCGACAGTAGTAAAGCACCATGGTACAGGAACCCAGTATTTTGGCCATCGGCCTCATGCGGGATTCGATAGCCAGTGCCACCGGGCACAAGTAATACAGCTGGCACAAGAGCTCACGTGCCCGGTGCTTGGCTCCTCTGCGACGAAACGTTTCGATACTGCCTCCTTGACCCAACGTGTGGCGCAAAGGCTGCAGTACGCTTTATTGCACTAGTTTGTCCCCTCTCAGGATATAATATCAGTCATGAGCGGTGACATTGGCCGAACGCCCTTTAGCGAGCATTTAACCCCGCCGGAGCCGAACAATAGGCGGCTAAAATTTTTCATTTTGTTATTAAATTATGTCTGTGTACTCAGGGACATTGGAGATCCGACCCAGCACAACCCGGATGCAAGGTGGGTGCTCTCTTACAAGGTACACACATCTTTTTTCATTCGTTTTATTACCAGGCTTCCACAAGCATTCTTGGCAAAACTATACATTTCAAAAAAAAAAAAAAGAAAGAAAGGAGACCTCGGGTTCTTGTGCGAACAATATTGTAGCCTTAAAATGTCACGAACTTGCAAAGGTTTATCCTTAGACAAGCGGAGCTCCACACGAGCAAGTTCTTTCTGCTCTTTGACAAAACAGGATTTCTCTCCGCAATGCAGCCGCTCTGAACACTGCTGAACCTTAGAAAACAGGGAGTTAAGAACTAGAATAACACTGATAGTTTGTTGCGGTCATTGCCAAATGATTGGTTTGTTGTGCAGCTGCCTCCACCATTAGAAAATTTGATCTGTTTAAAATATTTTTCGGCTGTCTATATCCAATTCAGTTGGTACTAAAAGCTGTGCCCACGACTGTTATGTCTAGAGTATGAGAAAGCAGTATCTGCTAATCATCGAAGGTAAACAAAATTCACATCCATTATTTTGGAAGGGGCTGCTACTAAATAGCAGCTTCTAAATTAAAATTATTCCCGCTTATTTGGTCAAATTAAAGCCGTTTAGTTGCGTGAGCAATTTGTATGCCGAGAGTCGCCCTTTGGTTAACTTTCTGTATATCCGCAACTTTTGCTTTCAAATGCTTTTTAAACCAATTGACTGACTACAAACCTCAGCACTCACACAGGCACTGTGAAATCGGGGTGTAGACGAGCCGTATATGAACCTACTGGAAGATATTCTATAGTGGCTACACAGCAATCATAGTTCTGCATAAACAAAATACCACAATTCCCCATAAGGAAAGGTGTTAGGCAAGCAAACATTATCTTCCCAGTGAATGGGAGCAGTAGGGTAAATGGTAGATGGAGGATGCCTCGGTAATCTGCGATTGGCTGATAGCATTGCCTTGCTAAGTAACTCGGAGGATAAGCTGCAAAGAATGATTGATGACCTAAACAAGAACAGCAGAAAGATAGGGTTGAAAATCAATACGCCGAAGACTATAGTAATATTTAACAGGCTCGGGAAGGAACAAAAGTCCGCAATAGGTTGCGAAGCGCTAGAAGTGGTAGGCGATTATGTCTGTTTAGGACAGGTAGAAACCGCAGATCCAGACCGGGAAATACTAGGAGAATAAGATTGCGAAGCGCTAGAAGTGGTAGGCGATTATGTCTGTTTAGGACAGGTAGAAACCGCAGATCCAGACCGGGAAATACTAGGAGAATAAGATTAAAATGGAGCGCATTTGGCAAGTATTCGCAGATTATGGCTAGCAGCTTACCGGTATCGCTCAAGAAAAAAGTATACAACAATTGCATCATACCTGTACATAAGTATGGGGCTGAAATGTGGAGGCTAATGAAAAGGGTTCTACTTAAGTGGATGACAACGCAGAGGGCTATGGGAGTAAAATTGGTAGGTGTTACGTTAAGAGATAGGAAGCGCGCAGAGTGGGCCAGGGAGATAACTAGAGTTAACGACATTCTAGTGCGCATCAAGAATAAGAAATGGACATGGGGCAGGGCCAGTAGTCCGGAGGGATGACAACGGATAGTGGCTTAAGGTAACACATTGGATTCCAAGGTAAGGAAAGCGTAGCAGGGGTCGGCAGAAAGTTAGGTGGGCGGATGAGGTTAAGAAGTTCGCAGGGGTCAAGTGGATGCAGCTAGCACAGAATTGAATTGGGGAGTTGAGAGGGGCCTTCGCCCTGCAATGGGTATAGTCTGGTTGATGATGATGAAGATGATATCCGCTGCAACTGTGATTGCGCTGCCGCACGTACACCACATTTAGTTTGGTAAGGTAATTTAGGCGCTATTTTTTTTTTTTATAATTGCAGGCACCCGAGAAGTGTCGTTGTGAAAGGAAGTATTATTACGATACTGCAACTCCAGACAGCTTAACGATGAGCCTTAAAAATACCACTGAGCTTTAAACACTGCAAATACACTGTTTTTGATCACTGATGGGAATAGCCAAACGGCACAGACTTTCAGCCACGCACTTATACATTCAGGCTACTCGCTAAGTTATCACATTTCTAGGCGTTGTTAGGTGCACACTTTGGTGTTGTTCTAAATGTTTCACAAGAAGCGGGTTATTGCAAAGCGTAATAATTAACGCCACCGACTAAAACTTTAGTTTAATTTCTGGAACATCCTAGTGGCAGCTGGCGTTCCGCGGTTTCTGCCGTTCCGTGTGGCTTGATCCACACGTTGCAAAGCTTTTTTCGTTGGCACGCCACCTAGGGGTAGCTCATCAAAAAAGTATGGTGTAGAAATTGAGCCACCGGTCGCCGCAGCATAATAGTGTGTTTGTAGAATCGGAAAAAAGTATGAGATGTCCTTAAGAACACATTTTATGGTATATGCAACGGTTTACAGTGTGCGCCATCCATGCCAGTCCTCCAAAGGTGTTTACACTGCAACATAACATCAAAGGTGGCAAAGCACCTTAAACACTTGTAGGAGCATACCCTGGTGAACGGATAATCGGAACTAGTCAGGATGTTGGTAGAGAACCTCTTTTATTTTTTAAATATCGCGTTTTATTTATTTTCAGCAATAAAATACAAAATATATATGTCAGCTGCTAAAATGTTTGAGTTGGATGCGCTAAGATCAAAAGAAAAATAATTACAGCGCCTCTTATACGCGCCATGCTAAAGGAGACTTTTTGCTCCAAGAAAAGAGCACCAAGAAAGTATTAATCTCAAAGAAAAAATAAAAACTAATAGCACGTTACGGTATGCGGTAATACGTTATTAGCGCGCGATTGCCGTAGTTTATTTTTGTATTTCACGGCCAAATGTCGTCCGGTTTGGGAGACCAGTTTATGATTGCGGGTATTGTCGTTTATTTCCTAGTCATCAGTTGTCTTACAGCGAGTTCTAGAGAGATGCCCTGCGATTATGCTTTGACGACCGCTCTAGTCATGCTTTTTTTACATACGGAAAGGGCGTGTCTCCGTGAATAAATGGTATTGACCCAATATTTAACGTCTGACGAAACATTTGACGTGTGCCAGCAAGAAAGCGGCCTTCTCAATCTGTAAAGATTGAATTTGAGCCTTTAAAACTTCATTTTGGAAGTCTCATGCGAGCCTATATGAGCCCGGGAGTTTGAAGCTGGTCTATCGAAACTACCACAAGCGCCTCAAACGAATTTTATACCATTTCGGATCAGGTGAAATAAGTCTAAACGAGTGCTCTAAGCCATTCAGACGGGTTTTTATGAAACCCATGCTTTACAAAGCAGGCGTAATCAGGACATAGATAACCCGCTATGTCTCTTTGCATATAAAGAAGGCCGGCAAACAGGAGGACCAAAACCATGGTGATGTTTTTGATGTCAAAGGATGTTTTTTTAATAAGATTAGTTCAATATAGTGCTTAGTTGACCACTTACTGCTTCCAAGGCTTTCTTTATAACTTTTTCTAAATATTGCACATGGGCACACAGAGAACCTGGGAGGCATTTCACAGCGTTTGGTCTGTGTTACAACCGAGCGCGCCATCATGGTGACAATGAAGGTTACACCTTGAGTGAGGCAAGACCTGAGTACATGGGATGATCGCCTCATCGCGAAGAAAACCTGCGTGTGAACGCTCAGCGTTTATAGCACTCTTCCAATTAATCTTGTGCTGTGTTAGCTGCATCCACTTGACAACTGCAAACTTCTTAATCTCATTCACCCTCCTAATTTTCCGCCGCCCCCAGCTACGCTCCTTCCCTTGGAATAAAATTGGTTACTCTATAACAGACTTTACGCATTACTCTTCGACACTTTACGCATTAAAATGATGTAATATATGATCCGTAAATTGAGAGAAAGACTGTACTGGAATGTATGCAATAGTGAGGCTCTCCACTTCACTTTTGATGGCAAAGTATGAATTCGATTATAAACGTTTATATAGCAGCAAAGGAAATCTGTTATTAATCATAATCAGAACTAGATGTGCAAAAAGCTGAAAAAGATAGTGGAATTCAGTGACTTCAAATATTTCGATCAGAGCGCTCATTAACACCACTGTCAAAGCAGCGCTGTCCTTGTGCCTGTGTGTGCTTCTTCTGTTTTGTTGCCTGCTCTGTTGCCTTCTTCCAAGATGTGTGACCAACTAGCTCAATGTCAACTCTATTATTGGTCATTCGGTTTGTTTTGGTGGTGCACTCTGAGATATAATGCCTTGGGCAAATGATGGCACATATCATCAGTGGGAAACAATTACTAAAGTTAAGGAAAATCAGCGCGCATAAAAGGCACTGGAAATTTTTGTGTAGCATTTAAAACTGATTAAATATTTTGGGCGGAATTAGAGACTTAAAATACAATTTCCGACTGTAGTGTTGACTCTTTACCCTTCCCTATCTACGCCATGTACTAACTCACCCCAAAGTCCATAAATGTAGACACATATTATGGCTGATACGGCAGAGAGCGGATACATAGCATGGAAAAGCACGCAGACATACGGAGCATGCAGCTGACATTCAAAAGTTTAGGCTGGCACACAGTTATATCTTGAAATACTTCTGAGATAAATGTTTGTGGACAAGACGTAGGCAAGTAACACAGAAATCAAAATGATCGACACTGGCAGGCAGGCCAGGGCGGCTGCTTAGAGCGAGGGTTATGTCATTCGGATACAGCCTGCGATACAGATAGTTTCAAACGACAAGAATTATTTTTAGAAAAATTCAAGTTATACAGTTTTAACATTCCTCTTGCAACAATGATTTTTTTTCCGCCGTTGCTGGGTTCTGCTGCGCACCCGGTGTCCAGTGTATATATTAAATTCGACACGGAATACGACTGAGTTCCCCAAACTCATTCGGTGGCAAATCATTTCAGTCTGATAACACTGAATGTCCTCTTGTACCAGCCGAGTAATCACATTAGATGCTAATGCTATTCAATTCAAATAGCCTTAAATTCGCTAGTGTTGCAAGGTTTAAGACATGTTATTCTATTATATTTTGATCTATTCATGCATGCGCTGCGAAGATAACCTAATGTTATGGAGCACACTAAAAATGGCAGCTCAATAAAATAAAAATGCAAAAAAAGTTAAGTTATACTGTACCAGTTGATCACTACCACCAGGCCGCGGATAGCAACAAGGTGTTAGCGCTTTTCGGTCGCTCGTTGGGATCGGGCTGCTATCTCGCTTGCGAATCGTCGTGCAAACAATCTTGATATATTTTTAAGTTGTTTGGTGCTAATCCGCAGTATATCTCTAGAAATAAGACATCTACATGATAACAGATCCTGAAACACTTGAGCAAGCAAAGAAATGACCTCATTAGCAGGATAAGACAAGGATATGTTTTCTTTAATTTTCGTAAGATATACGGATATATATAGACATTTCTGGATTCCTTGACGTAGCTCCTGTATGCTGAACACATTTGAAATGTCAATTTATTCTAAATTTAAAACGCCGTTTCAAATTTGAAATTAATTCATGCCTCTATGAATAACATATATGCTGAACACATTTGAAATGTCTATTTATTCTAAATTTAAAACGCCGCTTCAAATTTGAAATTATTTCATGCCTCTATGAATAACGTATAAAAATAAAAATTGTATTTATAACGAATTAACAAGTCGACGATTGAGGCGCAAATTATTGTTCCAGTAGCAAGATTTGTATTGCGTTGCAAATTTACAGATTTAAGAACGTGATATTCCTCATGTTGTATACCATACAGTAAAACACCCTAATGCTTAGTTCTGCGGCCTCGGCAAGAAAAAGGAGCAAAATGTATTAGTTTTCTCACGAACTGCAAAAATTGCAACCTCCCTGTACTCCTTGCCAGCGGTCAAGCGAAATCCTCCTGGTGTCATATAATCGGCACTAAAAACCATGCTTAAACAGGCACGAAAGGCCCAGTTAAATTTTAATAAGGAATAAGAAGTACACATCGACGAAATAAAGGTCGTCAAAACAAAACGCTTAAAGCGACTTGCCACTGCCAAACGCACTCCATACAACGCTCGAGCATTTACGATCTTCATCGCTTCCGGCTTCGAGGAGGAGCCACGGCAGTTGCTTTGTGGGCGGCGGCAACTTTCTTGCAAAACGTTTCCTCTTTCACTAGCCGGTCTAGTCGCCGCCCTCTGCGCCCCTCTCTTAGCAAAGTGGAACGCAAGCCGTTCTGCGTCTGGATCCGGCTTGCTGCGGCTGGCATAGAGATATGTCGAGCTTGAATGAGAGGCAAAACAAGTACATGAGCACACAACCCTGTCACGGCCGTGAGGGAAACTCAAGTGTACTTGTGTCGATATAATTCCGGCACGAAGCAGGCGGCCGACCTCACCGCAGCTTATTCAAGTCGCGAGGAAAAAGTTGGCGAAGAAGTCACTAAAAAGAATAGGCCAACGTTCTGCTTTTTCATTCCCGCAAAGTGTCGCAATTGAATTGAATGACACGCTCTCGGGAGAAGAGGAAGGAAATGACAGAGACAAGACCAAATATGCTGGCTCTTCACGATGCCATCCTCCTCCTACCAGCTGGCCTCCTTTCCCGCTCTCTGTCACACCCGGCTGTCGCCCTTGCGTTTTTTTTTTTCATAAATAATAAAACACAAAACTTGGCAATTTCTATCTTTTTGTCTCACTTCTTAAGCAACGACTTGTGTTTTTTTGCCGAGATACCTCGTACTTGTCTTTTCAAAACTCCATTCAGGTTGCAACCGCCGATCCAAACGCTCGCTCTAAGCTTTTGTTTCTCTTCTTTGAGGCAAACCGCGACCGCAAGTTTCGGACGAAACTTTATATGTCGCATTCTTTTGCTTTCTGCCATCATTTAATTTTGCATTTTGTCTCCCGTTTTTATTTATCAACTTCATCCGCATTTTTATATTTTTCTTTTCTGTTGGGGTGGATACGATTGCTCTTGAACGTAAGTCGAAGATGGAAATGGTCTTCCTTTAGACAATTTCCTCTTTATCTCTTTCGTCCAACGTCGTACACCGCTTTTTACGTTCCGCGCCCTCTCAACGACTTTGTCCTTTTTTTCTCCTTCCTTCTCCACATTTTCATTCCCACGCACCCCTAGTTTGCCCCGTTATTGTATGTATCTCGCGCCGCTGCTTTAGTCCTCACTGAAAAGAGAGAGCTAAGAGTGGTCTTGATTCGATCTCTTTTTCATTCTTCGTTCGCGTGGCTTCCCTACATTCCTTCAGCGGCCCCCGCCGGTTGTGGTTTAGAGCTGCCACCGGAAAACGACCACTGCGGCCGTGCGCCAGACAAAAAATACAACGGAGCACAGTCTTCCCCACTTACTCTTTATTCCATTTCTTCGCCCGGCCCCTGCGTTTTCCTGAGCCGTTTCCAATCTGCAAACGGACAGAAGAAAAATGGATAGAATGGGAGCTGTGCCTCCCGAAAACTGAATGGTCGCCTCTGCATGCTTCTGAACTGCGTGCGAACAGCGGATGCTCGCGAGAGAATGAGAGAAAGAGGGAGAGCAAACAGTAAAGAAAAGAGACGAAAAGTAAGAACGAAAGAAAGGAAAAATGAAGCAGCAGCCGCGGCCCTAGGGATAAGTTATATAGAGCGATACAGTGCTGCAAAACCCTGGCTGCAGCACGAGTTACGCGCCAGAAAGGGGAATAAAGCGGGTCGTGTACGGGGTGGAATACAACTAACGGGATCGCCGGGTGATTTCTAGAGAGAACTCGGAGAAAAAGATAAGAAAAAAAGAAGAGAGGCTAGCTGCGAAGTAGAACACAAGGGGAACAGGAAGAGCGGGTGCGACTAGGGAGAGACTTTGCGAAGCTGTGTTGCTGCCCTAGAGAAAGAGGGAGGGCGGAGGCGTCAGGCCGTGAAGAATGAACGCGCTAGCTGGCTGGGTGCTCTCTCACTCGCCTTTCCAGCGCGTACGCTTCGCCAGAGAAATTTGGTAGGAGGGTGCTGACGCCGCGAGACTGCGACCCGAAATTCAGAGGAGGGGACAAGACATCCTCTTGCCCCTTTCTCCTCTTTCCAGTCTTCGTTGTTCGGCTTGGATGGTTTGCATCGTCGTGCGAGCCCCTTCATTGGCGTCGCCTTCGCCACTGACGGTGGCGACGGCGGGTCGTGCGTCTTTTCGTCCGCCTCTTCCCTCCCTTCCGGCCTGTTGTGGTGGAGGTCCTCTTTCTGCATCCCTTCCTCCTCGGTCAGTGGCTCCCAGCCGCTCCCGTGTGCTTCGAGCTGCCACCCTTTCCTCTCAGCATTTTACGCTGCTTTATTCAAAAGTGCTCTGGCAACCTTGTGCATGCTGCCGCCTCTTCTTTCCAACTTCGACCCACTCCTTCAGCTACTTTTTTTTTTCGCCATTCTTACGATAACGAGTTGCTCGTGTCCTTCATGGCGAGCGTTTTTCACGAGTAGAGCGGTATAAGCCAAGGAGGAAAAGGCAATTCGCGAAGAGCAGTCGTTACACGCGGTCGATTCCATCGTTTCGCCTGTCCGGGAGGGCTAAATTTACGGCCACAGCTGAAGATGCGATAGAAGCGTGCGCTGAAGAAGGGAAGGAAGAAGCGTGTTTGAATGAAATTAGGAGTAGTGAGCAAAATGTAGATGCTTGCTGGCGGAGAAAGCAACAGCCATGCGGACGAATACAACACGCTTGACATTTGTATCGGGAGAGGGTTGCTTTTTGAAATACCCCTGTTCCGCTGTAGAAAGCTAGGGCGAGTTTGCAGGCATCGGTCCAACGAACAATACTGAAACCTGTAGGAGGACCTTATTGCAAAGGTTTACGCTATCATTCTTTTTTTCTTGAAATGTCATGGCCTGTGAACCCTTTCTATTGGTAATCTGAATATAAAAGCACGGCCAAAAGATAAGTTGTTCTGGTTCTCTAAGGGTGCAACTAGAACAGTAATTTTCATGTGCCGACGATTTATTCCGGCTAGGACTTAATTATAGAATTGTAATCTCCTACAATGAATGGAACAAAGGCGTCGATTGTTACGGGTGGCTCCAGTTGCTGGAAAAAGCTGGTGTTCCGCATTCTAGAAGTAAGCCGCAGTCTTAATGATGCGTTCTAAAGACAAGCCTGGACTTGAAGTACCTTCCGACCCCTCTGGCTATAGGTTCGAAACTTCTACGTCATTTCTGAAGCAAAATTATTACTTCTTTGATAACGCGAAAATTCGGCGGCGTTGTGCACCCCAGATGTCTAGTAAAATACATCAGCGACTAGAAAGCCCCCTCCCACCAAAGGAATCTTAAGCTTTGCCGCTACGGATTCAGTTGCCGTTACGCATTCAGCTTTGCTGTTACACCATAGCGATTACGGATTCAGTTACTATTCATGATCGTTATCAATTGCAAATACCGATCCCAAATATCAATCACTGACTGGGTTACACTGCACTACATAAAACGCACTTCGGTACTTGTGCAAAGGCCTTTGTGGTGGTACAATTAACCGCCATATAAGCGCTCTTCATTCCGCACGATTATCATCCAGTTAATTAGGTTGGTTGGTTGGTTGGTTGGTTGGTTGGTTGGTTGGTTGGTTGGTTGGTTTGTGGGGTTTAACGTCCCAAAGCAACTCAGGCTATGAGAGACGCCGTAGTGGAGGACTTCGGAAATTTCGACCACCTGGGGTTCTTTAACGTGCAACTAATTAACCATACTTTGTTTAAATGAGTAGTGGTGATATGTTGAATTATCCATCTTAGAAGAAGCTCCCCACCAATTATGATTTAATTTGTGCCCTCTCCTATTTGTTTTCCAGCTTTCCAGGTTTACTTTTTGACCATCGGACGAATGACGCAGAACGACGACTCTGGGTTTCCCGGCTCTGGTGTCCCAGACGCTCTCGCGTTAAATATATGGGACATGATCGCACGGTTCCACGAAGCGCACAGGAGTCGCAGCATTTTAGATTCTTAGCGTCGGTGCATCCAGATCGTTGCGCTACCGAGGTCTTCGCCCCTTCAGGAAATTGTATGCATATCATTTATGTATTCTATAAGGATAAAGGGGGTTCGCCTCATTTCGCAGGTCGAGCCAACGTTTCGACAAGTGGACTTGCCCAGACGAAGACAAGTCCACTTGTCGAAACGTTGGCTCGACCTGCGAACTGAGGCGTACCCCCTTTACCCTTGTTCAGAGCTCCTTCATAGCGTGTAATGCCTCTTCTTCCTTTCGTTCTACATGTATTCTATGTGTACGACGCACTGGCTGACCTCCGCAAGACAACAGTTTTTCCGAGTTGTATAGCTAACATGTGATGCAACCATTCCTCGTAGAGCACTCCAGGCTATGTCATAAGATTTCTAGATGAATTTAGTATACATTTAGTTTTCGAGTAGCAGAGTAGCTTGCGACAGTAATTAGAACAAACTATTTATTTACCTTTCGTCGATTACGGCCCCCAAACGCCGCCTGAAGCATGGTAGTCTCCGCGAATACGCAAATACACATATCGAAAGCAATACCTGTAAAATATATTTAAAGCATGTCACTACGCTCTCTCCGGAACATTCCACCCACGGAACTACAATGGTTTCGCCTCCTATAGAATTGTCAAGTTTCTCTGCCGAATAGACTTCTTCTTTTTTTTTTTTTTTTTTTTTTTTTACTGTCAAGGCTTCGTTTTTTTTTTTTTTTTTTTTGCAATGCATGAACGACCTGGGTATATAAGCATCAACTGCAAAACTGTGTTTCCGTCATTGTATGGGACTGAAGCTTATGGCGCATCGTTAAATTAATCTGCAACTTATTTTGTGCGGGGCACTACTCGAACGACAAAGAAAAAGTTGCGTCGAAAATAATTAAGTTTGAATAACATTTGGTGTTGCAAATAACAAGCATCTATATGCGCCATTGGTTACTGTCGTCTTATAGACGTGTGCAGTCAGGACATACAGTGAGACGATACAAACAGAGCAGGTTTGCCTAACATTGAAAACAACAGCGTTCTTAGCGTCTCAAAAAACTATATCGCTTAAGATTTGAAATAACATGTACAGAAGCTGGCAGTTCTGTAGGATGATTTCTTTCAGCCGTTTGCAAATTAGTATTTTAAGATGAGCGTAAGAAAGTCTTTGAGGTCTGCACAGCTTGGTTTTACAGCAAAGTGGACATAATGTACGTGATAGAGCTGTATGAATAGACAAACAGTTAACTAAAATTAACTACTAAACTTTTATTATGTTGTTTTAAAGGCCAATATTATAGGAGAACCTAAAGGCCGTTATCCGCAATGACTACGGCTATTTTTAAATGTTCTTAGCCAACAGTGTGTTTCCAACTATTAAACGCCGAAAATACACATTTGAAAGCTCGCTCAGTGAATTTCATATTCGTAAAATGGCATGAAACGGCATAAATCTCATTTCTTACACAGTATATACAGACACTGTTTGTACAATAATTGAGGCGGAAGGTGTTGACATGAATTAACGGCATTTTCATTCGTAACGGCGCCATTACATAATTAGCAATGCGGCAAAGCCAACTCTACGAGCTTTCAGGTGCGCAGTTTTGACACCCGATAATTCTAACTACTATTTCGAATAAAAGCTTCAATGATCAACATCATTGTTGACGGCCTTTAGTCTTGCAATATAACATTTTTTCTTAAAACCTATACGAGAAAAAAAGTGATTAGTAATGCTCGGTAATTAATCGTCTAATCAAAAAGCACTAGCAAGTGCATAATCTTTTCCTTACTGTAGTACCAACTTGAACACCCCAGTAATCTGCGATTTGCTGAGGACATTGTCTTGCTAAGCAACTCGGGGGATGAACTGCAAATAATGATTGATGACCTAGACAGGAAAAGTAGAAAGGCAGGCTTGAAAATCAATATGCAGAAGACTAAGGTAATGTTCAACAGCCTCGGGAAGGAACAGCAGTTTACATTAGGTAGCGAAATACTGGGAGTAGTAGGCGAATATGTCTACTTAGGACAGGTAGTAACCGCAGATCCGGACCATGAAAAGAAAATAACAAGAAGAATAAGATTGGGATGGAGCGCATTTGGCAAGCACTCGCAGATTATGACTAGCAGCTTACCGGTATCGCTCAAGAGGAAAGTATACAACAGTTGCATCTTGCCTGTACTAACCTATGGCGCTGAAACGTGGAGGCTAACCAAGAGAGTTCTACTTAAGTTGAGGACAACCCAGAGGGCTATGGTACGAAAAATGGAAGGGGTAACATTTAGAGATAGAAAGCGTGCAGACTGGGTCAGAGAAATAACTCAAGTTACCGACATTCTAGTGGAAATTAAGAAGAAGAAATGGACATGGGCATGACATGTAGTGCGAAGAGAGGATAACCGATGGTCGCTGAGGGTAACAAACTGGATTCCAAGGGAAGGAAAGCGTAGCAGGGGGCGGCAGAAAGTTAGGTGGGCGGATGAGATTAAGAAGTTCGCAGGGGTCAAGTGGATGCAGCCAGCACAGAACCGGGTTAAGTGGAGAAATATGGGAGAGGCCTTCGCCCTGCAGTGGGTATAATCAAGCTGCTGCTGCTGCTGATGATGATGATGAGTACTAACTTTGTCAGGCGGTGGATCTCTCTCGTAGCCCCTTTTTTTTTTAATACGAGATTATAAAGGATAAAAAATTACCAGGTATAGATGATGACATTGTAATTAACTTCACTGACGATGTCCCCGGGGTAAATTGCTTCTATATTGCCTAGTGTGAACATTCGCTTAATACCTTACTTCAAATACCAAGTAGATAGCTGAATGCCCTAATGTGTTCGGCAAAACTAGAGGAAAATTCACGAAGAGGGCTGAAAAATATCCTAATATCTGCTCCTCAAGCCAGTTAATATGGGTGACTACTGAAAAGTGCCAGTATTTTCAAACTTTTGGTGTTTATGCGATATTTCACCGATATTGGCTGTTTTGCGGGTTCACAGCATCATACACTGATAATAGAGGAGCCATGAGCTCGGCTCAGGTGAACTAAATATAATGCAATTTAATAGTTTGATTCCCATCGTCTCTCATTCTAGATTTGGAAAGATAACAACAGATTAAAATGATGTAAATCATTTGAAGAGTGCTTAAATGCTGGCTCTCCCGCCGCGATGGCTCAGTGGTCAGGGCGCCCGACTGCTGATCCTTAAGACACACGATCGATTCAAGCCACGGGGCCGTTTTTCGGTACAAGGGGAAAGCAAGGCGCCCGCATCTACTGCCTCTTCAGTACACATTAAAGAATCAAGGGTGTCGAAATTTTCAGACCTCTCCACCTTGGCGTCCATCGCAGCGTTAATCGCTTTGTGGAGATGAACGAAGCAGCATATAAAAATTCTAGAGGGCACTTAGGACCACTAAAGTGTCATGAGGTGAAAGCCATTATAGCGCGGTGGGTCATAGCCCGCCCTCTATTATTTGACTCCCACCTTCCTCCCCTCCTTTGCGGCATGGTAATAATATAATATAATAATAATAATTTGTTCACAGGAAGAGAAAGGCGCAGTATCTGTCACGCTTGTTCCATGGACACCTGACTAATTGATTGATTGATTGATTGGTTGGTTGATTGATTGATTGATTGATTGATTGATTGATTGATTGATTGATTGATGGATTGATTGATTGTACATGGGTAGTAACTGCCTCACTTGTTTTCTGTGGACACCTCAACCATGCCGTAAGGGAAGGAAGGAAGGTGAGAGTAAAAGTGGAAAGAGAGAACGAGGAGCCATAGTGGAGGGCTACGGAGTAATTTCGAACACCTGGCGATCTTTAACGTGCGCTGTATGAGAGTATATGTGAGTAGATGAGATTTTATGAGGTTATTGCCCCGTAGAACTTTTTGGTTTTTCAGTAGGGCAGTGCTCTGATCCGCAACCTGAGGCTTTCTAAACAAAAACTTGGAGGGGCAGAGACGGCTCCCGAAGACTGGAAACAAGCCAAAATATATATTATGATCCCTAAACCTGCCCCGCCGGGGTGGTGCAGTGGTAAGACGCCCGACTACTGTGCCGGAGTTCCCGGGTTCGAACCCGACCACGGCGGCTGCGTTTCGATGGAGGCGAAACGAAGAGGCGTCGTGTGCTGTGCGATGTCAGCGCACGTTAAAGATCCCCAGGTGGTCGAAATTACTCCGTAGCCCTCCACTACGGCTCCTCTTTCTCTCTTTCCACTTTCATTCCCACCTTCCTCCCTTCCCTTACGGCGCGGTTCGGGTGTCCACAGAGCAAGTGTGACAGTTACTGCGCCTTTCCCTTCCTGTGAACCAATTTATTATTATTATCCCTAAACCTGGCAAAAAGTAACAAATGTAAAATCTCCGGCCCATCTCGCTCATCTCGTGCCTTGGCAAGGTTTACGAGCGGGTGGTGATGCAAAATTACATCGAAGGTAATGACCGTGTACCCCAAACCATGTTCGGCTTCAGATCAAAACTCTCAACGCAGGACGTGCTCCTCCAAATACAAGATGTGCTCCGCAACGTACCCCGAACGGATGACAATTAAGGGAGCCTTCGATAACGTCAGTCACGAAGCGATTCCCTCAGGCCTAGACGACCTAGACTGCTGACGTCCACGGGTACGTCAAAGCCTTCCTGTCAGATAGAACTGCTACCACCGGCATGGGGACCTTCGATCGAACAAAATTCACGCGCCAAACAAAGGAAGACCCCAAGGATCAGTCATCTCACCTATTCTCTTCATTATAGCTATGATATGTCTAGCCCGGAAGAAAGGAAAACTGCAGGAAGCGGCCTCCTGTGTACAGAGATATCTCGTGTCTTAAATTATAAGCTATATAAAAGAAAATATCAGTACCAGTACAGAGAATATCTGTTCTACTTTATTGACCGAAATACGTTAACGAAAAAAACAGTGATTTTCGGTTTTCCAGCCGAAACCTTTATCGGAAAGCAAACAGTTCGATATACTTTTGCCGTCTGTGCTATTTTCTACCGCAAACTGATTTTTACTTGAATAGTAGGTAAATTCTGAATAGAACGCGAAATGGTATGACAACCCCGAAGACGCTGTCCGATGATCGGTTGCGTAACAATTTTGATCCGAAAGAAGACAACCAGTGGCGCCACATTTAGGTCTATTGTTGGTTAGCTCCCTGCTACAGTGGTGTCTTTTACACATTTTTCCACTTGCCTCTTTCGAGTGGTTAGACAACGGCTGTAGTGAGCCCAACCCATCGAGTAATTGCCAGCGCCGGAGATATTCGGGAGATGTAGTTGACATGGCGTTTGCCTTAAAATAGTGTTCATTGAAGAAATTGGCGTTTAAAGCAATTCTATTTATGCGCGAGCATTACTTCGCTATGTTCACAGACCGTGTCCGCAAAATCTTGTCCGCAGCAGTGGTAATTGAGAAGTGATAGCGGTTAATGAGTGGTGATAATCGATAGAGGCTGATGTAATCTTGCTACAGAAAAAATAATTAGGACAATAATTTAATGAGGCAATTAATTACAATAACTGGTTCACAGGAAAGGAAAGACGCAATATCTGCCACACTTGTTGTGTGGACACCTGAACCGCTCCGTAAAACTGATTTATTTATAGGAAGGGAAAGGCGCGGTACTGTCTCACTTGTTTTCTGTGGACACCGCAACCGCGCCGTAAGGGAAGGGAGGAAGGTGGCAGTGAAAGTGGAGAGAAAGAGGAGCCATAGTGGAGGGCTACGGAGTAATTTCGACCACCTGGGGATCTTTAACGTCCGCTGACATCGCACAGCACAAGCACGTCTCTTCGTTCGCTCCGTAAGAAAGGGAGGAAGATGGGTATGAAAGAGGAAAGAGAGAAAGGGGTGTCATAGTCAATATGACGTCAACAATGTGACATCACGCAACCGGAAGAAGAGCCGAAAAAAAGGGCATAGGAAGCGATTGGCGCGCAATTTGAAAGTACCAAAGAATAAAATGGTTGGTTGGTTCGGTTGGTTTGTGGGGTTTAACGTCTCAAAACGACACAGCCTATGAGAGACGCCGTAGTGGAGGACTCGGGAAATTTCGACCACCTGGGGTTCTTTAACGTGCACTGACATCGCACAGCACACGGGCACCTTGCTTTGCTCTTCGCCTCCATCAAAAAGCGGCCTCCTAGGCCGGGATTCGATCCCACGTCCTCGGGCACAGTAGTCGAGCGCCCAAACCACTGCGCCACCCCGGCGGGGATGGGAGAACAAGAAGTGAATTAAGCAACTAGAAGCAACCAACAGCATCATCCATGCGTTCGCATTAGTCGAATGAACATTCTGCAGTGCTCTTTAATTTTTTTGTTGCTACAGGCAGAAAACGAAGAATGAAAGCGATAGAAAAAAAAGACAGAAATAAATATTAAACAACGCCGTACAACAGATACTTTTTGTCAATTTACAAAAATTTTAGATCCGTTTTAAACTGAAAAACTGCAAAATCAGAGAAAATTAAAAAAAAAACAGAAAACAAAGCAGAACAGCAAAAGTTCTGTATTTTTCGACAAAACTTTTTGCATGCTCGACCGAGAAATCGGAACGGCTTCGAGTGCGGAGAGGCAAACAAAACTGGACTGTCCCAACCAGTGAGGACTTGAAACACAACATCTATCAGGAAGGAATGCCCATCCCGGAAAAGACAACAATAAGAATACTGTGTATGTGGGTTCAATCCAACCAACGCAGTAGTCACACTTTTACCATGCTCAGAGTAGCAACGCTACAAGTGACACGCATGATCACCCGCATCACCAACTGGCGGCATGGCATACGCGAAGAGGACACACTAAAACTAGTTAGAAACCTGGTAGTGAGCCGAATTATGTACAGCCTACCCTACCAGTGCCTCAACAAGAGCGAAATACAACAAGCGGATGCCCTGCTACGAAAAGCGTATAAGACAGCGCTCCCACTACCGCGCAACACGTCGACAGAAAAACTCATGTCTCGGATTGCAAAACCCGTTCGAAGAGCTACGCGAGGCGCAGCTCAAGTCGCAATAACTCAGGCTGCTGCAGACGACTGGAATAGCGCTCTTACAGAGACTCGGATACCGCGAGCAGATGCGAGAAATAGCGAGGACGGAAACGATCCCCGACGAACTTCGCAAGTCCCTCAAGGTAGCTGCAATCCCGAAAAGCGTGGACCCCAGCCTCCACCAAGGCAGAAGAGAAGCAAGGCTGAATTTCTTCAAAAACATGCGCTCCTCAAGACACGACCGTGTATGCAGACGCGTCCTCGAAAGGAGGACACAACTCAATTTAAGTGGCCACGGTGGTCAATTCGTCTCTACGCAAAGTGATCAGCGTCTATATCCGACACTGCACAGTAGTAGAGGCCGAGGAAGTAGCTGTTGCTCTAGCTGTGGTGGAGGGCTGTAGAACCGGGCGGTCGCTAAAGATACTGTAAAAGAAGGCTAGGTCGAGACGGCGAGGTCGTGACGGCAAGGACAGCGAAGCCTTGTCTAGCGTTTTAATCCGATCACGAACCCAGGCGCGCGCCGGAACCGGCGCCGCGGGACGATGATGATGGTATGTACAAATGAAAGAAGAAGATCATGGCATGTACAAATGAAAGAAGGTCCACAGAAGGCTCACACAATCTGCCCGGGGGGTCGGAAGCGGCCAGCCTGGTCGTTCCTAATTAACCGATGTACCGCGGCGCACAAACGGTTTCAAGGGAGAAACATGAGCAATTTCAGTTCCACGGTGGCGTCGATCGGCTGGGGGATCAACAGGCGTGACTTTGTAGTTAACTGGAGAAGTTGCTGATAATCTCGTAGGGACCAAGGTAGCGGTGGTGGAATTTGTCACTAAGGCCAGGGGTGCGCAGTGGTGTATACAGCAGTACTTCGTCACCGGGACGATAAGAGACCACGCGATGCGTAGAATCGTAGCGACTCTTGCGGTCTTCCTGGCACGCTGCTGTGTTGAGGCGGGCAAGATGACGGCATCTGGCCACACGAGATAAGAAATGGGTAGGTACTGATGTGGAGTAGTCGGGCGTAGAGAAGAAGGAAGCGTCGAGAATTGTAGTGGGAGGACGGCCATAAACGAGGAAAAATGGAGAATAACCGGTAGTCCGTTGTACTGCTGTGTTATAGGCGAAAGTGACGAATGGTAGAATAGTGTCCCAATTTCGATGATCCGGTGTGATGTACATGGAGATCATATCCGATAAGGTGCGGTGAAATCGCTCAGTCAGCCCGTTAGTCTGGGGATGATAGCTTGAGGTTGTCTTATGAAGGGTGGTTGACGCGTGAAGAACTTCGGCAATGACTGCCGATAAGAAGGCCATCCCGCGGTCAATTAGGAGCACTCGAGGAGCGCCATGACGCAATACAATTGATCGCAAAAAGAAATTTGCTACTTCTTGAGCGGAACCGGTCGGTACAGGTGCTGCCTCAGCGTAGCGTGTAAGGTGGTCGACAGCTGTTATAATCCAATGGTTACCCCCATCGGAGAGAGGTAGGGGACCATATAAGTCGATGCCGACTACGTCGAATGGCGTGGCGGGACAGGGAACAGGTTGTAGAAGGCCAGCGGGCGAAGACGTCGGCCGTTTGCGACGTTGGCACAGAGGGCAGGATGCGACGTATTTGGCAACGCAGGAAGATAGGCCAGGCCAAAAGAATCGTTTTTTCACTCGGTCGTAGGTTTTGTCAACACCAAGGTGACCTGCAGTAGCGTCATCGTGGAGAGCCGCCAGTATACGTGGACGAAGCACACGCGGCACGACTGGGATCCAGCGAGTTCCATCAGGGCAATACACGAAGCGGATTAGGATGCCATCTTCGAGCATAAAATTGCGAAGTTGTCGGCGAAGCCGAGCATTGGGTGGGTCCGAAGCGCCAATAAGGCGGTCGATGATGGGTCGGCAGTAGACATCGGCTAATTGCTGTGAGCGGAGAGCGTGTTTGTTTTCAGAGTCATCAAATGAAACTGTTGTGATATACGTCGGGGAAAGAGATGGTCGGCTGTGGTCATAGGTGGAAATGCACTGGGAAGAAAAACAGCAAGCCGATTCCGTAAGTGGACAGCGAGAAAGAGCGTCGGCGTCTTGGTGTTGGCGACCCGATTTATAAGTGACGTCGAAATTGTATTCTTGCAGGCGTAGAATCCAACGGCCAAGTCGGCCTGTCAAATTTTTGAGCGAAGACCACCAGCAAAGAGCATGGTGATCGGTCACAACTGTGAAATGCCGACCATGTAGGTAAGGGCGAAATTTTTGGACAGCCCAGACGACGGCAAGGCACTCCTGCTCGGTAATAGTGTAGTTTTTCTCAGCTGGAGTCACAGTCCGACTGGCGAAGGCAATCACTTTCTCACGCGAAGTTGCATCGCGCTGCAGGAGTACAGCTCCAAGACCGAGACCACTAGCATCAGTGTGCAGGATGGTTGGAGCGCTGTCACTGAAGTGGCCAAGAACAGGGTCTGATGTGAGGGCGTGCTTCAGATTATTAAACGCGGCTTCGCACTGTTCAGTCCACACGAAAGGGCTGCATGCTTCACGTAGTTCATGAAGTGGAGCAGCTATAGTTGCAAAATGCCTTATAAAACGCCGGAAATAAGAGGCCAGGCCAAGAAAACTGCGCAATTATGTATTCCGTTGTGGACGAGCAAAGTTCAAGACCGCGATTATTTTGTCAGGGTCTGGACGAATGCCGTCATGGCTGACTAGATGTCCCAATATTTTAATTTCCTTCTGTGCAAAGTGGCACTTCTTGGTGTTGAGCTGAAGGCCCGCTGAAGCGAGACACGTGAGGACCCCATTCAGGCGCGTGAGATGGTCGTTAAAAGTTGACGAAAAGATGACAATGTCATCCAAGAAACATAAACAGGTTCTCCATTTTAGGCCACGAAGCACAGTATCGATCATTCTTTCAAATGTCGCTGGTGCGTTACAAAGTCCGAAAGGCATAACATTAAATTCGTAAAGGCCATCGAGAGTTGAGAAAGCGGTTTTTTCTTTATCGTCTTCGTGCATAGGTATTTTCCAATAACCTGAGCGGAGGTCCAAAGTCGAGAAATATTCGGCGCCTTGGAGAGAGTCAAGGGCGTCATCAATTCTTGGCATTGGGTATACATCTTTGCGGGTAATTTTGTTGAGTGCCCGGTAATCAACACAAAAGCGTACCGAGCCGTCCTTTTTTTTTAACTAACACTACTGGGGAGGACCATGGGCTTGTCGAGGGACGAATAATATTGCGATGGAGCATGACATTTACATTTTCTTCAATTACTTTTCGTTCAGAGAGGGAAACCCGATAAGGCCGTCGGCGAACGATAGAGTTACCTTCAGTAATGATTCGATGGTGCGCAACACTAGTCCGTCCCAGTGGTGGAGAAGTGGCATCAAAAATGGCTTGGTGGTGTCGAAGCAATGTCAGCCGTTCTTGGCGTCACAGAATCTCGAACAGCCTGTCGAAATTATATGAATGGTAGGATAGGCCATCACGCGCTCCGTATACTCCTCGAAGCGAGCGACAAAATTAAAAACCACGAAGAAAACGAGACCAGACACAAAATTATTTGGGTACCGGTGCACAGGGGGGGGGGGGGGGGAAGCAAGAGGCCGACAGGATAGCTCGAGCATACACTACTTTCCGAGCACCCGACGAGTCCGCAGAACTTTTGCCAGCGCCCAATTGGGCGCCGGCAAAAGTTCTGCGGACTCGCATTCTTCAGCCTCTATAGTTTTTAGTATGGCCGAGTATGTGTTAAGACATACTCGGCCATACTAAAAACTATAGAGGCTGAAGAATGCGATATTCCCCACCGCACAGTTCTCTCAACAGAGAGGCAGCTGTCATTTGGAGCCGATTACAGACGGGTGCATACCGGAACCTACACGTACTAAACAAAATGCACCCTAACATACACGCGAACAGATGTCCGTAGTGCAATGAAAAACCAACACTATATCACATCACATGGGCCTGTCAAAACATAGACGTGGTCCCCAAAATTCGAAACCCGAGTGCGGTAAAATGGGAGACTCTGCTGTCTAGTGACCGCTGCGAAGACCACTAAGGTCTCGTACAGCAAGTCCAACGGGCGGCAGTATCCAGCGGAGCCCTGGAAAGAGGGCAACCGACCATTGTGGAGAAGTGGATGAGGTCGATGGTGAAGACACTTGTGGATGCAATATGCAGACATCTCTGAAGACGTCCCAAAAACCGCCAAAATAATATAGAGCTAAATAAAGGTTTTCCTTCTTTCCTTCCTTCTTCCTCTTCTTTTTCTTTCTTGCTTAATTTCTCTTCCTTCTCTTCTCCGAAATTCTGGAATCGGCGGTGTGAACGAAAACTCACGGTCATACCTCGGGCAGGCAGGTGACACGGCCACGCTCTTATTAGTGGCCGGGTTGTGTGACGTCACGAGCTGGCAGGCGTTGACAACTCTCTTTTGGGTTGAGGGAGCTACACCACGATACAATGTTGGAAGTTGGTTGGCAATCTTAGGCCCGGCATAGGGTCAGTACATTGCCAATATGTACATCCCATATTGGGCTGATGGTTTGGGCTGCCTTGGCGAAAGCGGCGACTTATACCTGCGTAGATACTCGTTCATATCACGCCTACATGGTAGCTTGCGATTGTTTGCTCATGGGCACTAGTGGAATAAATGAGGTACAAATGAAAAATTAGGCAAGTAAGCGAGCGTCACAGTGCATGTACGGGAAAAGAGTACCCCGAGAGGATCCGGTGAACTGGAGCCATTAACGATTTCGCATGATACCCTGAAAATCAGAAGTGTCCCCTTAAATTTTTTGGGATGCTTGCTACGCAAACTAAAAATATACATGATTACTTATCGAACGGTTAACTATTAATTTCTTACTTTTGCATCATACAGATAAGTTTATTAAATATTAGTTAACTTGGTCTGTAAATGCATTAATGCTGTTATAAGAGGCAAGTACAGTCGCGTTATCTGATTGCAACACACTTGGCGTTGACGGCAAAATACATGATGGCGAATTCGTAGCATAAATTGAAATTTAAAGACAATTTAGGGTATAGCATTGGGAAACACCTATATTAGCCGTCTTTCATTCGGAGTAAGCTCATGATCTGACAAATATTGGCTCTCGATTATGTAAATAACTTACTCTTAGCATAATCACAGCTCTCCTTTAGAGGATCGCTGCTCAAATCACTCCACGGAGTGGAGGTGGCGTATTCAGTCCCTATGTACAGCACTTTTGTAGTGAAGTAATGCCTTACCAAGTAGTTCCTAAAATCTTTTTACCGGATCTGCCCAGCTAAAAAACTTGGTAAAGACATTCTCAGCCGTAGAATCCAGGAGTAATACCATTATATAGTACACGAGATCATGAAACCAGTTTTCAGGCGGTCAGGTATTGGATGCATTCATCTAAAAAAATCTCCCTATGCTCCCCGTAAACACTACCGCCACGTATAAACAACGAGCGCAGCCCCTAGGCACGCGAAATATATAATTGTCTTGCTTGTTTCTGAGAACTAAAGCAGAACTGGCTGGCTGTGACAACAAAATAGATTTCATTTTCAGTGAGCAACTGCTAGCGAACATTGCTGAAAACATTTTTTGGCTATGGATATGTAAAAGCTTTTTTCAAGTGCCTAGCAAAAGAGCAGTCAGACTGTGCTCTGTTAAGGTGTCTGGGTGCTCTCAGAAAAGCGGAGAAAGGAAATGGGTTTTCTAAGAAGCACATGCAGATACCTATGGCAAAACCCATTGTTTATAATAAAATTGTTCATTCCATTTTATAATTGTATGCTGAAATCACGCTACTAGAAATTACCAGGTTGTGAAACTCGCGAGTTGTTTTCATTAATCAGCTACTTTTTCATGAGAAATTAAAGAAGCACGTTTTAGACTATTCAGGCCGATGAAAACAACCAATATTAATGCCGATTTCGTGCGCAGCAATAAGCATAGTATAAAGAAAAGAAAGAGATCTTTATGTAGCGAAAATATTATTTAGGCTAATAGTTTGTTTTATTCGGCCAACGCACAGCGATTCCGGCCGTCAGAAAAGAAAATGGATTCATAATTGAGGTTGTACATCATCGTGGTAGCTTCGTATGAAGCATTTTTTTAATATCAGGTGCCTTGTTTTTTAGCGTCGGGCCATGGTCTCCATGTGTGAGACCTTCCTCACGTGGCCCTGGCGCATTGGAGTTGTGGGCGCTTCGAACCAGAAGCCCAGATGCAGATGTCATCAGCATATGCACTGATGTGAATCTTAGTAGGCAGTTCACCCACCAGACCAATTAGCGCAACGTTAAATAAAGTTGGGCTGAGGCCTCCTCTCTGTGGAACTCCACGACCGACCTGATAGCGGGTAGTATCTCCTTCAGGCGCAGTCATGTAAACAGACCGGCCATTGAGATAGCTCACAATCCACAACTACAGCCGGCCACCAACTCCCACGTCGTCAAGTCGATCAAGAATATCATCATGGAGGACGTTGTCATAGCCCCCCTTTATATCTAAAAGGAGAGCAGCTACTAGTCGATGGTGACCCTTTTCGTGTTCTACTGTTGCCACAAGGCCGATGACGCTGTCGATGAAAGAGCGTCCCCGGCGAAATCCAGTCATCATATGCGGATAAAGATCGCTACTCTCTAGAAACCACTCAAGTCTTGCCAGCACCATTCGCTCCATAACTTTTCCAACACAGCTTGCCAGGGCAACTGGCCGGTATGAGGTAAGTTCGAGAGGGGGCTTTCCAGGCTTCAAAAGAGCAACCAGGCGCGGCTAATCTTCCAGTGTTCAGAAACAGTACTAGAAGCTCATATATCATTGAAATAATTAAGTAGTGCAGCTCTACCATCCTTGCCTATGTTTGATAATGTTGAATAAGTAATCCCGTCAGGACTAGGGGCAGATGAATACCGACAAGAAGAAAGAGTGACGTCTAATTCAGCTATTGAAAAGGGCAAGTCGTATTGATCATTCGGCGAAGGTGGCGCAAAAACCTCTGAAATTGGTAACTGTGGCTGGTTCGTGCCCACAATCATTTTACAAAAATCTTCAGCTACGTCAATTTCATTGCGGCGTTGATAAAGAACCAGGGCACGGAAAGGGTGCCTTTCGTGCGGAGGTGTGCGCAAGCTTCTCGCAACATGCCAGATACGCGACAGGGGCTTACGGGGATCAATTAAAAAGCAGAACTGTCTCCAACGTTGTCGTCCTAACCTCTCCAGGTGGCGTAAAACTTGTCGTTTAGCTTTGCGAGAAAATGCGAGATCTTGCGCGGATTTCGTTCTTCTGTACTTCCTTTCAGCCCGCCGACGGACAGCGCGAAGCCGCTCGAATTCCACGTCGGTGCTGCACACCGACGCCGGCACACAAACATAGCGAGTGTTCTCACTGAGAGAGGAAGTAATGAGTCCCTCTTTTTGAGATGGTGACTGGAAGTCCACGCTGGAAGTCTCCACCGCTGCCCTAAAGGCGGGCCAGTCTGTGTAATGCACACGAGGTGAAGTGGCAGGTGCAAACCACTTGATGCATATGTACGTTGGTATGTGATCACTTCCATGTGTTTCCACATCACTACACCAAGAAACGGAGGGATGGAGGCTTCTGGAAACAAACGCTACATCGAAGCAGCTGATGTATGTAGTTCCGCGCAGAAACGTCGGTGAACCGTCGTTTATATTGACAAGATCTTGCGCATGCATAAAGTCTGCCAGGTCTCTCCCTCGATTGCTCATTATGGCACTACCCCATTGAGGGTGGTGAGCATTAAAGTCACTCACAACAATATGAGGAGCTGCGCAACACTGAACTGTTGAAAATAGATATGACTTGTCCGAGCCACTCCTCGGCGGAATATAACCGCCAATCACAGAACATACTCATCCTTTCAGGGTTAATGTCAAACAGATGTAGTGATTCGTGTTGTGGGGTTGCAGAGCATGGCCGACGTGTGCAATGTCTTGGCGTACACGCACTAGCACTTTGCTTGTTTCGTCTGCTTGTCAAGACCATAGCAGAACATATCCAGAAAGGCGGAAAGCAGCCGGCATGTTGGGCTCACAGATCACAATCGCTGGAAAGCGGTACTTCTGTATCCGCAGTCGGAAGTCACTCAGACAACCACGCTGGCCTCGGGCACTCCATTGCATCACTACACTGTGGCGCAAGTGCATCGTCAATGAGGTAGCATTAGTTTGTTGCGCCATTGTGAATTATTGCAATGCTGCCAAGAGCGGCTCAAATGCGTCCAAAAACTGAACAGCAAACGTTGCTGTTTTCGTGTTGATGCTAGAGAGCAGCACCCGCATTGAACGAACAAGCTGTTTCAGCATTTCTTTCACCTGCTGACTGTCGGGGTTGTCGGAATTTTCAGCACGTGTGGCAACCAAACTGGGATGAGGTTCAGCGGTGGCCTTTGATGGTAAAGCTGACCACTCAACATCAGAGGAAAGTATACAACAGTTGCACCTTACCTGTACTCACCTATGAGGCTGAAACGTGGAGGTTAGCCAAGAGGGTTCTACTTGAGGACAACGCAGAGGGCTATGGAACGAAAAATCGTAGGGGTAACATTAAGAGATAGGAAGCGTGCAGATTGGGTCAGAGAAATAACTCAAGTTACTGACAGTCTAGTGGAAATCAAGAAGAAATGGGCATGGGCAGGACATGTAGTGCAAAGAGAGGATAACCGATGGTCGCTTATGGTAACAAACTGGATTCCAAGGAAAGAAAAGCGTAGCAGAGGCGGCAGAAAGTTAGGTGGGAGGATGAGGTTAAGAAGTTCGCAGGGGTCAAGTGGATGCAGCTAGCTCAGAACCGGGTTAATTGAAGAACTATAGGAGAGACCTTCGCCCTGCAGTGGATATAGTCAGGCTGATGATGATGATGATGATGACGACCCCCTGAAGACCCACTTGTGAGGGGTATCATATGGCGGGGGGGGGGGGGGGGGGGGAGCGGGGCACACGACCGCATGCAGCTGATATACAGCAATAACAGTTGATCAACTGAGATACAGACAACACACTTCATACCAAAATTTAGCGAAAATCACGAAACATTCCAATAGTTAATATTAATAAACTATTACAGAGCGTTTTGTTGTAAACGTTGTTGAAATGATTGTAAGTTTCTTCAGTATCAATTTGGGATGGCAGGGTATTACAGTGTATTATTTTGCGCGGAATGAATTAGCTTGCCTAAAGATATGAGCGGCTAGTAACTCATTGTATTATATTATAATGCGATAGCGGCGTGGAAAAAGTGCTGGGTGCGGCCAAAACAAGCCATCAAGGAGGGGGGAACGGTGATAGTTTATGAAAAAAGGTTAGGCGAGCAAATTGACGTCGACATGATAGTGGTTCCAACTCGGCCCGTTGTTTGAATGCTGTGACACTGCTGAAGCGGGAATCATTGGAAAATAGGAAGCGAACAGCTCAGTGTTGCAGGGATTCAATGTGGTTTATGAGGTATGCCTGTCCAGGATTCCATATGGCAGAAGGTAATTTAATTTTGGGGTAGATAAGTGCAATATAACCAAGTTTCTTTAAGTGTGAGGATGCATACTTGAGGTTGCGTTTAAGAAGACCGAGTGCGTGGTTAACTGATTCTAAAATGGTAGTTATATGGCAATGCCTAGTCAAGTAAGAATGAAAATGAACTCCGAGGTACTTGTAAGCTACCGTTAGTTCGACACTAGTGTTATTAAAATAGGTTGTAGGAATTTGAGTGGAACTGTTGGCAAACGACATTAGTTTTGATTTAGATGCGTTTAGACACACTAGCCAGGAGGAATACGAAGCAGTGGCAGCATCAAGTTCAGTTTGCAGGGAAAGTCGGTCAGTGTCATTAATAACATTACAGTATATAACACACTCATCTTTAAATAACCTAATTTATTCATCCTTTCAGGTTTTCTTCTATCTCGCTGCGTGTACGCGTTGTGCATTATAACTCACGGTATTATTTGTCGTCGTAGCTGTCGAAGAATACCTCCACCAGCGAGGGTAGAGTGAACCGACTTGATCCTTAGGTGTCTGTAGTACATATATAATGCGGCTTTTTTTTTTTTTTTTTTTTTTTTTCAGCGTGAAATAGGCTTCCGCAAGAACGCGCGCACGCACGTAAAACGAAGCAAACGGAGGGCCGAATTTCTGTACCGTTCGCATACTAAGCATAGAAAAATTTGCCTGAGCGCATGCGGAGATTAAATATTTCCGAATTACCAACCGAATATTCGCGTATTCGATTACTTTAACAAATGAAAGATATCGTATCATTTAAATCTACTCCAAATATTATAATGTAACGCTCGCTTTTATTCGAGAACTCTGTCTAAATCAAGGAATCCCTTGAAGCTGCATAACAGATTACCGCCATCGCTCTGCGGCACGAGAATTCAGTGCAGCAACGCTATCCATTCGCGCCACGGCGCTTATGATACCAACCGATTAACTCCACGACTACGTGACGCGGAAGGGTTTGGATATGCGGCTGCCGCATTGCCAGTCCACTGAGGCGATGAACAATAATAGCCACTTTAACTATAATAGCACCACTTTCATTTACCAAAATGAGTTCTTAGTTTAATTTATTGCTGTCAACAGCAATAAAAGTTGTATTTTCTCACGCGATTACACGAAGCGGTGATCGTCAGTATTGGGTCCTTTGATAGCCATTACTCGACTCAGTGAGCTATATCATAACACGAGTGGTCCAATAGTAGAGCTTTGCTAATGATATTCACTGGTCACAGGTGGCTGATTCGTAGATTTTGGCGTTGGCGAAACCGACTATGTTCAAAGGTTAACACGACAGCCGTTTACAATATCACGCGAGAATAGAAATGCGTGAAAGGGGAGCCAACAGCCACTTGCCCACCCAAAGGAAAGCGCAGAAGGTTAGTTGTTGGGCTATGACATAATAATTATTGGTGCAGGTAATTCGTAAGAAAGTAGACGAAAAAACAACTACATGTTTCCGGTGAAATCTAAACCCACGACTTTGGAATTTCGTGTCCGGTGCCGCAGCTCTACCACTGTGCTACGGCGCTGTCTGTTAAATCTTCTGCTTCTGCCCAGACGAAGACAAGTCCACTTGTCGAAACGTTGACTCATCTGCGAACTGAGGCGTACCCCTATTCAGTTCTTCTTCCTTTCGTTCTACCTGTATCCTTTACGCATTTATGGTACGTGTATTCAATTCTTGAAAGCGTTCGCCAGCGCCGCCGTCCACCATAACGGGGTGACCTTTGAGAACAATAGGTGTCTCATATAGACGTGATTTCAAGAAGAATGGGTGCTGATCCAAAGGAAATCATATGGAATTTCTTTTTGTGTGTGTTGATGATGTGAAGTAATAAGTTGTGGGAAGGTTATTGGCCTAAAAAGAAGAAAACAACCGCACGCTGTCATTTGGATCCGAGCTTCGTGAGGTAGATTTTTCTGCTTATTTCCAACCATTGGCCTCCACGATTAATTAATACATCAAATTCATCAACACATACATAAAAAAAGAAATCCCCCATGATTTCCTTTGTGAGAGCAGCTTTTGACTCCACTCTCATGCATCTCACAACGAAGCCACCCTCCCCTCCCCCCCCCCCTTTCCCCGGCACTTTTCTTTCAATTGTAATAGGGTAGTGATTACTAAACTCAGAAGCACCATTGGGTGGATGCCACTTAAGTGAATGTGCATTACTAACTACTCTTTCATTAAAACTCTACGCCACCTTGGAGAATAATCCTAAATATTCGTTCAACACCGTTCCCACTTCAAGTTATTGCGCACTCGCCGTACCATCTCACCTGTTAGCCAATCTGATGAGTTGGTAGAGCGACTGGCCCGGACAGGCATTGTACCCGGGTTGGAATCGCGGACAAGAGGGAAGTTTCTTCAACTACAAAGTTTCTGAGAAAGCTGTATAGTTTTTCGTTGCATCCGTATAGCTGCACTTCGCTGGATGCAACTAATTACTTTCTTATTCCAAACATAACCCACCTTGAGAGATTCCTCTAAATATTCTACCTTTCAATTGTGCGCTGACGAATGAAAGGGGATGCATACGGCGTAAGAGGCGATATGTTTAGCATGCAAAATATTGTTAACTACGTGAGGATGGTTTTACAGGGCAGTTTATTATGCAGGAGATATGCTTCAGTGATGCTGCGTGGTCTAAAGATAAGGGCTAGCGAAAGTAACCTTTCCGCGTTTTGGATACCGCTGGTAAGTATGGCAAGACGTTTTTTGATCCATGCCCTTTTGGACATACATTGAGATACCCGTTATAATGCTAACCAAATAATAACGCCGCCTAACTTGCATGCTGAATATTTCAGCGTCCATGAGTGTGCAGCCAAGATAAGGCTAACCAAGGAGACGTTGGGACAAGCCGTGTCGATAGGCATTGAGCTCCTTTTTTCGCACATGGTTCTGGTTAAAACAAGAAAGCTGGAGAGCTGTAAAAAGAAAGAGAACTACTACTATAAAAATGACATTTGAGACGGCGTGGAACACGTTGGTTCCGCTGGGTAAAAGGCGTTCCTTGCGCTGGGATTCAGGTTGCGATGCGGCTGCAGAGAAGCCCATGCATCCGTTCACCGCAGTGGAAAACTCAATCTGTCGGCGCGAAAACGAACAAGTCCGTAAACTACTAACAACCTAGCGAGCAAGCAAAGCGAATCTGAGCGAAGAACCACCTCCCTTGCCTATTCGTTTTCTTGCGCCATGACTGTTTCGTTTCCGGTCTATCGCCAAACAAAGGGCAGGCATTCCTCCGCCCAGCACCTCGAATCGCCATCATCGCCAAAGATAGGCATCGCATATGCACTCGCCTCCGTCCGGTTCGCGCCGTTTCTGCACGTGGCTGGCGGTGGCCGGCGGCAGCAGAGCGCGGCTCCGGTTGGTGCCCCGGGGGAGTCGGTCCTCCTCTTGCGAAGCCATTGGCTTCGAGTGAGCGAGCAGCGGGGGGTGGAGAGTTGGGAGAAGGAAGGGGAAAGAAAGGGAGCTAGCCTAGAGTGCACCGGCGGGCAGCCTTTCTTCTTTTTCCCGCTTCGTAAGAACCCTCCGTTCGCGATGCGCGCTATGGGGTCCTGCGTTGGGAAACTGCACACTCTGCGCGGAGGATATGAAGAATAAACACATGAGCTTCACGGGGCGCCTCGGACATGGTTTCGCGCTTGGCAAAAAGCAATTTCCGTCGCGCGAAATTCGCTTCCACCGGAAGCAGGGAAAAGTCCAGCAGGGCATCACCTACGTTGAGTAGGAGCCAGTACCAACTTTCTAGCTCTACGGGCTGTCCCCTCGTTTATTTGTTTGTTTGTCTACTGGTTTATCTGTTTTTCAGTCCGTTACCTCCCTCTCTCCGTCTTTCCAGCGGGCTTGACTTTCAATCTCTCACGGCTATTTTCTCAATTTCTTATTTCGTTGTTGCGACAGGTCGTGATGTGAGAGTCTGACGTTTTCGTCGGGTTGTTGGCTACGCAGGGGAACCGCTGGGCGGGATGTTATGTATTTTATTGCGTGGCTTACAGATGGTCCGCTGGAGCAGCAACAAAAAAGAATCACCTTCTACATTTTAAAACACATTATTATCCCCTCACGAGTACGTGCAGTCGGTAGAGGCGACGAATTGTATTTGTTTTAACATTGCAGGCTCCTTTTTTTATTTTTTACAGAACACCGGTCGCCACTCTCTATACTTTCAAATTTCTTTTATGAACTTACCTTAGACAAATTCGGTGCTCTTCCATATATTACGAAAAGCAAGAAAAGGAAAACAAGAAGAATTGCTTCCAGACAATTTATGGTCTAAGTTCTGCCGCTGGTCAGACCGCATGCCGGCGTTATTTCTCATCGGGTGGGAACGTGGAAACTCCTAGAGTGCCACGATCACACAAGGTGGTAAGGTCCACCAACCTTAGCATCTCATTTTTCTGGACGGAGAGGACGATGAGTTAGAAAAGAAGTAATGAGGCACAACAGAGACAAAAACTGGCCTGACGAAAAAAGCATCGTCCAGAAAAACAGACAACGCCACTTTACACACCACTCCACTTCGCCTGTTTCGGAAAATCTCGAGAGGCAAAAAAAAAAAAAATGCCAAGGAAGCTTCCTGACGGGATAATAAAGAACAAACGAAGAGCTTGACCGCCTACGTTTCATTTCTCATTGTTTCATAATTCAGGGTTGTTTTTTTTTTACCTCTACTTATAACGAAACACTTCAGTACTGCTTTGTATGGAGTCTAAAGATAATCATATGAGAAGAACAAGACAATATGACCTAAGCTCTTACTATGTTAGAAAGAATGGCGCAGCATGGTGTACGGCTGAAGACTGCTTTTGAAAGTTACGTTTCGTGATTGGTGACACTAGACGGCCACCTCTAGAGCGCATATCGGGAGCGCGAAGCGAAGGGCTCTGTAACCAACTCGGGCGACCTCGAAGACGATGGTTGCTCTATACGATACAGCCTTCCGCCTTCCCGAGTATACTGTTAACCCTTTATTTGTCCCCATTCTCTTCACTGTCATTCCCAGTTCTTTTCCATTTTCTTTTAGCTTGCTCTCTTATCGGTCACTGTGTGCGTGTATGTGCGGTGTCCGATGACGGCAGCTCGAGCCATTCAATATTGCCGCTTTGGTCCGTGAATCGATCCCATACTTTCCACGTGGCCCCATCTCGATGATTCGACCTTTGTTTATGTCTGTGTCGCCCTTTTCCTCCCGCACAGACCATATCATGCCGCCGGCAACGACAGCGTCTTTTGTTTCTCCTGTTCCACGACTCCACCCCTCGCCTTGTGTTCTTAGAACAATGCACAAGACTGTTCTGGAGGCGAGCGGGTAGAGGGGGATCACTTTCGGAGCGAAGCAAGAGTCTGTATTGCAAGTCATTTCCTTATGTTTTCTTGTCACTCACATTCTTGTTTACCTTGATTTGTAGTGCCGACTGTACTTACTCACTCCTGCTTGGACTGCCAAGAGGCAGTTGGCAGTATCAAATAAATAAATAAATAAATAAATAAATAAATAAATAAATAAATAAATAAGTACGCGTACCTGGCTTTGCAAGGTCTGTTGCCCTGTGACCTAGTTCTCAAAATAACACCCTAGGTAGAAAAGAAAGGGAGACCAGGGAACAAAAAGATTATGAAAATGAATAAAAGACTCACTTTGCAAATCATATATTAAACGTTTTATTATTTTTTGTTTTTTTTTGTTTTTTTAGGTGACCGGTTCATTACGAATGCGTGCATGCCGTATTCACGTTTGCCGCTTTACGATCATGGTAACCGCCACTCTGGTTCTTTGGATAGAGGGAAGGAAGAGAATTAAGCGACCATTCCAGATGCTTTCTCTGTGCTGCACAAAGCACATTGGGGTGGGTCGATTTCCGATGCCATGGCGTCCAGGTAATTTGGCGTTATGAGCCTCGACGCGGGGAGAAAAATCCGCTTCACCTGAAACGGGATCAAACGCAGAAAGCATGCTGCTTGATTACAGCCGCACAATGCCATCGAAGACGAGGCTTAAGTGAGTGGATTAACGAGGTCATTTTTGGCCAGGGAATTGTCATTCGTGCTCAGAAAGATGGTAGAAAAAAATTACGAGGGTCTTTTTTTTTTTTTTTTTTTTTGCTGACGCGGTTTATTTCTTGCCACAAGAAGAATGATCCTACTGATGTTTTCAAAATTGCCAACTCTTCAAAAAGATGAAAATTTTGTTTACGAACTTACTTAACGTATTATAATAGATAGCAGCCTGATTGATTAGTAGAAAACGCAAGACCACAATAAAATATATGCACATATCCGTGCTGTATAGAAACAAAACTTTTACGCGAAGTTATTTCGTCAGAGAAATAGAAATGTAATATATGTGTGAGGTTTTTTTATATTTACAGATTAAACAACGCTTCTACGAAAAATTTAGTAGGTGTGCGGGGAATATTCGTTCGTTTTATATTTAGTGCTGTTTTAAAGGTAGAACAGAAAAAAAAAACACGAAATGAGATTTTAGTTTTTAAAGCCCTTCATAACGGTTGCAACTGTATACATCGGAAACTCATTCTGCGTTTTGAAAATACCACCATGAATGAGGGCGACAACCGCATTCTTCAAATCTGACCATTTGAAAAGGCATAGAATATTTTATTGTTTTGTAAATTGAAAGCTTACGCATTGGAAGATCACACTATCCACAGCTTTAAAATAGGATACGAATGTTGCATTGTGGTTTCCTGTGAAACAAAATTACGGCATTCGAAGAGTTGAAAAGGCTCAGTGACATAATAAAAGCACTTGATTGGCCGCATGCAAGTACAAATCTACCCCTAAGGTGCCTACTACAGCAGCGCACTGCTGATTTTAGGATTATATCCAAACGCAGGTGACCTACCACAATCCCTCTAGCCTCGTTCTTCAGTTTCATTTACGCTTCTGATATCGGCGTTCACTAAACAAAGATAGCTGTGTTCTCTTTCTGGTTTGTCATCTCGCTCATAAGCATTACAATTGTCAGCCTATTCTAAAATTAAAGAAAGAATGAACAGCTAGGACGGCGTTTAGCAAGCTTTACAGCGGGGTTTATTGTCAGTTATTCGCCGTGGTGAATTAGTTTTTTTCATCATAATATTTTTAACTGGAAGACTGTATGTGATGTCACCATACTAGCACTATACGTAGAGTGGCACATTACCATGGAGCATCGCAGTGACAGCATATGCGTTACATCATAGCATGCTGGCTATTACTGTAGCGTGGTGCTCCGGCAATGCCTACGTCAGTCTCGCTGAACCGTGAAATATTCTTAATAGCTCTGGCTTAAGTAACAATCCGGATGCACTATTACATAAGAATAAAGAATTCATTTGACGTTCAAGGTGCCGTGAATGAGTCTCATTCACTGCTTATAGGCAAGGGAGCATGTCGAAAAGGCAAAAACAACTTTATTTAACGCACTATTAAGCCTCGAGAATGTACCGGACCAGGGTCACCAAAGCCAACTGGTCTTTCGGCTGCTCAGAGGCTAACCAAACCCACCGCGTTGGGGAAGAGAGTATGGATAGTGAGGTTACTGAATTGCAACAGGGCTGGAAAACATGCAGTGTTCTCAAATTGCAGAGTGCACAGAACCATTCGGGTATGCGGTGGAATGTCTGATGCAGTATAGAAACGATCGGGCAGAAGTAAGGAGTGTATTTAGTTGTATGCGCGTAAGAATGCATATTAGGGTGTTAGTGAGAGATTTGTCCAGAAGAGGAAGTGTACGAAGTGTTTCCCTAAAGTTATCATAGTGAATATTATTTTTGTTTTCCGTGAAGATTAGCGTCCCACGTGGGTGGATAAGGCCAGCGAATTCCAGCCTCCCGGTGCTAAAGATTACGGGCGAGGCGATGCATTACCTCATTGCCTGGGATTCCAGAGTGACCAGTAATACACCTCAGCGTGACAGCGTTGAGACGTAGTTTGGCGAGAGCTCTGTGTAGGTCATCTTGCAGTTATTCAGGACTTCGACCAATATGAATGGCGCGTGTAGCCTATATTGAAGAAGGACTTTTTGTTGGGCTAGTTGGTGTCCGTGTCTTCTTTCTTGTGAATGTGTCGGTAACGCTTTGTTCTTTTGTTAAAAAAAAAAGCCTATATTGAATCGGTGTATACTGTATATCCTGAAGGGTTAGGGGATGCTTAGAACTAACTACAAATTACAATCTTTTGCTGATAATCTTCCCGTTTTTCTCAACAAATATAAAGACACTGTTGGTTTTAGTCCTAAGCAGTTGAGAACCTACTTCGTGCAAATATAATCTATCCCTACATGTGTTCTTACTTTAAATATTATACTCGCCTTCGAACTTTCTGCCTTGTTCAGCCTTTTTCATTGATTTTATTAGTAATCAACTTTTTATTTTTGGTTTTTATATCGTGCTGCAGTGACGTATGCATTGTGCAACACTTTTGGATGTCATAGTAGAATTATTAATGAACTTCTGGAATTTGCTGTTTGCTCCTGCTATGTTGTGTACGGGTTTCCTGGGCCTTTGTCAAGCTGTTTGTACAGCTTTTAGCCCAGGTGACCATCCACTTGTTGTAAAATAAATTTCATTTGATTTTGATTTGTGCAAGTTGCTGAATATTGGCTACTATTGGCAGGGTCGCGAGAGTCGCTGTAGGCGGAAGATCTAAGTAAGCACCGAGGGAATGCGTTACTACCTCGCTGCAGTTCTTAATTGAGTAAGCAGCCACACCGATATTAGTTCTTGATGCAATTGTGTAGACGATCATGGAATCAGTAAGATGAACATGATTGGAAACGCGAGCGGAACCTCTGCCTGAGTTAGTATCTGGTGCAACGTTTTTTGGAATGGGGGTTACTCTGAGGTTATCTGAGAGGGGCAAAGAGGGGTAATGATAGGGAGGTAGATATGTTTGCGTGCAACATGCTGAAGTATCCAGTGTCCTTGTTTTGTACTAGAAAGACGTGCCATTCGCCTGTCTCGATGTTGCTGTATGAGTATATGCTAGAGTATATGCTCTCAGTGGACGTATGTACCGGGACGTTAAGGGCAGCCTTCTACAATGTGCGCAGCGCAATCTCAATTTGATGTATTTGGCGACACGTTAGAGTAAGGTATGGAATTGCATACAGATTTTTGCTGAGTCCGAATGCGTGGAAAAGCTGCCTGACTTGACCCCCGCGTAGCACGGCGCGCTTATTGACAATGCGGCGAACTAGATGCGTAAGCTGATTGAAAACTTTAGTGTTTGTAGAAGCATTGGCCTGATTAGTTGACTGATGGATATGTAGTTCAAGGATCCGGCAGGACAATACACTAGGGATGGAGTGACCTGTCATTGTCAGATAGGGTTATGCTGGCGTTGATAACGAGTTTTTGCAATAAGCAGCAATTGGGATTTTTCAGGTGCGGGAAATAAGCCTACTTTGTCAAGATGACTATTGACTGCATAGATACCTTGCTGTAGGGTCTCCTCTACTGCTACAGGAAACCTAGAAGTGCACCAAAGAGTGAGGTCGTCTGCATCTAGCATTTCTATCATTCTTTTTTTATTCACCATCTGCTTAGCCGGGATCTGGTACTCCGGCTCTCCTTTGCTCCGCATGCCGCCTTCTATTTCACTGAGAATTGCAAGTCTCAAGAGCTCTGCGCTTTTAAGACACGCTGTATCGAGTCTGCATTTAAATTAGGGCACTTCCTGGTGATCTTCTATTCCCAGAAAAAATTTAATTTACATGAATGCTTGAGCGTTTCCCCTCTACCTCAGCGCGAAAAGCACCCTTGGGGTCGATATCACGAACTCTGCCCCGGCAAGTTAACTCCTGTGCAGGCACGACTCGTATTGATGGATGGTTGACAAGTTGTGACCACTTGTGTCCAAACGACAAAATCTTGCTGCTGGCTGTCTTGATATTTGCGCAAGTCCTTGCCTCCCTGACTGCTCTTCATGCAGCCGAATTCGCTCTCATATAACGCTTCGCTTCGTCGACATCGCAGAAAGGAGGGGTTGGAGACAGCAGTAAATAAGCAGCTTCCAAGAAGTAGTGAATGCCCGGCCTGCCACACGAACAAGGTAGGTCCAAGATATCATCGGCGGCTGAGTAATGCGTTGCACGTAAATTTACTCTGACATCCTTGGTCCACACATATCAGACAGACAAAGAAGCCATTCTCCACGTAGCGATTTGACGCTGCGGGGGTTGCGATTAGCCCTGCCGCGGTGGCGCAGTTGCTGAGATGTCCGACCACTGTAGCGGAGTGACCGTGTCCGCATCCGACCGCCGACGGCACCGTTTCGATGGAGGCGAAACGGAGAAGCGTCCGTGTGCTGTGCGATGTCAGTGCACGTTAAAGGTCCCAGGTAGCCAAAATTACTCTATTGTCCTCCACTATGGCTCCTCTTTCTCTCTTTTTTCTCTCTTTCCACCTTCACCCTGCCATTCCTCCCTTCCCTTACGGCGCATCAGGTGTCCACAGAAACAAGTAAAGTATGTCAGGTACTGCGCCTTTCGTTTCCTGTGAACCAATTCACAAAAAATACACAAATTCAAATCAGTTCTCTGATATGCGGTCAGAAATAATTATTGCTTGTGTGCACCTGACCACGCCGTAAAAGAAGAAAAGAAGGTGGAAGTGAAAGGGGAAAGAGAGAAAGGGGTTCCGGTAGTGGAGGGCTAAGGAGTAATTTCGACCACCTGGGGATCTTTAACGTGCGCTGACATCGCGCAGTACACGGACGCCTCTTCGTTTCGCCTCCATCGAAGCGCAG
Source organism: Amblyomma maculatum (assembly GCF_055883805.1). Taxonomy (NCBI): domain Eukaryota; kingdom Metazoa; phylum Arthropoda; class Arachnida; order Ixodida; family Ixodidae; genus Amblyomma; species Amblyomma maculatum. Next base: position 200,129,953 of record NC_139347.1, on the reverse strand, counting down.
CCGCCGGCGGTCGGGATCGAGCCCGGGTACTCCGGCGCAGCAGTCGGGTCAGAACATTTCGGAAATGATGCAGTGCGCAACGTAATAGACTGCCGAGTTTCTTCGTGAGATCGAAAGACTGTCAGTACAACAGAGGTGCCCGATATACAGTACAGGTATGAAGCCAGTGACCTTTGAAGGAAACGAAATGTGATGGTTTGGGTGTACCCCTCGCCAGATTACTTGTGCTCGTACAATTTCAGATGACGCAAAAGGAGAGGAAGTGAAGGGGGAGTTTAAGGAGAAGGAGGGGTGATCCCAACCAAAGGTATTGTACCTATTCATGCGAGACTGTGCATGCCCAGTAACTTAAGAATAGAAATGCCCACACCGAGACTGCTGGACACAGTGTGAGTATTGTCTATGCTGAATGCGCGATGAACGACATAGATACCTGCAGCAGTCAGTATAGAGTATAGCAGCAGCAAGGTAGCCTCGATTCTTGCATTTTGCCATAGTGCAATTAATTTGTGGCACGTGCGGGTCACAAAATGTTTGATCACTAATCCCATACAGAGCGGATGTCGGGTCTCCACAGATATATTTACACAGCACCTGTGCAGCCAGGCAGCAGTGGAACAGTGCGCCCCCGACATTCGATCTTGAAGCGAATGAATTCAATCGGTGAATTCAATTCATCAGATATTGGAAGCAACGCCGTTAGCAACGCAATATTTACTTGTGACCTACAACAGCTGGCCTTGGCAGATTTCTTGTGAGGCGCAGACCGATCTCGTGCTATTTCTCTATCCATAATCAGTGTCACCGAAACACGTTTTTATCGCTTTATCATAGAAGCAGATGACATGTGGTGGGTACGATATTGTAGGCAACAAACGAACAGACAGGTGTAGCAGTGAAAGTATCTCTTTATTGGGCTCCCTTTTGGTTGAAAGGAAATGAGCAACTCATCGCCAGCGACAGCAGCAAACACGCTCGTTGTTAATCGGACACTGCATTCGCCGCACTCTAATTTCGACAGACACACATCTAAACAAAGCGGTCAAATAAGACCAGACCAATGTGGGAGCAGTCACATCATCATCATCATTCTCCTCTTCTGCCTGACTATACCCACTGCAGGGCGAAGGTCTCTCCCATATTCTTCCAAAACCCCGGTCCTGTGCGAGCTGCATCCACTTGACCCCTTCAAACTTCTTAACCTCATCTGCCCATCTAATTCTCTGCCGCCCCTTGCGACGCTTTACTTCCCTTCGAACCCAGTTTGTCGCCCTAAGCAACCATCGGTTATCTATCTTTTCTTCGCGCTACATGCTCTGCCCATGCCTTCTTGATTTCCACTAGAATGTCAGTGACTTGAGTTATTTCTATGACCCATTCTGCACGTTTCCTATCTCTCAACGTTATTCCTACCATTTTTTTCGTTCCATAGTCCTCTGCGTTGTCCTCAACTTAAGTAAAACCTTCTTTGTTAGCTTCCACATTTCAGCCCCATAGGTAAGCACAGGTAAGACGCCACTGTTGTATACTTTCCTCTTAAGCGATATCGGTAAGCTGCTAGTCATAATCAGGGAGTGCTTGCCAAAAACGCTCAATCCCAGTCTTATTCTCCTCGTTATTTCCCTTTCAGGGTCCGGATGTGCGGTTACTACCTGTCCTAAATAGGCATATTGGCCTACTGCTTCCAGTGCTCCGCTACCTAACGTAAAGTGCTGTTCCTTCCCGAGGCTGTTGAACATTACCTTAGTCTTCTGCACATTGATTTTCAAATCTACCTTTTTACTTTTCCTGTCTAGGTCATCAATCATTATTTGCAGTCCATCCCCCGAGTTACTTAGCAAGGCAATGTCATAAGCAAATCGCAGATTACTGAGGTATTTTCCATCTACCCTTTTCCCTAACTGCTCCTCTTCCAAGTCTCTGAATACTTCTAAGCAAGCTGTGAATGGTACTGGGGAGATCGTGTCTCCTTTCCTGACACCTTTCTTTATGGGAATTTTGTTACTTTCTTGTATATATATATATATATATATATATATATATATATATATATATATATATATATATATATACATATATATATTTCAACACTTTCACGTATGGCTCATCTCAGTTCAGTTCAGTCTTTCAGTCGTGTCCGACTCTTCGTGACCCTATGCACCATGTCACGCCACGCTTTCCGGTCTCTCACTATCTTCCTAACATCACATAACTTCTTCTGCAGTGCCTCGAGGATGCCATCTAACCATCGCGTTCGCTGCCTACCCCTTCTCCGGCGACCCTCAACCTTTCCCAACATCAAATCTTTCTCCAGCGACTCCTCTCTTCTCATCAGATGACCAAAGTAGCTGAGCTTTAACTTTAGAATTTGACCCTCCAATCATCAGTCAGGGTTTATGGTCGACAATATCGACTGATTCGATCTTCTGGCAGTCGAAGGAACTCTCAAGGGTCTTCGCCAGCACCACAATTCAAACGCGTCAATTCTTCGGCGGTCAGCCTTTTTCACAGTCCAACTCTCGCATCCATACATCACAACTGGAAAGACCATAGCACGAGTTATACGGATCTTGGTTGGCAGACTAATGTCTCTGCTCTTTACTAGGCGGTCAAGGCTAACCATTGCTCTCTTTCCCAGAAGCAGGCGTCTCCTAATTTCATGGCTGCAGTCTCCTTCCGAGGTAAGCTTGGAGCCCAAGAAGAGAAAATCTGTCACAGCTTCCACTTCTTGTCCATTGATGCTCCAGGACTTGATAGGGCAAGACACCATGATCTTTGTCTTTTTATTGTTCAGTTTAAGCCCAAATTTCTCACTCTCTTCTTGTACGCGCATCAGAAGTCTCTTGAGTTCCACTTCACTTTCTGCCATTAAAGTGGTGTCATCCGCATATTTAAGGTTGTTGACACGTTTTCCAGCAATCTTTACTCCAGCTGAAGAATCGTCCAGACCGGCCTTCCTCATGATGCACTCTGCATATAGGTCAAATAGGCAGGGCGACAGTATGCAGCCTTGCCTCACTCCTTTCTCAATCGGAAACCAATCAGTAAGACCATGTTACCCCCTGATTTCGCAATGACTGAATGACCGCCGAGGTTTCTATTGAGTCAAATGCGTTTTGTAATCAATGAATGCTATGTATAAAGGCTGGTTTTATTCCGAGCATTTTTCTATCACCTGGTTGATGGTATGGATATGATCGAGAGTACAGTATCACGCTACTAGAAATAGTAGAGCAGTCACGCTTGGCTGCAAGCATTCGATATAAAACTAGGCACATCATGAGCTACAAATAAAGTGATAATACGCGTCTGGACGAACCTAAGCGTGATAGAAGGGAACATCTTAGTGCGCGCTACACACAAAGTGATTACACCACATGAGAGCGATCGTTGGGAGCCATGAATAAGGATTGCAATGCATGGTTCCTGTCAAAATATTAAGTCCCCGTATGCAACCTTTATAGATTATCAACCATTCGATTTTTCGAACCTCAGCAGTAATGCCTGCATTGCAGGACCATGTGGCAAAACATCAATATGTATTATTATGTTAAGATCTCTAAAGCAACAGAACTGCAACCACAGTGTTCTGTAAAAAATAATAACTAGTAAAATATTGATAAAAAAGGATGAGAGGCAGGGAGACACATTTACTACAGCGCTATTTATCGCGTGTTTACAGGATGTACGAAGCTCCGAAATTGGAGTATTTGTGAATAAGCGTTAACAAAAATTACCTTGAAAAAAGATCATTCGCAGGTGGTATTGCTTCGAAAATTAACTTACGGAAGAAATAAAAAGTGTCATCAACAACAAGGTATGAAAAAGCAGAACTGCATGGGGCTCTAATATGAATACGGGGGAGCGCATTTGTTGGGTATTCTCAGTTCGTGAATGGCCGTTTACCGGCATAGCTCAAGAAAAAATATATATATATGAGCTCCATGGCACCGGTACTCACCTATGCTGCTAACAGTGGAGGCTAAGGAAAAGATTAAATTCAAATAGAGTACAATAAAGAGCTATGGAAAGGGAAGTGATGAGTGTAAGGTTAAAAGGCACGAAGAGAACGGAGTTGGTTAAAAATATTTGGGTCAGTTGATGGCCTACATAAAATCAAGAAGAATGAGAATGGGCAGACCATGCAAACTGAAGCACGATGGCTGTTGTTCCCTAAGACTGACAGAGTGGATTCTGAATAAATGCTAGAGTGGAAGCTAGTGAAAAAAAGTTAAGTGAGCGGATTAGGTTCGGACGTTTACGGCGATAAGGTGACCGCATGCAGGTGGAACAGGACTCGGTTCGCGCGAGGGACGCGGACTTAATCCAGCAGCGAGCGAGGTCTGGCTGACGATGTTGGTGATGCAGCGTCGAATGATTTTGCACCATTTATTGAGCGTTCAATGATCTCACATGGAAAAGCATTAAGACTCCTCTGCATTGTTCATTGATCCTTGAGATACATAAATAGATAAATTCTTAAATGTTTCTTACCGATTTGTCAGTCTTGAAAAAGATCCCTTTCTAATCGTGCTTTAGTTTTTGAAAAAGAATAATATTACATCCCAGAACCAGTTCAGCTCCATCCTGGTAATAAGTACGGCATTGCTTCTAGAACAATTTTCAGATGCTATATGTTCTGTATTCGACAACAACGAAGTAGTGCGTGCCCTTTTTCTATATGCAAGCGAGGGTTTTGGATTAGTGGCTCATGATATTTTGTTAAAAAAATGAATACTATATGGTTTCATGACCCTTTATTCCAATTTAGCAGATATTTGTGCAGCTGGTTTCAAATAGTTAGCATATAAGCATGTCTAGCAACGAAGTCGTGCTAAAATGTGGGCTGCTTTAAGGCTTCACTATTGACGTGAATAATTGAGTTCTGTCTATATTAACCAGTAAAAAGAAAGCTAACAGGTTTACGCAACCTTCCCCAAATGTTGTCTCAGCATTCCTTCGTTATAATTCTGACTGTCATAATTGTTCATGTGCTCCCATTCCGCTCTCGAACAGTGTGAAATATTTGGCAGTGATATTTCTGCAACTTGATATAACCTGGAACACCGATCTAAGTATTTTGTATAGTTTGCATTTCACATTTACACGTTTTACTAACCTTTTGTTTCATGTACCGTTAAGATGTTTTTGCACATCCTGCTTGGGCGTACTTCAAGGGTATGCAGTATTTCCTAAATGAAAAATTAAAAGTGTGCTTTGTAAAGAACCATTCGCGTTATCTATTGTATGCCATTTAATGTTCGGTTTCTTATACCAGTCTCTATCGTTAAGATGATTTCTCATGCTCATGCTCACAGAGTTCGTCGTTGCAGCATTGTTTTAGTTTACCATTGTGGCCAAGCTGTGGCATTCTAAGAGAATTCTGTTTTAAAGAAAATCATTTGATCTCTGTTGTGCAACATGTAAGCCTCACCAGACGCAAATTTCTTTAGCTTTCTTGAGTTACATGCACTTGAAGCCCTCTTTTTACCTACTTCGGGTATTCGGATGTTTCGTTTCCTTATATTCCAGTCCGTTCAGTCGGCATAACATGAAATCCATAACATCCGGATGCTATGCACGTTACGGTAATTGCGTCAAGTTATTTTCATTTCCAATATTTATTTGTTTTTTGTTTTTTTTTTACTCTTTGAGAGGTGATACCTTTTTATGTTGCCAACATGCAGATTAAAAAAAAATATCTTTGAGTGAATTTTTTTTATTAATATTTGTTTTGATCATAATTCCGTGCTGTTGATTCATTCTCTCTCGCATCAAAAGATGCATCGAAAAAATATTCGCCTTTGAATGTATCAAATATGTTTGTTGCCGGTCAGTGTTCTTTTGTATTACTTGTTGATGTTGATGTCACCAGTCACTGCTGTTGGGATTAGCCCGACATCCTTACAGAAAAGGCAGTTTAAAAGAAAACGGTTACACAAGAGAAGACACAGACGACAGGAGAGCGCTTGTCCTGTCATGTGTGTGTATTCTCTTGTGTCCTAATTTCTTTTTGGGCTTCCACCATGAAACATCGACTAGCCTGCACAAACAATCGTAGCCCAACAAGCCTTCTTGGTTTGGGCTGATAAACTCTCGTTGTAGTGAAAATTCGTCTTTTGAATAAATATATTTTATTACCTTGCCACGTTTCAATATTAAGATTATAAAGCTACAAAAGTCCAATTTTAAGCTCGCTACCATGCCTAAGATTTAATGACTTGAGCGTCTAATTTTGTTTATACGTACGTACTTCAAAGCTGAGCTTGCAGTCTAGGTTAATAATATTGGCGGCAGCTAATCGTAATTGAGAGCTGCTGGCAACACATTTATAGAAAAAGAAAAGAAAATTTCTCTTTGGTGGCTGAAAAAAGAATACCTTTTTACTGCGCTTGATTACTGCGCCGGTACCAGTATATAGTTCACAGCTTCACCATCTCTTTACATGTATTCGTTGTTAAACACTGAATCTATCGAACAAAGTCCTTCAATTCATCTTGAACTGAAGTATTTTTTAATGTGTTACATGTCTCAAAATTTTGTCAATAATCGCATTGAGCAGTGTGTACAGCGGAAGACGCGAACGGATTTTAATAGGAGCTGGCGAAGTCGCGATTAAGGCTGAATGAACCGTGAGGTGCCGATTTATCATTGGGATGTCAAAGCACGGATATGAGCGGGCCGAGGCATCGTAGACGCCAGGACTATATAAAGAAGGACGTTACTTGTGATGAATTCAAAACTGAAGGAATATTTATATGTTTTGATGTGATTCAGATTTACACAATACGCAACGATTGAGTAAATTTTGTACGAACAGTATCCGTTCTTTTAGGCCAGCGTATAGTTGCATTCCTGCCTTACACGACCTAAAGTCCCCTTCACTGACAGAAATATCATAAATACCGTCTAGGATTGAAGTACATAGTATTGAAGTTAAAACTAGAATGCTTGCAAAAATCAGACAACTGAAGGGAATATAGCCTGGGGAAAAGTTTCCGTACATATCTACCTGAAAATAAGAACAAGATGAAGCCGTGCTCGCTTAAAGAAGAAAGAAAAATAAATGTATTAAACTTTCAAGAAATGTTCATTTGAATGCGCTTTGTAAAGAGGTTGCACCCGCACTGAAGGTACCCTTATTTACTCATGTTACTCTCGTACTGGTGATCACCAAAATGGACCAGGAGTGGTGCTTGATACTTCCGCTTCAACAGCCCTACACGTCATAAATATGGTCGCAGTGAAGCCCGCTGTTTCGGCGGCGTGGCAGTATACAAGAAAACCTAAAAACCAAGAAGGGTAAATGTTATAAGGTTGAGCCAAATGTAAAGGCAAAAAAATATAATCCAAACGCTTCAGTGAGCGGTACGACGCATTTAATTAGGACACCTTCCTTTACGCTTCGTTGCCCCTGAGGTTCCGATGTTTTGACACGGGACGTGCAGAAGAACGGCGCGCCCGACCACAACGAGGAAACGAAAGCTCAAGCGAAAAAAGGGCAAGCAAAGCAGATCTGGTCGCATAGGAAAATACTCGAGGGTCGCAGAGAAAGGTAGGTGGCGGTTATTTGCTTCGACGGTCATGGTATACAACGCAAGTAGGCGCTCGCTGAGCTTGTTAGACGCCTGACATAGGGGCATTCGTTATGCTTGTCTAGGCGGGACTCCGTGCACGCACCATTGCGGAGTTTGCGATGAAGAGGGAAAAATGGACATTAGGGATTCCCAGGTGAAGATGGGCCGTTGAACTCCCTTAATGTAGGGCAATTCATAGTGTCGCTGCTTGTTGAGAAAATGACGTATGTCGTCTGACGAAGCTAGCTGTTCAGCATTTGCCTAAAAAAGGAAAGGAAATTTCGATTTTCCTTATTCCTGCTACTTCCCAAGAGCTCCCGCCTCACTTTGGTCGCGCAACCACAAATGGTGCAAATTAGAGCTAGAGCACTCAACACTCTTTAAGCCCTATGCATGGCACGCAGTACCAGCCTACATAGCTTTCCTGCTGGCTTGAAACCGCTAGCAAAAACAATAGGTGGTTCTTGAAGGCAAGAGATCCGAGAACGCACTAAAAAGAACCTGAAAAGCTGGCTTCAAAGAACAACTGTATGGCTTCTTGTAGCATTCGTGTAAAGGCCTCAAGACAAATTGGGAAGAAGCAGGCAAGGATGAGATTATCTCTATTTCACAGAATGTGAACTTTATCAAGATATATCAGGGTAGACAGCATGGCTTACAACAAAAAACTTTCTTGGGGTCTTCATTATTTTTATTTGTGCAGAGTGCAGACAACTATGATTCTTCGTGAGGCGATCAGTACAGTAACGTTATTAGTAATCACTATGAGGTTCTCGTCGGAGGATAGTTGACGATACTAAACCGCCCGACGCGCTTCCCAGACATGGCTAAAAATAGAAGCATGAAAAAGGTGGGATTAGGTGCTGGAGGTGCCCTTTTTAATTATACATGCGCACGGTCTGAAAGAGCTGGCTAGGCTGCACGTGTCTTTTGATAGTGAGAACCAAGCAGGCGAAATTGCGACGTATCTGGATATGTCAGCCCTTTTCCCGGTGGTATTCATTGGGACTAACAAAGCCTTTGGATCCAGGAAAGGAAAGAACGAACCACGCTGGAGATAAAATGATACGCCTGCACACGCGAATACTCTTTGACTCTCCAAAATTACCACAAAGTTTCGCTGCTTAGCTGAAAAAGGCGAAAAGAAGAAAAGATGGACGAGCGAAGGAATATTAACTCGTCGGAAAAGGCTGCAGTTGCTGCAGATTAAAAAAAAAAAAAAAAAAAAAAAAAAAAAAAAAATTGGTCGACGGCGATGGTATCGACCAGCGCATCTCGGGGCGGGGGAGAAGGCGAACTCTCCGTTTTTGGACGGGCGCTCACTCGCATGGTGAGAGCGTTAGCGCGCGAGCGAGCGAGCGGCCTAGCGCTGCTTTTCTGGCGGCGCCGAGTACAGGACCCGGGGCTTGAGTCGGCGGCGGTGCTGTAGTTTCTTTCGGCGCCGCTAGTGGCGTTGCTGGCGCGCCTGGCTTCGGACACGTGGTGGTGGTCCCAGCCTCGGGAGTCTCATCGAGTCGAGGGCCCGGGCCGACCAGCACCGCCCCGGCGCAGGCTCCGGAGCCAAACTAGGCCCTCGTTCGCGTTTACCGGTCGTGCGCGCCGACAACTTCTCCAATCGGAAGCGTTGGCGGACAACGATAACCTGCTTCCGGAACTTGGCGTAGGCGGCGTATTCAGTGACAGGCCAGTGAATGCTGCGATGCAGCAGAGCGTTTCTTGTGGAGTGCGTGTGGGATTCCCTGTGTGTGCACATTGAGTTTTTCGAAGACCCTCTTGTGGAACCGACCCAGTGGCGCGCTAATTGTGAGTGACGCATCCGTGTGGGTGTTGAATGCCGCCTCGACGAAGCAACCTGCGTCCGACTATTAGGCGATTAACAGTGCTCGGCGCAGCAGAGCGAGGGGCTGAAAAAAACGCTAATTGCTTCATGCTCCGCAGGAACTATGTCTTTGTGTGTAACGAGCAATCCACAATAGTATACAATTTAATTCGCCGACCAGCAGGCGCCTTCCAGTCACTCATTCTGAAACGATAAAGTGGGCAGCTTTCCTCTGCGAACTGTTCGTCATTTCGGCATCGCTGTTTGTTTTCAACATATTAACGCTGGACCTGTTCGTGAGTGCTGGAATAGCGAAGATAAAATGAAACCATAGAAGGAACAGCCCTACAGAACCGATGGCTCAAGGAGGATTTTCAACGCCAACCGTCGACGCGCTCTGCAATTGACTCTCGGGCCGGTGAAGTGGACACTAAACGGTTCAGACGGGCCGAGCCAAGAAGATGGAAGATTAGGTGGCTTTAAGCGCGCGCCTCAGTCGAGCAGATGCGATCGGCCGCGGAGCTGAGCCCAGCCCCGGCTCGCTTCGAGAGTCGTTTCTGTTGAACTAGATTGTACGAGCTCAAGAATACTCTGCGCACGGCTCTGGTCTCCCGCTACGATAGCCGCAAACTGCGATGATGATGTGGAGAAAGCGAACCTGCTCCAAGTTGTTACTGACGCTAGGCGTTCTTTTCACGGGTGAGTACAACGTCATGGAAAGCATGGGCCATATTTTGTTACTACTTATTTTTCTCATTCAGTCCACTGATGTGCTTTTTTTTTTCCTTAATATTACAAGATACAGCCTTTGGCGCTGCGGTTGACACTGGGCGAGCAACGTATTTTCACGAATTTCGTGCAGAAGACAGGGGTGACGAACGAAAAAAATGTTAAAAAAGGAACACTTCTTAAGGAACTAAAGTGATTGGTATTGTTGCCGGCTTTGCGAACTTCTCCTGCAGAATGGTGAGATGGCTGTTCTGTGTGCTGTTAATTTTAAACTCGGACTGTTGCGACATCAGAAGCGAAGAATGTTCTCGATAAAAAATGAAAGGAAATGGGATAGGAAAATGTGACAGGTTGCAAGAAATCGTTTTTACGAAACACTATCCTTGATAATTACCACCATTTATGACTGACACGAAAAAACATCTTCTGGAAACGTGTTCGACATCTTAGCAATTATATCGCTCACAGAAGTGAAGCCTCGATGGAGCTAGGTAAATAAATTTCGGGCCTTTATTAGAGGCATAACAATACGTAAAGAAACAACCTCTATGTTTCAACATTCAAGGCAAGCGGACAAAAAAAAAAATGTGGTCCAAGTTTCAGTCCCACAACGAGGGGACATACACACACAAACGAAGAGCTAGAGGGGAAAATAGAAGAAGAAAAGAACATATTAAATAAGTAACTAGAGTGTGCGCTGCTTTCGTTACCGCGAGTTATTTTGGTTTACTTTACATACTTTACGTGTCACATTGTATCATTGCACAGCTCGAGCAAAGATAAACATTACATACAGGGAAAACGACAAAGCACAAAAAATGTGCAGGATGTGTTCCACCTAGTTTCTGCGTCTATGTGATCTGCTCATTCACGCAACAAGGCGCCATCGGTCGCTTGAAGCGAGCCTTTTCCATGCTGGGACGCTTTTCCGACTATCACCTCATCCGAAGTCTGCTGGTTTAGACCCGATAAATTTAAACTTAATACTTCGTTGGGGCATCCACTTTGCTAACAACACAGCTCGGATTAGTTTCATAAATATCCGTGGATATAGAGAACGAGACCGACATGCCTGAGGCGAAATGTCTTAAAATATCTTAAAATATCTACGTTGATGTTTGAGATGGTTGGTTATACCTCGCAGTGGGAACAGAGACTGGTGAGCAGAGACGAATAAGACAGCAATTGAGGCAGAATATTGAGAAGCTCGCAAGTCAGATAACGCTTGAAAAAAGTACGTTAAAACAGTCTCTCTCTCTTCAAGAAAACACATTTCAACAAATTTAATCCTCGTTTGTCAGAAAACGGTAAGAAAAGATGCGAAAAGCATTTTTTACGAGAATCATTTAATATGATGACTGGCCGTAGTTCTACTGTACAGCTTTCCGTGCTCAGGCTGGGTATAAAATTTATGTCAAAATTCCTCGTTGTTTATAAAATAAGTTAAGCTCTGTATACATCGAATGCATTCATTTTCCACGCCAACGCCTGTTTTTGGACGCTTCAAATCAGCACTGGTAGCTGGAATAAATAAAATGACGGTTACGCGTATCAAGCACCAAATTTTTAAGCGACCCCAATGTTAGGTGCTGAAAATGTCGGAGCAGCTAGAATAACATTCCAGTTTTTACTTCAGAGACAGAAAGTAACCAATGAGTGAAATAGACTCCTAGATGCTTTTCTGAGACGAGAACCACTTTGGAAAATTTGGCACTACGCAATAGCTCGAATATGGAACGACATCAGCCGGGCTTGCATATTGACGGACTCGTCAATGTTTCTTTCCTTTTCAAAAGAATGAGAAATATTTATTGTGATAAAGTATCGCAAATAAGAAACTGCCCTTTAGGTAAACTTTCTGACTCCTGAGGCTTAAAAATATATTATTCTTTGCGCTCTTTCAACCAAGAGTACTGAAATATACATGATATAGCTACCGTGTTAGCTGAAAGTTTTGTGTGATCTGGATTGAAAAAGATGCGCAATAATAAAGTGGACATTCAAAAATTAATAATAGCATTGAGTTTGTCCATTTTACAAGCTACTCTATAAATGCGATATTCCATTCATAGGTGCTCGATTGAACAACAGAATACCTCCCGTTGATTTGGCCATATAGAAATTGATCAAGCTGGAGCCCACAGGACACGGCTTGAAGGTCACCTGCAATTTTTTTTATTACTAATATTTAGTGCATTGGCATTAGAGACGGTAAATCGCGTACTGCGGTCGCGAGCCGACGCGTACCTGAACCTAATTTATCTGCCGTAGCGGACTCGCAATTATGAACATTAGATATTTTTGGACAAGCAGTGCACTAGAAGTTACATATACCTGCGTATTACTGCATATTTTGTAGCATTCGGGATATTAAATGTTCAGCAGGTATTCTCGGGGTGTAGTTTGCTTTATCATGCGGCCTCAAAGGGCCCGGATGTATATGTGGCGACGTCAAAGAAACGAAAAAACTGTAAAGCGTCGGTAACCGTTTACACACACAAAAAAAGAAAAGAAAAACTGAATATGTCATCAATTGCCGGCGTATTTGGGTGCTTTAAGTTGTAAAGATCGTGTAATTTTAGAGAGGATCTTTGAGTTGAAAATCAGTCATGTTCACACACACACACACACACACACACACACACACACACACACACACACACACACACACACACACACACACACACACACACACACACACACACACACACACACACACACACACACACACACACACACACACACACACACACCCGCCGGGGTGGCGCAGTGGTTACAGTGCTCGACTACTGTTCCCAAGGACGCGGGATCGAATCTCGGCCTCGGCGGCAGCTCTTCTATGGAGGCGAAAAGCAAGGCGCCCGTGTGCTGTGCGATATCAGTGCACGTTAAGGAACCCCAGGTGGTCGAAATTTCCGGAGTCCTCCACTACGGCGTCTTTCATAGCCTGAGTTGCTTTGAGGCGTTACACACACACACACCCCCCCGCCCCCCCCCCCCCCACACACACACCCCCCCGCCCCCCCCCCCCACACACACACAAACAACTAATCGTAGCAGCAGGTCTGGTCGATTGTAAGAAAAAAAGGTATTTACGACATGAGACGTATGAAGCCGACCGCAAGAAAACGACGAAAGCTGTGATGAAGAATCCATGTTAAATAATGCATTCTTATTCCGTCGCTTTATGTGCACTATTTTTCTGTTCACAATAAAAAAACAGAACAAACTCTAAACTTCTTACAAAGAAGCAAAATTAGAAAACTTAATAATAACAAATAGCGTATACCAAATACTGCACATGGTGAGCGGAGTTAATAAGCGTGGGAAGTGGTAAAGTGACCGTGTACCAATTAAGACACTCTCTCTGTGAAAATTCATGCGAGATCCACCGTACAAAGCCACCGGCACAGGGACTATGAAGAGAGCTTCGCGCACTCGGCAAATGTCCCCAAGGGCAATTTGTTGCTGATCAAAAATCCAACAGTGTAGCTGCCAAAAGTAGGGTGAAATGCAGGGAATGCGGCATACAGGATGGCTGTATCCACGCAATGCAGACGCGTAGAAACATATGTGCTGCATTTTTGTGTTCTTGCGCAACTTCTTCCGATTTGGAAGATATTATTTAGGTCCCTAGCGCACTCTTTTTTCGCAAGGGCTCCCTCGCGGATTCTCTAAAGCCCTCGTTTAGTCTATTTTTTGCACAAACCCTTCACATTTATATAGAGCCTGATCAGCTCATGCATATTTCAGCCTTGCCGGCTTTAGACTTTGTTGCTTGCTGAGTCCTTGCAGTTTCAAGCGGGTGGTATCGAAAGCGGTGTACTCTGAGATTTTATAGTGCTCACAAAGCGAGGAGAAAAAAAATTATGCACACTACTCTCATTTTGGTTTTGAAAAGTGAAGTGTGTACGTAAAACAGCTACTGATACATGCCTTGTTGAGTGAGCGATGTAGATGAGTTGATAGATAAGATAATGAGATACCGTGCTCCCTGAAAGACAAAAATTGATAAAGTAACAAAACTTTGATTAGTGAGGAGAGAAGGCAGGACATCAATCACTAATAATAAACTTTCTAGGAAGTGCTCTGTTTAAAAGATGAAATTGTAAATATATATATATATATATATATATATGTGTGTGTGTGTGTGTGTGTGTGTGTGTGTGTGTGTGTGTGTGTGTGTGTGTGTGTGTGTGTGTGTGTGTGTGTGTGTGTGTGTGTGTGTGTGTGTGTGTGTGTGTGTGTGTGTGTGTGTGTGTGTGTGTGTGTGTGTGTGTGTGTGTGTGTGTGTGTGTGTGTGTGTGTGTGTGTGTGTGTGTGGCGTAAACCATACTCCATTGTTTCTGTGTTGTGTTTTTGAAGGGCATGGAACTAAATAAAAAATTGGATAAAATAGTGTAGCTGCAACTGAATTACGTGTCTACCAGTATTATTCTGAGAAAAATGAGGTCGAGCGTACAGAGCAGTAGCAGAAGCTTTGAATCAAAAATAAGAGGAAAGAAGCAAAGAAGAAGCAAAATAAAATTCCGCATTCCCATTCATGAAACGCGCATATCTTATTTGCGACTGCTTTCCGTCGCGGACTGAACTGGCCGAATAAAGATGCTCCATTTTTTTTTTTGCACATAATAAGAAAAAAAAAGATATGCCAGCACGTAATTATCTGAGAACCTCATTCTGTGTGCTGAGCGTGTACCGGTGCGAACAAAAGTAAATGGAGTACGCAATTTCATTCTATCACTTTTCACGTGTTGCATAATTAAAAGCAGCAGTCGGAGTATATGCAAACCGGTAGTAGACGTCAGTGCCCTTTCACTTGGACAAATATTGTTTTCTTATTGATTGTGCAGAATGCGTGATTTTAATTTGAACGAAAAAGTGTGCTTCGTTTACTTATGTCCGTACCTGTACGTAGGAATGTTGAGTATATAGTTCAGAATGTTGTAACAATGTAGCGGAAAGGGAGTGATAGAACCTATTACAGCGGCACAAAGATCAGAGCAAGCTGTAGAACAAGATGCGCCTTTGGGTAAAAAGGAAACCGCTTCGGGACCTTTCAGAGTGCCTACAACGGCAAACATACGGGTACGTGACCAAGGACGACTCAGGAACAGGACAAATGAGGCACGCGATAATCGCTGTGTTACCAATGGTCACCATGTGTTATAAATTAGGTAGCCACAACAGCAAATAAAAGTAAATGTCCCACCCGCATTGCATAAAGAGTTCAAGCCATACCAAAATAAATAGTGGGGCGTGAGGCAACTGCAACTGATTTATTTATAGGAAGGGAAAGGCGCAGTAACTGCCTCACTTGTTTTATGTGGGCACCTCAACCGCGCCGTAAGGGAAAGAGGGAGGTGGGAGTGAAAGTGGAAAGAGTAAAAGAGGAGCCGTAGTGGAGGGCTACGGAGTAATTTCGACCACCTGGGATCTTTAACGTGCGCTGACATCGCACAGCACACGGGAGCCTATTCGTTTCGCCTCCATCGAAACGCAGCCGTCGAGGTCAGGTTCGAACCCGGGTACTCTGGCACAGTAGTCAGGCGTCTTACCACTGCACCGCCTCGGCGGGGCGAGGCAACAGCAAACCTTGCCCTAGCAGAAAGGAAATGGCCGATATGTTATAGCCCTAACTGTCACGGGAGGCTTGCAGGCTTGCAGCCTTTTCCTGTATTCATTAATTGCACTTGCAGCGCCGTTAAAATTAAAAAGTCACGTAGCATCAGAAGACGGTTTCCGTTCTTGCTGCGTTACTGTTAAGGGAAGAGCCAGAGTGATGTCCCTGCTGCGAACATTACGAACATTGGTCGATTCAAAAGGTAGTTTAAGCAGTGTGATTTCTTTAGGGCACGCTGCTCCTTTCAGGTAATGTGTACACCAAGAAGGTAGACTCCATGGGTTATCGTTGCAGTGTATTTGAAGAGGGGTGACTAAACCGAGGTTACACTATGTGCTGCAGTTTCCCTTGCATAGTACCCACTCAAATGCGACGTCTGATATAGCGGATAGGATGGCGCAGAGGTAGCGCCTGTTTCAAAGATGAATAGAGTTATTCTTTGTTCGAGCATATATTTCTGTACTGGCATGCAGCTCAGCGGCAGGTCAAATATTATTGTTTTTATATTCTATACTTCCGGTCGTTGTCTTTTTACCTTTAACCATGGACAAGCGCGTGTCCGCGCCACGTGATGACACGAATGCGCATTTCATTTGTGCGCTCGTGACTGCACGCGCGTAATCGTATGCTTATGTTCATGCTTGTTTTTTCGGATGTAGTCGAAGTTAAAGCATTTTTAGACTCACTTACGTATGCATAATAAATGGTGTGTCCACGATGTCCAAGAAATGGCAGTGATGGCAAATAACTGTTTACGCAGTACAGTTCAGTAATTCAGTGTTCCTCCTAGTGACGGATTAGTAGTGGATTTCTTCTACTAAATCGGGAAAACAGGCTTCAGTACTCCGCCTAGAGACAGGGATAGCGTGCATGATTGAGGCAGATGAAACGAATTATTCTCGGCTGCACCCCGCCGGGGTGGCGCAGTGGTTACGACGCTCGACTACTGTTCCCAAGGTCGCGGAATCGAATCCCGGCCTCGGCGTCAGCTTTTGGATGGAGGCGAAAAGCAATGCGCCGGTGTGCTGTACGATGTCACTGCACGTTAATGAACCCCAGGTGGTCAAAATTTCCGGAGTCCTCCACTACGGCGTCTCTCATAGCCTGAGTTGCTTTGGGACGTTAAACCCCACAAACCAAACCATTCTCGGCTGTGGCGATAGTATTTCATGTCACGTAATCGGTGACTCGGGACACCAAGGAGAGCTCTCATGACAGGGTGTCAGCCAGACACAACGGCAGCAAGCTGCACAGACGTTGTCCTTCACACTTCAGTCATGTGCCACCTTGTAATGCTAAATGAAGTCCCTCGCCTTGCGGCAGGACACGACTCGTTTTCAGTTTTGAACCCCATAAAACACGGTTACTCGAACCACCTTTGCAGGCTGAATTGTTCGAAATTATTTTGCCCCAGAAGGAGCGCAGCGGGGTTTGGGGAGTCTCTTCCAAGCGCACACCCCTGTGAGAGCCGGGCGCCAGTCCGGCGCGCACTTGTACCCATTTTTACCGGTGGGTGTCTGGCGGAGGGTTTCAACGAATTACCTGCCGCAGCCGAGACGGACGCATTGAGCGGGTCCCACGCGACCTGCTGCCTTACCAAAGTCAAGCAGATTTAGAGACCCGCCTCGTAAACCAAGAAGCATCGATGCCACGGCTCCTTGAAGTGGACGATGCTACCCTCCTTTTATCAAGAAAGGAACACCTCCGGCGCCGCACACGTGCGCTTATCCCTCCGTGTGCGGTATCCCTTCCTCGTGGTCCCACCCGTGCAGAGGAGGTTGCGCTTAGGAGGATCCGGGTCGGTGTTGCTCTCATACCAGCTGTCACTAGGACGTGGTCTCACTTCCGACCCTTATATCTCCGTCCAGGGTGCCCGATCTGTAAACCCCACTTGTTGTGGGACTGCCCAGCACTGAAACCAACACAAATCCGGCACCTGATGATAGCTGGCCTTTCAGCAACCAATCCTGTCTCTTATATCTCTTGGACGCCGGGACCTCATCATCGCTCACTTCTGGACTTGATAAAATCAGCCAACCTTTTTCCATTCATTAATTCATTTATTCCTCCCTCATCTCATACCCTAGTGATCATATGAGGCAACAAATATCGATTTTAAAAAATGAAGACTGCGGGAAAGAATGGGTTGAAAAACAAGACAGTAGACACAGCGGCATCCGTACGCTAGCGTGGCTAGTACGGCTTCAGGCGCACAATGTGCGCTATGTCGGAGCTGCACTTTCGACATTTTGGTTGTGCGGCGCCGTCTGGAATAACTTCATAACTGAGGTCGCTCACACGACGTAGCACTGTGTACGGCTCAAAGTAGCGGGAAAGGAGTTTCTCTGACAAGCCTGGGCAACGAACAGGTGTCCACACCCAGATTTTTTCACCAGGTTTATAGTCAACCTGTCGGTGGCAGAGGTTGTAGCGGCACGCGTCAAATGTCTACTGCCACCTGATGTGCACGCGGGTGAGCTGGTGAGCTTCCTGAGCGCGGAGAGCATATTGCTGGACATCTAGGACAAGCTGGTCGTCTTCTGGACACGGGAGCATGGAATCAAGCATATTCTGAACTTCGCGTCCACTCCCAAGTCGAAAGGGCATGAAGCGCGTTCTTTCGCATAAGGCCGTATTGTACGCAAAGGTCACGTAGGCACACCTCATCCCAAATCTTGTGCTGCACATCAACGTACATCGACATGTCCGCAATCGTCTTGAACCTTTCGGCCAGATCATTACTGCGGGGATGGTAAGCTGTGGTCTTGCGAATGACATGCCATGCAACTTAGCTCAAATATGTGGTCGATGAGCTGCGAAGTGAAAGCTATCCCTCTGTCGGTAACGACTTACACAAGGGCGCCGCAAGACGATGTTGTGCATGAAAAACCACGCTACTTCGGAACCAGTGGAAAGATGGATTGCTTTGTCTCAGCGTCAGTAGCGTCAGTACTCAGTAGCGACTACTATTAGGACGAAAGCCTTTAATTGCTTATACTGTCGTTCCCAGAAAGTGTCACACTTTGCGGCCACCCTAGGTCGCGTGATGCTAACCAAAATGACGGCCACTATAGGTGAAAATGGGCCACCCTGGGTTCATGCACGCGTACCAAAGGGGGACGTAAACCTTAATACGCTTTCGTGACGTGGGAGGCGGTAGCTGGCAGCTGAAATGGCAGAGCACTAACTGGACGTAGGGCTTCCTGACATTACGTTTGGCAGAGTTCCACACAAAGGAGGTGTCCCTCCTTGTGAGGCGCGTCAGAGGTTCCGCGATCTGAGAAAAGTCCGCAATGAGCCGCCGAAAATATGCGCACAGGCCGAGAAAGCGCTAATAGCCCTCTTATTAGCTGGAACGGGAAACCGTGCAACGGCAGCAGTCTTGTCGGGATCCGGGCGCACCCCGTCAGTGCTCACAACATTACCATAAACCTTGAGTTCTGTATACCCTATGTGGCATTTCTGGGGCTTCGGCGTGAGATTAGCAGAACGCAGGGCTTCTTGGAATGCTCCAAGGCGTTTGGGGTGTTGTTGAAACGCTTCCGAAAAAACAACGACGTCGTCAAGGTACACAAGACAGATCTGTCACTTGAGGAGAGTGAGGACGCTGTCCATCATCCATTTAAATGTAGCTGTGGCAGAACAGAATTCAAGTGGGGGCACTTTGAATTCATATAGGTCATCTGTAGTGTCACTTTTCAAATCAGTAGATGAAAAATACTGAGCACGCACTGTCCAGTGAGTCATCGATGCACGGCAACTGGTACACGCCTTTTTTTGTCAAATTGTTCAGTTTCCACTAATCGACGCAAAATCGGAGGGTGCCGTCTATCTTCACAAGAACGACTGGCGAATACGGACTCTGGGAGGGCTGCACGACACCATTATCAAGCATCTCCTCAACTTGCGTCTAGATCACTTCCCGTTCTTTGGAAGACACGGATAAGGCTGCTATCATATATAGGGCGAGCGTCGTCATAAGTAATAATGCCAGGCTGTGTAATGGGCGTTTGACGAACCTTCAACAAAGAAACAAAGCAGCGCTTGTAGTACAGCAACAGTTGCTTTTAGGCCCACCATTTTTCCTGGGACAAGTGTTAGTGAATGTCGTCATTACCAAGAGATGGTACCTCAGTTTCGTCTGGCTTAGATACAAAATAGACCGGATCGTCCACAAGAGGGTCGGTGAAAGCGATATCTGTTCTCGGAAACAAGTGCCGCTGCTCGTTAGAAAAATTGGTGACAATGAGCGCAGCCAGGCCATTGTGAAGCGACAATAAACTCCGAGAAGCGCCGATGCACTGAGCTAGCAGAAGTGAATGGTTCGCCTCCGCTACAGCGTCGCTGGCATGGAAGTTGTCGCAGGTAACTTCAGCCAGAACACTGATTCGTGGCGGCAGCGAGACTCTCTCGGCGGAAACGCGCAGTGGGACATTGCGAGGACTGCTACTATCATGTTCGGCAGATAGTCCCATCGAAAACGCGACGAGTCCGTTCCTCAATTCTATAACTGCTCCTTACTCTCGCAGAACGTCATTGCCGAGGATAAGGTAACGGAAGCAGTCACTCAAAAAGATGCAACTAATGAGTTACGCAATTAATCTGTTAATATGGATGCGAGCCGTGCACATCCCCTTGGGAGTAACTAGATGACTGCCGGTGGTTCGAAAGTGCACACCTGGCCAAGCAGTAAGCACTTTTATCAAAACAGTCGCCATACGGCCACTCGCAATTGAAATGTCGGCACCGGTGTTCACTAAAGCAGCGTTGGTAGTACGACCGTCTAAAATAACAGGGATGTCCAAAGAATGCTTTTGGCTTCCCTAGGCGACGATACCAGCAGCTCTCGGTCGGATCGAAGCGGCGGCGACGAGAAGTGTACAACGCAGCAACTACCAGGTTTAGCTCCCGAAGGTAGCTGATTTCAGTTTTCTCGACGAGAGCTAGGCGAGCGGCCGTGCTCCTCTCGCAAGAACCGTGAGTGGACGGCGAAGAACGCCTTGATGACAGAGAGCGGTACTGACGCTGCGAACGGGATGAAGAACGCTGCTCCGCCATGTACTTTCCAATAACTCGGGGTCGTTGGCCAAACCAGGGAGGAGGTGAGTCGATGCGGAAGCCGTGAATACCGAGGCGCCGATACGGACAATCACGGTAGATATGGTCTGGTTCTCCGCAGTGGAAGCAGAGCGGATGGCGGTCAGGCGTGTGACATATACCAGCTGTTGCATCGAAGCTGAGTACGATAGTCGAAATAGGGCACTGGTTGCACCGAAGGTAGCAGAACTGTTGGCGGAGCGACAATAGGCGGCGGGGAAGGGGAAGCCTGACGATGCAGAGCTTCAACATAAGTGGGACGGCTGTCTATCGCCGGAAGTGATGGTGGGCGCTTATCGACAGGCAAAAGACGGCTCCTGATCGCCTGTCGCACCTCCTCATCCACAGTAACAGAACCGGAAGCTGGCGATGGCTGCAAGGAATTGCAGAACTTGCTCAGTTCGCGCACGACGCTACGAATCAGTTTGGGCAAAGAGTCAGGATGCCACTCGGAAGATGCAAACGATTCCGTGATTGTACAGTGTGGAAAGGTCGGTCAGAAGTCACGGCACGTTACTATAAGACTTTATCCAGTGTGTTAGCCTTACCATGGAATCCGCTGACAGTCTACGGTGAGTTGCGCACAAGGCCTGCAAACAGCTGCTCTTTCCCGCCTCACATTAAGGCGTGACGGGATGGGCTCACCTGAAGAGGTGTGTTATGTCTTCTAGGTACACCTGGACACTCTCATTCGTCACTTGGGAACGAGAGTACGATGTTGTGCATGTTCATGACAATTTGCTCTGGTGCGAGCCTCGAGCAGTTGACAACGGAATTCTCACCCCATTGCTGAAACTTGCTTTCTGTTCTTCAACCATGTACGGGCGCTTTCCTTGAGGCTGAAGTAGACGTTCCTTAGATTGGCAGCGTCGTCCAACTGGTTGAAAGCAGCGACACGTTCAAAGTAAAATAACCAGTCCTTCACATCCTCAAAGAGGTCCCGTAGAAAGACTTCGGTACCCGAGGGATTGGCAAGGTGTAGTTTTAGGCCGGTGCGACGCCGGCGACTTGCTGAGTAAAAGCACCGGGTGTTATGGCTGCGGATAATGGCCGAAGCTCCGGAGACAGCCCCTGAAGCCGTCGGCTGGAGCGATGCACCGGGGTGTCAAATGGCACAGAACTGGCGCGACGTGTTCCATTGCGGGCATGTAGCATTCTTCGCGCGTTATCAAACGCATATACCTGTATTTGTCAAAGCTTAGTGAGATGAAAAAAAAGTCATTCATGTTGTTCACTCTAACTTTTCTACATTTCGTGTGTGCAATAGGCGACCACTCAAACCAGCGCCTCCGCTAGAATGTCATGTACTCGGTGAGTCGGGACACCAAGGAGAGCTTTTATGTCAGGGTGTCAGCTCAGACACAACGGCAGCAACCAGTAGAGACGGAAGTTCTTCATCCTCCACTCTTCAGCCATGCACCGCCTCGGAATGCTAGGTGGCATATGTTGTACTGTTCTTAATATCGATATACGCGTCTAATCGTTGGTGCGATGAAATATAACCTAAAGTTACGCCCTATATCTTCATCCATTTAAGTGTCAGCTTTAATATTTCTTCTGCAATGAACTCACTCTGCAGTCTCTAGAACACTTCACCTACCTAGCAAACCGCGCACAATGCTCATTTTATGTTATAGTTGTTTAACATAAATATACACCAGCGGTACAAAACTATTTTCCTCGCGCACACTAGACATCTTCACGTGAAGACATTCTGGTGCAAGATAGGTGTGCACAGCATGCTGTTAAGAGCTGTCTATCCACTCGCTTGTGAAGTCACAATTGTCTATGCACCAAATAGGACCTCGCTCTGCGGTCGCTCGTCTAGGACATATGTTATGGTGAGGCTACCCAAAAAAGAAACAAATTAATGTGCCTCTGCGCTCGTCTAGGACAGTTATAGTATGCCTCTAATTTTTACTTATGTTCAAGACACACGAATGAAATCACGTTTTTTCATTTCTCTTACTTTGTGAAATAGCAGACGCAATGGCATGGTAGCGAATATTTTGGCACCGCAACAAAAAGAAAAGCCTAACCGAGACAAACATATCCTTCTTCCTGATTTGGCATATATTAAGTCTATAGACGTCTAAAAGGAATGAATCAATCCTTCGCTCTACTTCCCAACATTCGGCAGTTTTGTAGCCAATATATTAGCCCTCTTATATTTTAAAGTGCTTTTTGCGCCATGTGCATTCTTCGCGCATTATCAAAATGCCTATACCTGTATCTACCAAAGCGCCGTGAGATGAAAAAGAAATAAGTCTTTGAATTGGTTTACGCAAGGTTTTCTATAATTTTAGGAGTGCAACAGCTTGCAGAGCGAGTCACATTGTGTTAGCTATGAAGAACAAAATATTGTTCAGATTACTTCCGTGCCAGCAAATAAGCATAATGTTCTCGCGTGCATATGGCTATCACGTCGAGAAGCGATATTGTGAATACAACAAATTTATTTTTCTTTAGTATCACGAATCAGTGGTGTCGATGTCAAACGACTATACACGTGGTTGTGTTTTGGATCTCAGGAATGGCCAAGTACTTTCGCAGTGATAAAGAGTGAGGGAAAAGATGCGTTGAAGTCACCTGCTGAAAGATATGCTAGGGATCTCTTTTTTTCTGTTGCTTGCATACATTCTACCCGAGGAGTTCTTAAATATTGTTACATGGCGGCAATCGATGACAACCGGAGAACAGAGGACAGAGAGAAGATTCTCGATGGTCGTGAGATGACGTTTAATGAATCTGTGTGCTGGCCTAGCGCACGCGCTCCTGCCCGCGCCACTGCCCTCTTCTTCCTACTTCGTCCGTAACATGACACGGGGCCACCGAGCGATCGTCCCGATCGCAGACGAGGAAGTTTACCGATGATGATTCCAAGGCATGATGGACGTTTCTGGATGCTTGAAGAAGAGGAAGAAGGAAGAATAGAACGGCTTGCCGGTACGATGTCTGATGCGTGGGTGATCCGCCTCCCCTGGAGCTGTCAACCATCCGTCACCAGAGTCCATGGGACCGATGGCTCGTGGTCTCGTTGGGCAGCTCGGGCGGGGGTTGCATGTTCGTGTCCATCGGTTCCTTCGGGTCATTCGGGTCTTTCAGGTCCTTCGTCTTGGTTCTGACTGGCCGGTTTGTTCTCCTTGTCTTCAGGTCCGGGCTGGGGGCTGGGCGGTGGTAGTTGGTCAGGTCTAGGCTTGAAGGGCTGGGGCGAAGCTGTTCGGCGATGTTCCTGGGCCCTCGGTCGATGGTCCAGGCGTACAGATAGCGTCGTTGCTCCAAGGCGAGGATGGGGATGACGTACGCCGCACCTCCAACCAAACGTTAGGTATCGGCAAGCCGATGATGTTTAATGAATCTGTGTGCGGGCCTAGCACAAGCGCTCCTGCCCGTGTCACTGCCCTTTTCTTTCTCCTTCGCCCGCAACAATATTTTTAGTGTAGAAAATTGCGTATACATTTATGTACTACTTATTTTAACATGAACATGAGTATACTTAGCTGAAATAGTTATCTTTGCCGTGTTCAGTGGTCTATTGTGGGGGAATCCTACCGTACAGAGCTTTTATGAACCTGGCGTCTGTCTCGCACGCTTCCTCCTTTCTCTGCTACGGTCTTTGTAACCTGCCTGTCCTCTTTCTCACGAGAGTAATGATGCCAGGTTAATCAGCGTGGTACATATTCTCGCTTGTTTTCCCTTACATGGTATTTGCGGAGGTACTACGTAAAGCAGACCGCTAACACAGTAATGAACGAACAAAGTGATTTATAGTTTCGTTTTTTCAAGGCCCTTTTTATTCTGTAACTGCAAGGTTATATCTACTTCCTGTACAGCATGAGCCACCAGCGTTGCCTCCAGGGGATTTTGTTGTTAGACGTATTGTCTGTAAAATGTACACATTTTAGGAGGACAATATTTAGGATACAGAGTTTAGTGAAGATTTCGCGAGCGAGGATGAGATTAAGAGGCAAAGAAACTAGTTAATTACCACGTGTGCAGCATTGATGTTTTTTTTTTCTTTGCTATTGCCCTCGTACTATTTTGCGCCGACTTAATTTTCTTCAAATGAATCTAGATCTCACGAATGTTCCATTAATAACTAAGTTTAACATGTGCTCCTAATATTGTTCAGCTTAGTTTTGCTGTCTTTGGCCCTCTGCGACAAGCAGGCGACATGTCTACAGCTCTCCAAATATATGACCAACGAAAAAGTGTGCATGCGTGCGTGTGTGTGTGTGTGTGTGTGTGTGTGTGTGTGTGTGTGTGTGTGTGTGTGTGTGTGTGTGTGTGTGTGTGTGTGTGTGTGTGTGTGTGTGTGTGTGTGTGTGTGTGTGTGTGTGTGTGTGTGTGTGTGTGTGTGTGTGTGTGTGTGTGTGTGTGTGTGTGTGTGTGTGTGTGTGTGTGTGTGTGTGTGTGTGTGTGTGTGTGTGTGTGTGCGTGTGTGTGTGTGCGTGCGTGCGCGCGCGCGTGTGTATGGGATGGTGCAAGGAGCAAGGTTCTAAGTTCGCTGAGGAGATAAGGATGTTCTAAATTCCATAAGTAGTGTAGTACAGCGAAGTAACAAGCCTCTTTGTAGGCCCTGCTTCCAGCGTGGAGAAAGCAAACAATGCAAAAGCAGCTGTCACGTGCTTGTTGGAAAATTGGGCGTTGTTGCCTATTCGGAAAGTTGAGCAAGGTACACACGGGAGATATTTGGGTTGCTGTATTTTATATTTGCCCTTTTGGTGAAGTTGGAGACGCGAAAATGTCCGCGATACATTAATTGGCGTATCTTCTCTGCATCTTCATGCCCGATCCTGTTCGGTGACCTCATTCCAAAGCCGCCGCTCACAAGTGGCCCTCGGAATTCACCTTTGTCTTCTTCCAATAGTCTTCTCACTCATTCCAAATCTCCCCCTTATTGCATCATGTTCGTCGTCTTGCTCCGTGTTTTACCCGTTTTTGTTCTTTAGATCCACTTCAGAACGGGACAGGGCTGCATATTTCGCTGCGTCATTTTCGAGCGCGCGTACTTTCGTCCTGCTACTTTGTTTTTGCCTGGTCGTGTCGCGCACCATTTGACGACACTCGAATCGAGTCGCGCTCTGACTTCCGGTCGATGTCGCCAAATGACAAATTAGCTTCGAGGCACAATTACCATTGCGAAAGCGCGTCCCTCCCACCACGCACAAACACGGAGCCGTTCGCTCTTTTTCCGCCGCTGTTGCTGCAGCCGCCGCCGCCGTGTTCCTCTCTGCCAAGAGACGACGGGCCCGGAACATTATCAGGACATCATTTCGGAGCCAGGGTCATCCAATATCAATTACTCACCTCTTCATTTTTTGGTTCATTCTGCCTGCTTAATGCTGTTCACTTCATATATAGAGCGAATTGTAAAGAGGGTTTCAGCAAGAGTGAGGAGAGGTACTTCGTTCCTGCTAAGAGAGGAAGATGAGTAGAAAATGGGGAGGGAAAAAGAAAGAACGCAAGATTTCTGGATTGGGGAATGGCGGGCTGCTGTGGCGGAGGAACGCGGAAGGGAAGACTGGTTTTAGCAGCGTGTGCGCACGCAGAAGGGGAAATCAGGGACGCAATAAACGTCAGCCGGCGCAGGTAGAGACAACAATTAATGGCGCCGAGCCAAGGTTTCCCTGCGCTTGACGAGGTCGTAAAAAATAAATCGCGCCAGATTTTATGGGCTGTCACGATGGTCGTGTCCGTGGTTTGCCAGTCAGGGAAATGCCTGCGCTGGTCATAGTTCTTTTTCTTTTCTTCTTTAGATATGCAGTATTTGTCTACTGTTGTTTTTCTTTTTTTTTGTTGTTTTTGAGTCGCACTCTGCTTAATCACGGGAACCAAGGCTTCGAAAAACATTGAAAACATGACGCACTTTGCGATCAGTTGAAGTTGCGCTGGTGTACGTTATCGTTATCTATAGCGCGGCAAACCGCTGCTGTTCCCTTTAACGGACTTCTTTTTTCTTTGCACTTCGCGGCAGGCTAGGGTCCCACGCAGAAATGCTTGTATTCTTTCTCGCGTGGGTGAGGAAAGTGACCTGTTCGAAAGAGTCAACCTCTGTAAATGTTGTGTTTGTTGAAAACTCCGTTTCGTTGCCTCTAACTTGTTCAGAATAACAGCTCGTGGGGCTAGTTGGTGCATGAGTTTAGGTTCATTTGATTGTATTACAGTAGTCATGGCTACTTTCTGGGTACTCCACATGTTCACTTTGCCGCTTTTACCAGCCACATTTTAGTAAGGGAGGGTACATTAGCTCGCCAATTAATACCATTTCCACGCTTCAGTGGTAGACGATGTGCGCAACGCTACCGGCATGGGTATGGTTTGCTTCGACGGAATACTCCGCCGCTTTTACCAGCCACATTTTAGTAAGGGAGGGTACATTAGCTCGCCAATTAATACCATTTCCACGCTTCAGTGGTAGACGATGTGCGCAACGCTACCGGCATGGGTATGGTTTGCTTCGACGGAATACTCCGCCCGCTTGTATAACCTACCTGCGCGTGTAGCATCACAACATATACGCGCCTGTAGCCTACGTACTCGAGGCTGGCGCACACACCAGAAGAAGAACGCAGCGGAAATTATGCCAAGCCCGTCTTATGCATCCACGCAAGACTAGAGCCCAAGCGAATGAAATTTAGTATAGTGGCTTTTGACATTTTTAGTCACTTGGTCACACAAGGCTTGTGAGGTGAACCCCAAAAGGTACCGAAATGGTTCAAAACCTGGGTCGTCTTGCAACTTGAGAAACTTTTCTTGATGGATTACTGTGCGCCATCTCGTTGCATATCACACTTATGTGTAGGGGTACCGATCAATCAGAAACACAAAGAAGGGTCCTTTTGTGGAAATAGAAGATTATGCTATGTGCGTTCCAGAGTACAACAAAGAAAAGTGCGTGTGTGTGCATGTGTGTGTGTGCGTTGCTCGGATCCTTCAGAAGATATAAGCCAGTCACAGTTCTCTTCAGGAATTTCCCTACCCGCTTGGAAAGTAAATATGCAGGAGGAAGGATTCAAGCGTTTTACTGAAATTTCTGCAGGACTCGAGCCTTGACGTGGTAGCAGCTTAAGTTGACTATGTTCTATTACGAGTGATTTTGTACTTAGCGGTATAGAACCTCCATGTCTTGTATATGCCCGGTTTCTGGACTTTAATAACATTTAATTGCCGCTAGGGTGGACCAATTTCAGGCAGAATACGCGAGGCTAATCCCATCTGTAGCATGCAGCAACACCATCTTCGGGGCTGACGCTGTGCTCTACACGTTGATCAACCATATAACGAGAGTACTTCCTCCTTGAGGATGATGCATGCAAAACCTATTGACCGCTTCGAGCGGATGCGATAGCCGCGCAATGTTTTTATTTTTTTTTTTTTGTTCCACACAAAATTGTTCAGAGCACTTCGTTCGGACATAAATGGAAGGTTTCACATCATAGTGCCGTCCTCATTTGCTCCACGGCAGGTATATCAAGCGCTTTTTTTCAATTATGTTCTGGTTCATTTATGTTCATGATAAGCGATGTGTCCAAGTGAACACGGCTGCCTGACAGCAGCGCACTTGACTGGCTGGTTTGAGTTTATGGTATGCAGCATCCTTCGACAAGGAAACAATTACGGACAGTCGCATTTTTCCCACATTGCGCAACGCACACTGAGAACTGTGACTGCCAGTTTCGGTCATATTTTTGCTTGCGAGCGTATTCTCTTCCCTGGAGTAGTGCGGAAATCGTATCTGATCGAACCTTTTTACGGCAGTTTGACGATTTAGAATCGGTTTGAGGGCCCAAGAAGAAAACGCAGTTTCAGATTTTAAAATTGAGCCGAATTGGCTAGATTACGCTAATATAATTCTTGCAAGAACATTATTCTATATAAGCTAGGTAGACGTCTTTTGAACCTTTAATAAATTGCTGATTTTTATTTCAGCGCACCGAAGTCGTGAACGTCAAGGATAACTGCTAAATTTTGGTGCGCTTATATGCGGTTCTATTTGCTATACTATGTGGCGCTAAGATCACATGGGTTGGCTACTTTTGGCTATATTTTACTTGAGGTCTGGCTCCTTTTAGCATCTGCCTAACACAACCCTGGTAACGCATGTACCGACACGCAATGAGTTGCAGAGGGCTATTGCGAAACGTACTTCCGTACCGTTCCTGCCATGTAAGCAAGGTCTGTTTGAGGCACGGTGGCGTTCGCGCGGTAGCCCCCTGACCACAGTTGAACAGCGACACACTTGCTCGGCTCTGAAGGACGTGATAGCGCGTCCAGGGATATCGTCACGGGACTGCGAGCTGCGCACGTATCCTTTGCGGATGCCCTGTCAGAACTAAGTCTGCCTCTCAAAAATGACTGAAATTCTTCAAACTATGCTCCATTGAGGAAAAATATTAAGGAATAATATCCGGCGCTTTGAAACGAAAAATAAAGATTCAGCTTCTATTCCTAACGTCACTGGTATCCTTCGCAAGCATCACAACATTATCGGACAAAGCGAACGACTTAAAGTGATATTCCCTGATACGCCTAGGGTAGTATATAGGCGATCAAAAAATTTACCTGACATTCTGACTTCTTTTAAACTTTCCCATATGTCGGAAGGCTGCCGCCCGTGTAATAAATCAGGTGTAA
Organism: Amblyomma maculatum; assembly: GCF_055883805.1. Classification (NCBI taxonomy): domain Eukaryota; kingdom Metazoa; phylum Arthropoda; class Arachnida; order Ixodida; family Ixodidae; genus Amblyomma; species Amblyomma maculatum. Next base: position 200,100,471 of record NC_139347.1, on the reverse strand, counting down.
AATCTGTGCACGGATGACCACCTCAGTAACAGCGACTAGCACGGCCTCTAAGTATCAGATTAAAATAAATGGTACCTTCTGTTACAATACTTCTACGTAATCTATCTGTTGGAGTGCTCAGTGTGCAATAAACAATACATAGGGCTAACTGAAACTTCCTTGCGTTTACGCTTCAACAACCATAAGGCTCATTGCACATCTCTCCCCAACCTTCCGCTCTCCAAACACGTCAGCATCCCTGCCCACACATTCGACAAAATAAGAGCAACCATTTTGCAGTCATGCTTTAGGACGCAACATGACAGAGAAACCCGTGAGTCATATCTAATATATAAATTTAATACTATCTCCGCAGGTTTAAACGAAAGTCCTGTCCTTTTTGTCGCGCTGATTTTTGGCTTTTGAGATATGTGTTCGCATTTGCCATCTTTCGAGTTTTTCTTTTGTACATTAATAATATATACATTTGTAATATATATATATATATATATATATATATATATATATATATATATATATATATATATATATTCAATTTGTAAATTTGTAATATATATATACAATCATTACTGATTGTATCTAAACAGCCAAGTGTGTTTTGTGCTCTGTTACTAATCATATTTCTTGATTTTCTTGATGGATTCTGGCTTATATTATCATTTCTGATTGTATAAAAATAGCCAAGTGTATTTTGTGCTCTGTTCGTCATATTTCTTGATAGATGCTGGCTTAAATGCCTCTTCCAAACTTCGGATTTGTTCACTCCGACGAAGGCCGGACCCGGCCGAAACGTCGGTAAAAAAGTGTTTTTCGCCGTGACCCTTTTCAGTTATTTGCTTACCCTGGATCCAACGCCTTTTTACTTCGGATATATTATACCGGGTGTCCCAGCTAACCTGAACCAAGGGTTAGAAAATAATATATTTGAAGTAGGTCAGTGCAACCAGTTGCACACAACTGCCAATCTCCTTGTGCACCACAGGCAATTTGTATTGGAATTACTTAATTAGCTAATTACGTTAATTTTTCTAACTTACTAAATATTCACCTTAAACCAAAAATGTGAATCGGAAAGTTGTAGAGCTCCTTCAGAAACCCCCATTCCATTAAATCGCGATAAAGAAAGTCTCACGCGTATCTTTTTTTCCGGACTCAATGAAAGCCCGCGAAATACAAATAATACCACGTGACTAGCGCATTTGAGCGAAATGATTGTGGTGCTTTCAGTCGTGGTTTGAGCGAACGAAATCAGCTGCGGCCGTGACCCGACGGTCCGGTTGCAGCGGCAGGCTGAATGTTTGCTATGATTAGAGCGAGCTCGAGTTCGCCCGTCGCCACCATGATCTTGGCAAGGCCTGCGCACCCCAGCAGCCTATGTCACGACAGGCGGATAACGATAAATTACCGGCAAATGATGATGCGAGCGCGAATTTCAGTCTAGTCACATGATGTCATCTCGCCCCTTTACCCAAGTCTGTACGCGCAGATTCAGTGGCTGATACCTTAGCGCTCATCCGTTTGTCGTGACGCTCGGTGATGGGAGAGAAGGTGATGTAAAGTCCTTGTTAGAATCTCGGTGGTGTCGGCTCGCCGCGCTCGCTGCTACTTGCACCGTCAGGTGGGCCGGCTGTTTGACGCGGGCGAAAAAGCCATCGCAGGCATATCGGCCTACTGCTCTAACGGGGCGGAGGGGACAAGGCCAAAGCTAATTTCGTTCGCTCTAACAACGACTGAGAGCACCACAACCGCGGCTTTCAAATGCGCTAGTCACGTGGTATTATTTGTTTTCCCGGGCTTCCTTTGAGCCCGCAAAAAAAAGATACATGTGAGACTTTCTTTATCGCAATTAATGAAATGGGGGTTTCTGAAGGTGCTCCTACAACTTCCCAATTCACATTTGTGGTCTAAGGTAAATATTGAATAAATTAGCAAAATTAACATAATTAGCCAATTAAGCATTTGTAAAACAAAATTTTCTGTAGTGCGCAAGGAGGCTGGCAGTTGTATGCACCTGGTTTCACTGACCTACCTCAAATATATTATTTTGTAACCCTTGGTTCAAGTTAGCTGGGACGCCCGGTATATATATATATATATATATATATATATATATATATATATATATATATATATATATATATATATATATATATATATATATATATATATATATATATATATATATATATATATATATATTCAGCGATATTAATGTTTTTAAGGCAACTAATTAAAATTAGTATGTTCATAGAGTCATACTAAAAACTTAAAACATTTATTTCGACGTTTCGGTCATAGCACGACCTATCTCAAGAATGGTTCACAGTGCCACCTGTAAAACGCCTGTAAAAAAAAAAAACAAGTATTTCTTAAAAACATTAAATTATTCCGGATCAAAAGAAAAGTATAAAATCAAAAAGAAACGACATTGAACTAAACCGCGTTGAAAACATGCCGTCGGGATGCGCGATAATGAACTATCAAGAATGAAACGGAACAAGGGTAAGGGCTTTACCGCAACAACCCAAAACGCACTGCGGCGCGAATAGAGAGTAATAGCCCCCCTCCCCCCAAAGCGTTAACGGCGGTACAAAAGCATTGCTTCTCGCGTGGCAGAAACGCTAATACTCCTAAGCTATTCCTGTAGGCACTGCTTCCGTCTTCGCAGGACCCCGCTCCGTCGTCCGCGCGCGCGTGCGTGTGCGTGTGCGTGTGCGTGTGCGTGTGCGTGTGTGTGTGTGTGTGTGTGTGTGTGTGTGTGTGTGTGTGTGTGTGTGTGTGTGTGTGTGTGTGTGTGTGTGTGTGTGTGTGTGTGTGTGTGTGTGTGTGTGTGTGTGTGTGTTTGTGTGTGTGTGTGTGTGTGCCTGCGTGCGTGCGTGCGTGTGTGAAGGAAAGAAGCCAACAGTGGGCGAGGCCAAGGAAAGCATTGGGGATAGTACTTCGTCTTTTTCTTCTTTTAATTATATATATATATATATATATATATATATATATATATATATATATATATATATATATATATATATATATATAGAATATTACAGGGTGTTACAAGGAAGACTTTAAATAATTTAAAAAAATGGACTTTCAGAGGTAAAATTATTTTTGTTGCACGAAGTTATCAAGAATCTGGGCGGCTTCTATAAAACGGGTTAGATGTGCCTTTCATTGGAATAATTAACTGAAATCCGTTAATTAACTTTTCAAGTATTGCATCTGGGTGCATGATTGTAATTAGGAAATTGTAATTAGGAAATTGTAGAGAATCATGAGTCAACCCGATATTCATCTCTAGTTTTATGAAACCTTTATTGTGCGGAGAACTGCAGCGCTCAGAAACTCAGCTCTCCAGACACGCGCAACGGTCTCCGCGCGGCAACTGAGCGCGGCAAAGGCACGCCCGCGCGTTGATGTCACTTACAGTTGTACATATCGCACGCGCGCCGCGCTTTATCTGTGGTTCGAAAGAAAAGTGGCTCGCCGCTGCTCGGCCCAAGATAACGTGTGGCTAGCCTGTGATTTGTACAACTGTGATTGACGTCAACGCGGGGCCGTGACTTTGCGGCGCTCAGCTGCCGTGCGGAGCCCGTTGCGCGCGTCTGGAAAGCTGAGAAATTTCTGAGCGCTGCAGTTCTGCGCACAATAAAGTTTTCTTAAAACTAACGATAGATATTGGTTGACCCATGATTCTCTACAATTTCCTAATTACAAAATTTATTTAACGAACTTTAATTATTTATTCTACTGAAGAGCACATCTAACCCGTTTTATAGAACCCGCCCAGACCCTTGATAACTTCGTGCAACAAAAACAATTTTACCCCTGAAACCCCATTTTGAAAATTTACTTAAAATCTTCCTTGTAACTCAAAGTTCAAAATGGTGCCATAAAGTGAAATAAAATTTCCTCTGATATACGGTTATTTGCGCTATTTTATGGAATAGAGCACTTCGCGGTTTGTGCGCATGCTCGTATGTGAGTGCGCTTGTGTCGGCGCATGATTGCGGCAACATGAGCTGATTTTATTTTTTTATTTGATTTTTATTCAAAGTCTCGGTCGGATACAGAGGGCAAAAAGGCAGATGAACTCTGCCTCACCGGGCCGAAGCACACGACACAATGCTCACAACAAGCAGCAGAAGCAAGAACAACACATGTACTCATCACACAATGAACTCACACTTATGCAATAAAAAAAGGTTGAAAGTTCACACACGTGCAGTGACATAATTATACATTGAATATCTACAAGGCATATTTAGAATACGAAATGTAAAAAAATTTTACAGTTAACAGAACATCAAGGACGTAAGGAATTTCTGCATGAAATAACCCCTTTAACCACCCGAACAAGAAATAAGGTAAGCTATAGCCTTCTTTTTGAAGGCGTTCTGGGAAACATAGTTGTGAATAATTTCGATGGCCAGTGTATAATTTATTAAGAACGCTGGGAATTAAAAACAAGCATTTCTGTCCCGTAGTTAGTCCGAACAAGTGGTACTCTGTAACTGACGTGTCTTAATGTATAAGGCGCATTACTTCTACAGTATAATTGAACATATTTAGTTGGACTAAGTTTGAAATCGGTAAGAACATAGCAAAGCAATTTAAACTCAAATTGTTCACTTTTAGAACAGAATGCTCTGAAAAGTACAAACCTGTATGGGAATTGTACCCAAGACTTTCAACATATCGTATCGCTTTTTTCTGCAACACTATTAGCTTCGTCAGATTAATTTTTATTGTAGACCCCCATACTAATAAACAATAATGATGATGTGAATGAATTAAGGTATAATATAACTGCCACTTCAACCATTTCGGAACAAGGTCTCTGATATTGTGAAGTACACAGAGTGACCATGATATGCTGAAATTATTCCTATTAATATGCAGGGTTCAACTCAAATGTTCTTCAAAAATGACACTTAAAATGTGTAGGAAGAAACACGTTCAATTACATTGTTTTCAAATGTAAGCTTTATTTTGGAGTCATCAGGCTTGTTGCGTGCCTAAAATGCAATAACCTTTGTTTTATTAACATTTATTATATCTTATTTATATTCAACCATAAAGATAATTCATGTAATCACGAATTTGCCTCCACGTGAATATTACTAAGATGCATTCCAGAAAAAATACACTGGTATCATCAGCACACAAGATTATTGCTGGAGTTATTGGGATGGCATGTAGTCATACTAAAAAAAAACATTGCTTCTGCCATGACTGCACATTATTTTGTTTTTGTGTGTGTGTGTAGCCTCACCATACTATATGTCGATAGCTGTAGTGGTGGCACTTGGAAGATGTGAGGGTCAAAAGAGGGCCGCAAACGGCGAACAAAATAAAAGGGATAAAGGCACGGGACCTGAAAAGCCGAATTCGCTCAAGGGCCTTGGAGAGTCTGTGTTTGGCTGTGCCTATGAAGCGAAGCCGTGGAGAGGTAGAAGTAAAAAAAGCAAGCCACGTGTTTTGTGGTTAATACCAGCCCGAATCACGCACGTGGCATACCACGTGGTATGATAACTCATCAAATGTGTGCTGAGTAAAGACGTCTTTGGGACGCGTTCTGACTTCGGCAAATAAATAAGATGAGCCTGTGAAATCCAGAGCTTTTAGCCGTTCAGAATTATCCCTAAGCTGGCTGCAGTTACTCGCTTCTAAAGTGGCCTTTCACGCTGGAATTTGCGGGAAAACGGTAAGCAATGCTCTATACAACATAATAGAACAGTAAGCTGAGAATGAATGCCGTGCCTTGACAGTGTAAAGCAGTGCTGCCTCTCACATCACGAATATTTTTTTTCTAGACACCGAAATGGCGAAAACCCAACGTTTCATTATTTTATTCAATATTTTGCTTCTGGATTCTAGTGATTTGTCTATAAATAAAGTTTTTGATTTTTGCCTCGTAGTACACATCCTCATTTCCTTCATAAAGCAGCCTGTTTTCTCTCAATTTCACAACTTTTCTTTTTTTCGTGTCTGGTCCCTTTCTTTCTTTTTTATAATCTTGTGCCACGATCGCTCATGGCGGCATTCAGCAAAATAATCGCTTGCAATTGCTGCGCTTGACAAGCGCACACACGAACCTTCACAAAGCCGAACCACGCGCACCTGCGAGTGCATTTTGCACGTCTTAGTTGGCAGCCGGAGCATTTGAGAGAGGCAACCATATATCAGACATTTGCTCCGCTCGAGATTAATATAGATTACCCGCGCGTTCGCATTTCGCCGAGGGAGCTGCCCGCGCGCGCTCCTCGTTTCGTCTCTCTTAATGCCCAGGGGACCGGCTTCGCTTACGGAACGAAAAATGAAACAATGCCGTAATGCCGGACTCCAAGCAGCCTTAGCACCGAATGAATTTGAAAGCGAAAACGGGATTAAGAAGCATGGACGCCAAAAGCATACGCTAGGGAACGATGTGAATTTTTCACGCCCTTTTGAACGTGTACCACCCCATAAGATAGTGGGGCTGAAGAAGTAGTATATGTTCGCGGGAAGAAGAAGAGAGGGACCCCGCGCCGGATTTCTGTCGGGAGGAGGATTGGGGGAGGGTGGCGTTTGCAGCTCCATTCGTTGTCAGAATTTACGATCCCACGCTCGCTTTCCTTTCCGTCGTTGCGGCTGCTCCTGAATGGTGCCCTGTGACGGCGACTGTTAAACAAACGTACCGGCTAATTAGGAAATGAGATCTGTAGGATCATTACCGCGAGCGGCTCCCTCTCTCTGAATTCGCGTAAAACGTGCTGCACGCGACTGTTGCGGGCAGGCTCGTGCTTCTATTACATATACTTTTAAAATGTTATTCCTTTTACTTGCATGCTACGAAACTGTCTAGGTGTAGTCGTCACACTTTCGTAGCAGGACAGTTTTTCTGTGTGCGGGTAATGCTTTCTTTTTATTTGCACATTATTTTAAAAGCTGGGAAAAAACCCTGTCGCACATTAGTCGTTGCAGTAATCCTCCCCTGCTTATTGTTTTGTATTTGCTGTAACTTTTTGTTGAGCAGATTATAATTTAAAGGTATTAAAAGCGAAACTTCTTTATTACGGAAATATCGATGAATAAGCTGCTTTCAGAGTTGCACATAGAGAAACAGTAAACTGGCGTCATTTTTTTGCGCTGTACCAATCAATGTCATTGCTTTCCAGGTCTGGTGGAATGCGCGTGAGTTTTCGGGACCTCCTTACAAAATAAAGCGAATTAAAAAAATAATGGAGGGGGGCGGGGGGTGGCACAGACAATTTTCTTGGGGCTTGCCTGGTGTAGTGCAATCATTGATAGAGAACCTGTCAAGAAGGCAGAACCATTGATGATATAATTTAGATTTGATAGAAGTTTCCCTTGCTCTGGTACAAACCCACTATATTTAAACAAGAGTGTTGGAAATTTATTCAGATAGCGACACCAAGTTCAGAAACATCGTGTGGGTGCTGCTGAAATGGGCAATAGTTGAAAGTATTCATCACTAGGCTCCGTGTGAAGGATAAGCGTGAACAGTAACAACTAATTTCCTTTGGTTAAAATGTCCATGTGGGTACCGCCTTTATGATAGTGTCCTTGTCACTAAGGTAGGGGTAATGTCCTTTGGCTTTTAAGAGCTAATGTCGGAAAGATGGTTAGCATAGAAGAAAGGCATCTTTCTTCCTACTATGCTAAAAAAATGTAAATAAAGAAAAGATGGAAGACTGTGAATACGGTCGGTCTTGCGTAGCCACCCTGACAGTGCTAAAAATTTGCAGCACAGAGGGTATATATTACGACAGAATGCCTAATATGAGTAGTAAATATGACGACGGGATGCCTTAAAAGTCGCGAAAAGTCGGACATTCTGTCATAAAGCGGAAAAGCGGTGGTCGTAGTGACGGGATCTTTTGCTCTGTATTTTACCATTTGTATAGAACGGGCTAACTCCTTTGTGACAGAAGTAAGTTTTTCGTCATGAGCGGATCAGCTTTGTATAAGCTTCCATGATAGCAAAAAGGCTTTCTACCAGTTTGCAATTGTTCATTTTGGAGAAGCGTTTATGAAGCCAGAAACTTGGATCAGGTAGTACGTGCGAGTGATCCAGCAAGACTGCGACATTGAACTGCCAGACGCGGACTGAACGAGACAAGCAAGCCACAGTGTTCATTCTTTAAGTCGGACTAGAATTCTTGAGGGCATTGTACCACTTTATCCTAGAGCTAACAAAAATGAAACTTGCATGCCAGCCGGCTGTTAATGAAGAGAACGCATATTCAAACTAGACACCCCTGAATCTAATTCGTACTAATTAGGATTCAGTCATAAAACACCGGCGCTCCCGTATTCGAGCCCAAGATGCAACTGCCCCTTGTTGTACCAAGAAGAGAGCAATTATCGCCCACTTACCAAGAAATAACAGCAGTAGAAGGCAGCACTCAGTGCATGGTTTGGATCGATGTGCGCCTTGAATAGTTTCGACTCGACAACGTTCATTTTAACGACGCAGTGATAGGATCAGGCCGTAAATAGATACGCACCACGAATTAGGAAAGAAAAGGCATACCCGCAGATTGAAAGTTTGTGTGGAGAAAGAAAGGGATGTGAGGAAGGGAAGAGCCTACCATGCAGAAGAAGATGTTTAAATGGATAGGCGGCCCGAAAGGGCAGGAGGGGGAAATGCATAACAAGGGCTCAGGAGCAGAGGTACGCTGCATTTAGGTCAGAGTACAGCCTGCTTGTTTGTAATTTTCGAGGCAGCAGCGGTTGTTCGCGTCGTCATCAATTAGGGGTTAATTATCTTCGAAGGATCTCTCCTTTCGTGCACTTGTTCCTGTCAGCAAGCTGGTGAGAGGCTACCGCTTTTTCTCGCAGCGCGCCGCACTTTTCAGGTATTGTCCTCTTATTGAGCGTTTCGTCCCTTGGTTTTTCTTTTTCGCTTTGTATCTCCTTGTTACGTATGTTACTTCCGGGAGAAGGTTAGTCTCTAAAAGGTAGCGTGTCTTGCAAGGAGAAGTGTGATTAACAAGAAACCTCTAGATTATGCGCGCATAAGCCAACCAAATTTAGAACGCGGCTGAGGTTGGGCCGAGGCTTTACGGAGAAAATGCCCCCGTTTAAGTCGTAGGAGAAGGCTTTGGATGCCAGAATTCGGCGCAAGCTATATAAGGTCCCCTAAAAAGCTTTGGAGGTAGTTGATGTATCTGTTCTTTTTCGTACAGCCAGACAGGTAACGTGTGAAGTCGTTTGGTTAGTATCTGCGGGCTTCGTTATCGCCCACTATATACGCCCACTTGACGAGTCGAAGTTTGTGTCTTTTTCGGCCGCGTAAAATTTTACTGTATATAGCTCTTGGGACCGACGATTATATATTTCTTACTGAAACTCCGAAAAAACGTGCCATGTCTAGTAATTTACTTATCTGTCATTTGAGACAAAAATTTTCGATCAACTTTCTCCACTTCCTCTTCATTACTTGGCAAAAAGTTTCGCAACTCTCAATAGAGAATTTGTTATAAGCTGACACGTGAAGTTTTCCAGCTTTTCATTTGGCCGTACAAGGACCGCGTTTACACAGGCTGAAAGATGCCCCATTCTTATTCGCATTCGAATATTTTTGGTTATTTCAGGAACTGTTCCGTTATATTTGTTTAAAAAAATGAAATTTTAGGAAGTCATTGTTATGGAAACACTGCTAAAAATAGGAGCAAGAACCCCTAGCAGATAAGCTGTTATTCCTGTATTTATGCTCAAACAGCCCATTTGAATTCCATCTTCGTCTGACCATGTGCGGAAATGTTCCGTTCCAGTAGAAACCTCCACAGTGACGCACTTAGCGTTCGACCAGAGCATGAAAGAAGAAAACGCGAACATGCGCATAAAGCATCCGATCTCAAAATCGATTATTTGTCGATGATTGCGTACTGTAAAAAAAACTTGAGGTGCGATTGACGTGCATGTTCTTAGAGAGAATGGTGCCTAAAACGGCATATGGGACTGAATTTATATAACACTGTCTGTGAGACCTTTACCACAAATAACCCTCCACGCTTGAATAGTTCTGACCTAAACGGTATAGCGTTGAATCTGGTTTCTGGATATAATTATTTAGGTGTTTACTTTAAACCTCAACTAAGGTGGCAGAGATAGGTTGTTTACTGTTGCTTCCAGAGCTGCCAGAGCTTTGAACCTTCTGCGTCGAACTGTCATGTCTTTTCTGCTACTCAACAAATAATTACTGTACGATACCAGTGTTATAACGCTATAGGTCAATATACGTCAATCTTTGAATATGCCTGCGCAATTTGGGACCCTCCGAAACAAGGCCAAATCAGAAAATGTTCAAATTTAACTGATCCACTTTTGTGGGGCATCTACAGAAAAGATATATCAGACCTTTAGGAAAATACTGCAATTGGGAGCATTGGAAATCCATCGTCACAAGCTGTGACTAAAGTTTTTCCCTGATTTGTCATTTTTCTGCTGGTATTGAAAGAGAAAAATAGACCTGGTAGCTCAATATATCTCTGACTGCGTAAACCACGTTTTCAATGTGCGTGAGATTGCCTCATGTATTTCGGTTATCTTTTTTCTCAAAACAATACGCGACTGGAACACATGACTTTGAGGCAGTGCTTTTATTAAGTCCGATGATGTTTTATTTTCTATCCTATAATGATCATTTCAGTTTTGTGCTACTGTGAGGTTCTTTAATATCTCTTGGTTTGTCTTTTTTTTTATTCAATGTTGACTTGTTTCTGTTGCTGACACTGCTTATGTCATGTGTTATTTTTTATGCACCTTCTCCCACTGTAATACCGCTTAACGCTGGGGGAAAATAAAAAAATTAACGCAAGTGTGCTAGCAATATTCTTCAAATGTTCTCGTTTTTTCATAATGCTCTGAGAATTCTTATATATCATATTTAAATGGCTGACTTAAGGACAGCGGAGGAGAAGGAGGAAAAACTTTTATTCTATACTTCCTTATCTTCCTGAGTGGAGCCCTCAGTCCAGAGCTCCATGTGCCGCCTCAATCATGCAAGTCCTCCAGAACAGCTGTCGCTGATCTTGCGGGTTGGAGCTAATGAAATAGTCTCAGAAAGGAATAAATGCATGTTAGTCCATAATTCCAATGACCACTGCAATCCTCTCGGCCCGCTTCATTAGCCATCGTGGTTCAGTCAGCTTCGTGCGGGTCAAGGCATCTTCCCAACAGGAGAGGGTGGGTGAGTTATAGATGGAAGGCCGCCGGGTGGTTTGGGGCAGGCCCAAACAGAATGATATAATGTAGGTCGGTGTTGTTGGCAGGTGGAGCATTTTTCTGGGTAGCGGGTGGGGAATAAAACCGTTTGTGGTACAGATTTGTATACGGGTGTGTCTGCAGTTGTCGCCATGCCACAGCTTCGGCCTTGGTGAGTGTTGGGTGCGGCGGTAGCAGTGTTGTTCTTTGTGTACGGTAATATAGTGTAATGTGGGTGTAGGACTGTAGAACTGTGTGGCCGTCCTCTCTGTCTGTTTCCTCCTTCCTCCGCCGACAGCGCCCGGAAGAGAGCTGCTCGGGCAGGCGCGTGCGCACTCTCGTTGCCAAGAAGGGAGGAGTGACCAGGGGTCCAAACCATTTTAACAATGGGAAAGGTATTTATAGTGTATAGGTGAGAGCACGCGTGAAGCCTCCAAAGACAATTTATGTTTCGCGAAGACGCGACACTCTGTGAATCTGTGATTATGGTATATGTCGGACTGGTGTGACTACCGCTATGGCGGTCTCCTCAGTCGTGCTCGAGTTCATACCACGAACGGAGCCCGTAGCCTTAATTGAGCCCTCGGCGTCCGTAACAGTTAGTTCCATAGCGTCTGTGTTCGATGGATATTTCGCCGCGTCGACATATGAAACAGTTTGGTCACCTCTGTATTGGCGCTGGAGTGCCTTGACTCTAGCGATCCGGAAGTTGGGGTGCATATTCTTCGGGACTGGCTTGACCGTGATCTTGGCTGCCAGTTTGGGCGTGATTGCGTGGTACCTCTGTTGCAACGGTGTTGTCGGCTCCGGGTAGCCTAGTCTACGCAGAACAGTCCGGCCCACGTTAAATGTTTAGAAGGCACGTTAGCTGGCCAGCGGAGAATATTGCAAAAGGCGAGCAAAGACTTCGGCAAATGCATTGCAGTGTAGGGATATACCATAAACACAGACTGATGGTAAACAACTGCCTCAAAAAGCAGAAAGGTCCAGTAATGCAGGCAATGAAAAATGCCTTCGAAGGCATCATTCTCTGAAGGGGTATAAGACGACGCATATGTGTCATGAAGAGCTTCTAGTATATGGACACAGTCCTTGATTTACTGGTTCCAGCGTGTCTGAAGAAATATTCAGTTGCTTTGGTGGGGATGAATAAGGTATACGCGTTAATGAGAAAACCTTCATGAAGGACAGGGGAGAAGTCTTTGTCATACTAAGACTAACTAGAAGACAAAATGAACAAGACATTCAGCCTAACATCAAGAAGTAAATGTAAAACGAAAGGCTTAAAATTCAATGTGAGAGATGTAAAGCAGCGCTGAGCCAACTGGCGGAGAAAGAACTAAGGTTACACTCAGTACATATTCTCGAAGAGACGCATTTATCAACGGTGTGTAGTCAAGGCCAATTCCGAATACAATAAATTAGGAGGAGGATAAGAATTCGTCAAGACGTATTCGACGGTCCCTTTCAGAGTACCAAAATTGAATTACCACTAAAGCTATGAAGGTAACCTAATTCATAGGTGCCTTCACGCAGTCACCTTTGAGGCTGAAGTTTGCATGCCTTCAAAACTCGCTTGAAAGGGGCTAACAGAGAGCAACGAGCAGTGAATAGGGAAACTTCAGGATTAATAAGAATGGACCGAAAGGCATCAGTTTTCAAATGATTAGAGACTAAACTCGAGTTAGTGATCAGCCGCGCTTCAGTGCTATATTACTGTTGAGCAAGAACGGTATTTGTGTGTGTGTGTGTGTGTGTGTGTGTGTGTGTGTGTGTGTGTGTGTGTGTGTGTGTGTGTGTGTGTGTGTGTGTGTGTGTGTGTGTGTGTGTGTGTGTGTGTGTGTGTGTGTGTGTGTGTGTGTGTGTGTGTGTGTGTGTGTGTGTGTGTGTGTGTGTGTGTGTGTGTGTGTGTGTGTGTGTGTGTGTGTGTGTGTGTGTGTGTGTGTGTGTGTGTGTGTGTGTGTGTGTGTGTGTGTGTGTGTGTGTGTGTGTGTGTGTGTGTGTTGGTTGGTTGGTTGGTTGGTTGGTTGGTTGGTTGGTTTGTTGGGTTTAACGTCCCAAAGCGACTCAGGCTATGAGAGACGCCGTAGTGGAGGACTCCGGTAATTTCGACCACCTGGGGTTCTTTAACGTGCACTGACATCGCACAGCACACGGGCGCCTTGCTTTTCGCCTCCACCGAAAAGCGGCCGCCGAGTGTGTGTGTGTGTGTGTGTGTGTGTTTGTGTGTGTGTGTGTGTGTGTGTGACAAGATATATATATATATATATATATATATATATATATATATATATATATATATATATATGTATATATATATATATATATATATATATATATATATATATATGTATATATATATATATATTTTTATTTATTGATACCTCAAAAGCCCCATTTAAGGGGTATTACATGAGGGTATTATAATGTATGTATGGATGTATCTGTAACTCAGGAATGGACGCCAGTTGCTAGTCTGCGCCTTTGTTGTGTTCTTGCTCCGTCCTGTGTTAACGCGGTTTCCACCATGACCGTAAACCAACAATGCGGACTCTCCATTCTTCTGAATATCATAAGGAGTTTTTATTTGACATAGGTGAATAGTCCGCATATCATTCTAGCGGAATTGAATACGAATATGTTGGTTTCTAGCTGGAATAATATAAAGGCACTGTACTTCGGCATTTATTGCAACAGGGAGGATTGTTATTTACCTATTTCTCTGTAATAGCAAATAACGAATCTCAACGAGTAATAAAACGCAATGTGGTCGTCAGAGAGCAAGGTGTGGTGGTCAAATCTAATAATTCTCTAGCAAGTATTGATGGCTGTGAACCCAAAATACCTTTAAATGTAGGCTCAAGCTAGGGCCTTTAGTCTTCCATGGACAGGACGTGATGGCGATGATGACTAATGTTGGTATCGTACAGAAGCGCGGCGTTGACAAGAGCACCTCTGTATAAATACTGTAGAGGCTAGCAACCTAGTCTTTAGCGCGATTGTTACAAATGTGTCCGCGTAGTCAGCGATAGAAAGTAATGCTGGGAAGCAACAGTCATAACAGGCAAGACTTGCGTCGCTTTTTCTAAAAGCTGACAAACAGGTATAGTCCTTCCCCCGAGTTTTTCTTTTTTTTTTTTTTGTTGGCTAATTCCATCCATTTATACAAAAGCATTTTGCTTGTACTCCCCACATATTCAAAAGACGGAGATCTTGCCTCTCCGAAGGAAAGATTAAGTTTGTTTCGGACGTTCTTTCTACTTCTCTCTTAAGTTTGCGCATAACGTTTTCCTTCTCGCTCCTCCTATATGAAGTGCACCCAGCATGAAAACCTCAGTCCTACTCGGAGATTCTCGGATAAAACGAGATTTTTTGCTCTTGCAGCTAAAGAGCCGCAATTTTTCAATGCGCTGCGACACCAGGGAGCCACCTCACATTCAGCACAAGGCGGCTGCCCCTCTTTAAGGAGGGGAAGGGGAGTAAGAGGGAGGACTTGGTTGCCGAGAGGCGGCTGCCCCTCTTTAAGGAGGGGAAGGGGAGTAAGAGGGAGGACTTGGTTGCCGAGAGGCGGTCGGAAAGGAGGCAGGCAGTCGCCACGGCAGAAGCACTCGTGGATCTCATGACCCGCTCCTTGCTAAGCGACTCATTTCGAAGATGGGATGGGCTAGCGCTGTACACCTCACTCCTCTCTCCCCTTCCCTACTCCCAAACTCTTCTTTCCCAACAAATTTTTCATTGCCTTTCCGCCTCCCAATCTCTGCCTTTTCTTGTTCACAGGGCTCCTTTTTCCGCCTTTTATGCCATCCTTTCTTCTCTCGCATATCCTTCCCTGGCACTGTTACTCCAAAACTTCGCGTGGGTGAATCCAATTAAAAAGGGTCTTCCGTAATTAAAACGGCGCTGGTGTGAGCGCAGTGAAGAGGAAGTGAACTTTGAACTCGGCGTCTTTGGCGGAAGTTTCTTTCTCGCTCAGTTTCCTCCCTTTACTTCCGGAGGGTGCCCCGCGTCTTCTTCGGCAGCTCAGCGCGGGTTCGCTAATGGTCCCGCAAAGGCTGCGGTCAAATGTTTTCTCTACACGTGGCGGCTACTTACCGCTTTCCAGTCAGCGAACGACTTATCGAGTGCAACTTTCCCCTGCTCAAAGACATCGCCTAAAGGGTCTGTCCCGAATGTATGTGAACCTTCCGCCGTTGCCGAGTTGTGTGCTAGGAGTTCATCGTTGTTTTCTTCATCAAACACGACCATGTTGCTAGGACCATGTGATGTCTGTTAGCATAACAACGTCAAGCCGCACAAGTTCGCGAACTGGCTTTCGTTATCGCTTCTTGCCGTGTTGGCCGGATTCGAGTGCTGCTTCTTAAAGGGCAGCTGAAGAGGTTTTATCATTCGACAAGCTTAAAGAGAATAAATGTAAGACTTGTGGGTAAAGAATAGAATACGAGGTCACTTGTGCTAGTATTTGAATTGACTGGGTAATCGCAGAATTAAGTTAAATAGGCGTTTTGATTTCTACGCAGTGCACCGCACCACGATGGGGCCGCAACGACGACGTCAAGTATAGCCGCGTTACTTTTCAAGAGAATAAATGACTGCTTGAAGGCAGAAAACGAACGTCAACAGAATACATAGCTCGTGAAGAGTTGTTTGATAGCATCAGATGAATCACGAGAGCAAGATAACGCGGGTCGAAACGTAAGCATTTGGCGACAATGACGTCATTACGAGTTCCTCTCGACTGCTACTAGCGCAAAAATAGTTCGTAGGCTTTATATGCAGCCATAGTGCATTCGAATCGTTGCATATCGTCCAAATGTAAAAAAAATTGAAGAAAACGCTTCAGCTTCCCTTTGAAGAAAACTAAAATGAAACATGCCGGCACTTTCGACGTGCGCAATTCGAATCTGATGTGGCTGGCACACTACGTCGTGTTATTTGGAGAGATGTGGTAGGAGCTTTGGCCTGCAGTGTATTCAGGAAGGTGCTGATGACGCTGACGATAACTGCTACATTTTTCATGACTCTTTTTTTTTTATTTACACACTTTTCATGGTTTGTAGAAAGGCTGTACATGCTACGGCTGGCATATACACTGACGCGCGAGACAGCTCTCGCTGCTAATTATGGTGCTGCAGCTGGTGTGGCTAGAGACAGCGAGATCTACTTTTATGCGGGGCCAGAACCGACAATATGCCCTATGAAAGAAAGCGAAAGACTTTTTAGATCATTGGGAGGACAGTGAAAGATGAACAGGGGAAAGTGGTGTGTACTTAAAGATTTAGAAGGAAGAAGGTGTTGGTGTACAAATAAATTAGTTGTCAGTGCAGCATCATCCTTTCTTTGTTTGTGTGTGTGTGTGTGTGCGTGCGTGTGTGTGTGTGTGTGTGTGTGTGTGTGTGTGTGTGTGTGCGTGTGCGTGTGCGTGTGCGTGTGTGTGTGTGTGTGTGTGTGTGTGTGTGTGTGTGTGTGTGTGTGTGTGTGTGTGTGTGTGTGTGTGTGTGTGTGTTTTCTTTGTGTTGTCACCTTTTCTGCTGCTTGTTTCCTCATGTCTGATCAACTAGCTCGACGTTCTACTGTATTACTGACCAACTCGGGAATTAGATTTCAGGCGTGTAGCTCAATTAACACGTACTTTTCCGTGGTAGAACCTGCTTGAAATAGTCTTCTAGGAAGCCATTATTAAAATGAATAGGGTTGGGTCAGGACCTGCCCTTTCGAGTTTTGCTCACAATGATAGAGACGTCGCTAAGAAACTAATTATGAAAGCGCAGGTAACCATTTCAAGTGACGGGTTGAAAATTATTGTTGAGTGATGCGAACTGACTGGCTGAAGCTATGTATGTATTGTCTATGTAAGCAATCATTCTATATAGTTCATAAATGGGCCAGCCTAACACTTTCTTTTAAGGTTAGTGACTATACTTCCACTCGTGGCTATTAACATGAATTTCATGATTACTCTACATTTGACAGCAGTCTGTATCACAAGCAAGAGTATTCGTTATAGGACGGGAATAAATAAAACACACAATTTGTAGATTATTAGCATCAACGTATGAATTTTAAGCAATCTCGGGCATTGGAGCTTATAGGTGTCGTTTTGTCTATATAGGCTCCTGCATTTCAGCTGAGCTGGAAGCCGCTGTGATGATGTTCGAAATATTCTATTGTCATTGTTTTGTTCTTTTTTTTGCTTTTTGTAAGCACGGAAAATGAAAAAGGAGAACCTGTAGCGACAGGCAATTAAAGAAATAGTAAAAGGAACTTGAATGATCTAAAAAGTATATATATATAAATATACATATATATATATATATATATATATATATATATATATATATATATATATATATATATATATATATATATATATATATATATATATATATATATATATATATATATATGAGTGAAACTATCTCATTAATTCATCCTTGCGAACGCCAGCCGAAAATTACTGTTGACTAGCGCCCGTGACCACCTTCTTGCCATGGGCTGTGAAAATCGGCAAATGCTTAACCATAGCATAAAATTCCATGCCTTACCACAAAATACTGTACCGTACCGTGGCATGTCATGCAATGTCATACCATCTTGCCGCAAAACATTCAAAGCTCTATTTTTTTATCAGCCGCCGGAATACAGATTTGTTTGGTTCTGATACGCGATTCAATTCTGTATTTTTTCTTTGTTCGTACTTGTTGTCGCGAGGCGCATGCTTCATCACTTTCTTCGTCACGCAATATGCACCACGATGTTTCTTGAAGATTCCGACCACTCGTGTGTGTTTCTGCAATGTTCCATGTTGTCCTAATCGCTGTTTGCGGCGTTATCCCGATGGTACGTTGCAGATTTTGGATTGAGTGTTGTCGAATGCGACGGGGATTCCATAGAGAAAGAGATTGGGAAAGAGTGAACACTCCCATAGGGCCCAGCGGCCCATTTCACTGTAGCGCACCAAGCGGCCGGCGGCAACCACTTCCGATCTTCGCCATAGGCGCGCGATTTGATTGCTAGCATGCGCGGCATTCTGCCCTGCCCTTTTGGCACATTATTTTGGTTTTACATGGTCTGCTAGTGATTTTATTTATTTTCAGCATCCATAACATGACAAATAGATTCCCATTGCTGTCAACTGGTCATCAACGCAGCTGCGCCACAGCCTTTGCAAAACAGTATTGCAGAAAAGATGCAAAGTGCTTTGTGAAATGAACATTTATTTTGCTGTGTATAAAACACATGAGATGCTACAGATGTAGACGGAGGCATTGACAAAACTTGGCACACATTAGGCGATGTGCAGAGTACAGAAATATAGAAATACACAAGGAGAGAAACAAGACAAAGGGCTACTTTCCAGGGAAGGACATTTTAAGCGAAGAAGCCCAGTGGTTCGATCAGGTACCGGAGATAGTCTCTGCAAAATGATAGAGTGACACGCGTGCCGCAAGGCAACGAAAATACAAATCAAAGCTCTGTCATGCTTTCCTTTGGGAATCCAGCTTTCCCGTTCCCTGCGCTGGCCCGTCGAGCCGCAGCAATGACGTATTTATCGAGAACGACGTCCATTGGTCCGTCTCGCTGTCTGAGGGTGAAGGATGGGTGTCTACCGCTCGCTGCGCGCTTTTCTCTCGCCACGGCCAGACTGAATCCAGAGGTGCGCGCTTCTTCGCCTGTTTTTTTTTTTTTTCTTTTGTTTTTCGCGCACGCGCAGTGCCACGCCCCACCTCCCGCCAAATGCGGAGGCTAGACGGCCGGGCAGGAGAGTGAAAAACCTTTGCGAGGGAACGGAAGGAGAGAAACACGACAGAATTGGGTGATTGCGGTGGCTGTAACTGCGGTATTAGTTACTCTTTTCAAAAACATTTTGCGGCCTTGCTTTCTGGGGGCGAAGTCTCACAGTCACCGGGGAAGAAAATATTTCCGACCGGAGGGTGGACAATGGGCAAAGATAAAAAATAGCATGACGTTGATTTCCGAATCATGGCAAATGATATGTTACAAAACAGGCATTATACATAAACTCAGCAAGGATAACTTGTATTGTTCAGGGCAGAGAGGAGTACTGACGCTCTGGGGAAGGCCACACCGTTCCCTCGTCGCATCTTCTGTGCTTCGGCTGCAGCCCGCTGGTACATGTAGCGCTGTTGGAAAAGGAATGAACATGATGCAGAAGGTTGCAATGAACTTTAAGGCCACTGCACCTCGCACACATCTGCGCATGTGGGTGCATACTGCAGGAAAGCTGCCATTCGTAAAAGGGTACAAAAGCTACTCTTGCAATGCACAGGTCAGGAAATGCAGGCTAAGCGAACCTATTTGAAAATGCATTTCTACAGTGAGTGAAATAACAGCCACTAAAGTTCCTCAAAAGCACTGAACAGCTGAAGCAATGAAGCTTGAAGCATAATGAAACATTTCTCACTTTAACGTTCTCCCGTTAAATGCAACGCGACACCACGCAAAACTAGCCGTTCGCGAAACCGCGTCAGGCGTGACCAGCGCGGTCTGGCCTCACCGCGTACGGCGAGCACGACATGTTGGCTTGCCCTTCATACGCGACTTTGTGAAGCGCACACCACCAGGCTGAGATAAACGGCCTGAAATGCCGCGCAGTCTGACAAGAAAAACATTTCTCACCTTGCGGTTGCCCTGTTAAACGGACACTAAGCAAAACTAGCCGTTCGGCAAACCGCGTCAGCCCTGGCAACCGCTTCAGGCCTGGCCGCACCGGCCGGCGAATACGCCATTGTGGCGCAACGGCGTGCCTTGGTGCCTTCACATGCCACTTTGTCCAGCGTGCCGACATGAACTGTTCGAAATGCAGCGCAGTTTCGCAGGAACACAGCATATTACACCTCGCCGCGGTTGGAAACTGCCGGGGCGTCACAAACTGCGCTTGAACGTATCTATGCCTTAACAGCCGGTGCGCCTGCTCACGAGCTGCTAAACTTAATTGGCACCGGCGGGCGTGGTCAAAGTAAACTGCTTGAAATGCAGTGTAGTTTAGCAAAAAACGTTGCTCACCTTGCCGTCGTTCCAGACCACAGTTGTTCCGCACAGCAGCCCACGAGAGATAAAAATATGCGATCTATGCCGGACAGGCGAGGCACGCGCAGATAACCAACCCCTTCGGCAACTTTCTGTCGTCTGCTCCGGCGGGCTACCGCTGCTGCGAGCATCTGCGAGTGCCGCCGGGCGCGCGCGCGCGCGCTTGTAACGCAATCCATCAATCGGCGGCAGTGCAACAAGTCACGCGTTCTTTCCTGGGGTCAGTTTTCGCCGAGTGTCCACTCTTTACCAATCTCTTTCTCTATGGGCATTCTCTGTTCGATTACCAGCGAGCACGTTTGTTGTTATCGCCACCGCCGAATCGCTTAGTTCTTTTGCGGGCGCAAGTGAGCCCAATCGAGTTTTTTTTTTTTCTTTTTTTCAGCGAATTTTAAGCGTCCTCATTTGTCGCCAAAGGCCTTGTCACCACTACATGACATCTGGTGGAGGTTCTGAATGCCCACTCCTTGACAGACCCCGAAGGGTGGCACCCGTCGAGCAAAACGCACCCTTGGTTTTCGTTCAACCCCATGAGCACCCCTGCTTCCAAGGACGACCGGACGAGGATGCAGAGGACTGGCTCAACCTGTTCGAAGGCGTGGCAACGTTCAGCGCCTGGAACGACGAAGCGAAGCTAAGACAAGTGTATTTTGCTCTTGAAAGATCTGCCCGTATATGGTTTGAAAATCACGAGGCAGCATTGAAAGATTGGGAGATTTTGAGACTGAATTTTTGACTGCCTTTGCAAATGTCATCCGCAAGGATCGAGCCCAGGCCATACTTCATTCAAGACTTCAACTCCCAAATGAGCCTGTCCTGGTTTACCTTGAGGAGATGAAGCGCCTCTTTCGCCGCGCCGACCCTAACATGACCGAAGGTGAGAGAGTGAATTTTTTTAATGTGCGAGGCGTTATATAGTCGCTTTTTGCAGGGCTTGTCAGAAATTCGCCAAAAACCGTGGCGGAATTTGAACCCGAAGCGTCTACCATCGAGAAGATGATGGACACCCAGATGCACCACTACAATCGACTACACGAACCGGCCTGCGCAAGTCACTACAGTCAAACGAGCCACCGTCGGACAACTGCTTACCATCCCCAGACCAACAGACTTAGGGAGCGCCTCAACAAAACGATCGCAGATCTGATCGCCATGTACGTTGACGCCGAACACAAGACATGGGACATCTTGCTGTACGTGATCTTCGCGTATAACACGGCGGTCCAGGGGACGGCCAGGGCAACCCCGTTCCAGCTTGTGTATGGTAGGAATCCAACGACCACGCTCGATGCAATGCTGCCGCACGTAACAAACGGGGAGAACCTGGACGTCACCGCCTATCTTCAGCGTGCCGAGGAAGCGCGACGACTTGCACGGCTGCGTACTAAAGACCAACAACGTACCGACGCCCGATCATACAAATTGCGACGCCGCCACGCAAAGTACAAGCCCGGCAACCAAGTACAGGTATGGACACAAATTCGCCGTCGCCGACGAACTGAAAAGTTGTTGCGTCGATACTTTTGGTCTTACAAAATCTTTATCCGCGTCGGACAATTACTTTATCCGTCTGTCCCGTGGCAACTACTATGTTGGTCAAACCAGTCATTGCCTTAAGCACAGGCTGGGGGAACATTGCAATTATGGTCTGACATGCGTTAGCACACCGCCCATCGCCATCTCGAGAAACGAACAAGGGTTTCTTGTGTCATCGTAGATATTATTTTCTTGTTTTGTGTTTTTTACTCTCTGGTGTTCACAAGTGGCTAGCTGTATTTAAACTGAGGCACTGTGAATAAAATAATAAGTTGTTAGTCGTCGCGGACAGAATAAAAGAACCACGGCTTCGAAAGGATGGACGGACGGACGGACGGACGGACGGACGGATGGATGGATGGATGGACGGACGAATGGATGGATGGATGGATGGATGGATGGATGGATGGATGGATGGATGGATGGATGGATGGATGGATGGATGGATGGATGGATGGATGGATGGATGGATGGATGGATGGATGGATGGATGGATGGATGGATGGATGGATGGATGGATGGATGGATGGATGGATGGATGGATGGATGGATGGATGGATGGATGGATGGATGGATGGATGGATGGATGGATGGATGGATGGATGGATGGATGGATGGAATATAGGAGCGTCCTCTTTCAAACGAGGTGGTAGCATCTGCTATCATGCTCATCCCCCCCCATATCTTAATTATTGTTTCAGATTGGTTATTCATACCATCATTCTATTTATATAATTCTTCTTTCTACATTTACAACATTATGTCACTTTTCTGCTCGTAAGCTATCAATCTTCCAATCGTTTTTTGCTAGCTGCCACCGCTGATTCATTCACCCAGCCACTGGTATCTCTATGCCCCAGAACTTCAGGAAGAGTGACTGCGCCTGTATCGACTTCCGCATGGATACCATTATATTCAAGTATAATATGGTCAATTGTTTCAATGTAGTTACCACATACTGCGTTTTCTATGGCACCCTGATCTTCCTTGAAAAGTAGGGCACTGCCTCTTGAGTTATCAAAGAAAGCTTCCTTCCTGATCTGCCTTTTCCACCTTCGGTATAGTTCCACACTCTGTTTCTCTTCCATCGAATTTGTCCAATTTTTACCTTCTGTGTTTTTCACCTGTTGCTTAAGCTCTGTATTTCTTGTGACCAGCATACTTATTGGTTAGTTTCCTAGTTCTTTTCCTCCATTGTGAGTCAGCACTTTTTAATTATAGGTATTTAAATACTTTGCCTGCCCATCTGTTACTGTCCATTTTCCTCAGGAGTTTATCATATAATATTTTACTCTGAGCTTCCTGTACTTCAAAAGATGCCCCTCCCATATCTCCCTGTACCGCCTCATTTGTGGCGTTGCCGCGAGCACCCGGTGCTAATCGTTCGACGGATCTATGCTTTATTTCTAATGTCGACTGTACCTCTGATTTTAGGCACAAAACCGCATTTCCGAACGTAAGCCCGGGCACCATATTTCCTTTCCAAATACCCCTCAGAACCTCATACCTCTTGTATCCCCACAATGCCTTATGCTTCATTATGCCGGCATTTCTTCGCACTTTAGCCTCAAGTGATTGCTCATGCTTTCCAATGTATGCCAATCCTTCGTTTACCCATACCCCGAGATATTTCTATTCGGCTTCTCTTTGTATTTTAAGACCCTGATCAGTTGAGCCATTGAAAACAATCAGACCCGACTTAACGGCGCTAAAACTGAAGCCTAGAGCATTTTCTTCGTGTCCGCAATACTTAACTAGAGTTTGCAATTCTTCATCACTGTCCGCTAGCAGCACAATATCGTCTGCATACTATAAACTGAGGAGGCGCTGCTCTACCGCCTTTCTACCTAATCTATATGACAGAATAAAACCTAGGTTACTTTTATGTATCCTCCTTTCCTGATTTATCATATAAAGCATGAACAGCAGCGGTGGTAGTAGAGGCAACCTTGTCCTAATCCTTTGTATATCCTGACAGCTTCCGTACTTCTTATCCCTTCCCATGTAATTTCTCCTTTGTTATCCCGGTATATTTCCTGTAGGAACTCTGTATCTCATAACCAATACCGTCATACAAAGGTCTATTTTCATATACAAAATACAAAGGTCTATTTTCCACTCTATATATTTCGACGCATTGGGTAAGCACGAACAGGCTATAAGCGCCTACCATTCCTAAAGCCGTTCGGAAGTTGTCCGAGTACCGTGTTACTTTCTAACCAGTTTGGATTGGTCAGTTCTAAGCTACTTTGTACTCTGCTTTCTTGTGTTGCTTCCTGATTTGCGGAGACTACCCTATCGTCGCTCTTAAATGACTCGGGTATAACTGATGTAATGTAGTTCACTGCGTTGTCTCCCTTTAAACAATTTCCCTCGTTATCTTGAATCCGGTTCTGCTTTCTTTAATTTTTTTTACCTAGCCAGCTTATATGGTTCCAGAATTTTCTTGGTCCGCCTCTAGTGGCATCGTGTATGTCAACCATCCAGCGATCGGTGGACTGATTTATTTTACTTTGGACGAGGGCCAGTACATCAGGTTGCTTTTGTCGATATGATTCCGATTTTTGGTCGATTTCCTCCTGAGATGCCTGCGCTTTCTTTGCCTCTCGGTGTTCCCTTGAAGCTGCCCGTCGTCGCTCAATGGCTTCCTTGGTTTCGTTATTCCACCAGCTACGTGGCTTCTTCTTTCCATTGCAGCGGTTTGCTATTTTAACCTCCTTAATGATTCTGCTTATGAGTAGTTCTACCTGTTCATAATCTCAGTCTTCCATGGGGATTTTCTCTATTGCTTCCTCAATGTCTGCTACTACCTGTGCTATATGATCGTCGTTTAACTTTGCATTTACTTTTTGTCTAAGTTCCATTATTTGTTTTCATCAAGGGCTCCATCTGCAGACTTTATGATCACTTCCCAGACTACAACGAAAAATGCTGATCAGCGCCATCTAGAGGAAACTGTGCCTGGTTTCGAGATCTTTGATTGAGCATGCGCGCCCTATCTAACTAGCAGCATCTCCAAACTGCTCGCTTCTGCTTGGTGCGCTCTAATTGTAGTAAGAGGCGCCAGATGACGTCGCTGCACGATCGCGTATGATGCGCTGTCGGAATGGCTTGCCGTGCGCAATGATTGCTCGCCGCATCCCGCCGCCCGCCACCGGCATTTTTGCTACCGCGTGAAGGCAATCTCACATAGACGGCGGCAGCATGATGTAGCGTGTCTCCCGCTAGGTGAGGAATTGTCGGTTAGGGACAGGCCACCAAAATGACGGTGCGCGATCCACTGTTCATACTAGCCGTATTCTGTGTTACGCTCAAAGGCTTTTAAGATCTAACGGCAGACCTATTTTCTTGTGGTGCTTTCTCAAAATATTGCTCCTGTAGTCAGCATTGCGTTTTTTTTTTTTTCTAGAACGTTTTTCCATTTTTTGAAACCACACTTCCGGCTGAAGCTGAAGTCCCTGCTACCGACGGTTAGAAATTGACTTCCCGAAGACACTGCTTTGCCGTCACCTTGATGGGCTTATGTGGGTTACGAGCGCTCCGTACAAGCATAATTGAAGGGAGAGCTCGTAAATATAAATTTCTTCTTTACAAGCGAATATCAGTGCTTAGAGTTACATGCAGCACACAATTTCAAACATTTAAACCCTGGTGTTCTACTCAGCGATACATGTAGGCTAATGTCCCACTGCAGGAGAGCATTGTGTGTGTGTTTGCTTAGTTTTATTGCTTTGCTCAGGCGACCACCACTGTCTTGATCAACCCAATTCATGCTTCAGAATGGGGCCACAACTGCAGCAACCATCAGCTGATCCTTCCCTTCTTTCGTTATTCTTCGCTCACTTGCTCGCAAGCGACTGTCGATGCAGGACACGCGTAATGTGAAAAGGGTCTAATCATGTCTCTCCAAAAAACGGCCCAGAACGACGGTCGTCAAAGTAGAGGCGAGAGTCAAATGAGATTCCGTATTGCTGCTTTGCGACTCGTTACCTTTAAAGGAAGCGAAGCGGCCGTCTGTTCTTCGCTGTGCACCGCAAACCACCGGTCATGACGAAGCGACCAGATTCAAGCAAGAGGGCCTTAGCCTGTGGGGCTGCCAGCTTTATTTTTTCCTGATTACTCTTCTCACTGTTTATTTCACCCCATTTATCTGTACGTCAGCAATGCGTTTTCTGGCAGAACGAAGGCTGCGGTTCGCAGCGCGAGAGGAGAGCGCGAATAACGATCTGGGACGGCAAGCCATTCCGACTGCGCATCAGCAGCAGCGACTTTGGCAGCGTCATCTCGCGCTAGTTGCTACGATTAAATGGTTTACAACGTGAAAGTACAGTGCCTAGAATATACTGGCTAGTGTGACGAGCGCCCGCGCTTCCCTATGGGCGAGGATGGCGCTATTTGAAATGAAAGCCAATCGTTAGCGGCAGAGGGCGCTGCTTGTCGGGAGGGTGCCACCTGAGCAGACGACGCAGTTTTCTCTCTTCAGAATACGGCAATCTGTTGGTGTTGTGCGTGTGTGTTAAACCTGCTTCTGCGCGTCTTTTGCTTTCACGAAGGTGCAGTAGTTTATTTGCGGTATAGGTGTTTGCTCATGCGAGTCGTTCCGCACTTCTACCTGCTCGGCGACGATTGCATCGGTTTTTTTGTTTTTTTTTTCTCGTTTTGTGCGCGCGTTCTGTGCTCGCCTGTATCCCTTCTTTTTTTACTGTGTCGCCAGTGGTGAAGCGCGGTTCCCGATTGTTGTTTCCCCAGTGCCTCTCACTAGACTGCAGAGAAAAATGCCAAAGAGAAAGCGGTGATGCACAGAGAAGACTTTCTTTTTTGGCAAACGGGGCTACCGCTAGAACAAGGAGCGTACGTATTACTGCGCTATCTGATATGCTACGTAAGGACGCATTCTGTACAATGGGAACGAAGCATCGATAGAAATGACGGAAGGTAAACGGCAACTGCTTTTGTTGGCGACAAACATTTTTGGAGCATGCAGTTATATTCACAAGGATGCAAACCTGGGCGAGTCGGTAACGGTGCTCCATGGCAGTGTGTAGCACAAAAAGTGTACACAGGCGCTACAGACAGCACGTGTGTTGTGTACCTTTTCTGTGTCCCTCGATTGTCCTTTTGCGCTTCACATATGTCATATGGATGCAGTTATATATTAGGCGCATGTTTCACCGTAAGCGCGGCATTACCAACGAGCTTCATCGCGATTAACCGGCCGTGTCTCGTGCATATTGTGTAACTGAGAAAAAAAAAACTTCGTCAGCTTCTTCATTCAAAAGATGGTGACTCCGGCAAAACCTTGTGCAATCGCAGGCCGCGATGTACCTTAATTAGCCGCTGTAAGTAAAGGTTCCTCGTTTGTGTTCTGCTGTTTTTTTTTGTTTTTTTTTTTTTTTTTATTCAAATACCTCACGGGCTCCGATTGGAGTATTATGTGAGGGGGGTTACATAACTGGGGTGCGAAACAGAAGCATGTAGAAGATGGTTATTTTAACATCGTTATTTTCAAAACGTTAACATTATACCCTCCACACCTTGTGCCCAAGACGGCACCAAAAAGGAAGGAAAGAAACATATGCGAGCAGCAACCAGATCGTAAACGCCATACGCGGGACGCAGGGACTGGACCCGGCGATTCGGGCTCGGAAATCAACGAGGGCTCCTGTTTTCTCGAAGCTGGCTTTCAAGACTGCAACGACTCCTCCGGCTCCAGTGAAGCGGGCATTGTGGGTGAACAGAGTGGCAGCCAGGCTACACTGCAGACACCTAACCACCACGGAGGCCGTCATCCGTTTGAGGACATTCTCATTCCGGTTACATGGATGCGGATACCTTCCGTGGATGACAGCCTAGCTTATGCTTAAGACCCAATAACTTTGAAAAGATGAAGGTTGACCTTGCATTCCAACTTTTTGGAGATGAGGTTATTAAAGGACTTTTTTTTGCACCGGCGGCATGTGGAGACTATATACACTCGGGTGCAACCAACAGAAGACTTCGTCAAGCTAATCAATCGCCTGATACGAGTAATGACCTCCAGGATAACCAAGCGTGCGCTTAAGCCGGGTAGCCCTGACATGCGTTTCTTGGAAGACTTTTTAGGATATCTGGACAAGTGGGAAGAACATGCCAGCATTGCCTTCCACTCGCATTGTCACCTTTGATTAAACATGCTGCCTTCGCTCTATTAAACCGAATCTGTGTTTCGTGACTTGTATTCTTTGAGTTTGAATTCCTCCAAACGCGAAGGCTCTCATGTGCGTTTACCGGGTTAGCGTGTGGCTCACGTACCGATTGAGCTTTCAAGTTCGAGCAATCTGCACAAAGCATTTCGATATTAACATTAGCATGTTAAAACGTTATATCAATCCTAAGCTCCTGAAAGAGCTCTAAAACAAAGTATTAAACGTGAGCCAAAGCAACGCGCAGCTCCCTTTCCAACTCTCAGCAGCGCGGCGCAATGTGCGCGAGAAACCGGCTCGCACCCTCTCGTACCACAGCGCCGCTGTCGGCAGGCATCAACTCTGGTGCCACCGCGCCGCCCGCGCTCAGCACACTAGTCAGTATATTCTAGGCACTATAGTGAAAGTAATAAATGTGGACAGGCTGCGAGATAAGAGGGCGCGCACGGTCACACACACAGACACCTCGACGTCAGGCAGTGTTTCCCAGATAGCGCTGACATGCGCTTTTCTTTCGAATCCGTGGTCCACTTTATTCTGTCCGCGACTGTACATATTGTACGCTACTCATATTACGGGCGTTAAAGAATCCGTGGTGTTTAAACATTGTAATGTTTATGCTTAGGTTGCTTTGTTTATTTTGGAACATCGAGGGAATGTTTTCCTAAGGGGGGAGTAATATGCCGCGAAACATTCAAAGCTATTTCTGTTGTTTTTTTAACAGCCGCCGGCATATGCCCTTATCACTCTGGTTCTAGTACGCGATTCAATACTGTATTTTTCTTCGTTCATACTTGTTTCGCGAGGCGCAGCTTTATTAGTTTCTTTGTCGCACAAGATGCGCCGAGACGTTTCACGAAGATTCCGGCCACTCCCGTGTGTTTCTGCAATGTTCCAGGCTGTCATATAGTCACCGTTTGCGGCATTATCTAGATGTTTCTTCGCAGCCTTTGGATTGAGCGTTGACGAGTGCTACGGGCATTCTTTGTTACGACCAGCGAGCACGTTTGTTGTTCTCGCTGCCGCCGTATCGCTTAGTTCTTTAGCAGGCGCTTCAGCCCAAAAAATAATTCATTCCAGGGAATTTTTATCATCATCATCAGCCTGACTATGCCCACTGCAGGGCGAAGGCCTTTCCCATATTTCTCCACTTAACCCAATAGCTACACTCACTTGACCCCTGCAAACTCCTTTAATCTCATCCGCCCACCTAACTTTCTGCCGCCCCCTGCTACGCTTTCCTTCCCTTGGAATCCAGTTTGTTACCCTAAGCGACCATCGATTATCCTCTCTTCGCACTACATGTCCTGCCCATGCCCATTTATTCTTCGTGATTTCCACTAGAATGTCGGTAACTTGAGTTATTTCTCTGACCCACTCTGAACGCTTCCTATCTCTTACCCCTACCATTTTTCGTTCCATAGCCCTCTGGGTTGTCCTCAACATAAGTAGAACTCTCTTGGTTAGCCACCACGTTTCAGCCCCATAGGTGAGTCACCACAATGTAACAATATGACACCATAACGATACTTTACCATGCCATACCGTAAAAAACCCTACCGTATCATGCCTACCATACAGTACCTACACCCCTGCGATAAAGTTCAGAGATCACGCGAACCGCTACAATTAATAAATCTCTGTACAAGTAGATGCACCTGGCAAATTTGCTTGGACAAGTTGGCAAGCATATTAGTGAGGCAAACCTATGCGTAACATAAATAACCACCTCGCCGTCACAAACAAGCTGCTGAGCAGTTTTGCCAAAGCAGGTGGTCTTTCCACTTTACCGCGAGGGTATGCATACCATACCCATACCCATACCATATCATACTATACCATACTATGCCATGTCATACCAATACCATATACGGCACCATACTATACTATTCCAATGCCACAGTTAGCCATTTTTTCTGGGTTGTTTCCGAAGCAGAACAAAAAATTAGGTGTAGGCTTAAACTCCGCCTTGAGAATAGACGCGAAAGCATGCGCACTCATTATCTCACTTGTTGCTATCTTGATGCTACTTTGATCACACCCGCTTCTTTGGCTGTTATCAAACAACATTGACGGCTCAACTCGGCCACTTTGGTTTTATTGGCCAACACAGCTTCAGCCTTGCGTTTACAATAGTCGGCAGCTTGCTGAAGTTAAAATTCGGCTCCCTCCGCAAACTTAAGGCTCTTCGCTTTCTTTTCTAACGTGCATCCCGCCTTCGCTTCGATCGTCTAGCTGCCTCATACCGAGCGTTCTTCTCCGATTTCCCGTCTTACGACTTCTCCCTCGTCGACAACTAGCACCTCCACGACAAGACACATCATCAGACGAAGCCCCCGCACTATTACAAGAATCCGGTACAATGTCAGACAGTGTCGTCGCACTATTGCCAGTGACAGATCAGCGCACGAGTTCAAGTTCAGCGATACAACCATGAAATCTTTTATCTATACCACGCTGATTTCATTCACTTAGAAATTAGTTAACCAATCACACTAGAAACAACCCCCAATCAGTCAACCAACACTACGAGTGTACTGAGTATACACACCATGCAAATGGCCTATAACATATTGTTACGAAGCGGTAAGCCGATGAAGACAGGAGACAGAACATGACCGATGGCGATGGTAGATGACGTTTAATGAATGTTCGCGGGCCTAGCGCGAGCGCTCCTGCCCGCGCCACTGCCCGCTTCTTCTTCCTTGTCGTCCGTAACAATATTATCATATTCCG
This sequence comes from Amblyomma maculatum, assembly GCF_055883805.1. Lineage (NCBI taxonomy): Eukaryota > Metazoa > Arthropoda > Arachnida > Ixodida > Ixodidae > Amblyomma > Amblyomma maculatum. Next base: position 200,069,761 of record NC_139347.1, on the reverse strand, counting down.
TAATCTGTTTCGACTATGCTTTGAAGTTGAGGTGCAGTTTGATAACGATACACTAGAACGCGGAGGCGCTATCTGATTTTGAGAATGCGCATCAGGGCCGGTATTCTGAGTTTGCGTTGTTATCGAAGTGTCGTAATCTCACGTGACCTCGAGTCATCTGATTGGTGGAAACGCCGGAAATGGGTGTTTCCACTGCGGAACCGGAAGAGGGGGCAACATCAGTTTTCAGGGTTTCCACCAATCAGGTGATTCGAGGTCGGGGAGATAGTGACCCTCACGATAACGACGCAAACTCGACATACGGGTCCTGGTCTCTAGTTTCTGTGGCTGCCGCCTCGCGTGACGGCGCCTGTTTGCGCCGGAAAAAATTTGGCTTGTCCCTGAAAGCGCCCTCTCAAACTTGAGTACGGCGATAGCTTTTTGGCACATCGATACTATTATGTTTCACGTAAAACCTTTGCGTTTGTGCAAAATTGCATACGTGAAGGAAAAGCGGTTGCTACATTTTTATTTAAGTGGCCGGCACAAGCTCAGTGCTGCTGAGCATTTCGAGAAACTTACCCGCGAAAGACAAGTGCTGCTGGCGCGATGCGGGAGGCGACCGTTTCCGCTGCAGTGTTGCAATCATTAACCGTGTACTTCTGGAAGCCCCTCAATTTCTGAGCAGGTGCTTTAGACAAGGTGCTCAGGACACCCTACACGTGCACATCGCACAGCGCTTCCTGGCTAAGTTACTCATATATGCCTAAAAAACTACTAAATGTTCAGTTCAGAGCCCTAAATTTCCTTGCTCCAAGATAAACTGTTTCCGTTCACTAAACGGCTGCTTCAGGTCGCCAGGTGATTTTGCAACGTCTGGGAAATTTGCGGCCGTATTTTGTAATGGCGTTTTCTCTGTGAGCATATATCTATCTTCTCGGAAAATATGCCGGACAAAGGTCTCGGCGCTCCTTTGCCTTCAGAGGAGCCTACTTAAACTGCGATTGGATTACAATTTTCACTCCTCCTCTCAGCCCCCTCACCTCCTTATTGTCCCCTGCTACATTACCTTCGTGGTTTATAGAAATTGCCACGAGGAAGTAATAACACCCAAAAAATATACAAATGTGAGGCCGGGCAGTCGAGGCCATGCCATGACGGACAGCAATGTTCACCACGCCGCTTGGTCTATGCGCAAAAGCATCATTCATCGCGCCACGAGGCTGCCTTCAGCGCCGCTTTGCCCGACGAGCTTCGCACGCGTCAGCGCGCCCTCCCGGCGCGAGGCCAGACGCAACACCCATCTGCGCGGATAGATGGGCAAGCAGGCGCGGCGTTTAAATGGCGTTCCCCTGAACTTTCCGCGAGGCGATGCTGACGCGGCGGGTAAACGAGCCGGACAGGAAGCGTAGTGCTTCTGAGAGAAAGGGCACAGGGAGGAGGCGAAGTGGACACAGCTAAAAGCGATGAACGCGTTAGGGTGGCGTCAGCGGAGGATGTGGACACAGATGCTGTAGCCTGACCTGAGAAAGAGTGAGAGGGCTTCGATGGACGTTGTGCCGGAGAAGCGGTGTAAGGCGAAGAGTAACGCCAGTGTAGGTGAGAAGGAACCTTTCTCGCGGCCTTTGCATTTGCCAGTGCCTCTTGTCTGAATGCTTCAGTTATAACATTCTCAAAACCTTCTTTCCTTCACTCTCTGCTCTCCTGCTTCGTTGTATATTGCAACTGTGCGGCTTCCGAAAATGCGGGAGGTTGCCAGCCTGCTCACATGCGTGCCCTTGTTTCCTCAGCCTCTCCTTCACACTAGCGTGCGTCGTACGCCCTCACGCGCAATCGCGCGCGGGTTATATTTTATGCTAATGGCTCCGAACGGCTGCAGACTACGCAGGGCTCTCCCCTTTCTAGGCATCGAGCCCACGCACCCGGAAGGGAAGCGCTGCTGGGGAAGCAACGCAATTTCGGCCGCCCCGAGTAAAAGGGGGGCAAGTGATCCAGGGCCGCTATCAAGTTCGAGCAGACCGGTTATACAGAGTTCGACACAAGCGCGGAAGGCGCCGCATCCGATGGCCGTGTAAAAGTGGCAATTTGGAAGCGAATCCCGCTTCTTTTCGATAACCTTCGCACGCAACTATGGACATCGCCCTTCAGCTTCACACTGCTTCATGATGGTACCCTGCGACGGCGACATGCTGCCCTTCCTTGTGAACGCAGCACTGCAGTGCTGTTCTTTTGGCGTTTTTCTAAAGAGATGGTGATACTGTGTAAGTACATATTTTACGACCAATGGAGGGAGCGCTTGTAGAGTACAAAGCGACTTCACGCGATATCCCGAACCTTGAGAGGGTAATTAACGTGTCACCATATAAGCAGTGCACGCTGAGTGAAATGTAGGGCTACTGAGTGGTGCGCAGTGTAAATAATGTGCGAGGGTAAATAGTGCGTCCACCGTATATTATTGTATTTTTGGAATAAATAGATGCTTACACCAATACGGATGAACGAACTCTGTCGGAGGTGGCGGGCAGTAAATGAGAAAGAATGAGACATAGATCAAATTTAATATATCCCTTGGAAATGTCCGTTGGAAATATCCAGGGACGGGTCACCGAGGTTAGTCAAACCTCACACAGTTCGAAAGAGGGGTATGTGTTATTTGTGGATTGAATGATAAAGGGCAGGTGAACAGGGAAGTTCCTGATTCGCATAGGGTTCGGGGAAATTTGTAAAAGAGGGGGAAGGCGGGAGAAGACAGAGGAATCAAAGAACAGGGCTGGGGAAGTATATTATAAGTGGATGCGCCGTGGAATTCATCCTTCCGCTGAGGCGAGGGATAAATCAGTGAAACGAACGATAACAAAATTTCTTCAGCGCTGTATAATGAAGATTTATTTCAGTTCGGAACAGAGAGAATCATGCAACACTGGTGAATAATGCCAGAGGATCCAGGCGCCCAGGGTTGAAGTTTGCAGGCGTTCTTAACACTCGAATACTTGATTTACTTCCAATGATTTGAAGCACTGGAATTGTAAGGAAATGAATTGGTGTTGCTTCATAAAGAACAAACGCATTCAGTGATGGGTAACGTAAATAATTATTGCGAACTGTTGACCACATGTCCAATTCAAGCGAGAAGAGGAAGTAGAAATGTCAGAAAGTGTTATGATGGTAAGTCAAAAATTATTAGCAACTTTCTTCCCTCCTTCCTGCATGCTTCCTTCTGCTCAACAATGGCATATATGCCCTACAGGTAAATGTGTTGTTGTGCTTAATTATTATTTACACACGGCTAGCTTTACAGCATTATACACGTCATTTCTGTGCAAATGCCCCACAATACACCAGCCCCCAGTCACCAGCGGCTGCGGAGCAATTGACCAACGGCGGCAGTCAGACCTGTGACGCAGCGGGGGGTGCTAAGAATTTCTGGCTCCGCTTGAACAGGACGCTATTGGAAACTGATCCTGGCAACGTTTAACGCTACAGCACTAGCTAGTGAAGCTTGTTTAGCAGTCCTGTCAGAGGAACTAGAGGGTATGAAATGGGTTGTCATATGGCTTAGTGAGGTTAGGAGGCCCAATGAGGCATACACTGTACTGAAGGACGGGCATGTACTGTGTTATCGAGGTTTGCCGAAGAAGCGAGAACTAGGGGTAGGTGTCCTTGTCAACAAATATAGCTGGTGAAATAGACGAATTCTATAGCATTAATGAGAGGGTGGCAGGACTCGTAATTAAGCTTAATAAGCGGTATAAACTGAAGGTTGAACAGACCTACGCACCTGCATGCAGTCATGATGACCAGGCAGTTGAAAACTTCTATGAAGATGTAGAATCGGCAGTGTCAAAAGTAAAAACGAGGTATACTGTACTAATGACCGACTTCAATGCCAAGGTAGGGAAAAAGCAGGCAGGAGACCAGGCAGTAGGTGACTATGGCCTTGGTTCTGGGAATAGCAGGGGGGCGTTACTAGTTGAGTTTGCAGAGCGCTATAACTTAAGAATCACGAACACCTTCTTCAGCAAACGGAAAAACCGGAAGAGGACATGGAAAAGTCTTAACGGGGCGACTAAAAATGAACTTGACTTCATAATGTGTTCCAACCCCGCCATTGCGCAGGACATAGAGGTAATCGTGAAGGTGCGATTCAGTTTAACAGGATAGTTAAGCGGGCGAGTTGATAATAGATTATCCCCCCCCCCAAAAAAAAAAAAAAAAAAAAACAGCGCGAAAAAACGGGGACGAAAGGAGGAAACCACAGGAGCAAGCGCAGTGACCACAGGATGGTAAGGTCTCGAATTAATATAAATCAGCAGAGGGAACGAAACAGATTAGTAAGAAAGAAGTTCAATGATTCGCGGTGAGGGGGAGGGGAAAAGAGTTCAGGATCTCAGTAGAGAATAGATATTTAGCTCGAACCGAGGATGACGACATCATCCTAGAAGCAACGATTAATAATTTCAGACATTTTATTACTGAGTGCACTGTAGAAGTAGGCAGTAGGATAGATAGTTCGAGAGGATACCGGTAAGCTGTCTAAGAAGACGAAGGATTTGATTAAGCAACGCCAAAGTATGGAAGTTAGCAATCCAACCGACCAGATAGGATTAGCAAAGATATCACAAAGTGGATATAAGAAAGTATAACATGGATAAAATTGAGCATGTTTTAAAAAACGGGGGAAGCCTTAAAGCAATGAATAAGAAATTGGGTATAGGCAAAATTCAGATGTATGCGCTAAGGGACAAGGCGGACAATGTCATCACGAATATGGACAAGATATTCAAAGTAGCCAAAGAGGTCTATACGGATCTCTACAGCAGCCAAAGAAGTCACGACAATAATGAGATTAGCGGTTGGGAAATGCAGACAGACGTTCCGCCAGTGAAGAAGGACGAAGTTAAAAAAGCTTCAGAAGCTATGAAAAAAGGGAAAGCAGCTAGAGAGTATCTGGTAACTATAGATATGTTGAAGGACGGGGGGGATATCGTGTTTGAAAAACTGGCCACCCTGCATACGCAGTTCCCGATGTCATCGACGGTACCGGAACCATTGAAGAACGCAAGCGTTATCTTAATTCATAAGAAAGGCGACGCTAAGGACTTGAAAAATTAAAGGCCAATCATCTTACTGTCTGTGACGTATAAGGTATTTACCAAAGTAATCGCTAATAGGATCAGGACAACATTAGACTGCAACCAAGCAAAAGATAATGCAGGTTTTCAGAAAGGATACTCTACTATCGATCATATCCATACCATCAACCAGGTGATAGAAAAAGGCTCAGAATATGACCAACTCTTATACATAGCATTCATTGCTTACGAAAAAGCATTTGGCTCAGTAGAAACCTCGGCTGTGATGCAGGCATTGCGAAATCAGGGCGTAGATGAGCCGCACGTGAAAGTGCTAGAAGATATATATAGTGGTTGGACAGAAACCATAGTTCTACATAAAGAAAGTAGCAAAATTCCTATAAATAAAGGTGTTAGGCAAGCAGACACAATCTTCCCTATTATTCACAGCTTGCTTAGACGAAGTATTCAGAGACTTGGAATGAATGAGAGCAGTTAGGGATAAGAGTAGATGAAGAATATCTCAGTAATCTGCGATTTGCTGATGACATAGCCTTGCTAAATTATTCAGGGGATGAATTGCAAAGATTGATTGATGACCTAGACAGGAAAAGTAGAAAGTTTGGCTTTAAAATCAATATGCAGGAGACTGAGGTAAAGTTCAATAGCCTAGGTAAGGAGCAGCAGTTTACGTTAGGTAGCGAAGCAATGGAAGTAGTAGGCCAATATGTCTACTTAGGACAGGTAGTAACCGCAGCAAACACTCCCAGATTACGACTAGCAGCTTACGGGTGTCGCTCAAGAGGAAAGTATACAACAGTTGCACCTTACCTGTACTACCTATATTGGGATGAAACGAGGGCTATGGAAAGAAACATGGTAGGGATAACGTTAAAGATAGGAAACGTTCAGAGTGGGTCAGAGAAATAGCAAGTCCTTGACATTCTAGTGGAAATAAAGAAGTATAAATGGGCATGGGCAGGACACTTAGCGCGAAGAAAGGATAATCGATGGTCGCTTATAGGGCAACAAACTGGATTCCAACAGAAGGAAAGCGTAGCAGGGAATGGCAGAAGGTTAGGTGGGCGGATGAGGTTAAGAAGTTCGCAGGGGTCAAGCGGATGCAACTAGCACATTACCGGGTTAATTGGAGGAATATGGGAGAGGCCTTCGCCCAGCAGTGGGTACTGTCAGGCTGAGGATGATGGCTTCATAACAAGCGGAAAACCTCTCTCACTCTCTTTATAAGGAGTATACGCAAGTTTGTGGCTCTATTGCACGTTTATTTTTATCTTCGTTAATTTCTTTACTCTTTTTCATTATGTTTTTGAATCACTTTCCATAACTGGCTAAAGTTGCATATAATTCCCGTGTTAAACTGATCATTTCACTCGAACACGTTTTATACAGGAAAATGAAACATTTGAGGTAGGCCAGAGAAACCACAGCTGCCAGCTATCTGGCGCACCACAGGGAAGTTATTATTTTGCAATTAACTAATTAGTAATTAGGGTAATGTTTCCAATTTACACACTATCGCCTTTAGACAATAAATGGATGAGCAAAATTGGAGAGCATCTTCTAAAACTCCCATTCCAATTATTTCCGATAAAGAAAGCCTCACGTGCATCGTTTTTCCTAGTTTTTAAGAACGCCCAGGAAATAAAAAATATATCACGTGACTGGCGCATTCGCGCGCGACGATTGTGCTGCTCTCAGCCTAGGTTTCCGTGAACGAAATTAGCTGAGACCTTGGCTCCACGACCCCGTTGCAGTGGCAGGCCGATATGTCTGCGATGGTTTCTTCGTCCGCTTCCGTCGGTCGGCGCATGTGACGGTGCAAGTCGCAGCAAGCTCACCGGCCACCACCGAGATTTCGGTGGTGACGTCTCATTAGCCTACGGCTGGGACTGGGCTGTAGAATCACGGCCGCAGCGAATTTCGTTCACTGAGACCACGACTGAGAGCACCACAATCGTGGCACACGAATGGATTAGTCGCGTGATATTATATTTCGCTGGCCTTCTTTAGAGCCTGTAAAACCGATACACGTGAGGCTTTCTGTATCGGAAATAAATGTAATGGGTGTTTCGAAGGTGCTCTGTAACTTTGCAAATCGCCTTTATTGTCTAAAGGCTATGCTTACAAATTAGAAAAATTATCTTAATTAAAAATTAGTCAATTGCTAAATAAAAAATTGGCTGTGGTGCGCCACGTGGCTGGCAGCTGTATTCAAGTAATTTGTCTTTCTTATCTCAAACGTTGTTGTTTTTTTTGAACCCTTGGCTTGGACATCCGGTATACTCATGTATGCTCTTGTTTTCGACTAGTTTGTTCTCCTATCGCGTTTTGCTTTGTCTGCTGCTCATTTCAATAATTCTTATGTTTGGTACCTATAGCATGTAGCTTCACATTGTGATAAGAAAGTTTGCGTGCTATGGCATTTTTCTTTTTTCACCATGCGTTGCCATTGCTTGTCATGTATTGGGGTATGGGCCTAGTCATGCCTTCATCTGGCTTTTTGCCCGTACGGATATGGACATTTTCAGCGATGGCTGCCCTACCTAAGCTCTCCCTTCGCTATGAATGGGGGGAGGGGGATCTGTGGAGGAGGATTGGTCATTCGAATTATAAAATCAAATACGGTTGATATTGGCTTTGAGTGCCGATATTGGCCCCATTCCAATAGCAGTGCTGTCATTCCCTTCTAACCATATATCGTAGTGGCAATGAAGGGTGATGAGTAATAACAAATTGTCAGAATGCGTGACCTGGTACCGGTATTTAGGAGTTACCGTGACTAACACCTTGTGTTGGCAGTTTCATGTTGAGAGTATAGCTCTGAAGCTTATTGTACTTTGGGGGATTTGCGTCAAAATTTTACTCATGCAACATCATCCCTGAATCAAATGTTGTACAGTACTTTTTTCGGTGACAGCTTGAGCACGCTTCATGAGTATGAAATCCATTTCACACCTCAATAACACAGAGCCCGGAGGCCGCAGGAAACCGCCTGCTCACTTCAACTTAAATAAGCAGTTTAATGTCAGGAGCACCTCCGCAACCCCAGAGCACACCAGCACAACAGCTTCAGCTTCAGTGTCGTAGTCGTTCGGACCAGCGCTCAAAACACTCTCGTCGTCTTTCGACATCTAGGATGCATACCATAACACTACCCGAACCCCCCCCCCCCCCCCCCCCCCCTTCGGGCGGCAAGCATTGTCCCGGTGCTTACTAAACCGAGGAGCGGGAATAGTAGGTTTAGAGATGAGCGACGTGCACAGTTTGTGCAGGTGGTGCAGTGGAATCTGGCGTGAGAGACTGGGGTGTGATCTCATTGGGCACATGACTAATTTGCTGCAAGGCGCGGTAGAGACTCACCTAACGGGCCACGAGTTTCTCCCACAAGCCCACACGGCGGGTGGGAAGCCAAAGGAGGGCGAAGTAGCAAGGCGGACAGCGCACATCTCGATGGTGATAATCGTAACGACGTTTTTGGTCCGTCTGGGAAGCTCTGAGGCGATCCATGAGCAATGCTTCTGGTGGCGTATGAGCGTGCTATGGCACCGGAAGCATAACTGCTGGCATGGTCTTTAACAGGCAGCAAAATGTCAAAAGGGAGCAGAGGGTCGCGACAAAAGAGGAGATAAAAAGGTGAGTAGCCAGTGGTATCTTAATGGGACGAATTGTATGCAAATGTTACGAATGACCAATTGACGTCCCAGTCACGATGGTGGTAAGAAACGTACATTGACAGCATATCCCTAAGCGTGCGGTCAAGGAAGGCGCTCAGTAAGGCTATTTGTTTGGCGATGATAGGCTGTCGTGAAATTGTGGCGGATAGAGCATTACCGGAGAAAATCGTCAATTTTAGAAATGAAGAAGGAGCCTTAATCAGTTAACAGTTGATTGGGAGCACCAAGAAGCAGGATGACATCGTGAAGAAGGAAATCAGCGACGTCGGGGGCACAGCACCTCCACCATATGTTAGGGAGCGGCAAGCCGATGAAAACAGGCAACAGAGAGATGGTGTCTGATAACCGTGAGATGATTTTTGATAAACCGCTGTTGCCTAGCGCGAGCGCTCCTGCCCGCACCACCCGCTTCTTCCTCGTCCGTAACATTACCCGGGGCTGGAGCCCAGCCATGCGATGCCTCCCAGACCTTCTGCCGACAGCTCATGAAGACGCAGGGCGCCGAAGCTCCGGATCAGGATAAACGTATATGAATTACCCGGCACCTCAACCAAATTTTACAGGCGTTCTCGAGCGGTATTAGTCTCAGTTAAACGTCAGGGGCACCTCTGGAACGCCAAAACGCACCAACACAACAGCTTCAGCTTCAGTGTCGTTCGGACCAGTGCCCAAAACATCCTTGAATCCACACCGTAGCAATATGTTTAAAAGCGCGCTTGTAAATGCTTTTCTTTGACGCAATTCAAGTGTTTGTTTGTTATTGAACATTCTAGTTTGCGTTCTTATGTTAGCAAGAAGTTTAATAAAAGTGTTGAACTGCTTATTCATCACGTGCATGTAGGCTTACCATCGTGTACTCTGTGCTTTGGTGCTTTGTTCTTACCTTCATCAGTTGTAAGTAGATCGTTTGCTTTCTTTTCTCATTGACATCATTTATTCTTGCGAGTTATTTCTGATATTTTGTAATGTATTGACCCTCCTCTCCCTAATGTATACCCTGCACCTTGAGGGTAAAATAAATTTAATGAAATGAAATTACTCCCTTATACAAATTTATGCCACCGTCAGGGCTTCTCCGGATCCATTTAGATTAGTGTTATTATATTCAATATCAATATGCTGTGCTTTCTGTCGTGTGTTTGCTGAACTTTTACGCCCGCCTATATGCAAGTTCAGTTGTGTTTAAGGCATTGATATCAGCACTCTTCCAATTTCTTTTGAGCTTTCAAATACTTTATTTGCAATTTTCGCTCAAAATGGCTTCATTAATTAATTTATTTATTTTAGCTTAGGTTCGAAAGCACCAGCTACGCTCAAAGTGGTGGATAGATATATTACAGGACAGAAATCTGAACAAGATAAAATATTCTATACCTCCAGCGGCTTGCAGCCGATCAAAAATTCATTTGACTCACAGATAAGCACCTTTATCTAGAAACAAAACATCTTGCGTGGGCGAGTCCTGAAACACAATGCGCCTTTTTAAGCGTTATATGCAAAAGTGCGGCCAAAACGGGAACTGTTACTCGAAAAGTAATAGAAAACAAGCCCTCGAGGCGGCGCCCTTTCAACACGCTATGCGTCTCTGACAGGACAGGAAAACTGCACAAGAGCACACATTTTGATCACTGCTGAAAAAGAAAACAGATGCAAAAAGTCACGAAATTTTTGCAAGTCGACTAGGGATAGAAAGAAATAAAGAGGCCCCCGCACTAGAAGAATGCATATATGACCAGAGCAAAACCAGAGCAAGCCGTGGCGGTCAGAGGAGATGAAATTTGCAAGTGAAACACGACGTATGTAGCCAAGTTTGGAAGAGCCTCCGAAGGGAACTGCAGGAAGGGGAACCGTGCGGGCGTAAAGTCCAGCAGTGCGGCAGGGTGAGGTGAGAGAGAGTGAACGTCAGCCGGTGGCTGGGGCCGTATATTCAATAATTTATGCTTTCGGCGCACTGAACGTCCTCACTGGGTATAGGCAGGCCTTCGCTATGCTTCCCCTTGTGCACATGGAAGGCTGGTGAGTTTCCATTAGCTAACGTTAGCGCGAAATGCGACCCCCACGTGCGCTCGAAACATAATTGAACGCGTAATCAGGTTATCGCTCACTCCTTGGTTTGACCCAACCTTTCCGACGTGATTTTATACTTCGCATTTTCGTTTTGTATTCGTGTATATTTAGGCGTTTAGGTAGAGGACAGTAGGTGTTGCACGATAAGCTTCGCTAATAATTGTTAAGCCCAACTCTTGGAACAGCCTAGACAAGTTGGCAGCTGAATGGAGTTTACTTTGTTTTTAACTTGTGCACGCGCGTCCAAGTAGATGGCCGCTTAACGTTTCACGTGGCCCGATAGAATAGTGAAAAGTGCGCATCAAATCCTCTAATCTTGTTCCCTGTAGATTGCGCAGCTTTTGTGAAAGAAGCCCTTGATACAACGATGCCTGCACTGACTCGTTGTTTGACTCAGATTCAAAGCGAGATTGCTGAGAATTCGATAGAGTAGTGGCAATTCCTGCTTTCACTTTGCTTCACAAGTTGCTTATCCGAAGTTCAAGCTTACTGTTGTCTTAAGTTTGCGTTAACGCATTGCGGCACATTAATGCCAAAAAACGTGAAGAAACGAGGAACAAACACGCCGCATATACGTTATGGGGCTGAGGAATGCCATGCAAATGAAATATTCGTTGAACTTTCAACGACAATGAAATATAAACAATATAACTCGAACGTAAGCGTGTGTGCATGTTTCGAAAGTTGGTCGCGGCGCAGAACCTCTAAACATGAACTTGAACCAGCGTTGCTGTTGGTGAATAATAAATATTCTAATTGCAAGCGAGCCTAATGAATCCTGATCAAGTTGTGGGTCAAAAATAATGGGAGATTTAACTCCATTTAGACTAATTACTAAACAGGAAAATATGCGTTTGACAAGGTTTGGCACGGATTAGCTCTACGGTTCAGCGTTGAGAGACTTTCACAGAGTTTTGCGAAATGTTGAACGTCATTACTGCACAGCACACAATTGACGGTATACACGTCACCGTTTGGAATCCCTGCCCCAGCCTGGCCTCTAAGTCGACTAGCAGCAGATGCTGAATGGGAAGTGGACGCCTGTGACTGCGTCAGAATTGCATTAGAAAAAAGGGAAAACCTGGCGCCACATGACGATCCATTAGTGATGCCGTGATGCGGTAAGGAGTAGGGGCCCCGTTACAGATGTGCCTGTTGAGCGTGTCATCGTCTGACTATAATCCGCATTTTGCGCGAGTTCTATGCGCATGCGCGATGTCCCAGCGGCGACTGATGGAAACATATTGGACGGCGTCGATGGCGTTTCTCGTCGCCGCCAGTGCACGGGGACGGCGGCACGGTGACCGTCGCAGGCTTGGTAAAGCGATGCCAACCAGATCTGCCGCTTACAGTTGTCACTCTCGAGGCGTGCTGGGATGCAAGACGCAGTTTTTCACGTTGCCTTCGGAGAGCCGCGACCACCAACGACGTGAAGTTTGAATTAGGGCTACCAAACATCAAGATGTGAATGGGCGATCTCAGCTAGCAACCGACTGCGTACTGTCGACTGTGCGAAAAACACTTCGTTACAGGTATATATGCATCCAAAGGAAATGTGCATGATAAAAAGTACCTACTGGAGTTATCACCAAGCCTGTAACCCAACAGTGATATTCGCAATGAGGATTTGTTAGGTGCGTGCTTGGTTTATGAGCGACGGGGCCTGATCGCGATGCATTTTGTCGTTTGTTTTCTTTATGTGCGAAGAGGCTGGGTAGCGCAAGGCGGCTATGTGCGCTAGACCATAATATTGTGAAAGAAGGCTAGGTTGAGACGGCAAGGTCGTGACGGCAAGGCCAGCGATGCCTTGTCTAGCGTTTTAATCCGATGACAAAACCCAGGCCCGTGCCGGAGCCGGCGCCGCGGGATGATGATGATGATATGTACAAATGAAAGAGGAAGATCATGGCATGTACAAATTAAAGAACAACCACGGAAGGCTCACAATATTTAGCATGTTTTATTGAGACTGCCGCCTCACTAACAAGCAAAAAAAAAAATACGCGTTTGTTATGATGCGCCGCCGTTCACGAGCCGAGTGATTGAGCTGGTCACGAAGCTCGCGAACGGCGGTGCATCATAACAAACGCCGTATTATATTTTGTTGTTAGGCGACAGTCACGATAAAGCATGCTATATATTACGGTCTAGCGCACACAGCCGCCTGTGATATCTGCGCTATCTGGCCCTTTCGCACATTTAGAAACAACAAAATACATCGCCGTCAGGCCCCGTCGCATATAGAGCAAACACGCACCGAAGAAATCCTCATTGCAGCTATCACTGTGCGTTACAGGCTGGGTGCGAATTCCAGTAGGTACTTTTCATCATGCATATTTCCTTTAGATTCATACATACCTGTAGTATCTGTGTTCTTGCCGCTCGGAGCATATGACGCACTCGACACTCTTGCACGACGCACAGTGTTACGTTTTTTTTTTTTTTTTTTTTTTTTTTTTTTACCTTACAAGCTCGCCAAAGCATTCGGATTTTGTTCCTTCGGTGTACGCAATCAGTTGCACCTCTTTAGGGAGCTTGATAATCGTCGTCTTCGTCCAACCGTCGGCAACGGCAAGGAAACCGCCTGCACAAATGAGTCTCCTGGAGGGTTCATTCTCGTTCACTTGCGGATTGGAGCGCTCTGGACGTAGAACAGCGTTGGTTCCTGCCCGACATGCGTATCCGATGTGTAAGAGATGCGCATGTGTCACCATGCAGTCGTTGATTCCGCATAAATCGATGCGGAGGCAGAAAGATTGTGGATCCTTTCACAACAGAATGACCATTCTCTGGCATCGAGAACCTTTTCACCACTGCGACCACATCCGTTGTGACTCCTGAGGGCAGAAACCGGCTACAGCGCTGAATCATCCATTGCCTGAAAAATTCCGCGCGTTTCCTGCAGGTGTGCATTCCGGCTGGGACAATGCTCTGTTCAGGGGGTGTGAATTAGTGCCTCTCTGCCGAGCTTCCGTCAGTGGAGATGCGGCCGCGTTGGCGACAGTAGTGACTTTCGTGTTAAAGACAATATCCCGAGTCGTCTGCAATGGATGCGCGGTGCTCGCTGGGTTTTCGAGCATAATTCCTGATATTCGTGCAATCTTCGGTGCGGTTGGTAGCGCCACGAGGCATAAAAACGAAAATGGCACTGTTTTCACATGTCTCTTGCGGTCGGATGAGAGCGAAGGGCAGCGGCGTTGAGCGCGGCAAGTAGACCCTTCGGCGACGAAGTGCTTCCGCATCGAAACTTGATCAGTTCGTTTGCAAACGTGTAAAGCGAAAAAGCAACTATACCGCCCTTCCTTGTCAGTGTCACAACCAGCCCATTGCCTTCGGATCTTCCAGCGGGTACCGCGGGTGCACTGCTGCTGGTGCCCGCACTTTTTTTTTTGTCTTGCAGTTTTGTGGTTTCATTTTATGCAGACGAGTGGGGACCAGTACTCGTACTCGTCCGCTGTGTAAAGGGGTCCTCGGTAATCCCTTTGGATCTGTATACGTAATATAGTGTGGCACCCGATGCCACTGAAGGGGGGAGTAAAGAAGCCCTAATAGGCAAAGAATGGCCCTCGAGGCCGGGCGTCAGGAGATCGAGGTCAATGTCGTACTCGAAGCGGGCTTGGTACGCGGTGTTTTTTAGTGTCCGGAGCGGAGCCGTGCTCTGGAGAGGAGAAAAGCAGAGCGAAGTGGTCTGAATGTTCCGCGTTCTTTCGTAGCACCTCCCTCAACAGGCAGAAACCGCAACTGCAATCACAACCACAGGCATAAACTAATACTAAGTGCCACTGCTTGATGTGTCACGTGAGGGCCAATATAAATTAAAGCTCCGCCCCTCCTGAGCGACCCACTCACCTCTGCAGATGTAAGTGAGCCAGTGAGCCGTTCAAGTGAGCCGGCTCTCTTCAGTGAGCGGAGCCGCTCCGATCCGCTCCCTAAGGGGAGCCGTCTTGCCCATCTCTAACTGCACGGATCATCGCAGCGTATTCATTGGTATAATAAAGATCAAACTACCATACAAACTAGTTCTTAACCATGTGTTTAATCACAAGCTCATCCGCAGGCGTAGTAGCGCTAAGGAAGATCCCGCTTCCTTTCCGGTTTAAGCAGAGCTAAGCCAAGTCCATTTTTTTTTTTCAATTTTAAATGTTTATTCTGTTTTCGTTTTACGGATTTTACTCTTTCTTCGCTTTTGCTACTTTTTTCTATTTTACTCTTGACTGACTGCTCTCGATGTTGTAACGCAATGACGAGGCCTGACAGGCCTGACAGCACAAATCCTGTCCACACATGAGCCTACAAAGGATTTCACCTTAATATTTTCACTATGCTCTGACGACCATATGAGGGCCTTCGCACTAATATTACTTTTACAGATTGTTATGAGATAGTATTGGGTTTTTTTAAAAAGTGCGTGAGGGGTTTTCATCGTTCGCTGTGGTCATCGTGTTTGCTTTAGCATTGGCGTTATTCCTCCTTAGGAACTAGTTCTTCCTCTTTTAGGCATTACAGCGCTCTTACAGGGTACCATGAACAGCTCTCTCTTACATTAAGTTTTATATTTCGAGCGTTTAATTAAAGAGAACATCTTGAATAACGTTGCTTTTTGGTCCCCAACTGAAAGAAGGCACATCGGTCTAAATTTGTCTTCTTTTTCGGCACTCTAAAAGAAATAAAGAACGAAGGAAGCGCAGGCGCTCACTTTTGGAAGGAACCGCCGATAAACCTTACGCTTTGCGTGTGTATGTGTCTAAATTGTCACACTTACCTACCTAATGCCTCCACTCTAAACAATGGACCTGTTTCTTTTTTTTTTTTTTCTTTGTTGCTTGCGCCTGCTTTCTTCCCCAAGCACTGTGCATCTCTTGGGACACGGATTTCCTAATCGATAAGGTCGATGCTAGGCGCGGAAGCACTTCGTTACGCGATCAATCACTCACCGCAGGCATTGAAGGCCCCAAATGACGACGCTCGCAAGGAGCTGCATTCTCGGGAGATTGCCAATCGGCCCGCACGCAACTACAGCGTCGGGGAACGCGCCGCGCTGCTGCCTAGAGAGAAAAGAATGGAAGAGTGTGTCGGTGGGCAAGGAGGAAACGAAAGAAAGGAAGGAGCGAGGAGGACAGAGAGGAACACTGTGAGAGAATGACTTTTCGGATGGCACGCGTGGGATGCCGGAAAGCGCTCACGTTCGCGGCTATCCCGAACGTGATGTTCTTCGATGCCGCTTCGGTCTAGTCTGTACGTGGACTGTTGTGCGCCTTTTTTACTTTACATTGTAGCCTTCACGAACGGTTGAGTAAGCAAATGGTTGTACTTTTCGTTTTGTTAGGAGGCTCTGCTAAGCTAGGGAAACGCAAGACATCGCGGGCCATTATTAACTTCGCCCTTTCGAATCATGCCTCGCAGCCGAAAGAATGCAGTATGCGCGAAAAAAGTATAAAATTATAATGGAAGTTAAATGAAACCTTTAAGGAAACGCTACAGAAACTAAATATTTATATGGAGAGCGGCAGAGTCGTTTTTTCGAGGCTGCTTGCTTATGCCGCTCAAAACTGTCCTAAGGGACTCAAGCGGCTTTTTAGCCTTAAGTGGTTTTGCAGGCTTTGCAAGTCATTTACCGAGATCTCTTGTTTGCGTCTCGATGCGTCATACTCGACATATTTCAAATCGAGGATGTTTATGCTTGTCGATTATGCAGAGAACATTTGTTTTTACGGCTGTCGGAAAATCTGTTTAACAATTTTATTCTCTAAACTGTCGGCCCTTTCGCCTAGCCTCTTATCGTTGGACAAAAGCAAGGTTCTATCAAAGCTCTATATTTATTCATCACTTTTACATTACATGATAGCTATGGTAAAACATGCCTACATGCAAATAGAAAAGCAACAGTTGCACTTTCACATAATATCGCCCTTCCTTAGAAAGCAAGCAATTCTTGGAATTGTTGTCAATAAAGTTCAGTATAGGCGGATCAGCTGTAATAAGTATTTATAATAATTTTACGGCTACGGCCGAAGAAAACGCGTAACAAAAGGAAAGCAACCTATGAAAGACGTTAAGTGATATTTCATGCCCACTGTAAATGCATATGTTCCTACCAACTCATATATACCACTTTAGTTATTAGCAATAGCTTACCATAATATCTTGAGTCATGGCCCATCCTCCTGTCAACTGAAAGTCACAGAAAAGGCGGGGTAGGACATGTCTCAAGTACTACACGAAGCAGAATAAAAACGGTAGAAAATATGTTTCGTTTTGTTTACATCTATAGCGTGCCTTGAGAGGAGAAACACAAAACCCAATCACAGGATGTTATCACACTGCAAGACATATATATATCAATGTTTGTCTACGAAATCCACGGCTCGCATCACGCGAGAACGGCTCCGCATAAAAGCGACTAGGCCCAGCTCCATAATGAAAGGGACATCTGTCAATCAAATTGCGGCACTGTCTGTATCGGCGATGCATATCACGGTACGAAGTCATAGTGTCCTCCTGTTCTCTATCGCGCGAAAAAAGGAATACTTACCTTTCTTATCCTGATCGTTTTTCTTCTGCACGTGCGCCTTTTTACCTTGGAGTCTCGAAAATTCGAGAGGAAGCGTGAAATATTTTCCCCCTGCAAGGTCTATTATTCTATTATTCCTATTTTTCGTACCCCCCTCCCCCCCCCCCCCCCACACACACACACACGCACACCCGGTCCATATTATCTAGGGGTTAGGGGTGAGCGACGACTCTATGTCTTTGATGTTGTTACGGGGCGGCAAGCCAGAGAACAGACAAAACATGACCGATGTTGATGAAACGATTTTAATGAATTTCAGCAGGCCTAGCGCTAACGCTCCTGCCCACGTCACTGTCTGCTTCTTCTTCCTCGTCCGTGACAATATAATCATTATTTTGGTAAAATAGGTGGTGGGCGAGGACTCGGCATATTACGATATGCGAACATTAGTTTTGGAGGCGCTTCGGTGAACTTCTTTATCATTAGGGATGACACCGATAGCTGTCTGGGTACTGCACGTGATACATGGTTTTGATTAGAAGGTGTAAAACAGCTATTCTTATCTGTATTTTCCGCTGAAAGTAGGCAATCTATTTAACGCCAAGTTTCCTGGTACTTTAAAACAAAGAAGTAGCTCACCTTCCTGGGGGAACGAAAGGGTGAGCTGCTTGTAAGAATCTGTGTTTAGCTAATTCCTTTCCTTTATCATTTGTCGCTGCCTCACATTTATTAATGAAATGCTTCGGCAGGTTCCGAAGAATACTGGTTCTAACTACGTCTTATAGCATTGAATGTTCGCCTGCACCAGAGGCACTTACAGAGCAATCTCAAGCTTGAAAGCAAATAATGCAAGGACGATGGAGAAAAAGAGAGATAGAGAGAGACAGGGTCAGAACAAATATAGATATAGGAAGTGTGGGAAGAGAAAGATACGACTTAGAGAGAGAAGCATTCGATCACGAAAGAGGCCCAGGAGGAAGAAGCCATAGTACCCCACAAGCGGCGGAACCGCTATCATCTCGCCGACAGAAGTGAAGGAATCCAAAAGGCGACGGCTGTACAAGTGCGCGGCGTTCGGTGGCGAACAGCGGCCGTTTTTGAAGGCCGGATGATTGCCGTCGCCGCCGCTGCAGGGGCACGGTCACGTCTCTCTGGGCCGCCGCTCTCTTTTTGCCCTTTCACATGGGAGGGAATGGGGGAGAGGCGGTAAAGAATAACGCTCGGACGAGGCAATAAAAACGGCACAGCACGCCAAAACGTACGACGACGATGACTACAGGAAAAGCAAACCAAACCCACGTGCCGGCGCCCGCCCTCTTCACGCGTCCTATGTTCGCTCTTCGGCCACATTTATCGACCAAGACGTATATGAAGACATCCTTTCTGCGAAGCCCCACGCCCTTCTGCCGCCTCTTCGAAATCCCGCTCGTTTCGCTCCCCTTTGTCTGTCTAGATGTCTCTCCTTCTCTCTCTCTCTATAGCACTTTGCTTGGATTGTCGGTACTACGCTTCTGTTACTAGCGCCACTTGAAGAAACGCGAAAAGAACTGGAGTTTGTTTTTCACAACGACAAATAACCTGACTTGACTGTTGCCAACATTTTTTTACCATGATTTTCTTCTAATTTGAACTAATGTATTCAGTGGTTTATAGAATCAATCACGCGTCAGAGTGACGTGCATGAATACGGGTGTTAACATGAGCACGCATTAGTAGTCGGCTGCAAAAGCTTGTGGAATGCAAGAACAACTCGGAATGCCTGTTTCCTAGTAGAATAAGACGTAGTGCAATCACAAAAACGAGCCTACCTGTACTGTGCTGCATATCGTTAGCCCGACAAAACACGGCTTTTGCATTTATTTTTCAGCGTTTCTAGGCTCCTCTCTATGGAAGGAAAAATTCTATTGGAAAAAATTGAAGAGGTATGGAACGGAAAATGGTAGGTGTAACGTTAAGAGATAGGAACTGTACAGAGTGAGTCCGAGAAACAGCACCAGTCAATGGCATTCTAGTGGAAAGTAAGAAGAATATGTGGACATCAGCAGGGCATATAGTGGGAAGAAAAGATAACGGATGGTCGCTGAGAGCAACAGATAGGATTCTGAGGGAAGGAAAGCCTTGTATGGGGCGGCAGACTGTTAGGTGACGGATGAGGTTAAGAAGTTCGCGGAGGTCAAGTGGATACAGCAACACGGGAACGGGTTATTTTGAGGAAGATGGAAGAGATCTTCGCCCTGCAGTGGGTATAGTCTGGCTGATGATGATGGTAGTGATGTTTGTACGCTCCATCTAAATTGTCACTAACATACAGGATGAACCAAAAGTCACCCTCCGCGTTGGCTCGCAGGTTCTGCCGCGCGGCCACTGAGCTGGAGGACCTGTGTTTAGCATAGGTTGCTGAGGTCGCGTTTCGGTGGCCATTTGTGTCATGCGCGGGGTTTCGACTGACATTCCAACTCATGGTGTCATGTTTTGTCATGATTTTGCTTGGTGGGTTAGCATATAGAGACGGTTATGAAGTTTGAAAAAGCGTTAAAAGTCGTTTTGCTTTTGGAGAAAGCAAAGGCGCATTATCCCTCACGTCTCGACGGACACCTTCACTGACTATTGATGACATACGATTGGATGTACATATGTCGTGAGTCTCAATTCCTATCCAAAACTAGTCTCCCGCTTGACTAGGGAGATGTTAAACGTGAAGTGAAACGATATGACACCACCCTAATTCCTGCACAAAGAGCGATTGAGTCATAATGTTTCTAGAAAATCACGAGATATTTTGGTGAAAATACCTACCGTTAGTCTTTTTTTTTTTTTCAAGCTCTGAACTTGCGCATTAGGCCATTCGCACTACGAAGAATGAACGTTTTAATATTGTGGTGACACCCACGTTATACGACTTGACGCAGACAGCTATCAAAATAGGGTTTTGACATTCACATCTGGAAAAGGCGAAAAATGAAACAACAGCACAATTGGGAAATATAGCTGTTAGAAAAATCGCATTATTTAGCGAAGTATCAGCTAAAACTTTATAGGCCTTTTTATTACACATATTGAAAACTAAGCTTATTGAAGCAGTCCACACTGTGAACAGAATGAACCTGATGTCCAACCGCAAAGGTGAGAAGAACCGCTTCTTCCTACAAGCCATCAATATTTCGCATTGAATAGCGATTCGATCCATCCATGGTCAACTGTGAGAAATGTGTAATATGTAAAGTACTGGATGAACTGCAGAAAGGTTTTAGGCGATGGCACTGATTAGACGATAATCTGCACCAATCGAATGCGCCAAAATAACTACCAGTTAGATCACTGTTGAGGATTCTTCAAGACATAAGCGAATATGCAACCTGCGTCGCAAGGTATGAAAAAATGAGAAACCCTTGGGGCATCGTAAAGCTTGGCGTTGGTCTGCGGCTTCCTTTGCGAATCATGTTCCACGTACATGCCTTTTTCTAATCAATTATTCAATAATTCTTCAATATTTTTTTCCTCTAATATCCCCACATTTCCATTAGAAAACATTCGCAAAGTGGCACATTATGTTTCATCTTGCTTATAGGGCTGTAGCGTCCCAAAGCAACTCGAGTTACGAAAGACACCGTAGTGGAAATCTCCGGAAATTTTTACTATCTGGGGTTCTTGGATAGTATCTAATATCGCACAATACACGGGTGCTTTTCTTCTCGCCTCCCTCAAAAGTCTACTGCACAGACCAGCTTGAATCGGTGTCTTTGGAATCTTGGCAGTCGAGCGCCTTAGTGAAGCCACCGCGTCTACCACACTGTGTGAAAGTCCACCCGACATAAATACAAATCATCGCTTTAATGAAGCCGTAAGAATGTGCAATCCTTGCTAGAAAATATATAGCTCACAAGGTTTGCCAGTGAGACCTTTAGCGGGGTGTCTGAAAGAGATTCTGAAAGCACTGCTGGGAAACCTAAGTGCGAGATGGGTGAGGGCGAGATTTCTGGTTATCAGCGAGGACGCGAATGCTGAAAACACACAACTAGATTCGTTACAGAGCTGAGAAGGAAATACGTAGGGCTATATTTTGTTTACAAAGAGTGTACCTGCACTAGCATTAATAACTCGGGAGACAAGGTACCGGGGGGTTCATATCCCATCTCAAACCAACTTGTCAAATTGATCACGCCACCTGCTCTTACGGTGTCACACACCAACAATTCAGTGTCCTGTTATGCCACCTTCCAACTGCCACACACAGATAGCATGGCCGTGATTCTTCGCTCACGAAGCCAACAACGGATGTTCTGAAGAACTGGGTCTCAAGCACTTCAGTCGTCTTTGACACTTCGTGACCCAATAAACCATACCAGGCAGAGCTTTGTGGTCCCCACTATATTTCGTGTATCACATAGATTCATATGCAATGCCTCAATGATACCCTTTCCCCTGTGGCCTTCAATATTTTCCCAGCATCAATGTTTTTTTCCAGAGATTCCTCACTTCGCATTAGATGACCAAAGTAGCTGAGGTTTAACTTCAGTATTTGGCCTTCCAAGCAAGTTTGCGCTATGCTGTTTAAGGCCATCGTTGACAGACAGGTCACGTCAGAGAGTTCTCACAAAATGTGATCCGCTAGAAAAGGCAATGGCAACCCAGGCCATTTTTTTTTTCTCCAAGAAAACCCTATGGCCAGTGACAATATGGTATGGCGCCGGAAGAACAGCACCCAGGTTGGAAGGCGTCCGATATGGGATGGACAAAGGGCGATTCCTAGTAGCTCCAGGTTGAATGAAGTGGCTTGACTAAAGTACACTACGAAGCTCAGCTGTGGCCATGTCTAGCAGCGACAAGAAAGTCTGACGTTGCAAGGAGATATGTCCCACAGCAACACAGAATTAAGATCCAGAGCGCAAAGTAAACTGGATGTCTGCAAAGGAGAAATGGACAGGTTGAACACTGATATCATGGCTATCAGCGAGCCTTAGGCATTATTAAGTTAATAATACTGGAGTTCACGTTTAAAGGGGGCTAAGGCAAGGCTGTCTTGTATCGACACTTCTTGCTATGGTCTGCGTGAGGGGGGATTGAAAGAAGAGTGAAGATGGGCAGATTAGAGTTTACACTATAGCGGGGATGGAAACTGAGCGACTGAAAATAAGCAGCTTATCGGTGCTAATGAATGCCGATAATAGTGCTCTCCTAGCAGACAGCCGGAATGGCCTTCAAGAGATGGCACACATTTGTGGTCAGAGGACGAAAGCCCTTAGACTGAGACTTAAAGAATAAAAATCGGTACTTATGGCTTATAACAATTAGCTTGGCACAATTACATTAGAAAATTCGCAGCTATTTACACCTTAAGAGTGTAAGGTCTTGTGTATAAGTAAAAGATAGACTAGAAACGGTAGGAAACAATACATCTATATTAAACGTGCATTTTACAATGCCTGATACATTCTAGGAATGTAAAAAACAAGAAGTGATCCGGGGAGCTTCGAAACTCTCCGTAGAGTCGAACTTGACGTTTGCAAAAGCTACGGTATGCTTGCGACCTGCCACGTGTACTGTATTCGAAATAAAGCAGAGGACAGTGGCCAGAATAGGTAGGCTGTATATCATCATCATCATCATCATCATCATCATCATCATCATCATCATCAGCCTGATTATACCCACTACAGGGCGAAGGCCTCTCCCATATTTCTCCACTTAACCCAGTTCTGTGCTAGCTGCATCCACTTGACCCCTGTGAACTTCTTAATCTCATCCGCCCATCTAAATTTCTCCCGCCCCCTGCTACGCTTTCCTTCCCTTGGAATCCAGTTTGTTACCCTCAGCGACCATCGGTTATCCTCTCTTCGCACTACATGTCCTGCCCATGGCCATTTCTTCTTCCTTATTTTCACTAGAATGTCGGTAACTTGAGTTATTTCTCTGACCCACTGTGCACGCTTTCTATCTCTTAATGTTACCCCTACCATTTTTCGTTCCATAACCCTCTGGGTTGTCCTCAACTTAAGTAGAACTCTCTTTGTTAGCCTCCACGTTTCAGCCCTATAGGTTGTCTATAGGCGGTAAAAGAGAATATGGATGGTTGACGACTGAAAGTTACGAGACAAACATAAGGACGCGGTTGAAGCAAAGGCTTGAGAAGGGGTGGGTAGCAAAAATGTTCAGCTGTCTTTAATGTCCCAGTGTCGATGCTACGAATAAAAGGTAAATGGATGACCTGGAATACACGCGTCTGAGGATAGAAAGTATGACAGCCGTAAAACAGAGAGGGAGGGATGGGGGAGGGGGCGTTAACCTTACAATATTAACTCGATAGAGAAAAGGCTGGGTAAGGTGTCGTTAAGCTCGATGGGAAGGTTAAAACTAAAACAGAAAGCGAAAACGTTTGCATTAATCCTCAAAAAGTGCTTTTTTTAGATCCTAGCGCTGAACTCTTGAGAGCGAGTGGAACAGGCGAAAACTGGACAATAACAACATCTGCTGCTTCTTCACGCGACGCAAACCGAAAGGGGAAGATATTCTTAATTAATAGACGATACACCAGCGCTTAAATTCCCGAAACAAACACAGCGATCCGGCACTCTCTGGTGGCCAGGATTAGCCAGGGGAGGATTATCTTCCGAAAGGGAAAGGGAATTAAAAGGGGACTAGAAGATTAGAGGAGAAAGTAACGAGAGCAGTTTAGAAGGACGTGAAAGAAAAATTGCCAATTTATCGAAAAAAAAAATGAATATGCTAGTATTGAATATTTGGGCGGTTACTACCATCGCCTCGATCGAAAGCACTTAATATTCCATCCGTACACAATATTCTGATACAACTGAAGGAATACCTGTAGGTGGCAAATGTAATCATTAATTGTAGAAGTAATGTACTGCATTATAAAAGGAAAATCCTTCCAAGATTTTTTTCAGCTTTTCCCTGAAAATAGAAATTTTACACTGACTTTAGTTTTCTAATAAAAGTTTCGATTATTTTTTCTATAAGTTTTCGACCACCCTGCTCTTCGCTGTCAGCAAGCCGTACGTGTTAATGAGTTGCCTACTAACAAACTGGATAGCCCAACAGGTCCATCACACGCGTTTGAGCTGAATGCAAGAAAATTTTGTAATTGAAGGAGGAATAGAGTTTAGTTCTGTGAGACCTGCTCGTGCAATAAAAAATCTGTGGACAAAGCGCATAAAAATACAACCAAAATAGAAGCTTGCGAAACTGAAGATCAGGCAAGTTGTTAAGATCCACTCCTGGTCGTTAGAGGCAAGCCGCCAGCATCGATTGAGAATCGATGGCCCTGAAAGACGATAAAGTAAAAGTGGTTTCCGCAAAGCCGCAAGTAAGAGCGCAGTTCAGTAGGCGCTGATTTGCTTTTTAAAGAGAAGAAAAAATTGTGCCCCTTAGTTGGTAACGGCGCCATTGTTAGCACGTAAATTATGAGAGCCACGGTATCAAAGTAATTGGTGTCAAAAGGATAGCTTTTGTAACCCCGAAACAAGTAATGAGCGAAGATAGGAAATTACAAGAAAAAGCTAAAAACACTTGAAAGCCTTTTCTTTTTTCTTAGCATGCAGTCTTTGGCGGTAGCTGTATTCTTTAGTGCAGGTTCATAAAAGCGATGCTACAACTTTGCTCACCAGAAGCAAGGTTGCACAAGGAGCGGTTGGTGAAGAAATTCATGGCAATAATTTTTTTTTTTCGCGGGTCTCGGAGCAACGAGACACGATATTGACTATCGTGCAACCAGAATTCAGAAGAACGGAAAAATAACTTAAATTTATTTCCTCCTGGCTGAAAAAAATAACAGCTTCGTAAAGCGTCAGCATAAAAATAAAGAAAACAAAATTCACTAAAGAAAATATCTTAAAACTGGCCAAAGTGTTCCCTTTTCTAGGCTGCACCGTACTTTGGGAAGTTACCAAAATAAAATACATTCAGGTTGGACATTAATTTTACTTGAAAAAGAAACGAATCACTAGAACTTGGACACTATATAAAAAGTAGCACATTGCGTGATGCTTATCAGTGAAGTGTGATGCTTTCTTGGCGGCATGCTGAAAGGGCGGCCTGTCACCTGCTTAATCTAGCATAACTGTAAAGCATTATTTCAACGCGCAGAAGCCTCACTTCTAGCTAACACGTGGGGCAACGATTTTGAGAAACGACCGAGAAAGTTGGCAGCGTTGAGAGGTTTTGTTGTTGTCCGTAACTTCGTTTTTTTTTCCCTCTCGTAGGGCTGGCAACAGCTCTGAAAGACTCAGTCCTATAGACTTTCAAGATCTCACCCAATGGCGCCGCCATATCGCAACATAGGTCTTTGTAGGTGCGTTTTAGTTGGAGTTTTCCGCCGAGGAACTTAATTTGGCAACCATGGCACAGTCCGAACTGCATCTTTACGACGAATGTTTTTTCACAGGCTACAAATCATTCAGTGACGGTACCTGCACTCCTGCACATCGCGGCTCACAGAGTCTATTTCAGAAGGGTTTCGACGTGGAATGTCCCTTTATTGCAGCGAAGTTCCTCGTTAGGCCACTGTTGTCGTCACGCGGGAAACGGCGCTTAACGAGCTCAGCCTGCGCGTTGTCGAGTTCTTTGAAAGAGACGGCTATGTGTATTCAAGAGGCACTTTGTTTACTACGGGCACAGCGCTTCAGAAATCTCAAAGCAGCTGTGCCACTGCTCTAGAGGATAGGGGAGTGCAAATTCGAACTGTAACTCGCTAATGAGATTTGTCTATTTAGACTCTACTTGCAGCCGAATACCGGGGCAGGAAGCCCCGCACAGTGATGTTTACTCGACTAAAAATCGGTAGATTACCATTCGAGGTTCATTATTTGATGTAACGGTCTATGGGCAGATTTTTGCGACATTTGGGGATCGCACAAAAATAGGAATGTCCGCTTTTTCTTTTCGCCTGAGTGGCATACGACTAATATTCTTTGCTTGCAGGTGATCCCCGTTAAAGGTTTGAGAAAATTTCAGTGAATCGACAGCCCTGTCAGACGATAAAATGCTCGGAACTCCCTTACCACAGAAACAAGAAGTACGGCTCTACTGTAGCTAGCATCGAAGAGCAAGATACAGCCTTCGTTATAAAGGGAAGCAGAATTCTATTGTCTGAATGTATGCTTGTTAAATTACCGGTTCACCATCTAGTGCATTCCCCTTAGGGACCTTTCACTCCCTAGTATGCTGTAAGGCGGTGCCCATTGCCCTTAACCCACATAGTAGTTTAGGAATGTAATACAATTTTAATCACATTTGATTTCCCTCAGTTGCTATATACTGCGTGAATGTAAAAGAAACATGCGTAGTTTCAAGTGAAGCGCAGAACAGAACGTTCTCAGATCCAAATTTCTGTACCGCAAGAAAAGCTGATTTTGCCTTTGGCATTTTGATTCATATACGCTTCTGTGTTTAACGTACAATATAGATTTTTTCTCATATGTGGCTACAAATATGATTCAGATATTGTGTTGACAGTCGTGTACTGACACCATGTATTGGTTTAATTGAAAATTGCTATAGTTTCTGGGGCATGACTTTTCCCACTAATTTAATTACAGTGTGTGAGATAAATAAATTCAAACTCGACTAGGTGCAAAATAATAAAATATTAAATGCTTTAAATAAGTGTTCATCACAGCCAAAGAAACTTCTAATTTCGCGACCCACTGGGCAGATTCTAGATGCAAAGTGAGCGCGGTCGCGGTCCTTCAGAAGGTCTCACTTTCGGCATTATGAATCATAATTTACGCACAACCAGGCAATACAGAGACATTTCTAAAATTGCATGAAAAGTACATTTCCTGCTGAAGCCCTGATGAAATAAGCGTTCTTGACATATAACCTACTCTTATTATAGACAACAGACACCATGACGATGCTCTTTTGAAGTGAATAAACCAGACGAACGGTCCTATACATTTCCATTCCAAGAACAGTCACCTCCACTATCATCATCAGCAGCAGCAGCAGCTGCTTTATACCCACTGCAGGGCCGAGACCTCTCCGATATTACTTCAACTAACCCGGTCCGGTGATAGCTACATCCACCGGACCCCTGCGAATTTCTTATTCTCATTCACCCACCTAGCTTTCTGCCGCCCCCTGCTACGCTTTCCTTCCCTTGGTATCTGATTTGTTACCGTTAGCTAACATCAGTTATTCTCTCTTAACACTACATGCCTTGCCCATGCCTATTTCTTCTTCATTTCCGCTATAATGGTATAACTCGAGTTATTTCTCTGACCCACCCTGCACGCTACTTATCCCTTACGTTACACCTACTACTTTCCGTTCCATAGCTATCTGCTTTGTCCTCCGCTTAAGTGGAACCCTTGTCGTTAGCTACCACGCTTCAGCTCCTTAGGTGAGAGCAGGTAAGATGCAACTGTTGTATACTTTCCTCTTTCAATATCACGTGAAGTGAAATTAAGTCAGAAATGTGTCCCATAACGTAACAAAAAGACAACCACGAACAAAGATAGCCAGGAACGGTAACAAGAGAAATGGCTACATCTCCGTTGTTCGCAATTATAAATGTTGTCAACGCTGTTCCGCGCAAGGCAGCTGTAGTGTCGCAACCTTCGCGCAGACTCTGGAAGCGATACGGTGGGGTCGCTTCTTCCTGCGGCGGCCTTGTCCTTCCCTGTCTCCTTCCATTTTCCCCCCTTTCGCGGTGCACTTAATCTCTCCTTGCAGGGAGCTCCTTACGCGGCAGAGCTTTCCCGCCCCCGTCCCTTTTCTACTCCTCGGCCTCAGCCTTTTCTTCGGGTCTCGTTTGGCCGGCTCCGCAAACACTCGGGGATCTCCTTCGATATTTCCACCAGATCTGGCAGCCGCGCGGCTCCATCACTGCTCCCTTCTTTCCTCATTCCTCCCATTTTATCCCTTCGTCCCCGATGTTTTTTCATTCCATATTTTCGTGCATTCTGTCCCTTTGCTTCGTTCTTTTCGCCAAACAGAGGCTTAGCATTTTTCGCCGGAAGCAGTCGTTTGTGAGTTCGTTTTGTTGAGGCGAGAACGACGGTTCCAGTGAGCAACTAACATTGCTCTGGACTGTGCGCGCCGAAGAGAAATCGTCATCCCTGATCGATACTGTAATTTCCTCTTCACGGCGTCCTTGCCTCCCATGAAAATGTCTTCTTTCGTGTTTTTTTTTTTTTCTCGCTTTTCCTACTTCCCTACCAACTTCCGGTTTACAGTTCCGCATGCCTTGTCTCCTGTTATTTCCTTGTTTACGTACTGGCCCCTGAATTGTTGTTGTGATCTATTTCCTCGCCCCTGCATCGGGAGAGGCCAATTTAAGAACCACGGGAAATTCTTTGCCCCCCGAGTTTCCGCAGACTTCTTCCGTTTACTGCTGAGCTACCTCTAATGGAAAACGTTAATCTTTACGGTTATAAAAAGCGATTGCTGTTCTTGTAAGCTTGTTCTGTGTATTTGGAGTAGCTGCGATATTATTCTCAAATAAAATAAATACAATGTAATTTCTGTTTAGCTGCGTTGCATTTTCCTTGATTTCTATTTTGCAGCCAGCAGTATTTATATCTCAAAAAAATATATTTTTATATTAAAAATATTCACCTAGCATGGTGTATATCCTTTCCACACCTCCCCAAAGAAAGCAGTGCATGCCATGTAAGCATAGGATCGGTTTGTGTCTTTAGGGATGCAAATGAAATGAAAAATTACAGAATTAGACAATTGTTTCAAACACTAAAAACAAAAGCGAGTAACTGCAACTCCGAAACTTTTCTTTACGGTTTTAATTCTTCACTCTAATCAATTACAAATAATCACAAAAAATTAAGATGATTTCCCGCACTGCTTCGCCTGCTCCTTCGACTCGGTCCTCGGCATCCGGGAGGACACTGAGCAATGCTGGACGCGCAAAGAGGACTTTCATTACTTTGTAGTAAGAACGATGCAGTTTTCCCATCTGTCTGAGGCTGCTGTCCCCCATGAATGTTTGCGTTCATTCCAGCAATTTTATATTTTATTCTATTCCACACTAGGCCAGAAGCCGCTATTATACATGCGTCAGCATTTTTTTTTTTCGTACTTGTTTCTTCTGGTGTGCATATTCTGTTGCTAATACGCTGCCAAATCTTTCTCTCTCGTGTGTCTGTCCTTCACGTGTCCAGTCTTGCCTCGCGATGGTCTATTCCCGTGGTCAACATGTAACAAACAGCCCGAATTCGCGATCGTCTTCCACTAGTAGTGTCCTCTTTTGTTCTTTCTGATAATCAAGTCAGCGGATAAAGTTTTGGTGAATGTATATATTCCTTATGAAACTTGCAGTGTCTAGTAACCTAGCGCTCTTTACGGCACGACGTGCGCCATTTTTTCTGTGTCGATAGGTTTCGAGCGTTGAATGTAATTCTCATGGTGCAGCGTGGACTTAGTCTCCATAGGCGGGCGGAGAACAAAAGGGAAAAAGCAACCGTTTCCTTGCGGTTCTCTACGTCTCGAAAACTGTTGTCTGCATTCGTAAGTTCCAGCTTTATGTCTTATCATAAAATGATCATGAACCAATACCACATCCACCCATATACCACGCTGTATAGCGTTTAACCCTAATCACAATAATAAATGAATTAGCCCTAGTCAGGACAGGGGAACGTTTCTGCACCGCAGATAAAAAAAAAAAAAAAAAAACATTCATGAGTTGAGGTAAAGTACCGAAGTACTGGGTTGCGAGCCCGGATTGAATGCCGTAATCTACG
The DNA here is from genome assembly GCF_055883805.1 of Amblyomma maculatum. Classification (NCBI taxonomy): domain Eukaryota; kingdom Metazoa; phylum Arthropoda; class Arachnida; order Ixodida; family Ixodidae; genus Amblyomma; species Amblyomma maculatum. The sequence continues at coordinate 200,039,721 of NC_139347.1, read as the reverse complement.
TTGGGATAAGAGAGAATAGAAATTGGGGTGATTGAAAGAAGTTTAAAGATTTCTGTTCGATTGGATTTGAAGAAAGTGAGTTTATGATAATGACTTTTACACGTGATTCAGGGCTATGTAAATAAAGAGCTCCTAACTGTTCTGCAAAACATAAACGCCCGGACAGAACAGTACTAAAGAGTGGGACACAACAATAATGCTGCTACAACTTGACATTATATTGCAGGGGGAGCGATTGAAGTGTGAGAACTATGCACACGCCTATTCAAACGCCTTGCTAGAGAGAAGAAATTTCTTCGTCAACACTTGATCGCACCCGCCGTATTTTCTGTGTTGTTGTTCTCCTCTAAATTGACGGCACATAATTTTTGTGGAGTGGCATTTGGTGTGTGCTTTATTGATACGCTTTTTTTTTTTTCATTTTGTATCAATCCGTGTACGATAGAACATTATTTATTAGTAGCACGTTCTTAGTAGCACTCGTGTTGTGTCCTATCCTTTTGCCCTTTTCTGCGCGTGCTTTTCAGGCATTCTGAACCAAATCAAGTCTTGAAGAGCTGTAATGCAGTGTATGTCGCTTTCGGCCACAAACCGTACTACCATACCTCTCAAAGTTTTCCAGCTCCTCCAGCCCCTGAAGCTCGAAACCACACCGAGGCTGCAAACAGAGAATTCTCCTGTAACCTTAAGACGAGATGTGCACCTACTTTAATTTACTCGAGACTCTCGCGGGGACCTTTCGAGCCGTGCAAATAAGATGCAGCTTGTTGAGTAACCGCTAGGTGGGAGCGGTTGCGTATTGTCATCTCCTCAATTCACATCTCTCGAGGCTTACGTCCCTGACAGCGGGATTCGGCATTTCCATGCTCCGCGCCAGCGTGCTTCTTTGCACAGGAGGGCAGCCAAGCCTACCTTCACCGCCTCAGTAGCACGGACATGAGCTAGCAGGCCTCCGAGTGGATTTAAGAGCCTTTATATTAATTCCCCTGGTGCGAATTCCACAGCATTGGGACAGCTTCGACCAATCTGTCCCCGATATTTTCATTTTACTTTGTATGAAAAAAAGCGTTGCACAAAATTACGACATTATAGATCCATCCATAATGTATTCTTGGAAAAATACGCTAGCTTTATTTTTTTTTTTATTTTTCGAACAAAAAGAAAGTTTATCGATAACGTCATTGAAAGTACAGCGGCCGACAAAACGTTTCTCAGACGTTTGTTTAACCCTGTGAAAGGTTGTAGAACGGTTGTGATTTGTAAGCACTGACAACAGTTCAACAGCGCTGTGGTATAGCATCTTTTTGGCGAATGCACTTTAAATAAAATAGCGTAGCAATCGATAACGGCAGTTAAGTAACCCCCCCCCCCAGTGATCCTCTGCGGAGCATGGCCCTAGCTAATAATTGTTTGCCATAAAATAAAAAAAGTATCCTCAGTATAGCCTTATGACCATGTTGTTGCGTAGTTGAGTCTAGGAATGAGCATTTGCGATTAAGGGGTGGCGTGGGGATGAGTATTTTATGCAAGGCTGTCCATATTTTTGGGAGAATAAAGAAAAAGGCAGCATTTACTTTCGTTTGTCGCCTACTCGCTCCTACACAAGTCAACTAGTCTTACAGTTATTCTCGAGGGTTACGTATATCGACCACCTTATAAATCAGTTGCTCGGGCCGCGAAGGACCCAACATTAGAATGAGTAATTGAAAGTAACTTTCCTGTCCAGTATTTTAAAAAATCGACGTGTAATTCTGAAAGTATTGGTGTTGCATAATATTATTACTTTCAGTTTCATTTTCAAACTTTGGCACGAAGGTGACATATTAGATCAGCCTGCGGGGTATGTACCTCTGCAAGCCAATCTGAATCGGTATGTACCTCTGCAAGCCAATCTGAATCGGATTATGTGAACAGATATATTGTATAGAAAAGGAAACAAATGGGTCCTTAAGAAAGAAAGAAAACTGGCAACATACTAATTCGGTACGCAAAAAAAGAAAAAAAAGGCAGAGTAATGATCCGGCACAAGGAGATCAAGAGAGGCGCCCCTGGGATAAACGTGATGCAAAAATAATTACGAGAAGGTTTCGGTCGTGAGCTTAATGCTCTAAGTTGCTCCTTTCTGCCCATGGCAAGCGTAAAAGAAATTGAAGCGCTCTTATTAACGGCACCTTATTAAGCCATGGGCCCCCAGGGAGCCCAGTGCCTCAATTTGTGCTACAAGCGGCGGCCAAGCAGTCGCGTCGTCTTCATCCGACAAAATTTCGCTAGTGATCTGTCGGGCTTACTGCCCATTTCTAAAAAAGCCAGGAATCGAATGAGGATGCCAGCGCAGTTATTCGGTAATTGGCGGCAGTTGAAGCTGCGACAAATGTTCAGTGCAGTTTCTCTGCAGAATAGCTGCGAAACATTGTGAGACGTTGAACACACAGCAACAGTCAAAATGTGCCCAGTCACGAGTGCATGCAGCATAGCAGAACGCCACTCAAACTTTGTTCTTAGTGTAATTTCTAAGTACTGCCTCTTAGCGATTAACGTTCACGGCTTTAATACTTGTTGAGGTGCGATAGTGGGGAGAGCTGATGAACAACACACGCGTTCTTCAGATAAAGTATAAGATATACTACAGCTTAGTACAGTGAGCGGTGCTCGGATGTATCTTGAGACGTGAATCTAAGCTATTCGAGACTAACCTTATCCTTCATCCTTGAGTGTCGTATGGGGCTTGTCAGGACGGAATGTCTATTTTCCCTCTAGTGTTAGTTTCCGCTAAGCTGGCGAGTGTTCATCAGCAGTCACGCAATGTTACTCAGTTGCATTCCTAATTAACAGACCAAATAATTCACTTAAATACATGACGCTATATTTTTTCAATAGCAGTTAATGCGCTATCGAAGTTTATTGGGAAGCGCTGAGTGGCCAAAACAATTTCACTATTTTGGAAACTCGGGAGAAAGTCAGCCTAAAGCTACGACAAAATATTTAAAAAGTACAGTCTAGCAAGTTTTTTTCTCTTTTTTTGGGGGGCTGTGGGAGGTTCTCCATGACACTGGCGTTACTTCACGTGTTACCTGACTGTCTACCAGGGTCGACAAATCTATTTTGCGGTTTGCTGGTGACCCGGCTGAGCTTGAATTGGAACCGAAAGATTTAGGCTGATGATTTCCACTGGGCGCGTAAGAGCATACACGCTATACAAAAACAAAAAAAAAAAAACAAAAAAAAAACGCGCAATAAGACGTTTTTTATCTACGTTGAAGATAGCGTTGAAGATGTGTTAATTATTTTTGGCTGTAATTCATGGGAAGCTGAACGGCAAGAAATGCTTTGAATGAACGTAATAAAACAAAAAAAACATCTTGCCTTCCATTCACTCACCAGGATGATATGGGTTATAACTGCGCAGCTTGATAAAACGCAAACTGTTTTTTCAAGTTTAAGCATACGGCAGTTCCGATCAAGCGACACCCTTTATACGACCCACGTCACAAGCGCGCCTGATCAGCTGAAATGCTGAAACATACGGGTGGATTCAATAAACCGTAAATATATAAGTGCACACTCCTAAAATGAGCTACCGATCCACTTCAGAGGAGTAGCAATGCGGACCTGTTTTTCATGATTTTTATTATTAATATTATTTTCTTTCGCAAAGAGAAAGCGAGTTCCGCAGTCACATGCGTCGCCATAAAGAAGTAGCGTGGCCTCCTTCATACGAACTAGCTGCTGACGTGACCGGGTCGCCACTGACGCTGCCGCGTCTAGATGTAGGAGGGCCTAATAAAAGAAGGCGCGTGAGCGATGTCATCATGGCTTATGTAGCCGCAGCGGTGATGAAACCCAAGCAATCGGCAGCTTGAGTTAGAGCGCTAGTGGCGCAACTGCAGTTTCGGCCCTAGGAGATGCGTTAGCTGCCGCCAGCTGTTGCAGGTCTCAAGAGAGCGACAGCGACCCACTTGAGTTAAGAAAGAAGAGAGATGCCGATATGAAGCGAAAAACTTCATTCTCAGTCCGCCGCTTGCCTCGGCAAGTCTGCCTGTATTTGTTCGCACCCTTGCATTAAGGCAGCAATCAACAAATTTATTTCACAAAGTTCGCCTTATCCTCGCAATTAATCGTTTTGTTTTAGGTATTCGCTCTCTGTGCGAACTTTCTATACGAGCGTTTAAGAACCGACAAAATTCACAAAATGAACAAAGCTGTTTATCTTGTATTGTGTTGCTAATTGTTAAAAGCACGAGAAAATGTCTTGAAGGAAACGCTTGTAGAAAGCAGAAGGGTGGCTGCAGCTCTAACAAGGGAAGGTTTATTACCTGTACCAGAACAATGTTATGGGTGCCATGAAAAGGATGCAGATAGAGCGAAGTGCTTAAAAGCGAACATCCTCAGTGTTGCTTTTATCGGTGTCAACTCTAAAGAATCTAGTTGGATTTCTTTACCTCCGTTACGGCAAAGCAACGGCTGCAGCTCAGTACTGTTAGCATTAAGTTATCAGTCTCATTAGTTGCTTTTTTTTTTACGGCAATTTTTCGTCTTTGTGTTACGATCTGATTAAATACATTTTCACATATACCGGCTCTCTCTATCTAGCCTCAGTCACCAACGCCGTGACAAATCTGGTGGAGGTGAGGTCTGAAGTGCCGTACCCCTCCGCTAAGCAGGAGGGCTAGTTCTATGTTCGAAGAAACGCCTGTTCACCGCACCAGCCGCAGGCAAGGAGGCCTACCACCTGAGTTTTCCCCATCGAGTATGACTAGCGGCATACACGACGTCGTCGCAATGCCTGACGCGACCCCCACCTACGTGACGTTTCAGAACCCCTGCGTCCCAAATACCTTTCACGGGGATACCTATGAAGACGTCGACGACTGGTTGCAGCACTATGAAAGGGTAGCTGGGTTCAACCTCTGGGATGACGCTGCCCGGCTTCGAAATGTTTACTTCAGCCTTGACGACGGCGCTCGGACGTGGTTTGAGAACCATGAAGAGTAGCTGTCTTCTTAAGTGATTTCAAGCGTTATCTTGCGGCAACTTAAGGCGCGAATATAGTCCGACGCAACGCACGCGCGCGCGCTCGCACAAGCTGCGTCACGCTGGCGAAAACACTCCGTCTATAGTTCCGCGCGCCCCAACACCTAGCGTAACCGGCGGGGGCTAACGAAACTGTCGCGGCGTATATCAAAGACATGACGCGCCTCTTCAAGCGCGCGGACTCTATGTTGTCTGAGGACAAGAAGCTGCGCTACCTCATGCGTGGCATCAAAGAGAATCTTTTTGCTGCCCTGGTCCGCAACCCTCCGAAAACTGTCGCATAATTTCTTACGGAAACATCCACGATAGAGAAAGTGCTTCAGCAGCGAGATTCGGAACAGAATCTTACCGTCCACGCTGCCTCCGTTTCTGCCGACTTACTATCGCATGACATTAACACATCTGCGCTACGGGAGCTTTTACGTTCGATTGTGCGCCACGAACTCCGACTGCTGTATGGTGCACCTCAATCAGCACCTACCTCCATTGCGAGCGTTATCCGCGACGAGGTGCAGCAAGCGCTCCGTCTAGTTACTGTTGACACAAGGAGTCTTCGTGGCCCGCAGTTTGATCTCTCTTCACTGTGGTCAGTCACAGGTACCTGTTACCAATTTTACGCACGAGTATCGGTACCTTTTTCGTGACACATCCGTAGCTTTCGCCGAATGCATCTCTGATGTCTCCGAGTGCTTGTCCTCAGAAACCATGCCACCGCCCACATCCCTCGACAATCTGGATGTCAGCTCAGAGCTTTCGGTCAGCCAACGTGTACAACTGTTCTCAGTGTTACTCGAATTCAAAGAGTGTTTTGCATTGTCGTCAAAGGTGCATCAAACTACCATCGCCAAGCACCAAACCGCGACGTTCGATGATGCGCGTCCAATCCGCCAGCATCCCTACCGCGTCTCTTCGACCGAGCGTGATGTTATTAAGTCACATTTTAAGGAAATGCTCGAAGGTGATGTTATCCAGCCTTCAAATAGGCTGTGGTCCTCCCCAGTCGTACTAGTTAAAAAGAAAAAAAAAGAAAGACGGCACGTTACGTTTTTGCGTCGATTACCGCAAGCGAAACGCCGTAACCAAGAAGGATGTTTACCCCTTGCCGCGGATTGACGACTCTCTCGACGGCCTTCGGCGTGGAAAGTATTTTTCGTCCATCGATCTAAAAAGTGGCTACTGGCAGATAGAGGTTGATTGATCATGAGAAGACTGCCTTTGTCACATCCGATGGCCTTTACGAATTTAAAGTTCTACCTTTCGAACTTAGTTCCGCCTCGGCCACATTTCAGCGTATAGTGGACACTGTCCTCGCCGGCCTTAAATGGCAGTGTTGCCTAGTTTACCTAGATGACTTGGTGGTCTTTGGCGAATCGTTTGTAGAACATCTTTAGCGCCTGCGGTCAGTACTCGAAGCCTTTCGATCCGCTAAACTAACAATTAAGCCACGGAAATGCCACTTTAGCTACCGAAAGCTCAAATTTCTAGGTCATGTCGTCAGCGCCGCCGGCGTGAAGCCCGACCCTGATAAGCTTGCTGCTGTTGCGGAATCTCCGATTCCACGTGACAAAAAAAGCTATTGGCAGATTTCTCGGCTTGTGCAGTTACTACCGGAGTTTTATTGATAACTTCGCTGATCTCGCTGAAACGCTGACTCGACTCACCTGGGGAACCACCCCTTTCGTTTCGACTCATGAGCAAGAAGCTGTTTTTGCGAGCTGCGTCGCTGTCTCCAATCGCCGCCTGTTCTAGCCCATTTCGATGAGCAGGGTGAAACAGAAATACACACCGACACCAGTAATATTGGCCTTGGAGCTGTTCTTGTGTAACCTCAAGAGGGTGTTGAACGAGTCATCATCTATGCCAGGCATACTTTATCACGCGCCGAGATGAACTATTCAACGACTGAAAAGAAATGCCTGGCCATTATTTGGGTTACTGCGAAATTTCGCCCTACCTTTATGGTCGCTCTTATAAAGTGGTCACTGGCTATCATTCCTTGTGTTGGCTGGCCAACCTGCGTGACCCATGCCGCAGCCTGGCGCGATGGAGCCTTCGCCTACACGAGTTTGACCTCACTATAGTCTATAAGTCCGGATATAAGTATCAACACGCTGACACGCTCTCTCGTGCGCCTGTCGAGCTCACTTCACCAGACACGGATGACGTTGGCAGCTTCTTCGGAGCTCTTGATGCTTCCGATATGTCTAATCAGCAGCGTGCCGATCCAGAGTAGCGAGCCCTGATCGATTATTTAAAGTGTTGGCCAACGTTCATACCTAAGTGCTTTTCTCGGAGCCTCTTAACTTTCTGCCTGAGAAGGGGTGTGCTCTATAAGCACAACTCTACATCCGAGTCGAGAACCTACCTCCTCGTGGTACCCACAGCTCTTCAAGAGGAAATCCTCTCCGCGTGCCACGATGAACCAACTCTGGCCACTTGGGCTATGCTCGCACACTTGCTAGAATATAACAGACATTCTACTGGCCCAACCTTGCCAATATTGTTAAGCGCTATGTCCAGAGCTGTCCGCAATTTCAGCGTCGGAAGGTTCCGCAATCAAAGCCTGCAGGCCTCCTCATGCCCGTAATACCACCAGCGTGGTGGTATTATGGGCATGAGGAGGCCTGCAGGCTTTGATTGCACCGTTTGATCAAGTCGGCATGGACCTTCTCGGTCCTTTCCCTTGATCCTCCGGTGGCAATAGTTGGACAATCATCGCCACAGATTGTCTGACTAGATATTCCGAGACCAGAGCGCCACCTAGTGGTACAGCATCTGAACTTGCCCATTTCTTTGTCCACCAGATCATGCTACGGCACTACCTGTCTTATTACCGATAGGTGGACTGCCTTTACTTCACAAATGATGGCCGAAATTTTCATCTCAAGGGTACACGCATCGAAAAGCTACTGCTTACCATCCGCAGAAAAACGGGCTGACGGAAAGGCTTAATACGATCATGGCTGACATACTGGCGATGTATGTCGACACCCAGCATATAAGACTTGGGATGCGATCCTACAATACGTGACTTTCGCGTACAATACGGCAGTCCAAGAGACCACACTTTTTACAACATTTCACATCGTTTACGGCAGGGAGGTTCGCACGATGCTGCACGCAGTGCTCCCTTGCGAAACAGATAGCGAGCCTTCTACTGACGCCGAAGAGCTTAACCAACATGCTAAGCAAGCACGCCAACTAGCACGCGTCCACATCGCCCAGCAACAGGATAAGGATTCACGCCGGTACAACCTCCGCCACAGACAAGATTCCTACAACACCTGGGACCAGGTGTGGGCGTGGACTCCTGTTCGACGCCGTGGCCTAACAGAAAAGTTGATTTGCCGTTACTTCGGACCATAGCGCCTCAGCGACGTATATTACGAAGGCCTCCCGGATGGCCCAGAGCAGTGAGGCCGTCGGCAGCCTCGTCTAGAGACAGTTCATTTCTTGCGAATGAAGCCGTATTTTGTGCGGTAACTGAAAACCGTCATCTGCAAACTTTTTATTGTGAAAGCAATATTGCTCGCAGTTTGAGCCGTCAGCGTGGCCCGGCGGTGAACACAATTGACCTTTGACCTTTAGACGATCCCCGTAAACGACCCCAAGCTGGCAGGAGATGCCAACTTGGGTATCTCGCTTCACATGGGACGGTTATGTCAGAATCAGCCTGCCAGGACCCTGGCATTCACGTTACTCCTAGAGCCCAATAAGGCAGATTCATACGGCTTGGTTAAAGAGGGGCTTTATATGTGGGCTAGCAGGAGCTGCCAAATTGGGTCTCTCGTTTCACATGGGACGCTTATGTTAGAATCAGCCTGCCAGAACCTTGGCAGTTCGTTACCTCTCTAGGCCACTAAGGCACATTCTTACGGCTTAGTTAAAGCGGGGCTTTATGTGTGGGCTGGGGAAGAAAAATTAGAAGAATGCTCGGTCACCCGCAGCTATTGCTTTCGCTCAATGTTCGATTCAGCAATGTTGAACTCTCCTAATTTTTTTTTCTCGTTTGCATTTGTCCGCTTTTGTGCACGTGTGCCTTTGTGGGTCACGCTTAAGGAGGGAGGAATGCCAGGGGGCGCTCAGAGCGAAAGACGATGAAGTGAATCCGCTTCGCCTTCGCAGGACGTATCTAAAACTGTGACAGTGGACTTTCACGAGTACCGGCTCTCTTAATCTAGTTCCAGTCACCAACGCCATGACAATATTATATTGTCAAAGTTGCAAATAACGTAAGGCTAATTTCTAATTCATCGATACAATACCTGTTATCCCTTTTATGTTTTTCAGAGAAGAAAACCCGCGCAAGCGCCTGCACATTATGCGTTTGAAAGTGTAATAGTAGATTTCTCACCCTAAACTCGTTCTTGTGTCTGTGATGCCTGCTTTCCCTGTCAATGACTTGATGGATATCACCAAAGTTACTCTATTACTCTGTGTATCCTTTCGCAGTCGCAAACCTCCACATGTCAGTGCACTCAAGCCTTGTGCGAAAGTCAAAATGGGTAGTCAATACTGATGTTTAAATCACAACCTCTGTTTTGAAAGCATACTTGCAAGAAATATATTTTAAAATTCTAAGAATTTGTTTAGGGGGCGAATTGGCGCATCTTTGATTACGTCACGTTGTGTTCTCTTGTATCTTGTGCTTGCATGTATTTATTCTATTACATTCCATAAATATTTGAAAACGTCTTGGCCTGCGCTGATGCGATATTTTTATGTCGCCTTTTAGATTGTAATGACACGCTTGAGTAAATTTTGAGAAATGTATATATATATTGGAGACAACAGATCCATATCTTTGTGTCATGTCAAAAATTGTAGTTGAATGCTCACCAACATTAAACGCCTGCTGATGCAAGGCGTTTATCAAGCTTTTCATGGCATGAAAAGAAAAAAACAAATACCACTCATGGAATGTTGTCACTAAAGAAACCTTTTTGCAATTATTTCATTACGCCTATTGTAAGCGCTCATGTGAAACAGCGATAACGTACGCATAGGAATTAGAATCATTGCCGATTGTCGACATACATTGTTTTTTTTTTTTCACTACCTGATTGTGTCGCGTGTTCCAGGAGAGGTACATCGGGCGCGTACTTACTATTACTTTAAATCAATGCAGGCGTCACATTTTATCAGGGTTTTTTAAAGGAAAGATAAGCCACCATATGCGCTCAAACCATCATGGGCTGGTGCGCTACTGACTGAGAAATCTAAACATTTGGCCAAGACAGAATGTAAATAAACTCATTGTTTTACAATAACATGTGTCCTAATGTTCAAATTTGTGGCTAAATATTACAACAAACGAGCAGACAAACTAGACCTAAGAGCAAATATGACGAATATGAGATGTTGTTACGAGGCCGCAAGCCGATAAAGAAAAGAAAACAGAACAGGACTGATGGCGATGACAGATAAAGCTTTATGAATGTTGGTGGCCTAGCGCTAGCGCTCCTGCCCACGCTAGTGCCCGTTTCTTCCTCGTCCGTAAGCCACCGAGCGATCGTTCCCATCAGTAGACTAAGAAGTCGAAGTTGATCAGATGTATGGCATGACGATGATAATGTGTGGATTGGTAAAAAAAGAAGATAATGAAGGTAACGGCTTGCCTCCATGATATTTGAAATAAATATTTGAAAACGTTTTGGCCTGCGCGGATGCGATATTTTGTAGAAGGTAGACGAGTGCGTTTGTTGCTCCACATTTCTGGGTACTATGACCGATAAAGCCTGGCCCAGGAAGCTTCGCTGCACAAGTCGCCAGGATGGCTGAGTCCCAGGCTTGCATCGAACGGCACGGGCTGTGGCGATGTCCTCACGTGTGTCGTTGTATCGGGTCGGTGGGTTCGTCTGGTCAGCGTCTTGGATCGGTCGGATGTTTTGGTCGAGTATTTCAGGTTACGAAGCGGCAAGCGGATGAAGAAACGAAACAGACCATTATCGATGGCGATGACAGATGACGCTTTATGAATGTTGGCTGGCCTAGTGCGAGCGCTCCAGCCCACGCCAGTGACCGTTTCTTCCTCGTTCGTGGCAATATGGTAGTTTTTTCTTTAACTGGTGAAGTATAGCTGACTGCCGACATGAATTTTTATCACTTAGTAAACGCATTTTTAGAGTAGACATTATTTTCAACATATATTTTCGTGATATTATATTAAGAGCTTTTATTGGCATTTCGTAAAGAGAAACATTTCGTTGTGTCCTCTGCGGTTTCGATTTCACTACTACAATTCTTCCGTGCACTATGAGGGCGTCTATCGAAAATTACTTGCGCATGCCATGTGCAAGCTCTTGCCACCTCTTAATGCGTCATGATGCTGTGTTTATAGATATCGTAGAAGACAACAATGAATTATAAACATTTAGATTCGAGGTGAATGTGACTTCGTTATCAGATCCATCCATCGTATGTTCCATTAAAAGGGTCACCCTTTATTTTTGCTGAACCACAATAACTACCACTACCATGTTACTCTCCAACATGCGCATCTTCCACAAGCTAATGATTCAAATAAGAAAAATGGTGTCATTATTATCGTAATCAGGTAGAGTAGCTACAAGGTATCTCACAATGTACGAGTGCTTAACGAAGTTTTTTCCTGGCTTCTTTAAAGTTCAGTCGTTTGTCGCTTTTCGTGATACTATGGACCATATCACGCCACGCTTTCCGGTCTCTCATTATCTTCCTGACATCACATAACTTCATCTGCAGCGCCTCGAGGATGTCAACTAACCATCGCGTTCGCTGCCTACCCCTTCTCCGGTTACCCTCAACCTTTCCCAACATCAAATCTTTCTCCAGCGACTCCTCTCTTCTCATCAGATGACCAAAGTAGCTGAGCTTTAACTTTAGAATTTGACCCTCCAATGAGCAGTCAGGGTTTATGGTCGACAATATCGACTGATTTGATCTTCTGGCCGTCTAAGGGACTCTCAAGAGTCTCCGCCAGCACCACAATTCAAATGCGTCAATTCTTCGGCGGTCAGCCTTCTTCACAGTCCAACTCTCGCATCCATACATTACAACTGGAAAGACCATAGCACGAGTTATACGGATATTGGTTGGCAGTGTAATGTCTCTGCTCTTCACTAGGCGGTCAAGGCTAGCCATGGCTCTCTTTCCTAGAAGCAGGCGTATCCTAATTTCATGGCTGCAGTCTCCTTCCGGGGTAATCTTGAAGACCAAGAAGAGAAAATCTGTCACAGCTTCCACTTCTTGTCCCTTCATGCTCCAGGACTTGATAGGGCAAGACGCCATGATCTTTGTCTTTTTAATGTTCAGTTTAAGCCCAAAACGTCTCACTCTCTTCTTGTGCACGCATCAGAAGTCTCTTGAGTCTCACTTCAATTTCTGCCATTAAAGTGGTATCAACCGCATATCTAAGGTTGTTGATACGTTTTCCAGCAATCTTCACTCCAGCTGAAGACTCGTCCAGACCGGCCTTGCTCATGATGCACTCAGAATATACGTTAAATAGGCAGGGCGACAGTATGCAGCCTTGTCTCACTCCTTTCTCAATCGAAAACCAATCAGTAAGACCATGCCCACTTCTGACTGTGGCCTCTTGCCCTTCGTACTGGTTCCTTAGGAGACAGATGAAGTAAATTGGAACTCCCATCTCTTGGAGAGTTTGCCACAATCTGCTGCGATTTACGCAGTCAAACGCTTTCGCATAATCAATAAAGCAGAAGTAGATGGGTTTCTGGAACTCTCTTGTTCTTTCCATGATCCAGCGAAGGTTTACAATCTGGGCTCTAGTTCCTCTGCCCTTGCGAAACCCAGCTTGCATGTCCGGAAGCTCCCGATCCGCATACTGCTGCAGCCTATCTTGGAATATTTTCAACATCTTGCTAGCATGCGAAATAAGTGCCATCGTGCGGTAGTTGGAACAATCTTTGGCACTGCCTTTCTTTGTAATGGGGATTTAGACTGACCTCCTCCAATCTTGTGGCCACTGCAGTGCTGTCCAAATTTGCTGACATAATGTATACAGAACGCTAACAGCGTCATGAAGAGGTTTTGAAGCAACTCAGCTGGAATGCCATCAATTCCGCTAGCTTTGTTCTTAGCAAGGCTGGCTCAGGCCCATTTAACTTCACTCTTAAGGATGCCCGGCTCGAGATCAGTAATCATAACAGTCTTATGTTGGATTTGCACATCCGGGTCCATCTTGTACAGTTCTTCTGTGTATTCTTGCTACTTCTTTATCTCTGAGGCTTTAGTGAGGTCCCTGCCTCGTATGTCCTTTATCACGCCCAGCTTTGCACTGAAGCTTCCTTTGATATCTTTGATTGTATTATACACAGCTCTTGTGTTCCTCAGTTGGCTGTTGTCCTCAACTGCTTGGTACTGTATGTTCAGGAAGGCATTCTTATCTCTCGTTGCTTTTTTGCTGCATGTCTCAAGAAGAATTTGCTTCATTGCGATTAACCAAACAGTGCTCAATTGTTTCAGGCGCATCACACCGACGGCAGTTGAGAGAAGATAGGAAGACATTTTTCCTTTGGGAATATGTGTTGCAGGTAGAGCTTCGGTGTGTAATTTAAAGAAAAATGTTTTCGTGCAACTCTAAATCGACATTTTGTGTACTCGCTTTGGTACATCGTGGCCCTTAGATCAAAGTGTAAAGCAGCGGAAGGAGCATGTTATCAATTTTCTGTATAGACTTTTGTTGCGAAACAGAATAAAAGCATTCATTTGTAATCTGGGCTGTCAAAAACCGCAGAAAAGTATAAACGTTTTTCATAAAACCTAGGAAATAGGAGCGTTCAGTATAATTAGAAACAAAGCACTAAGCTGCGAAGCAGGGTCGTGAAGCTAACTGGCATGACTGTTATAATAATCGAATGGAAACAAGCACAAAAGGAAAGAAACGGGTGAGCAACTCCCTTTTATACACAAATAAGAGAACTGAAAGAGAGTTGAATGGAAGCCTCAGTTTGCAAACCTAACCTATGTTTCGGCAAGGGGACTTGTCTACTACGGGGCAGCACAGTAACCACTGGCAGTGCTTATATATAGCAAAAGATCCTATGAACTCTGCCAGTGATGATCGCGCTGCCCAGACGCTGGCTTGGCTTACGACCTGAAGCTCCCTCTCTGTCCTTGTTCAGTTATCTTTCACACCGCATCTTCTTCTTCTCTCGTTCTAACCTGACTCATATATTGGTGCACAAATCCCAATTCCCCTCCACAAACATGCCCATGCCTGAGTAGGTTATCACGTCGGATCTGATCAAGATTTGATGGCCAAGTAAACGTCGAAAATATTCGGCAAAAGCGGTGGATGCAATCTCTTGCGTTGATGACCTACAAAGCAAAAGCACAGAGATAAGTCCAAAAATCAATACGCAGACAACAGACTCGAAAACGAACAGTAGTTTACAATAGGTAGCGAAGCATCTGAAAGGGGTTGGTATAGGGCAAGTAGTAAACAAGATTCGTACAACGAAGTGGGAGACTGAGCTGGAGCACATGGGTCTCTCTGAGCAGCGCAGCCTGCTCATCAGGGCCGGGAGGCAGCCCTAGCCATTGGAATCCCGGACTATGGAAACCACCCAGGCAATTCCGTGAACAAATTAAAGTTTACACTCTCTCTTCTGAACAATGAAACAGAAATAACTGTAAGGATAAGATGGGGATGGAGTACATTTGGCAAGTGCTCGAAGATCATGACTAGCAGCTTATCACTATCGCTCAAGAGGAAAGGATACATCAGTTGCATCACCAATGGGGCCGAAACGTGAAGGCCAACGAAAAAGGGGTTCTACTTAAAGTTAGGACAGCTTTGGAAAATAAAGTTATAGGTGTAGCGTGAAAAGATAGGAAGCTTGCAGATTCAGGCAGAGAAATAATTTGAGTTAATGACATTCCAGTGGAAGTCAACAAGAAATGGGCATGGGCAGGGCATTTATTGTAAAGAAAGGGCTATATACGCAGACAATTCTCAAAGCACTATGCCGTTGCTTGCCATACATATAAAAATAAAAACGCAGAAGGATGACTTGTCGTTTCCCCCAGAATTTATTTTACTCAAACCATGCCCTGACTAAAGGATATTTATGATAAAAGTGACTTCGACTTTCAACTAGCCTGGCTTCCGCTGTTGACACGATGTATATCGTTGCCACCCTGTTAGTTATCTTTTCTGTGAAGATAGTGTCAGCAAGCAACGGCACAGTACTACGGGAATTGTCTGCGTATATAGCCCTTTCTTTACAAAACTACGCCTAATTAATAGCTCAACAAAAACAGAACCTCAAAGCGCAATGGCTTGCATGTCCGTCTCGAACTTGAAGTGCCTGATTTGTGTCCTGCCCGTTTAAAATTAGGTTACTTTTTTTCAGCTTAGCTCCTCTCCTCTGATTACAGTAACCTGCCGGAGAACTTCGGCGACAGTCAGAATTCTTTATCTGATTTTTAATTAATATGGGTCGACTTTTTTTTTTTTAGCTGTGGATTAAATGACGGGGACGTAGGAAGTTGAAAACGTAGCCGTTAAATGCTCTGCTGTATTAATGTGTGACGTACTTATAAATTAATAAACATGCTATTCTTCTGACCCCTCTTATTGAGGAATGTCACGAGGGTCGCGATGAATCGATTAGAAAATATTGTATTTGATTCTTATTAGCTGCTGGAAGAGATTGAGAGAAATGCTGAAATCTGTAATGTTGCAATTCGCTGATATATTATTTCGGAGTTTTGTGAAATATGTCACTAGTGAGGGGATACCACTGATTGTTTCTACGATGCAAAAGTTATATTAGCGCTTAATTATGCAGTAGTTCGTAGAAGCCAGCGCATGCTTTAGACTCTAGGAATTAAAGTGCTTTAGAAAAGGCAACAAAGAGCGAAGCGGAGAAAGATGCAGCCGTAGCACCGACGGAGGACAACCGTGGTTTCAGTTGAAGTGCAAACAGCCAATTTACCCTCGGAATCGGGAGAAGTGTCAAGCGACGGGGCATGGTCTTCTTCCTCGAAAGCGACACCGAAGTTTAGGGGGTCTCATTGCGCGCATTCTCTATCCAAGTGAGCACTTAGACCGCTCAGACTCGGCCCCGATCACACGCGCGCTCAGCGACAAACTCGTGGCCCAGCGAAGAAAGAGACAGGCGGAACGGTCTCACTGATCCGATCCGGAGGCATAGCAGCCGCGTCGCTGCATAAGACACTCGCTCGGTTTCCGCGGCTCTCTCGCGCTCCTTCCTGTCCGACGAAGGCAGAAAAAAGGGATGAAGACGAGGCGGATGGAGGGAGACTGCAAGGGGTGATCGCGAGGCTACGCGCAAGCGCCAATCTCCCCAATTATCAATAGGAGCGCATTAGCGCGTCTGTAGAAGGGACCGGACTGGGATCCTTTCTCCGGCGAGCCCGTTCTTTTTCTTTTTTCTCCTTTAGCCGCTGGCTTTGATGTTGCTTCTAGGCGCCGCTGCTTCTCTGAGAGTGACCCTCCCGGATCGCCACGGAAGCGCGAAGTGGTTCTTTCCGCGAATAGCACCGAGGCAAGAACGGGCCTGCGCAAGCATCGGGAAGACAGGAAAGAAGGACAGCAAAAAGGGAGAGAGAAAAAGAAAGGAGATAAAGAAGTAAACGACGACGTCCACTTCTCTCCGTAGCGCGGGTAGATTGAGCAGCCGGCAGCTATGAGTCGGTCTAGGCGACCGGTTCGAGTCCAGGCACCGAGTCGCTGCAGCTGACAAGCGTGGATCTGCGACGCGCGGCCGGTTAGGTTCTGGACCTTTTCCAGTGTGGAACCTCCTTCGATTGGGGGTTGGAAGGGGGGGGGGAGAGGGGGGGTGCGTTGAATACAGTAGTCGAGCCGCAATCAGGCGGCCCGATTGGGACCCGCGGTGATTAGGGTGTCCCTCGGGGCTCTTCTCGTGAAAGGAAGTTGCCTTCTCGATGCGCCACTGCACGCTGCCGGCGTCCCCAGCGAGGCCTAGTCCGGTCACCGTGCGAGACGATGAATGGAGGGAGTACGGTGAGCGCGAAGTGTGCACCGCTCCGCCCTTTGCAAAGGTGCCAGGTTAGCTTTGGCGCAAATGAGCGGAGTCGTGTAAGAGCTGTTTCTTCTTTTCATTGGCCATCCTTGTCGTTGCCATCCTTGTCGGTCGTTTCGCGTGCCAAGCGCAGTCAGCGCTTTTGATTTCTAACGAACTTGCTCGCCAGCTCATTTGGATATTTTATACCATGATTTCGCTTTCGGGAGCTGGATACGGAGTGCGGGCGGAGCGAGGTTTTTGCAGACTCCGCATGAATTACGCAAGGCTTAAGATGTTAGCTTAAGTGTGGCCATGGGGGTTCGCCCTAGGCGATATTAGACTTTTTACTAAGTTTTGCGTTCTTGTGTTAAGTTAGCTCGATGACGTATGCTCCCTACTCAGCTGTTAGCAAAATAACGGGTCTAGAAATGATGTAATATATACAAATTCGTGATCTCTATGCTTCGGTTATGAGGTGAATAGAAATGTAACGAGCTCCATTAATAAATATAAAGTTAACATACTCTTATGCCTACTGTGTTTGTTGTTGACACAGATAGTTAAGGGAAAGGGGAGGGGGGTTCCAGCGGTAATTGTCTGTTTCCGACTATGGCATACCAATCCAATGAGAAGTTCAGCTGCCAGCTAACTTTATGATAGAGCCAAGCCGGACAACTGCAACGTAAATGCTCATTGCTATCAGGACCATGTTTGGATTCAACATTGTTGCAATTTATTCTCTGATCCTCACTGACAACATAAGTCTGGATAGCTCAGTATTCGTTAGCGACGTTTCTCTGGAAATCCCGTTTTAGGGACTGCAATCAATATAAAGGCGCAAATGAATAAAGAGGAACTAAAGGCCTGAGAAAAATGCACCCCATTTTAAAGGGAGGAAATTATTGTTGCTCACCCCTTCTTGAACAGCTCAGTTCCTAAATACTGACATACATAGCCTCTTTTGTATACACTCCTCTGCTGGGAAAACTTCCTCTTTAAACACATTTTGCAGCCTGTTTCTTTCTTGAGAGAGTGCAAAGTTCATGAAAGGATTTTGTGCGAGCGTAATATTTCGCCGAGTTCAAGCGCTATTTCTCGAAGTAAAATATTGCTGTTCCAGGCGCGGTGCAACGGCATCGTTTATTTACCGTCTAAAAAATCCCCTTACGCAAAAGCAAATGCGGCATTTCATGTTGTCGCAAATGCTAGGACCACGTTTCTCAGAAAATCCCACGGAAGCGCGCAAATAAATTTTCCCCGCCAACCAAACTGACCAAGGTGCGAAGGAGTGATGATGCGTCGCCTGAATTTCAAATGACCGGGTTTTCTATTGCGATATGAGAGACAGCGCGTGACAAATGAAGTGGGTGTCAAAGACGCAATGATTTATCGCTACTCGAGCGTCCAAAGCCCGTGGGAATGGGACGCCCTGTCGGTCCGGCGCACCGACTACGTCCCGAGGACGACCCACTGGGCGCATCTGGAAAGTAGCGCGCCTAATGGACCGAAGACTTTTTCTTCTCCGCCATGAAGAGGAAAGAGGAGAGACCGAATGCACACTGTGAAACGGTCATTGACTTGAGCAACTACAGTGAATGAGTTCGAACAAATTTTACGCAAGAGCCGCCGAGATATAAAAACAAGGAAAAGGAGGGAATCTGGCTTGGAGCTCTTAAACAAGAAATTAGAAAAAAAACAATGTTTCACCACGACAGAAAAAGAGTAATGCAGGGGAACTTAACGTTAGTACTAGCCGCTGCTTGAACTAATTAACCTCCTCGCTTATCCTATGCTTATCAGACATCTCTGTTTTGAGGATCATTTTGCAGCAAAAGTTGTTTAGAGCATTACATACACTAGTTGAAACTAACAGTTTACTTTAAACGGCTAGGTGTTAAAGCAACGTTTATAACAGCTAAGGGTGAGCTTAAGACCGACAACTGTGCAGTTTTGTTGAATAGATTACCCTACGCGAAATCAAATGACTCAATGTGAGCTTGAACAGCAAAGGAACAACGATTAGGGGGTGAATTGGCCACAGGAATAACTGAAAAAAATAAACATAGAACCCTCGGGTGGAGATTCAGGGCTATCCATAGAGGCTGAGATCTGAAAATCGATGAAAATATTACTGGGATAAGGAGCCACAATCTAATGTTTGTATTAGTCAGCAGTCTTGAGCATACGGGAGCTTGACGCTATTACTCAAACGTATTGATGTTGAACAAGTGAGCAAAGCAGCGGCACTCATATCCAGCGGAAATGCTGCGAGTAAAACGTATGCCATCCATGTTTGCGCCTACTAGCGCACGTGTTAGACGAAATAGACCAGCATGTAGCAAGAAATTCGCAACAAGGACAGCTTCAAATTTGTGCTGGTGCAACCGGCGGCTCTTAAAGGTTAATAGAGGCGGGGCCGTGAAATTACGCGACCGATGGGACTGAGAACTAAGAAAATGACATTACCTTAGAAAGCGGCGCTAGTATGCTGCATTAAGAGAGCTAGTTGCTGATCAACAGCTACCTTTTTAAAAGATTTATGCTATGTAAGGGGGAGCACGAACTGTAAAGAGTAATATGGAGGTTTCTAAAACGTTGAATACCTATGTTGTGCATTACAGAAAGTACCTTATGTAATTGCCTAAAGCTTTCTGAACAGCGACACTGTTCCATAAAAGGCGTGCATTGGTTTCCCTTGTTTCCTACTGTACATGTGCAAATGCAGACTTTAAACCAGGCTTGGTTGCTAAAAAGCTAAAATAAAGTAAAAGATTTGTGGTACGCAAGGTTATAATTACACTGAAAATACTGGATGCTGGTCTGTGGGAGAGCTGTGTTTTCCTATTAAATACATGAAATATGTTTCCACAACTGCCTGTGCAAACCGAGTGCAATTTCTTCGAAGAGTTCGCTAATTTTTACCGCTTCTGTATATTTCAAAGTGCCATGTCCAAAACAACTTGGAGGAGCACCAAGAATTTTAAATATTCGTACGACTGGCTTGTTAACTACAGAAAAATAATTAAACGTCTTCATACAGCGACAAACGCAAATCTACCAAAAGACCTATAGAAATTCCATTTTAAAACAGTGCGAGAATTGTGACCTCCTCCTTTCATAAGCCGACTGTGCTCTAGGTTTTATCTGTTTACTTTGTATAACTTTAAAGTTCGCGGTGTTTGAGCTGCGTATCGGCCACTAATAACTAGAGCGGAAGTAACAAAAATGCAAAATCATATACGAGTAATACAACAAATAAATGAAGGTAGCCCTGGGGTAGAAAGAAACAGAGACAAAATAAGCCAGTCGTCCGCTACAGCCTAAGGCGATCGACGGAGTAGTTTGAGAGATTAGATTTGTTCCACACTGAAGTGAAGAACAGAAAAAAAAAAAAGAGGATACTATATGGTTTGCCGCTATTTTTTTTTATTTCTTGTTTTTAATCTGCACATTTTCCTTCAACAACTCAATTCCTTATTATATGCCAATTTATACTATTTGTGAGGGTCGGCATCTTCACTAGTGGCATTGTTATGATGCTTAATCAGTGCTTCTTTCTACTGCAGAGCTCATGACAGTTGCAAAGTACGTGTGCGTTTGGTGCATGTATCGAGGGTTTTGTGCGCATTGCAGTTCTGAAACTGTAATATAGAGGTTATGCCCAACACCTAATGTCGACGCCAATTATGTCTTGTAATGAATAATAATTGAGAAAGATTGCCTTGCTAAGCTTGCCTACGATTTCGACGCTTTCAAGTGCTTTTCGTTACTGGTCTCTGTCTCTCGTATCAGATATCCTGTCACAAAGACTTCATTCTCGTAAATGTGTTCCTTATGTGATAACTGATCCAAGCGCTTTCTAAATTTAATGTGGCGTGCAGAGTTGCACCTTCTTTCCCTCGTCTCTTCTAGCCATCCTTGTTCCTTCCGAACTGCGCGTTATAGGTGTTGACTAAAATTTATACTCTTATTGCATGCTCTCATCTTTCAAAAAGAATACATACCCCGTGTTTACCCGTTGCTGCTTGAAGTTAAACACGAGCCCTGCCCTCCTGGCTAAGTCCAGTAAAACATACAACTAAAGTAGTTTGTGGATTTCCGCATAAGCTCCGTACGTGTCTTTGTTCAAAGACCTAAGGTAGGCAAGCGACACATGTACAATATACAACACCACACCGTTGTAGCCAGAGGTGCGGCAGAAAGCATGACTTGTATAACGCATGCTGCCATTTGTCCCAGTAAATTGGTTTTGATAAGTTTGATATCTGTACATATGTGTAAAATCTGCAGACTGCTCAAATGAAAATGCTCCGCTTGATGAATGGCTCCACTCTGAAGGATCGGCAACGCAACGAGAACGTTCGACGTCGACGGGACATTGCGCCGATCGTTGATAAAATACGGGAAAGTCGCCTGCGCTGATACGGACACATCCGCCGCCCAAGAGATGGAATCGTGGCAACAACTGCCCCAGACTTTAATGTAGAGGGCAAACGCCCAATTCGTCACGCGAAGATGCGCTGGCTGGACACATGGGAACACGACCTGGCCGCCATTAGGCACAACACTGGATTATCAGAATCGTCCAGGATGGAAGAGGCTGATCAAGGCCGCCGACCCCAAGCCGTGATAAGGCGTTGCTGCTGCTGCTGATGGCGACGATCTGTACATATCCACCGAAAAAAAGAAAAAAGCTACAAGGTTTGTTTGCGTGGGATAAGTACACAGCCGTAACTTTGTGGTAAAGTAGTAAAGGTGCTTGCTATGTCTAATTTTCTCATAGGAAATATTGAAGTAGGAAATATACACCCAAAGGTGTCTTCTGCGCTCACCGACGTAGCTGGTCAAACACACATTTTGTATAGGTTGTACTGAAATTGAATCTAACGAATTGTATAGGGCTTGGTTTAGCTCTTTACCATAAGGAAATGCAGGCGTTCACCTCAACTGCAAGTTTTTCGCCAGGTCTATGGTTGCATGTTAGCACCGGTTTTGTTGGAGTAATATGGGAGAGACCTTTGCCCTGCAGTTGATATAATCCGGCTAATGAGGATGATGATGAGCGTCACATGCGAAAAGAAAAAAAAAACGCTGGTGTAAGAAAAACTAGTGCGATTGTGCAACGGTTAAAAAACAAAGAGTCCCAATTCTATTTGTTCGATTTGAACTTGACCATAAGTTTCGTAGTGGGTCCTTTAAGCTCTTCATTCGGAGGTGTCTGTAAGGGTTTCTGGTCGTTTTTACTCAGCCTTATCAGTGCAGTGCATTCAAAAGCACTGCGTATTTAAAATTCGCAGCCGCCTCTCCAAACCGTTCCGTTATTTTTCTCTTGTAGAACCTTTATACGAGTATAATTGTAAGCAGGCCAACTTAACATATTCTGCTATGTGCTTTAGCTTTCTTCTCCTGTAAAGGCTGCACCGCCGTCATAGGACAATATTTGCAAAGAAGCCATAGTAAGATATCTTTCGCAAAGCAGAAACATCTAAGCGAGCGTTCCGCTACGATCGTTTTGCTTTAATGCAGGTCGCATCGAGAGCGAGAAAGCTTTAAGGTAATACATTTCTTGTGTCAACAGTTACGTTAGCGGCCAACATACGGCATACATCGAGAAACACTTTGTTTTCCCTCATGACAGCTTGTGAAGTCTCACTCGCTTGGCGATCAATACTCCGAAAAACGCAGCTAGGACGTTGTAAGTTTGTACTTTCCTACATAAGGCCCGTGTAACGAGATTTCACGCGTGTTTTATTTATTGACGCCTAGTCCATGCTGCTTTGATACAGGAAGGATAGCGCTGCCAAAGAAACATTGCATTTTTGCAGCTTGGAACACCAGTAACTTGAAGAAAAGAAGTTAAAGGAGCGATATCCGGCAATAACGTTGTAGATAGCAAAAAAATAAAGGCAGAACAAGCATCGAAGCTGCTTTTTCAATGTTTATTTCGGCAGAAAATACCAATAGAGGTTGACATTAGGGATTGAAAAAAATACAATTCACTGGAAGAGAGAGGATAAACTATGAAAAAAATAGAAGAAGGCATTGAGCACACAGAAGAAAATAAAGTTCGTGCGGCCAGAAGCGGCTCGTTCGTTCGGCAGCATGAAGTCGTAAAACCAGCTCAAGTGCAAGTAAAGGCGGCCCGGCCGTTCGGGTTCCAAAGTTTCCCGCTGCGGAATCCTTCCTTGATAGCTCGGCACAGTTCGTAGGAATGCCGAAAAGACGCTGCGGCGTGAAGGATGAAAAAGACGGAACGGGAAACGAATGCACTTTCTCCTCCCGACCGTAGCTTGCACGTGGCTGTCCAAGAGCGTACTTACTCGCACGCACGGTGGCAGTGGAAAACACACGTTAAGCGGACTCAAACCAGTTTTCCCAGGATCCTTCTCGTCTCTCCCGAGGGGTTTTGGGGAGAAGTCCACTGGCCTCCTGCTGCTTTGATGATACCCGAGTGAGACATCTTAAAACCTCACGTGCTGCGACTCTCCTCTCAAGCATGAGCGCCGTATTTCGTGTGAGAGGAGCACCGCGTCAAGGCCTGCTCTGGGGAAGGCAGTTGGCTCCCTTTCGGGTACCTGTGTGCCGCGCTAAGGGCAGTACAGATGGCGTGATCTCTCGCAAGACCTGGCGTGTGTGGGGGGGGGGGGGGGGGGGGGGGGGGCTTAAGAGGCGGGGAAGAGCAAGGGGCCTGCTGGCGGCGCGAAAGCACGTACCATTATCATTACGGCTGACTCGGCTCTGGCGCGGACAAAACGCACACCTCGGCTGCGAGAGCAGGCACGCTATTTGGCACCGTCCTGGCGTGGTGGCGTATACGTGGCGCTGGTCCGATCGTGCATGAAGGAGCGTGCGTGCCAGCACTAATTGCCGATGAGACCCGGAGAATCCTTGACTTCCTTGCGCCTCACCGCCCACTCTGCCAGGGGGGTCTCTCCTTCCTTTCCCTATTTCGAGGGCGCCATGAACTTTTAGTACGCGATGCTTGCGCCTGAGCTGGTTATTAGCGCCCCCAGAGCAGGCCTTTGACCGTGCGATGTGCACTGACGTTAAAGACGACCTCTTCTCACTTTTTACTGTACACTGAGTTGTATCTTGTTACCGATAAAAAATGTAAATCGATTTATAGGAAAGGAAAGACGCGGTATCTGTCACAGTATATGTGTGGACGCCTGAATGGCGCCTAAGGGAAGTGAGGAAGATAGGATTGATAAAAGAAATAGAGAGAGGTACCGGGCCGAAAGGCTTCCAAATGATTTCGTCTAACCAGAAATTTTTAAAGTGCACTGATAGTTACGTTTGTAACGTCACCCTTTTTCGTAAAGCCGATGCTATTACGTCGCAAGATCTTTGAGAATGCATAATGGCAATAATCCAAAATGGCTGTTTTGTGAACATTTCTCAGCACCGGGTAAGCCAAATATAAGCCCTAGCTTTATACAGAATATCTAATAAGCAAGAAAGTCAACGATGTGTGCCGAGTTTGTTTCAAACGTACTTAACGCCTGTGGACGATGCGCGCATCAAACATTGTATGTGCATTGTATCAACGTTTTCTTGCGCGCTCCGAGTTGCGGAGTCCTAGCCCCCTATTCGGGTCGGTGTAGCTCATTGGGAGAGTAGGGTAACCTTAGGCAATAAAGATCTTAGTCAATCAATCAATATCTCTGCAACACAGGCCGAACACTAGAATCTGCAGCTGTGAGAGGTCGACAAGAAGGCTAAAGAGATTAGCCGCTTTGATAAAATACAGAAACAATGAAGTACATACAAACAAAGCGGTAGATATAAAACATCAGTGTGATTTGGAGACACACAAAAGCGTAATAAACGATTTATCAATCAACCGCGAAGCATTCGATTCGCACGGGCGCGCAAATGAGGATCATTACCATGAATGCTTCAGTAGTGGAAGCTTAAGCGGAAAATGATCTGACCTGCAAACAGAGCACGAAATAGACTCCTTCTGAATTGCTTTCCTTTGGTTTCAAGAATAGCGAGTCATGAATGTGTTTTCTTAGCTCTTACTGAACGCTTCCCGCCTCCCCACTATTCAGTAGCTATTGATTTTCGCGCTGTACCAAGGAATGCTCGGAGAGAATAAACTCGGTATTATTTGGGCACAAGGTCCTTAATATATACTCGTGCAAACAAAAACAAAGACGCACTCAGCAGTGCAGTCAGAGCGGCTTGTTAGCCAGAGCGGCTAGAGCTGACGGCTAGTTTCATAAAACAAGCCGTCAGCTCTATGATTAACGTTCTTTTTTTTTTTTAGTTTTCGAGTACATATGGCAACAATAAGACGACTGACCGTTAAGTTGTGCCACTTGCGGCCAAGCAATGAACTCGCCAAGTTTTAGTCGTAGCAGTCCTTTTGTCCGAGCCAGTAATGCGTTTCTGATACGGAATAAATATTCAGGTCGTTTAAGCGGCGGCGCCCTCTTCGTTCACTCTAGAGGAATTGCTAATGAACGGACAAGCCAAAGTCTTTTACGCGTTTTGCCTTAGCCCGCTGCGCTGGCGCCATCAATATCATTTTTAGCACCGTCCTCGAGATTCCTTGAAAATGTCGCTCAGACGCCATGCTCACGGGAACTGTGCACAGCCGCCGGACTAAAGAGGGCAAAAACGACTTTATCTTTTCGCCACGCTGTTATTTAGGAAGTGCAATTTACCGCACTGTTCGTCACGTTTTTCTCTTTCCTTGCTTCCCCATTTGTGCCTTTTTTTTTTTTTTGCCCTATATAGATCGGGGAGTTTTAAGGCCCTCTTCGTTTTGCCATCCTTGGATCCTGGTGACGAGCGAGAAAGGGGCCAAGTTTCAAGGCGCCTTGTTTTTTCCCCGACCTGAATATCTGCTCACATGCGGGATCGTCTCATGGAACTCTCACCCCTTTTTGGCTTTCTGAACTGGAGTTGAAAACGAGCGATGTGAAGAGTGCGCCAACGATGAAAAGGCCTTCGACTTGAGTACGTTGCTGAGCGAAAGGCTAGAGAGATAAAGAAAAGAAATAAAGCAGAGTGGGACCAACGGCAACAAATGGCCAGCAAAAGACGCGTGGTCGTGAGGCTTTCCTCTAGATTGCGATGCCAGCGGTATCATCATCAGCGTCATCCCCCTCGTCCGTACTTCTTGCGGCCGGTCGCTAGCTTCGCTCGGGGCATCGCTTTAGCAGCCGCCTCCTTCCATCCCATCCGAAGAGTAGCGGCGGTCCTTCTTTCAGTTCTCGGCCCATCGCGCCTATATTGCTTTGCCAGTATCGCGCCGGCTGGAAGCGGCTTTTTGCCTCGGCAGGGGTGGCAAGCAAAGAACCAAGACGATGGCAGCGTCGTAAAACTTTTCTTCGCGGTTACAGAAATGGCGTGCACTTACCGTAAGAACGAAGGGCGAGGACGAAACGGCACTGGCCAGCAACAAACAACCTGCAGCAGAAGTGAACGAGGGAAGACGTGGAAAAAGTTTGAGAAGAAAGGGAGCGAGGAAGGGTAAGCTAGAAAAAAATGCGATGCTCGGGAAGCAAGGAGCGGAAATTGTTTTGCGCTTACTATTCCATAGATACTTATTATTTGATATATAATTACTACGAATATTTACATGCTTTACTAGAGCCTATATATAACTCATTGCATTGATTGATTGCTGTGCATGATGACGCTGTACAAGACCCATCTTTGCTGCCAACATGATAGACGTGCATTTTTGTAATGATAAAGATCAGACGAAAGGAAACATTAAAGAGCTCCCATGCAAAATGAGAGTACCGAGATTAAAGCACCGGCACGAGAGTTTAAAACTCTTCGTCTGTGGCTCGGTTAGAAGCGAGAACAATATATTGCATACGGCGTAACATTTGAACTGAGCTAACAATGATTTTTTTTTTTGTTCGAAGCGGTCGCACAACTGCTGAGTAATTCTGCGTAATTTATTGCAGAGAAATGCGTTTCCGTTAGCGTTTAAACAAGTAGACGCACGCACGCACGAACGAACCGTCTCTCCCTCATTCGCCCACTCACTCACTCACTCACTCAATCACTCACTCACTCACTCACTCGCTCGCTCGCTCACTCACTCACTCACTCACTCACTCACTCACTCACTCACTCACTCACTCACTCACTCACTCACTCACTCACTCATTCGCTCAATCAATCAATCAATCAATCAATTAATTATACAATCAATCAATCAAGCAAGCAATCAGTCAGTCAGTCAATCCAGCGCTTGCAGACTCATTCACGCCCCATCCCTCACATCGTGAAAAATATATATTATTTGGTTTCGAGAAGATCTTGTTTTGGGATGCACTAAGCTGCTGGGTAGAGCGCGCCTAGGTTAAATGGTATCAATATAGCTATAATAAAGATGCTCGCACTAAAGGAACACAGTAATCTGTCGTAATTCTAGCTCCCATACATAATAATATGAAGCAAATTCAAAAAAAGAAAATAAAGCACGCATTTCACGTTTTTTTAGACAAGAACTATTTCTTTAATATACACAGAGTCCTTCAATACTCTTGATGGACTTTGGTACAACCAAACTGAAAAAGTGAATGCACAATGTGAAATCAATGGAAAGAGCCATTCCTTGTTGGACATGAAAGAGGATGGAACAGGTGGCAGTTTGGGGACAAATTTGTGAAATTTGAGATCAATTCTACTGTCATTAGCTTTATTTCGAGATAACTTCTTCGAATGTATATTTCCATTCTTACGCGATTGCGAGGCCTTCATTGGTATTCGAACCCTTTCGTTTCTGCGTCCTCTAGCCCGCTTCAGATGGACGAGTTCCATTATTTAGGTATCTCACGAAGAAAACGTGCCCTGAAAATAAGAATGAGTACTTAATGAGGATTCTTTATGCTTGAAGTCGGTACACAAATAAAGAAAGCAAGAATTAAAAGATGAAACGAGTAAAGAAAACAAAGCGAGGGAAGAAAAATATAGCCTACCACAGTCCTTTGACATCTCAGTGATCTTGCCTGGTCAATATGCACAATCTGTCAGCTTGCACAACGAATATAACAAAACGAGAATGCCATTCATACGCAGAAACCCTTTAGTTCTGTTACATGTTATAAATGGCGGTCTTTGGAACAAAGCACCAAAAAAAAAAAAGAAAAGAGCAACCAGTGAAAGCTTGAGTAATTATTGAAGCTTGAAAGAACATGAATTATGAAATCTATACTACACGTTAATAATTAATCTTGTGAGAAGCACGAATCCGAATCCGTGTTCTGCCTCGCTGCTCTCTATAAAATTCCTTTATGAGCTGCTGCACGCGAAAGAGGCAAGAAAAAATTATTCGTTTTGTGAAACGCATAATATATTGTTGGCAAGAGATAAAAAAAAAAATCCGAGGTGTTTAACCGGCCTTTTCTCAAGTAGAGTAGCGACGCATTTTAATTACAGTGATTCTGGAAAATTCCGGGCGGACCACCGACGCTCACGTAATGATTTCAGAGGACTCCACTTGCAAGCACTAAGTACCGCGGAGGCGCTTAGCTTTTCTAAATATTCGCTGTGACAAAGCGGAAAGCAATTGTTATTAAAAATAGTGTCAGAACAGAGCAGTAAGAACGATGTTCTAGCAAAGGATCCTCGCAAAGCTTCTTGTTCCACATAAAAAGCAGAAAGTGTATCCACAGCGCTTAAGAATAATAAAAGCCTTATCCGAGGACACTTGTCTGGTCGTTTTGATCAGCTTTACTTTTCAAAACTGACGCTTCGTATTTCATTAAAGCGGCAGCATACGCAGTAAAATAAATTAAGCTGTGAGACTCAACAGGCGTTGTGCTTGAACGCATTCAACTTTTCCTTCGATACAAAGGGGAGCTAAGCGTGCAACACGAGATTAACGCATCAACTCCCAATGCAGCAGATCATGCACGAGAACGATAAACGTTGCCTGGGCGCTTGTTCTGTGAACAGCTTCGCATAATTACATAGGTTTGCGAGAAAAATTAAAAAGAGAGTATTAAAAAGCGCGCGCGAAGACAACGTATTTCATCCGGCAGACACAAAGGACTTGGCGCGAAAGACACGAGACGGGAGTTAATCAAAGCGCAATTAGTGTCCCGATGAAGCGCGGAAAAGAAAGCGCTATGGCAACGAGGCGCATCATACGCCGTTCACAGGAGTATTAATGAGCGTCTTCAAAGGGGCGCGACCGCTCCGAGGCTGACGACGACGCCTCGCTGCATCTAATTGAGACAGCGGATGGGATTTGATTGCAACCCTTGCATCGTAGGTAAAGGAAGAAACAAGGCACATAGGTAAATGTAAACACTATATGACACAATTTCACTTCACGGCACAATAACATACAATAGCAGTCAATTGACTAAAGGCGTATTACAATGGGGTCTAGTTCTAAATTAATTTAGCAGCACAAAATCCGTCGTCGCGGTGTAGTCGCAGCTCAAGATTTTAATTACACCTTCCATTCAAACATTCTCTTCAGTTTTGCGGTGCATAGAAACTTGCTCCGGTTCCGCATTGATACACCCCGGCATGCTGATGTGGAAAAAAAAAAAAACGCTTATAGCCACCGACGACACACGATAGGCTAGTATGAAGGTCTAAGGATGAAAAGGGGTCTAATGTGAGTCTTAATGTCGTTGTAGTCTATTTGATTCTTATTACATCAGGAAGGGCGGGAAGTAACGCAAGTTTCCCGGGAAAAGTACAGACACGTTGAGAAAAGGCAACCACAATGACGGTACGAAAGGAAGCAAAAGAAAGCTTCCACGCTCATTTACCACTTACGTGCTTTCTTTCCTAATTCACCAAGTGGCGTAGAGACATGATGGAGACAAATAACAGCGCACATAGCATCACAAGGGAAGGATATACAAGGCATACAGCACTGTGTACCGGATTTTGTTTCGTTCTATTCTGTACGCTGTTTTTTTTTCCCCCTCTCATCATGGATTAGCCGGCTAGCCTACCATTTTGCTAGCGTAGATAAGCATTTAAGGCACCGCCAAGCGCATGTGCCTCCGTTGTCGATTCAATTAACCCAAGTGCGCTCCTCTTTTTCGGGGATTCCAGCCGCTTTCAGAACAACCTCTATCAGAGCATTTTTATAACTATCTTTAGTAAGCACATTCAGGAATCGTGTAAGTGCAGTGTTGCACGGATCCGTGACACAATATCCTATCGAATGTGGCGAGAGGTCAGTGCTGTCTAGTATGGTACTCAGTTTCTAAAACAGCGGATTTTTTTTTCGAAAAGTAAGAAGCCCCCAATATTCACACACACAAAACAAAAGAAACTCATTCACGGTGCAGTCTTTAGGGAACATGTAATGACTACGACATTCTAGCAAAATGAGCTCCTCCATTCATCCAGGAAAGCAGGTACAGGGGGAAATGCTTAATATGCATGAACAACGAAAGAAATGAAATAAAAAAGCACAGGACTCGAAACGTGGTATCCTAGTGCCAGAACGTGGCTTGACCACTAATAGCTGGAGTGCGCGATGAGTTCTGTTATATAGATCGCGCAAGCTATGGGGCTGCCACTGATGAGCTCATAGCAGAAAAGCTTGCGCAGTATATACGGGGCCGCAGACGCTTCGCCTTCTTTACCCGCCCTCCCTTTGCCACAATGGATGCAGGCCCGAAGCACGCCGAGGTTAGGTTATCTCTACAGCAAGCCTGTTTCTGGAGGCATTAGGCAAAGCGGCGCCGTAAAGGATACGATGGGAAGAGGTGAGAGAGTAGCAAATCAGATGCGCCTAATCAACTTACTAATACGGATTGCGGCGCTCCGAGAGAAAGGAGGAGGGAATAGGGGAGAAGGGCAAGGTGAGAGGACCGAGCTAGCGACAAGACACAAATCGGCAATACTAGAGGCAGGTATAGTAGCGTGGGTCGCTACGGGCGTGGCAAACCGCTGCCGTCGGAGACGGCCGCCCACGCACCTGCATTAGCGGGCCAGCAATCGCGAATGCCCAGTTGCTCTTACGGCATGGGACGCCGGCAAAGAAAAAAGAGCACGGTGCAATCAGCTGAGGGCTTCTCGGAGGCAATTAAGTGTGCGCCCGCGAAGAGGGCACGAATGTAACGCAGTTTAGCGCGCAGAGACTTGCGGCCCGCTTACGCTCAGTAAGAGGAGCGCGCAGCCGGCGACGCTTCCAGACGAGTCGGTTCTCGTTGAGGACATGGCTGATGTTGCGTGAAACTCGATTAGTTTGCCGGCGATTGAGCCGCCATTTCTCGGGCTTGTGGAGCTTGTGGTGGTTTGGGGGTTTTCCCTTTTCTTTCTTTCTCTCCATTCATCAGGTTCTAAGGTGTATGCGATAGAGTCCTGATTGTGCACAGGCTTCTTTTGGAACCGCAATGGGCGAGAAATGCTAATTCTCTGCGATGCCCAATTAGAGGCCCGCAGCATGAGGTTGTGCACTGATGTTCACGGGTATTTGAGCACTCTGATGACGATCTGCTGCGTCAAGGCAAGACCACACATGCGTACTGTGGCCATAGCTTGAAGTCCGCAGGATGTCGTCCTGTGCCTGAACCTTGTAGAGAGAGCTGGGGTTATTATCTGGCTTCCTAATTTTACTTCGCGCATGCCTGGTCCCCACGATAGTGGAGGTCTTCGATTTCATGAGACACCGAAAAGACCGATGTGCGTTTTAGTGTGCGTGGAAAAGGGCGCAGGGGCTTTGCCGTAAATCGAAGTATGCTAGCTGTTTCAGCACCAGTTTTAAGTTCATCGCGTATTCTGAAATGTCCAATAATTATATAATTATGCGTATCATCCCCATAGCATAGAACCATCAGAATTGTTAATAGACTGATGTAACAGGGACGCTCCATCATGAGGGGTGAACTTCGGCATCAAGGAAGTTTTAAGAAACGGGAAGCGTCAGACAACTTTGAGGAATCATTTTTTTTCACGATTTTAAAATGGCTATAAGGAAAAAAAAGCGTTGTTCGAGAATTGTTGGTGCAGTTAAGGGATCTTTCGGCTACGGTATGGTGCATCGCTGAGGTAGAAACTAGCAGTTTTCAGCAACCTCAGCGGCACATTTGGACGACATAAATGTTCCAGGGGAACTTATGTCGAACGAGTAGCATGGCCTCACTTGTAGCTATTACAATAAAGGTTTCTTTCAGAACTTGCATCCCCTTTGAGACCCAAGAGCTAAGAACTCGGCATCCGTGATGCATTCAAGAATTGCCGTGAAAATCTGTGAAAATCAGCGAAGGGCATAAATTGTTATTTTTTGGCTAATGGTTAATAGTAGATTTTCACCTGATATGGTACATTTATTAATTCAGGAATGCCAGCAGTCCTATCTTTAACCAGCTCCCAATGTCACACTTAGTTTATAATTTGGCTGGCGACTTGTACAGCGACGTTCGGCAGATTCTGTTCATTAATTCTTGCAGCCAGAGACACTTTATAAATGGCTAATTTGCGAATATGTTTTCACCTTTGAAACAACATTATGTTTTGCTCTTTGATAGTAGCTGTGTAAACGTGCGGAAATAAACGTGTCCTTTTTCCTTACATCAGGGCAACGCGTACAATGAACAGTCCTGCTTTTAATACTGGCCCGCTTGTCATTTCATCATCAGTGTTGTCTTCGCAGACTAAGAGCAACTCGGGGCGTCGTCTGTCCTCCTTACAGTTCGCAACTTTGCTTGACCAAAGTTTGCGAGCCGTCGGTGCGTGTTTGTCGGTCCGGCGGGGGTTTGTATACCTGCAAGAGTGCGAAAGAGCCCGTGTAATTATTTGCGCTTTCCACAGTTCCAGAACTTTCTTATCGTCTTTACACTCATTTCTCGGGGGTTTCTGCTAATAGAGTGGCTACTTAATTAAGTCCGCACAGCACTCATGGTCTGGGTGCAGGGAACAATGCGTTCTTAACGCCGTATGGCGGCGACTGTTTGTACAGCACTGCGCGCAGGAGGTGCATGGAGAGATGTGGCGCTATTCTTCCTCGTTCGAACTTTCGGCTCGAATCACATCGGTAAACAGCAGCGTTACGCAAAGCTGTAGAACTGCTGCAGCGGAGCTGGAACGC
The DNA here is from genome assembly GCF_055883805.1 of Amblyomma maculatum. NCBI lineage: Eukaryota > Metazoa > Arthropoda > Arachnida > Ixodida > Ixodidae > Amblyomma > Amblyomma maculatum. The sequence continues at coordinate 200,006,658 of NC_139347.1, read as the reverse complement.
GCTTTCGTGACTGTCGATGATAGGATTAGCAGGCGACGGACCATTTGTACGCGTACCACTTCCAATGAAGCTCGCGGATGGAGATTTGCTTTGGCGATACAACCGTCACGTTGGCGGAACAGAGGAAAGGTTAAGTATCCTCGTCCTCAGCGTCCTCAGTCTAACTCGGGAAGTACGATCTTGAAGAAATACGGTTATTGCTATACACGTCTAATCTTCGTTAAAACGCCGAGGGTTTAGTGTTCTTTGTGTCCGTGTTTTTACCGCTACAAAATGATTCCAACGTCTAATCTGTAGCGAAAATTTTTATTTAAGATCAAACTACGATGTTCATTTCGCATGTGTCCCACAAAGCTCCTCAGCGCCCCATTGCACTTTCCTCCTCGCCATGCGAGGGACGGGCGCTTTGCTGTACTGTGAGCTTGTGGATTGGCGGCCCTCAAAGGCGGCTGGCACTATTCCCGTGATGTCGTGCCCTTGCAACACGAATGTAAGCTTTATGTACTTGTTGCTGATTCCATTTTCCTCTTTCCTCGTTTCCTTTTAAGCCCCTCTTCCCTTTACCAAAGTGGAGGGTAGACAACAGGCACCCTTTTCAAGCTGACCACTCTGTCTTTCTATTTCGTTGCCCCGCGCGAGCGAAGAATATAAAAGCACTGCAAAAATAAATGAACTATCTGTAAACTCACGTGCAGCGGTAGTGGAAACGCAGTAGTCTGTTTTATATTTCTTTGTCTTTTTCCAAGAAGTGACTAGGACTGCAATGTCACTTCGAAGTCTGCGACAACCTTTCTCTCAGCCTGGATTGCTAAAGCTACACGTGCTTTTATAGCATGACAAAATCGTATCCACCATCAACTTAAACATGGCGAGAAAAGGGTATATGATAGAGCACGGCCAGTCTCGAGGCACGCGTGCGCGCTTTGTTACGGCCCCTCCACTCGCCCACCGAACAAGGAAAATTTTCAGCGCCTCGCGCCTCCGCTCGTCGTGTGAGGGCGCGACGGACCTGCCCAGGCAGGGGCTTTAGCCCAGGCTAGCTGCCCCCCGTGCTGCCGTCGTAACACCAGAACCTCGTGGAATTGCAGCCGGACGTGGGGCTGCAGCATGCATTTTTTTTTTTTCGAGCCGCAGTAGATCAAGGAGAGCACGTAGCCAAGCCAATCGCTGTCATTGGGTGCCTGCACTCTGCTTGTCACTACCAGCAATTAGCGTGATCCAGTTTTTTAACTTCTCGAGAGCCAAGTCAGAAGTGTTATCATAAGCCGGACCTCTTCGCGCTTTTGAACAGACTTTCTTTAAACTGTGAAGCTGTTGCCCTAGAGAAATATTAGTGGGGTGCATCAGGCAACAATAGAGCAGCAACTTGAATGGTCAGCTCTTCTCAGATGCCCAGAAGGAACGTGCACTTAATTGCTGAGAAATTCATACGAATTCTCCTCATTAATTATACGAAAGTGGTCCCTGAAAAAAAATTGATAAGTCATCGATATATGTTCACAAGCCTTCAAGAAAACATTTTCAGGTCTAACGTTTCTTGAGTTAGTTTTTCTTTTTCTTGTGTGAAAGGTTCTATAGCAAAGTATTCTTTTGTGCAAAAAAAAAAGCGTATTTCCTTATTCACAGCTTTTTTTACGTGAGAGGCGCGAATCGATAACTTAATAAGGGTGTTTGCTATTTAAGAGTGTTAATGAACCAATGGTGTTTCATAATTTACATCATTTTATACAAGCCGACATACAGTGCCAGGTATCATTGATGAACATTATTGTGATAAATTTTGTTACTGCAATCAAGACATATGCCGAAGGTTTTGATCTTTGTTATTTAGTTCGAACTTTTACAGTGTAGCGATGCGCAGCTACAGCCTTGCGTAGCGGTTAATGCTGAGAATCCGGTCCCTATATACGAGCGTGCCCGCACGCCCGCACACATCCCATTTAGTGCGCAACACGCAAAATGGCATTTTTAAATTTCGACGGACGGCGATAGATGTTGCATTTGAGTTCTTCAGTTACTGGGACCGAGAAATTAGCGAGCTGTGGTGCTTGTCCTGTCATTTCACAGCTTGCCAGGGAAGCAGCTCGTAATAGGCTGGCTTCCGGATACTAAGCCAAGGTTATAATATTTCTGCACGTCTGCTCTCTCATGCCGGGAAATTGTAACGAGCCCAAAAAACCTTTCAAACTCGATGCTGCAGCGCCCGCGCGAATGCATTCCGAAGCGCGAGTGGCGGCGGTGCAGGTTAGGGTGCCGGTCAGTCCCTAGTGGATGGATTGATGGAATATAGGAGCGTCTTCTTTGAAACGGGGTGGTAGCAGTAGCTATCTTGCTCATTTTTCTCCCTATATCCTAATTATTGATTTAGAATGGTTAACTAAACCATCATTCTTTTTATTAAATTTTGTTCCTACATTACTAACATTATGTCACTTATTCTCTGCTTTTAAGCCACCAATCTTCCAGTCGTTTTTTGCTGGATTCCACCGCCGGTTTATTCACCCGGCCACTGTTATCTCTAAACCCCAGAGCTTCAGGAACAGTGATTGCGCCTGCACCAACTTCCGGATGGATACCATTACATTCGAGTATAATATGGTCAATTGTTTTACTGGAGTTTCCACATACAGCACATGCGTCATCTCCATTGTTAAATTTCTTTTTGTAGCTGCATGTTCTAAGGCACCCTGATCTAGCTTCAAAAAGTAGGGCACTGCCTCTTGAGTTATCAAAGAAATCTTCCTTCCTGATCTGCATTTTCCACTTTCGGTATAATTCCACGTTTCTTTTCCATCGAATTTATCCAATTTTTACCTTCTGTGTTTTTCACCTGTTGCTTAATGCTCTTTATTTCTCCGTCCTTGTTACTAGCATACTTACTAGTTAGTTTCCTAGTTCTTTTCCTCCATTGTTAGTCAACGCTTTTTAGGTACAGGTATTTAAATACTTTAGCTGCCCATCTGTTACTGTCCAATTTCCTCAGGCGTTCCTCATATAATATTTTACTTTGAGCTTCCCGTACTTCGAAAGATGCCCAGCCCATATCTCCCTGTACCTCCTCATTTGTAGTTTTGCCGTGGGCACCTAGTGCTAATCGTCCAACGGATCTCTGATTTGTTTCTAATGTCGACTGTACCTCTGATTTTAGGAACAAAACCGCATTTCCGAAGGTAAGTCCAGGCACCATAATTCCTTTCCAAATACCCCTCAAAACCTCATACCTATTGTATCCCCACAATGCCTTATGCTTCATTATCCCGGCATTCCTTCGCTCTTTGGCCTTAAGAGATTGCTCATGCTTTCCAATGTATGCCAATCCTGTTTACTCATACCCCCAGATATTTATATTCTGCTACTCTAGGTATTTCAAGGCCTTGTATTTTAAGACCCTGATCAGTTGAGCCGTTGAAAATCATCAGACCCGACTTAAAGGTCCCCTGAAAGGGGTCACAAAGAAGGGTAAACAACGCCATAACACTGATAGTTATGATGATGGGTGGTTACCCATCATTCTCCCGCAAAAATTTTCGATCTAGCTTCTGCAACACCAGAGATATCGGCGATTAAAAATGACCCTTCCAATTTTCCCTCTCAACTCGTACGCCGAAGGGAGCCATAAAAAAGCAAAAAATACAAGCAAGTTCAAAGCTCCGCCCAGACATACGTAACTTCGACGAACTTCCCTAGTAGGCGCGTACTCGCCTACTCGCGGCAACCCGTCCTCGCTCGCACACGCCTGAGGAGTTGGCCAGTTCGCGCAGCGACGGTTAGTGCAACCGCGAACCCGTGGTTATCCTATGTTACACGGCGGACCAAAACCATGGTTGCACCACTAACCGCGGTTACCGCAAACCGAGCTTGACGACCTCGGTTTGCGTCGTTAACCGAGGTTATGACGGCGTCTGTTGACGGAAGCTACTCGTCGGCGCCCGAGTGCGCGAAACGTACGAGCGGGTCTGCTTCACAAAGTTATTCATTTGCCCACTGTATCACGTTTAAAGATCGATGCATAGATTATGGTGCCACCCGACGTCTTCGATTACGGCCGACAGCTCAGCGACTGCGTACTGAAGCCTTGTCTTGCCTACAGTATCGTTTGAACGGCTTGTTGCTGAGCAGAGCGTCAAAAAATACGCGGCCTTAGCTATGAAAGTACACGAGTTTGCAACGCTTGCAGCACGGGATGCCGCCGAGCAGGCTGAGGTACGTTACACAATTACCGTGGGGGTGGAACGTGCGAGCGCGGCGAACGTCGGCGCCGTGCGTGACCGTCCCTAGTCGTCGCTAGGCCTACATTGTTTCGCTTCGAATCCGCGGCGGTCGACGCTTTGGAACATGGTCAATGCTGTCTTAAATCGTTTACTTATGAAACTGCCTTATAGTGATTCCTATCCTGCCATAGTAAAATAATTATAGGATTAACTCTGCCGACGCATTAATCGCAGAGCTAGTACGAGCAGATCGGATCAGCCGAAATGCACCAGCGGTGGCTGGCTTGAGCAGAAACTAGCTTGTATCACGGCTATCGCTCTTACCAGCAATTTGCTGCTGGTCAGCGATCCTCACGAGTGCTTCATACTTGATATTCGGCTCAGTATTCCAGACACCAACAAATTTTAGCACGCTTTATTTCGGACATCGGTGCTAACGATCCGCCGTGTCGTTCGCGAACGGTATGCGGGAGGAGGGGCCACAGCGGCGGTGTTTACGGCGGTCGAGGAGGTGCTGCCATCGTACGGTGCTTGACCGTGCTGTTGACGCCTCGTCGGACGACACTCCTTGTACTCCTGAAATCACGTTATATAAATAAGATATTTGTAAATGCAGCTTCGTTCTGCCGATCCCTGTGTCGCTTCGGTTGTTGCACTTAATGGGCAATGGCCACCTGACCGATAAGGGCGGCGGGCTTTGTACCAGCCCGCACAGAGTTCGAGCAGCGCACGAGCAGACGACTTTCGCAGCTACCGGAAGTGTGTCCGTAACGTCATGGTTGCAGTGACTGCAGCGAATGGCAGCTTCTAGCAAGCCTTGCCAGTCAACAGACCCGTGACGTCACGGAAGTAGGAAATAGTTCTATGCGACACCGCCAAGCAACATTCTCTCTGCCCGCGAATTTCAAAAAACGCTGTTTTTAAAAATTAATAATAAATCGCTGGCTTTGTTCCAAGGAGTTATACTTTGCGTTAATGCTCAAAAGGATGTGTTCTACACACTGAACACGTTTATCAGTGGTTTCTTGAGGGCCGTTTCCGTGGACCTTTAACTGCGCTGAAACGGAAGCCTAGAGCGTCCTCTTCGTCTCCGCAATACTTAACTAGAGTTTGCAATTCTTCCAGACTCTCAGCTAGCAGCACAATATCGTCTGCATACATCAAACCGTTGAGGCGCTGCTCTACCGCCTTTCCACCTAATCTATATGACAGGTTAAAACCTAGATTACTGTCTTGTATCCTCCGTTCCAGGTTTATCATATAAAGCATGAACAGCACCGGTGATAGAGGGCAGCCTTGTCTTAATCCTTTGCATACTTTGACATCCTCCGTACTTCTTATCCCTTCCCACGTAATTTCTACTTTGTTATCTTGGTATATTTCCTGCAGGAACTCTATTATCTCATAACCGATACCTTCTTCTTTTAATATGTTCCACAGGAGTTCCCTGCTTAAATTGTCGTACGCCCCGTTTATGTCCAGGAAGGCCAAATACAAAGGTCTATTTTCCACTCTAGATATTTCGATGCATTGGGTAAGCACGAACAGGCTATCATCTAAGCGCCTACCATTTCTACCTTATCTCAGAACCGATACCGAACCGAGTGCAGGTCAGGATGCAGTGCCCTCATCCAAGCTGCCGCCACAGGTAGCAACACCCCTGCGCAGGCCGTACGAAGAGCGCGCGGACTGAAGTCCGGCCGTGGATAGAGGTGCAGACCAAAAGGATGACAAAACAACCCAGAGCAAGAATAAAGGCTCCCGTCCGCTATGAAGTTCCTAGACGCCCTGGAGTGTGAGCTCAGCGTCTTCTTCAGTAGCCATGACAGTGTAATTTCAAAACAGTGAAGTACTGGTTGATTGGTTGGTTTGTGGGGTTTAACGTCCCAAGGCGACTCAGGCTATGAGAGACGCCGTAGTGGAGGACTCTGAAAATTTCGACCACCTGGGGTACTTCAACATGCACTGACATCGCACAGCACAGTGAAGTATTGGAAGTACTATGATAGTCTTTTGCTTCGTCTGTGAAAGTACGGGGCTACAGCTTCAATGGTACCCGTTTGCATGCTAACTCTGCTGGAGGATCCTCCTTAGCGTTATAAGCACTTCGTTGCGCGCTTAATAACAAATTTGTTCCTCTATCAGCGCAGGCATACTAATTAGTACGCCACCATGCGACGTGAAAGACCACCCAAAATAGGTGTAAAGCTCCACTTCAACCAAGCTGCGCGGAAGTTCCTGCATGGAAGTTTTGCACGGCTTGGTTCTATTTGTCCTGAAACGCTGGATTTCTATCCCAACTTGCGATCTTAAAGGCAAATCCCGAATTCGCAGCGCCCACTCGGCCATTTGATGCGGCCTCATGGCGTCACGCAGCCCGATTATCGGTCAATCACCTGTCCAGCTGCTACCATTTGACAGAGTCTTGATTTCTCGTTACCAACGCAGAGAGAGCAGATGCTGGATTTCCTGGAAAAGGGGCATTTAACGTTGTCTCGTTCAAAGGAACGCTAAGTGCCTGTATTATTGTTTAGTGGTCAGCTGCCTTTGTAACCCTTGCGGGGCGGGAAATATAGGACCGCTTTGTCTCGCTATGATACGGAAGTAGTAGAGAGGACAATGACGGTGCATTTATTTATTATGAAATAAATGCACCGTCATTGTCTTCTCTACTGACATCGTTATCATTATCACTAAATTCAGCTAACTTCCGTATCATCATCATCATCATCATCATCATCATGATACGGAAGTTACCCTTGTTTAGCGTGAGGACGATAGCAGCGATGAAAATTACTATAGTAGCGATTGCAATGGCGCTGAATTTTGTGATAATGATAACGATGTCAGTAGCGAGAACAATGACGTTGCATTTATTTCATAATAATGATTATGATAGTAGGGACGAAAATGACGATTCAATTGGCGAAACCAGTCCTGTAAAGTGGCTTTCGCCATTCCGCTCTGAAGCCGATTCAACGTAGTCTTGCATTTTTTTCATGATGTACGTTCTCTAATCCCACAAGGTTCCTAACGACTGTTTATTTGGTGGCCATTTACAGCTAAGCATAATCCGCCGTAATAAGCACGCATAGAGCGGAGGCTATCTCTGCCGGGTCTCTGGTAGGAGAAGCGTATGACGAGGGGCAGAGCATGTTGAGCAGCGCTTGACGAGAACCGCCGGTCTCGCTTTCTCAATATCATCGCCGTTTGTCTGCTGAACACTAGTTTGCAGGTTCGGCATCCCATTCCCATCGACGCGAAACGTCTAGACACGCCAACTATTTCGTGTACGTTTACGGTGCCCAGGTGGTCAAAATCGTCCGTATAGCTTCTGCTAAGGAGCGCTTTTAAGTAGGACACAATGTTGATTTTGTGCGACAATACTTAATAATCAACTAACCTAAGAACATTTCCCATGCGCGACTGTACGATGAGAAGGGTACGGAAGGAGAGAAAGAATAAGATTCGACGGAAACTACTTCCACGTACGGAGCCTCACAGTTAAGCCCGAACCGACACAGCACCAGATGGAGGAACACTACAGCCACGTACTTCTTTCTTTCCGTTAAGGCACACCCTGCGCTTAGCACCCGCTCTCGTACCGCGCGCTCGGGGAAAAATTATTTGCTTCGTGAAGGGCTGACCGAGGAGCGGAGCGCCGGGTTTACTCCAAGCGGCAGCAGTAAGGAAAAAAACTATAAAGATTGAAAAGAAAGGGTTTGCCTGAGAGTTGGGCCTGAGCACGCATCGCGAAAGGAACGGTCTGGAGAGGCAGTGGCGTGCGGCGCGTACTCGCGGTCGTAAAGAGGGGCTCGTAACAATTTTACGAATCTCGGGCCGGAGAACGCAAGAAGATGGGAGAGCAAAGGGAGTGCGGCAGGAGTGAAAGGAGATAAATCTGCATTAGAATCGAAAAGAAGGGGCGAATCCCTGGGCTGAAAGGAAAGATTACTGCGGCGGAACAGCGCCAGTCCGCAGAAACACAATGGACGACGGACTCTCGCCGAGAAATGGTGCCTCCCCGTGTGCAGACTTCGCCTCTCGCCAGGCGCTCTCTGCACTTGCCTCGCTCCTAGCGTTTTGTTTTGATTGTGCAGTCTTGCCACCATCGTCATCATCATCATCACAAAAACGGATAGCAAAGGCCCTGCGAGAAGCGGGAAGTTGTATAAATGCAGCCGGCCTCAATTAAGTAGCCGCAAAGGGGAGTCTGATATTCGGCTAGAGTACATTATAGCTGGGGCTTAAGGAGAGTGCTTGCGTGGGCTGGTTCCTACTTGGCTAAGAGAAATTGAAGACTGCGAGAATAGGAAGTCTCTGTCATTTGCCGTCCATTGATCGCGCTGCTGAATTTCATTCACCTTAATTCTGTCCTTTAGGGTCCCCGGTGCCTTGACTTGCATTTCATGAGCGGAATGGATATTGAAATAAGTAACGTAAACTGTTTTAATTAGCTGAACACTGTTCCATTCACAAGGGTATATAAACATTATAAAAATTGCAGAGAACCGCCCTTTCAGATACTATGCTTTCGTTAATTTACGGGAGCAGTCCATTGCGAACCAATGGTGTGCTTCACTGCAGGACAGTTAATGGGGCCTCACGCAAGGAAGGTCAGGCTTAATTGACGCTTGCGATATTTAACATCTTGAAGCGACATGGAGAGCTACGAGGAACGATGTAGTAGCGGCCCCAGAATTTAATTAAATTTTAATGTACGATAGCTTTTCGAAATGAGATTTTGCATTTCGCTTGCATCGAAATACGGCCGCCGCAGCTGGGATGCGATTATTGAACTTTGCGATTAGCAACCGAACACTGGCATCACTGAGCACTCAATGCGATTTGGGCAATTCTGACGTCTCATTCCTTGCGATGCATGGCCCGAAAGCCAATACTTCGTCACGTTTCACTGCCCTGCATATATGAAATGATGTTTTTGTAAGATGTACAGAGCCAGTATTATGCACTTTGACTTTGTTTGACGTCATGGGGGCATTCCTGTAGGACGGTGAACAACTCTGGGGCATGGCGGCCAGCAGCGGTAACTCGCACCGTACACATGCTAACCACAGCAGCAGGGCTGCCATTGGCGACGCGAACTGTGGACGAGATGCTGGCGTAAGGATTTTCTTGAGGCGATGGCGAAATAAGGAGCTGATAACGGACAGTTGGGCGCAGATATCTATCAGAGCATAAACTGGAACTCCATCCACAAGGACATCGATGCAGTTATTGTGTGGTGCAGGGGTCAGCGGAGGTCTTTCGGTCCGGGTCACAAATGAAGCGTCACCTCCAGGAGCTGCGTTAGCTAGTTTTACGGTAAGTGGGCGGGAAAGGATGGTGAACTGCGGGGAGGAAGAAGAGAACGCGAGCGTCGGGCTTGCGGGGATGGCGAACGATTGCCAAAATGAACAGTTTCACCGGGGCCACACGGGTCTGGTCGGGGTGAGATGAGGAATAACGAGAGGCATAGTTTCTGCGACGGTCGAAGTAGGTTAATTGACGAGATGGCGTGTAGCAATCACTGCGGAAGTGACAGGAAATGTGGCCAACGCATGAACAAGTAAATCAGATGAGACGATTGTCAGGGGTACACCATTCATTCCGATTTCGGTACCGATATGGCGTTGAGAAACCGGTGTTGGAGAAAGCACCCGAAATCGCTGGAGGGGCAGGTCCGGAATCCACGGTGTCGGCGACGCGGCCGGAAGGCATACCCAATTCGCAAACTCGTGGCGAGCAACAGCCTGAATTAATGACATAGTAGCCAGGGTGTTTTCCGGCGTATGCAACAGCGAGGTTGTGTGTGCCATTGTCTCAAGTTCTTGACAGACGATTTGGGTCAAAGTACTGTCGTTGGTAGGCGATCGAGGTTTCAGAAGATCAACACAGTAGGAGCTAGCAACCGTGTTCGGCAGCTGGTCGAAACGGTGAGAAACGCGCCTCAGTTTCGCTTGCTCGAAACATCGGCACACCTACCGCACAGGGTCCACGCTGGAACAATCCTTGCACAACAGCAGGTTGAAGGCATCGTTGGCAATGCCTTTTAGTATGTGACGAACTTTATCTGCCTCAGACATGGTTTGGTCGACATTGCGGCAAAGGGACAGGACGTCCTGGATGTAAGTGAGATACGACTCTGTGAATCTTGGGGCGCGAGAGGCGAGCTCTTTCATAGCGGCGAGTTGGCGGCAATAGGCTTTCCGAACAGATCGTGGAACTTCTGCTTGCAGACATCCCATGATGTCAGGTCATATCTTCATGAGTTTCAAGCCACACCCGTGCGGTCCCAGTCAGGTAGAAGATGACATTCGCGAGCATGAATCTAGGATTCCACCTGTTGTGCTTGCTGACGCGTCCGTATAAGGCCAGCCGTCTACATCAACGTCGTCGGTTCCGCAGAAGATTCCGGGGTCACGGGGGTTGGCCATGACGACAGCAGGTGCAGCTGACGTTGATGGTGCAGTTTCTGTAGACATTGTGGTGGTACTGACATGGCAGCCGCTGGGGAGATCCAGCTTGTTACAAGGGATCGAATGGATTTACCTCCACCAAGAGATGCACGGGGAAGATTGACAAGCGATAGCAGTCCGTACAACTGAAATTGATGGCAGCTCAGATCTCTCCAACCTCAGCGTCGTCGTCTTTTGGCAGTCTGTCACACTTCATCGTCCTCTGGAGCACGACTAGCGAATACCGCTAATAACAACATGGACGCTTATGTGTTAATACCATGGAACATGTTTTAACCACAGCTATTTTCTTTTGGTGAAACTGTATTGCGCAGCGCTTCCTGTGATTATAAAGCCAAGTCTAATTTGCTTAACAGCTCACATCCTTAGGGTGAGCTCAAAGGTATTTACAATAAAAACGATGGGAACGCTGCTATTCTGATAAGATCAACATTTATATTTAGTAAGATTTTGAAACAATCAGTTGGCTTGGAAGTGCGGAATGATGGAAAGTATATGAAATAATGCTAAATAGGAAATTTCAGGTCGACGTAATGAGGACAGAAAATGACGGCTGATGTACTATCTCTTTGGATTTAACTGAAAAGAATTAGGCGAGCGGAATTATTCTGAACAGTTGTCCGGAATTGCTCACGCTGACTTGAGGAGGAGCCCATATTGACGGCGCGTACTCAAGTTTCAGGCGGTGTAGTGTCTCAATTTAAATAAAAATTGAGCTCTGAAAAATCACTGTGTACCTAAGCTATGAACCAGTTCGCTATATTCACTATATAATTATGTGACTAGTGTAGTATGAAACAATATTGTTAAATAGGAGGTAGAGACCGAGATCAATGCGGGACATACTCGTTCCTCGGAATTTGCGTAATATTGTTTTATGAACTATAGTAGTTGTTCCATTTTACAAGATATTATCATCGTTAAAATTATTCACTTCAAGAAAAATGGCACGGTCATTAACGAAAATATTAATATTCTCCCGTGGGCGGTGATAATGCTGAAAGGAACGGATCACGAGAGGAGGAGAACAAGACATTTATTGACGCAAGGGTATTCGGGCCCCCTGGGTCCCCGCATGGCCCCAGCGCACTCAAACGTTCATGTTCAAACTCTCCATGACGTCGGCGAACCTCGATCTTCATTCTTGCTTCGCCGGATCCTTGGAGCGTATAGTGTGGTCTCCCAGTCTTCCCAAGTCCGGAGTGGCACTGATGTGCCGGGGTCAGTGTCGCTTTAGGGTTTTGGCAGGGGGGGGGGGGGGGGGCATGTTGGCGGGATCGATTGATTGTGAGATAACAGGGGAGAGTTCTCGTTTACAATCGTCGAAAGAGATGCTGTTCTCTGGTGGTAAGGGAGGAGTGGGGTGGTGGGTATTGTTGCCATTCGGCGCGGAAGCGTGGGTGAGCGGTAATATAACTGAAATAGTCACCCCAACGACCGACTTAAAGACCTCCGGAGATGCACACGTGTCGGCGATTGAGGATTAAGCGTGCGCAATTTTCTGAGTATGTTACATAGGCAGTGCACTAGTGTTTTGAGAGCCGCACTTGTCAAGATACAAGGAACAGCATTTCAGCAAAGCAAATATCTGCACTAGTTGGCTCTTGCAGAATATATTATTATTGTATTGAGGTCGCGTAGATTGACCGAACCATTTGTTCCACGAGTTCCTTGAATAATGTACTCAACGCACGTCTTAATTACTTAAGAGAACGAATCTCAATTCTATTTGCAATAGAGTTCCGAAGAGATTGAAATTGCATGTATAGTGTGTAGCGCAGTGCCAGGAGTGGGGTAACCGTTATAAGGGTGTCCCTATCGAAAACCTACAGGTATACGTATATATTCGTCGAGGATTACGCATAGTGAAAAAACATTTCACTTGAACGTGTTCAGATTATCCACTTATCTCCACCTTTTTAAGTCGGAGGAGGTTTTCTTCCCGCATTCATTGTTTCGCTTACGAACAGGGAAAAATAAGAATATCAGTTCTTTCCGGCCGCCTATGCCTCTTCCCAGCTTACTCTAAGAACAAGGCACGAGTCAAGAAATGCGGAATGAATCAATGATTTCTATGGAAACTCCCCCGAGCTTCGTGCGATGCCTCCCGGCTGGTCCAGCAGTGTGCCGGATACGATGGAAACACGTTTTGCACCCAAAGCGGCCGAGAAAAAGAAAACAATGAAAAGCACTGGAAGCGACTCAAGTAGATGGAGAATCTTGCTTAAGGCGGGGCTCCAGCCCGAGACAGAAAGTTTAAAGCGCTGCCTGCTTCCCTCGCGCTCTCCGACCGACCCTTGACGGAATCCGAGCGAATAAATTTATAGCCAGGGCTCATTCTTTCGAGAGTACGCTTCGAAAGAGCTAGGCTCTGTCACCCTTTTCTCTCTCCTCTCTTTATCTTCTACATGCTTTGCTTTCCACCCTAGATATGTTAGCTTCCTATGCACCTCGGATACTTGCTGCCTCCCTCTTTTCCATGCTTTGGGGAGCGTAGTTCCCAAAGCTGTCTTTATTTACTTTTCGGACGATTACACCGCGCCGCAGTTCAAAGCCTCTGAGCCACCGATTTGGTTTCGCCTTGTTGCTGGAAAAATTTTCGCTCTGCTCGTGTGTTTCTTAGAGTTCAGAGCCTCGAAATAAACATCACATGCGTGCGTGTTTCAGGAAAAACAAAGAGACCAGGAAAGCAGAAACACGTCGCGCAGAAAGGAGTAGAGTCATAGTTTTTCGTTAGCCGCCTAAAGTGAATTCCCCGGGGAAGCTTTAGAAAACAAAACTGGTGATCGCATGGCCGAGACCTGTGCGCATAAACGCGACATGTTAAGAAAGTGCGGAGGAGGGAAAAAATAGAATAAATAGTTGGAGGACTGAGGACAGGCGCGCGGAGAAGGCAGAAGGGGGAGATAAAGTAAGTATGAAAAAAAAAAGGGCACAGCGCATATTTATTCAAGCTCCGGTCTTGAGGCGGTGTTCCTTAATAGGGTCGAGAGGTCCGCCGTGGATGCGCGCAAAATGTTGGTGATCCGGCGAAGGGTAAAACGGGAGGATGGGGTGGCCCTCTTACCGAGGTTAGCTCCATCAATCACGGAAGCGAGGAAGACGCTCGGCAAAAGGAGCATGAGCTAGAACAGGCACGGCGCTAGGGAAAAGAGGGATAGAGAGGTGAATCTCTAGACGATTTAAAAAGTATACACTTACGAAGTGCACAAAGGGAACAGAGACCTTGTGCATACCTTTAACTCTGCACATCGCGAAGAGAAAAAAAAAAAATCTTCGTCAATACCGACGTGCGCGCGGCGCCAGAGGCTTTGCGGCGCGTGACATTGAAGTATGTCAGTTACATGGTAGGCGATGGTGGAAAGACAGAAAAAGTTATAATGAGAAAAAAGCGAGCTTTAGAATTTATAGGGGAGAGGATTGGGGAACAGAAAGACGGAGAGAGGTAAGGACGACGAGGGAGGCAGAGGGTGCACTGGCGTCGTCGAAGCTGGAAAGGGTAGTGCGGCAAGCGTTCAGAAAAGGAAGCTTGTTGACGAAAGTACTCCGAGCTTAGGGGTTTGGCGCGCCGTCGTCTATCGGTGGGCGTCGCATGCGCGCTGCTCAAGTACAGCCCTCGCCTGCCCTTTCCGAAGCGATGGCAGTGCACTATCGAGTTCGCGTCGCGGCTCCTCTTCGGCGCTCTGCACGGTTCGCTGCTTGCGCTGAGAGGCTGCGGTAGCGAGAGTGATGTTCTCCTTGCATGCTGGCTGGTCGGAATTTGCGTACGTAGGGTGTGCCAACGTCGTTGGTCGCCGAATAGGGCAAGGAAGAAAAATATAGAAGAGAACTCGGGTAACTGCCATCGCCGTTGAAAAACTACTTCGAGCCCATGCTGAATTGCAAGAATGGGGCGTGAGCATGCAAGAGACTTCCCTGCTGATTATGCCCGAACGTTGACGCAGTTGACTACGCGTATAGTCTATTTGCAGACCGTTGTTAGCATTGTATAGATTAAATTTCTTCGAAAAGGGGTTTCAGTCTCTTGAAAGCAGCCGGAGCTAATATCGGAAGGTTATAAGGGCACGCGCAGGCTTGCACGTTGGCCTCTTTGTAAAAGTAAATGGAACTAGAAGACCCGGAGGCTTTTATAAATGGAGAAGTAAATAGTACGAGTAGAGAAACGTTGTTTATCCCTCTTTATTTCCCAATGTGTCGATCCTAAGCAAGCGAAAGTATCTTTCTTATTATTAAAGGGCATTTTTCCTTTTTCAGCCGTTGCCGTGTTTTATGAAGAACTAGACTATTAAATGTGTCTTTTCGTACCGATATAAAATAGCAGGCATATTCACTACTGAATCAGTATCTATTTTATTATAGTAAGGGAATTTTCTACCATGATGACATACACGAAGAACTTCGAGTTCCGAAACTCGTACACTGAAATTAGTCTTCAGGCATATTCATATTTCCATCAAGCGCTACTGCCAGCCTATTAGACCTAAGTATGACGTTGAAGCGACGAACTGATCATTTCCGTATTGATCTAAGCAATCTGAATGTAGTACTGCAGTGCAGAAGCTCAGGAGTCAAAAGTTTCAGAGTTCTAAATGTGCTGCTCGTTAAGATGGGAAAAAGATTTTCTACTTAGTTGCCAGGAAATAAGTTGCACCTAAAAAGGGCATTTATTTATATTCCGTGTATTCAATTGATCTGTCGAGATTCTATTGATTGACAGGGCTCGCACATTATGATATTGATCCAGTGAGCACAATTTATTTTTCGTCTCCTTTTACAACTGATGCAATCATTATTCAGTAATGACGAGTAGCCGAATTCTTCTATATCGAAAACCATTTAACACCTACTGCTCACCGACCATTATTGACAGCAAAGCCCGCTCTACTGAGCATTGAGAAAAGCAGGAGTTTGGTGTAGACTAAATAATTATCCTCTTTTAGTTGATATACCCTTGTCACCCGTTAATAATTAGGGGCATTATCATTAACGATGCGCCCTTAACGGTGCGCACACTCCCAGACACCCTTAGAGTGAACGGGGGTAGCTGTTCCGGTCGCAAAGGAGATGCCCTCGACCTGCGTGGCAAGCTCAGCCGGAATTCAACTACCTTGTAGTGACAAAAGGGGGTGGTCGTTTGGTGCCCAGCTGTCGGCGGTTCAATCCAGAGTAAGGATCGGAGTCAGAAGTAACAAACAAAACACAATTTATGTAGAGCAAGAGACGATACAAATGAATACACAAGATCACTTGAAATACAACAGACGAGAGGTTCACAGAATACAAACGCTAAGCATGCTATTACAGAACGATTCAATAAAACAGAGGCTTTCCAACAAATCAAACACGAGAGAGTTACATAAACAAACACCAAATTGTTCACCGGGCACTCTTGCAGTCCGACGCCTCAAGAGTCACGATGTGGCCGCCATACGAGACGAGCGCCGCTCCCTTGAAAGTCCGTGGGCTTGTTAGCAGCGGGTGATCCCCGGGAGTCCAGCCGAAGCACAGGCGAGCACGTCGCAAAACATTGACGAACTGACTGACTGACTGACTCAACAAGCGGCGCGGTCGCTTTAAATAGGGCGCGCCGCGTCTGTTTGTTAACATGCGCCAAAGCTAGCGCGCACACACACATAGCTTCGCTGGTTATAGCTCCCACTTCTCCTCCCGTCGAGCCGCGCGTCGTCATTGGCTAGGTCCAATAGAAGATGCTGGAATTTTCTGGCTGATTCCAGTCCGATGAACCACCGTCCTCCCCGGGCAATGGAAAAGAGGGTGACGGCAACGCGTACAAAGTTACGCGCTCTCCCGCGCGGGGAAGGGGGCTTTTTCTCTCCATGCCTTCCACGCGACGCCGTGCGGGCCTTGCGCCGTACCGGCTTGATGAAAATGTGCGCCGATTTCGTGACACTGCCCCTCCCTTAAAGAATATTGTCCCACAATATTCACAACAACCACGAACATCGCGCGCACATGCATGCGCTCACAATTATATGGGGCAAATGTCCACATCACACACATTGCACAAATTTCACAAACTGTAATAACACATTACGAAATTCACACATCAATGCCATGATGTTCACAAACATAGCACCACGCTGTCGTCAGATACACATAAGAATCAACAACACACCGCTTTTCAAATGCGAAGCGCACGAACCTAAATTCTGAGCGTAATTACAGCCCGCGATCAGTGCGTGACACGCTTCTGTCCGCCAGAGATTCTGCCTTCGCTCTAGGCTCTCGCATTTGAGACACTTCTATGTTCCCCGATCGGGCTACTGAAAATTCCCAGAGGCATGACTTATCCTCTTGCAAACCACACAACCAATGTGTGCCGATAATTGCCCCTACAACCAGTAGCGCCGACGGATACACGGGAACCTGTGCCAATGCGCACAGACCAACAAAAGGATCACTGTAATAGTGTTCTTTCCTGGGCACCGGTATTCCTTCCGCTGAAGGTGAAATATCCCAAATAACGCCCCCATAAGTAAGACAAACACTTGGGCTACCTGCATCAACGACGGCCTAGGCATTCCTGACTTGATTTTCTGAGCCGTCCCTTTCTTTTCAGTTTCCTCCTGGGAGGCTTCCTTTTTTTTATTCATGTCTCAAAGCTTTTCTTCCGGCTTCTAATGGCCTTGCTTTCCTTGCCTTGCCTTTTTCTTTTTGGATTCCTTGCAGCGCACAGGCGCGGGACTTTGATCAGGATACTCGGGAAATGTTGCGCCCTTGATATTTCCCAACACCAAATCATAGATAGGACGCTCCATGCACAGGGCTGTCATTTTTCCAGAATAATATTGCGTCTGCACTTCCAATTTTGCTTCAGGAAGCGGCTGAATTGAGCCGTCAATCAGCCTCACAGGGCATTTCTGGCCAGTCAGATCATTCTCATGAATCAAACTTCGTTTCACGATTACGGCACTGCTACCTGTATCTCGTAGCACAGAAACTGACTTTCTTCCTATCATTCCCCTCGAAACTGGCATACGATTCACCGCAGCTCCAGGTTGCGCGTGTACTACAGCGTTCACCACCCGGATTGTCTTGTCCTTCCGATTAACCCCTCTCTCTGCTTCCTCCTCCTCTAGGCCGTGCACCACGCGGACTTTTTTGCCGTTCTTAAGCTCAACAAAGCCATCGGCATCTTCTTCCTCCAGGCGATATTCCGACTCTGACAGAGCCCTCGCGCATGCCGCCTGCGGAGCTGCCCTGTCAGCGTCGGGACACGACATCGCTTTGTGGCCCTTCTGTCCGCATTTCCAACGCGAAGATGGATAGTTGGTTGCGAGTTTGCGGCAGTTAGGTGCGATGTGGCCTAGTTGTCCGCAGAGATAACACCTCGGGGGTGACTTCACGCTAAGTTGTGTCTGCCGGAATTCGGGCTTTCGAGGGGTTTCAGAATTTACAATTTTGCTCAAATTTTCGCCTCCCTGGGCTTCCAAATACTGGTCTGCGAGATCCATCATTTCGTCCAATGTATGCGCTTTTCTTTCTTTTAAATAAAGCGACAGACTAGGGTGACAGCTGCCCAGGAATTGTTCCTTAATTAGGAGTTCGCGAAGTGCGCCATACTCTAGCTTAATTTTTGAGAGTTCAGTCCAGCGGTCAAAATAATGGCTCAATCGCGCAACATACTGTGTTGCCGTTTCACCGTCCATAGGTTTTCCTGTCCTGAACGTCTCACGAAACCCATCCGTCGTAAATCTAAACCTTTTAAGTAATGCAGCTTTCACTTTGTTATAGCTGCCGGCATCTTCAGGAGGAAGTCTTCCAAACACACTTAATGCTTCGCCGCTAAGGCAAGTGCTCAAGATGGTAGCACATTCACTGTCTGTCCAATTTGCATTTATGGCGATTCTTTCGAAACGCAAGAGAAACGCGTCGAGATCGTCTCTTCTCTCGTCGTATTTCGGAATCAATTTACTTGCGTCTATCCGCAAGCTGCTATGTCCTTCACTGCAGCTATGCACTTCAGCTAAACCGTTGCTGTTCCCGGAGTTTTGAAGCTGAAGTTTCATAGTCAGTAATTCCTTTTCTCGCTGAAATTCCTCTTCCCGCTCCTTTCGAGCCTTCTCTCTTTCTTCCTCGGCTTCCTTTCGAGCCCTCTCTCGTTCCTCCTCGGCTTCCTTTCGAGCCCTCTCCCGTTCCTTTTCTTCTCTCTCTCTTTCTTCTTTTTCTCTCTGGCTAACCCATTTGCGCAGTTCGGCACCGGACAACCCCAGCTGGGTGCCAGTCTCCACCAACTCTTTCAGATTCATATCTGAAGCGCGAACCGTCTGGGTGTAGCCTAAACACTGCTTAGCGAACTTCGCCTAAACGCTTCCGCGCGGCACTACCTCTCGCTACCGCTCTGCTGCTACACTGTTTACGACCTCTTCGTAAACTCTTCCAACTTGTTCACCGTCCTCTGAGCTTGAGTGCACCAAACGTCCTGTCGCGGACGCCAGAATAATTGTCACCCGTTAATAATTATGGGGGTTATTATTAACGATGCTCCCTTAGCGGTGAGCACACTCCCAGACACCCTTTGAGCGAGTGGGGGTAGCTGTTCCGGTCGCAAAGGAGATGCCCTCGACCTGCGTGGCAAACTCAGCCGGAATTCAACTTCCTTGTAGTGACAGAAGGGGGTGGTCGTTTGGTGCCCAGCGGTCGCCGGTTCAAACCAGAGAAAGGATCGGAGTCAGAAGTAACAAACAAAACACAATTTATGTAGAGCAAGAGACGATACAAATGTATACACAAGATCACTTGAAATACAACAGACGAGAGGTTCACAGAATACAAACGCTAAGCATGCTATTACAGAACGATTCAATAAAACAGAGGCTTTCCAACAAATCAAACACGAGAGAGTTACATAAACAAACACCAAATTGTTCACCGGGCACTCTTGCAGTCCGACGCCTCAAGAGTCACGATGTGGCCGCCATACGAGACGAGCGCCGCTCCCTTGAAAGTCCGTGGGCTTGTTAGCAGCGGGTGATCCCCGGGAGTCCAGCCGAAGCACAGGCGAGCACGTCGCAAAACATTGACGAACTGACTGACTGACTGACTCACTCACTCAACAAGCGGCGCGGTCGCTTTAAATAGGGCGCGCCGCGTCTGTTTGTTAACATGCGCCAAAGCTAGCGCGCACACACACATAGCTTCGCTGGTTATAGCTCCCACTTCTCCTCCCGTTGAGCCGCGCGTCGTCATTGGCTAGGTCCCATAGAAGATGCTGGAATTTTCTGGCTGATTCCAGTCCGATGAACCACCGTCCTCCCCGGGCAATGGGAAAGAGGGTGACGGCAACACGTACAAAGTTACGCGCTCTCCCGCCCGGGGAAGGGGGCTTTTTCTCTCCATGCCTTCCACGCGACGCCGTGCGGGCCTTGCGCCGTACCGGCTTGATGAAAATGTGCGCCGATTTCGTGACAACCCTCAATGACGATAAACAAACAATAATTATTTGCGCCTTACTTTCATAAAAGCTGTTTCAAATAAACACTGAAAATGCTAGAACAGGAGTCTTACTGATAGAAGCGCTGCTTTTCGCGTTTTATGCTTTCAGCTGTAGTTACAAACTTAGACAAACAAATGCTGTCCGACTCCAATTAAAGAAGAAAATGGCATTTGAATATTTTGATCCTTTTAAATACTTGTTTACGCGTGCTGCTAATTTTGTACGTTTTGTAACGATGCGCAATGCTAGAACTCCACAATTATATACGTATCCTTATTGATTCCGAAATAGTAGACCTCATTTTAGCTTCCCGTGCAAGTGATGCTAGTAAGGGCTGCCTAATACGAGTGTTTAATGCATTTTAAACAGAGCAATCCCTTTTCCGATCTTTTTCTCGGTGAGAAAATGTTTGGCGCCGATATAGTTATGTTATGTACAGGTAGAGAACTCCGAAACAAGGGTGAAGAAGAAGGAAGTTGATAGGTAGATGCAACGTAAGATGGAAGTGCAGAAAACAGGCTTTTTTTTTTTTTGTACTGCGAGTAGAGATTACGTTTTGGTAAGAAGTAGCACTGTCCGCTGATAAATGAATAGTGGTAAGCGATCACATTGCTGTACTGCACCAACAGACAATGCGAAGCCAGTGTCGCCGCTCACCGGCTGAAAACTGTTGTTACGACCAAATGGACTGGTCAATACTTGGGGCGAAGTAGCAACAGCAGTTAAAACTTGTAGGCTGCAGATGGAATCTTTTATTTTAACAGAAGAAGCTCAACGGAGACTACACTTTAGAAATAAAATAAAAAATAAAAGCATCGTGGTTTTTCATGCGCCATAATTGTGTCTTTTATCTGAAGCTCTGGTCGGAATAAGCAAGAAGTAATTTCTATGGCGTAAAAATATTACGCACTAATGGCCGGTTCAAGAGATCATGCACCGAGTTTCTGGTTGGTACAAGCGGTGGGCTCTTGATACGAGGACGCCGTTCCGATGTACAGTAACTGCGCATGCTCTTAACGCCATTGCGATATTTGATGTCCTGGTTAGTAGAGAATAGGGACAAGCAATTAAAAGTATTGACAAACATCAAATAGCGACTCAGCTGCAGAACAGTGATACAAAGCTAAAAATAAGGGCATTTGTTGGAACCATTGTCTGCTCAGAGAGATGTAAATGAGAAGCCGTTGCGCTTATTGAATAGAAAAGAAAGCAAGGAAATGCATCGAATAATTAAAGTGTAATCCTCAAATTCGCAACTGCTCGAGCTGGGCCATTATTAACGAAATAACCGAACTCTTATTACAAACATTAAATGGCTCAACAAAGAAAAATGGTGGCTGTGTCTACCAGAGAAAAGTAAGAAAAAAAGAAAACATCTGACACAGACACGGGAGAGATCAGGCGTCCCACTTCAAACAAACGAGCATCAAATATTCTTCAAACAAACGAGCATCAAATATTCTCCCTTATTTTCCTGCTCCTAGTTTCGCTCCACTAATCACCAGCAACTCCATCTCAGAGAGCCTCAAGCTAGTGTGTCATGAGCAAGTATAAATAAAGAAAAGCCCTAAATAACGGCCGTGCTTTGGCATTTCATGCCTGAGAGAGATGGCGCGGTTGCTCTTTTGCAACCGGATGCCACGCACAGTGAGCGGTTGGGGATCGCTTCAAGCGTAGGCGCACACGCATCTTGTTTTTCGTTCCCTCCCTGCCCAGCCAACGCCGCGCCTTTCGCGCTATTCACCCCCCCCCCCCCCCCATTTGCACACTGCGCTAGCGCTAGATTTCTTCCCACTCCTCCCAGGTTCGTCCTGACTTGTAAAGCGCCGGTGTACAGTTTTGCGTACATGGACGTCACGACAAGCAGCTCGTTAGGAGTAGGATTAATGAACGTCGCCTGGGTTTCCAACCCCGCTCCTCTCTCTCTCTCTCTCTGTCTCTCTCATTTTTGCATCTCTTCGCTTCTCCTTCCCCTCCATGCCTGACCTCTGCGAAGCTAAGCAGGGTGCCATTGTATACGGGTTTCGCCTCGACGCCATGGCAATTAGTTCGAGGCAGCCCTGCCCTAGCTGGAGAGCTGGAGGCCTAGCGACGTCGACAGTTTTGAGCCCCAATAAAAACATACCGCTACCCGTGTTAAAGCCACGTATAAATACGCACGTGGTAAACGGTGCTTCAGAGTCTCGCTTCTCTGACACGTCTCGGCCAATTACAGCGTCGACGCGACGCGCGCACGCTGGATTTTCTTCCTAGGGCGGCCGCTTTGTCCTCGCAAGCGACGCGTTACTGCAACCCTTGCTGCCCCTCGGTGCAATTTTCATTCGGGGCTCCAGTTTGGCTTCTCATGTCTCTTCCATGCCTTACGCTGGTTATTCCTTGTTTTAGCGTACAGATGTATTTCTCCCTGCAAATGATCATAGCCTGTTAACGGGAGTAAAGAACACGGCGCTAGAGCTAGAGCCTAATTAAACGCTTGTACTTCTGTCTGAAATTTCGTCATAGTACAGGCACAACTCATATCTCGTCGTAGTCTTTTCAGTAGGCCACGTTTAATTATGCTAATTAAGGCCGGACTAAAACATTTTATAAGTTTGCACAGATGGGCAGCCAGAAATGAATATAAGGAGAAGGAATGGGAAAACCTGGGCCACAATTAGGGTCTGCCACGTTAGCGGATATTCTTACGAATTCTCGTTTTCTACATATGCACTTCGCTACTCACTTAATCGCTACTATCATAAATAGAGTCTTTCTAATCTCTTAGGTACCATTAGTATACAGCAGTTAGCTGAATGCTGATGAGCATGCGACGACGCGCCAAAGATATAAAGCTCCGCTGAAAGCAACCCGTATAAATGCACCAGTGCTTGCGTAGCCTATTGGCAGCGTGTCAAACCCGGGTTCAAAAAGGCCAGGTGCACGGCTTCCAACAGTCCAAGTGCAACGCTTGATTCTAATCATTCAATCCGGGAACTTGCGCCTTCAGCGTGATCAACTTGATCAATGAATTATTACTACTTCACGTACTCATAAACTGTCAAACCTTTTCGGCCAACCCTATTTTCCTTGCACGCCAGCAGCCGGTGTCCGGCGGATTCTCCACTAATCCAGGGCCTTAAGGCCGTAGCGTTAAAGTGCTGTTAATACAGAATAAACCTTCGACTTTTGAAGTCACGGCAGCTTTGTAGAGCACTCCTAAAGCTGGCTGCCTCAATGGGCTGTCGCACGCTTACTTTGTGCCTTTCAAATTATAGGACAGTGCATAAATATGCCATATCATATATACCTATATACATACATACACACATACATATATATACCTGTGTGTGTGGGGGGGGGGGGGGGGGGGAAGATAATTAAACGCAAATAGTGGGTTTGGTTCCCACCATCGGCACGTTGTTTTTTCTTCTACTTTGTGTTTAATTATCTTTCTCCTGAACACATTACATTACAAATTTATGTGATTATCGAAGTAAAAAATAAAAAAAAAAGACAAAGTACACTCCCCAGTGCTTTCCTTGGCCTCGCCGACTGTTGGCTTCTTTCCTTCGCATATATATACACACATTCAGTTTTCAAACATGACATTAAAGAAAGCCTTAACTGCGACTCGGGCAACGTTGTATACATACTGGAATGTGGCTACTGCCAGATGCAATACATAGGTCAATCCCACACTCCCTTCAGAATCAGATTCAATAACCACCGCGCACACACCAAGTCACTACCTAACCTTCACCTGTCCAAACACACTAATCAAACAGGTCATGAATTCGAAAAACTAAAAGTTACTCAACTAGAAAGAAACTTCAGAACTAATCGTGAGCGTGAGCAACATGAGTCGTATTTTATTCATAAATTTAATACAGTGAATTGCGGCATAAATGAACCTCCGGGAATCTTTTCGGTCCTTCGGGGTCACTAAACCAGCGAAGCATTCCAATAACAGATTCACTGTGACGATAACCTTAGCCCTGTGCACCTGCATTTATTAGCGGCCTTCACGAAGAGAGACCGCCGGCGCCGTCGTCTGAGACCATACCGAAAGTTTTTTGTCCATTTTCTCCCTATTCCACCCCCTCCCTCCCCCCCTCTCGCTTTTCTTCTCCCCCCTCCTCCCTATTTTTTCTGCTAATCTGCTTGCCCCCTCTTTCCCGGCCTTCAGAATATTCACGCTCCCCGCATCTTCTTGGTTTGTCCGCCCGCCGGTACTCCTGTTTTGTCTTGTCTATATATATATATATATATATATATATATATATATATATATATATATATATATATATATATATATTGTGAACCCTCCACGGATCTTCTTGAATTTGTACATTAAACGCTGACACAGCATACCTTGCCTTGCCGTCTCAACCTGGCGTTCTTTCACAATATATAAATGGACCCAGGACAATTGGACGTTGCTTCAAGCTAAAGGGGGGCAGTTGGCGTCTATGGTGTTAGCTATTTGGCGGGGGTAGTTTAGTGTGTGTTGGCGATAATATCATACCGATTAAAGGGAAAACAAAATTGCCGCGTTTTGATGTCTGTCAGCCGAAATCTGTACTTTCGCTTTAGAATTATACGAAAAAAGGCGAAGTTACTAGATCTGATGTTAAGGAAGGTGGGCAGATTTTTTGCAGATTTTCTTTGTTATATTTTGCAAGGCAAGGCAGGCTTCAGAGTTACTCACAGACCGCGACAGTTTTCGTAAAGGTGGGAGCAGGCAGTGGTGTAGCTTGAAATTCGTTCCGAGAGAGATGTACAGTGGAGAAACAATTGAACCTAGGTCAAAGAGAAGATGCGGTTGCATAATAAATCTTGCAATGAACTCCGGGCCTCTAACCTTCCACACGCGCAACACACGGGCACGGTTGTTGATGTGCCTTTGAAGCCCGACTCAGAATGTCCTATAGTCAAAAGAGATTGAGGCGGAAATGCTGGTCCCGCTCTGCATAATACTCGAACGGCAGTCGAACAAGATCTATTGTAAGCAGTAATTTCCACATGGAGAGAGAAATACAGAAAGAGCAGCTGAGCGAAAGAAAAATAATTCCCCACCGGGCAGCTGTATGAGAGGACTGTTACGATGCATATGAAGAACAGCAGCGTCGCAACCGCGTCGACACAAGTTTAAGCTCCGAGCCAATCTCTTCGGCTTAGCACATGAAGTGGGAGCAGAAGAGCAAAAAAATAGTAATAATAATAACGATGGTATTGTGGCCGTTCCAGCGCAGTCCACTCCTATCGGCCAGAAAGGGGAAGGATATCCACGCTCATTGCACAGCGCTCGGTGACAGGGGAGCTCCTTTACTGGACGCCACACCGAGCGAGGAACTGGCCCTCTGTGACCACTCGCACGTTGAGACCCCAGTAGCGGCCGAAGAGATAGCGCTGTGCTCAGTGTGGTCAGTGAGACGAACGACAGAAGACGACGCACACAAGCAAGCACACAGAGACAGAGGTAAAGCAAACAGAGAAGGACATTGGTAGAAGGGAGAAGGAAAATGTGAGAAGGCGGCAATAAGCGAATGCGCGGCACCCAAGGAAAAAAATACAACAGTGCCGGCCCTGGGCTGCGGACACTGCGTCCATCCATCAGGAAGGAGCCCGACGTGGCATTGGGGAGAAACAGGCGATCCATCATTTTGCACTTACAACTGGCCATCTCCTCTCGTTTCTGCTTCCTTGCCTCCCCCTTTTCTCTCCGGCTTCCTTTCACCTGCCTTGGCTTCTGTCTTTTCCCGCTTGCCGGAAGGGAGGACGCTGCAGCATTGGGGTCGCTCCAGCGGTTGCCCCCTTCCAAGCATGATGATGATGATTGCGTGAGTCCCAGAAAACGTCCCGATAGCAGCTCGATGTCTGAGTCTGACGGAATACGAACACTGGAGCACTCATTATTAGAGTAAATGCTTTGTCTCCGAATGTTCTAAGCAAGAAAAACGGACCAAGAGAATGTCTGTGTAATTATGTGTAGTGTTATGAGAAGCTCTGCTTCCTCAATTGTACAGCGTGCGTTTTACGCTCTTTTCTGTCCTGAACAAAAGAAAGAATAAATACTCAGTAAACAAGCGATTAGAGCTCCTGTTCTTTAGATGATGACCTGGCTCTCGTCGGTTCGCTGATACAGCTGTGTGCTTCGAGTGCTGCTCGGAATTTTCCGCAATGTGACAACGCGAACTACCTTTCGTCATCTATTAATTCTCCTTCGGTTTTACATCCTTACCTGCATTCAACTTTCGCCTGTGGAGGAAGGATTGCTGCAAAAAACCTCACCGCGTTTGCACTGCCACAAATAGCTTTCACTTATCATAAAACTTCCATTGAAGAGTCCTCTCACTGTGAGCGTGGAGTGGATAGTCCTGTCATGATAAGAATAAACGATGGAGACTCGTACGCACGCACAGGCAGATTCTCTCTTTGTTACTTTGATATAAAGGATGCCCAAGGTAAAAGAAAATCAAATATGAATATGGAAAGTCTTTGGGATCAGCAAAATGTTAAAGCGAAAAACAATGCCCTTTAAAAAGTGGCATGCTGCGAAGGTTGCGAGATAAATAATGTAATGACGCTATATAGCTTTCATTAGTTTAATTTGGCCTCCTCATGATTTCCTGGTGAACTCAAAGACGGTATGGCATCCTTTGTATGGTACAGAATAAATCGACATTGTATAGAACTTACTCTTCCCGTTTATGTATTTTTTTTAACCTACCTGAACTTGATGTTTGGATCACTATATAGACATTTCTGGTGATATCTTCCTCTCGCAGTGACCACCTCTCACTTGAGCGTCGATTTCCATATAACGTTCACATCCCTGATGCGCAAAAGGAACTCAGTAATCTTGCTTTAAGATGGTATTGCAAGATCGGAATCGTTTCTTTTACATGTCAAGTTAGCTTTGAATGAATCGAAGTTAACGTGAGAGTTAAAGGAGTGGAGTTTTGAGTAAGCTGTTTTACAATTACATTTCATGATGATCGCCTGACCTAACATTACGTATCATCGGGGTTCTCAGAGCTACATTTAGAACCTAAAAAGAGCGGTCGCCAAAGAGAAACACTTCCCCGAGTGAGAAGTGTTGTAGCACAAACGGTCTTCAACATCTATGCTTTTCGTTTTCTTAGAACCGCATCGGGGGGCCAAATTTGGAGTATTTGTGAATGTAACAGCACTGACAAAAAGTATCCAGAATTGATTGTCCGATTTTCTACCTTGCAGGAACTCAGAGAAATGCATGAAACTTCCAAAAGCTGTAAATCTTTGTACGGTCGTAAGAACCTCTTCCTCTTTTGGACAACTTTCGACTTTGAGTGGTACCGTGGTTTGTGCTCTATCTGTACAGATGAAGATTGAGCATTGAAGCCTGAAGACTTTCCAGCAAACCAAGAGTCAACCTTTTTTCAAACCTTACCAAACAGTGACATGCGTTCATTCACTTAAGCACATTCTGGATTATACGTCAAAGCATAAAAGCGAGTTACGATCACGTTCGCCTTTTATTCCCATGCAAATGACAGAACGAAAAATAAACAAGACAGAACCCCAGTCCTAGTCAAATCAGGCAGAGCGAATAGGGACCCAAGTAACAGCATTGGGAATAGCGTGTCTACAAAGCAGCGCAGCCATTGTCAGCAGTCTAGTGGCCAAGTACGCCTCGCCACTGATGGCCAAAGTGAAGCTCTACAAGCAGGCGTTGAGGGTGTGCGTGCGCCGGGAAAAGGAAGCGGAAAAGCAGCAAGTTGGCGAGATTGAATACTGCACCGTACTAAGGCCGGGAAGCTTATTCAACCGTAGAGCACCCTGGGGACCTCGCGCCAAGGCTTTTTTCGGATCTCGTGCCCGCGAATTGACTCTGCGGGCGCGTTTGTTCAGTGCGCCTTGGCTTCTTCGTGTCCTTGCCCCTCCCCGCGCTCCTCTTTAACTTCTCTTGGCTCGCTGGGAGGAAGTTCTGCTTTGCTCATTGACGAGGTGAAGTGGTATTACTGGTCCGCTCTCTCGCGAAATGAAGAAAAGGGGACGCGCTTATGCTGTATGCCTTTCGGTGCTGCTGATAGGACCCTCTGTTGCGGGGTGGACCAAATCTGCATGAAATTGAATAGAGGATTAGGCTCTGAATGCAATACAAGGGGCATTGCGCTAATTGACTGCTTCCGCGTCCTGTAGTTTCTTTGACTTACGCTTAGCGATGTAGGTATATGTCGATGGTAAAATATAATTGGGCTGAATATGGACTTTGCCAATATTTTGTGGCATTACAAGCAGAGCTAGCCTGAGCAGTTTGAGTTTGTATTATTTTATTTGCCTGTCCTTTCTGATGAATTTGAGCTTAAGACTTTGCCCTTCGATGAAAATACCCTGCTGCAAGCATATCAACACTCAGGGGTTCCAACTTTTATTGCGAAAGAAATACTACGGCAGCCAAAGGGAGACTTTGGGTAGCCGCAGCAACGCCGTGAAGAGGCGTATCACAAACATTTGCATTCTCGTTACCGCAGGCACGTTCATAGGGCTTGATTGAAGGTGACTTTATATCTTGGCTGGTAGCTTACGTTCTCGCGCCATACTCTTAAAGGACGAGCTTAAGTGTACCCAATAATGTAGCACCTTACACTGATAGGCCGTGAATGTAGCAGGCACAAAGAGCTTCCGCCGTTGCTTTTGCAAATCAACTAGAGTTAACCAGAGCTAAACGGCAACTAATTATGTCATCTAAAGAATTCTATGAGGCGTTTAGATACGAAATCAATATTATTCTAGACTACAGGGAGAAAATACAGCTGTTATAGTTACGCGGGAACATAATTTAAGCCTACGCAGAATCTTTCCATCGACGCTACCGTGCAGAAATACAATTCAATTCAATTAATATTATTTTCAAGTTTTGATAGAAGGTCTTCTGGATAAAAGCTGCTAGAGCAGCTTGACGAAGTCCGGGAAACCGTTGTAAGGCATGGCGTATTTTTCCACATACCACGTATTCTTCCACACTGCAGCGACCCGTTGTGGGGGCGTTCGAGCAATCTTTTCTTTAGGATTTTCGCGCGAAAAGATTCCATCGCACGGAAGTAAATGCATACGGCAATCATAACTAAAAATTAATTTGCGTGCTTATGCTTGTGTGGATGCTCAAACTTGCTGGGAACATGATAAGATCCTAAGCATCCCGGTGATCGTAAAACTATTTGAATAATTAGAAAACTCAAATCATTTGTCATGATTTTTGCATAAGAATGTAATTTGCAACTGAAAAGCGCGTGATGTTCGAAGCGTCAGGAGCACTTCTCGCGAGAATTTCTGGGCATTAAACTAATTTTCGACACATGGCGATCTGCCTGCGAAAAATTAAGCAAATAAGGATCTTAGTTTTTGCTGTCATTGCAACATTGGTAATGTTGCTTGTTGACTTGGTTATTCACGGTGATTTATGCAAATTATATTCTGCATGCATAATTAGATCTGATCTTGTGTGTCTGTATTGCTTCATTTTGTTCTTTCTTTATTTGGCTCTTTCTCTTCCATATTTATGGTCAAACCAGGGGGAACGATAATGAACTCTTGATATATGAAGAAATGAAAGTACCTAAAATAAATGTTTATGATAAAATTTTATACATTGAGCGGATGCAAGAAAAGTTAAATCTTTAATTGCAGGTGTGCATAAAGTCATCTGAAATAAAAAAAAAAAACGTAATTATCAGCATTTCAGCCAGCCTTCGATTTTCTAAGGACGACATGTGTTCACTACGTTGTCTCGAGCGCGTAATAGCCTGCTTAATTTTACGAGAAAAGATTAACATTCTACACAAAGTGCGAAGCCATGACTGTTAGCACATGGTTAATCGAATTTACTAATAACCATACACGTCGCCAGCATAAGAAAAGCGTGCTCTGGAAGCTACTTATTCCAATCTGCTTCAAGCATAAGTAGGGCAAATGTAAATTTCAAGGTAACGTATCGAGGCATTCATTATTGCCCATTTAGTTTTTCGTATCGTTGACAGTTTGAACAATACATAGAACAGCAGGTATATTGAGTTATCAGTTCTGAGAAAACAGAGTGTCATTTCTATATCGGGATGGAATATTCTGTATTCCTAATTATTCTGACATTCATTTTGGCACTTTTTATTTCTTTTAAGCGTTCCTGTTCCACCGAGCTTCATTGAAGGCGTGAGATCTGCCCTTTACATTGATCTCGCAAATTTTTACTGCATGTGAAATAATGCGACCGGAAAGATAGCGCGCACTACATACGCAAACGCGGGCACCACGTCATAAACACGCTCTGGCATGGATCAACAGATAAATGCGACATGGGCCCACAAATTAGCACTGCATGTCTACGCACACCGACCGCGAAGTACCCAACCGTAGGGAGCCGGCGGAGTACTAATCTAAAGCCGCAGTACGGGATGACGACCACAACGCCGGGTCCGAGAGAGGACACCAGCTCACCACGCGTGGAGAGGTGCGCTCGCTCTGGGGCAATACTGGCTTAAAACTCGCGGACCAGAAACGAGGGAAGCGAAAACGTGGGCGCGTTAAATGAACGCAGAGTGGAGAGTACAACAGGGCGAGCTACGCCTTCCTCTGTGCTTAGCGGTGCGGATACGCGGCCGGTCTCGAGGGAGAGCGCGCGCTCCGTGTCGCTACAAACTTTGTCTGACGGCGCTCCGCTCCGGCGCGCGGAAGAATTCAAGACCGCCGCGCGTAGGCGCTGTGCGGACTGAACAGGCTGCGCTCGGAAGGCGTGCGAGCGTCAGGGAGATGCATTTCTTCCCAGCAACTCCTGACGCTTTTGCCTCGGCGGTCGGTGTAATCAGCGGAAAGTGAGATAGCGAGGAGTCCCCACTCCCCAACCCTTGCTCGCCCTGCTTTTTCTTCGCTTTTCACCGCGCTACAGTCGCTAAGTGTCGCAAGCAAGGGTTCAGGGAGGCGCTCAGGCCCTCACCGACGCGACCACTGCGACGTCACCACTGGCGTGTACAACAGAGGCAACGAAGCCGTGAAGCCACATGTAGAGGGACTGCATGAGAGCCGGGTAAACGCCTGCTCTTGCAGCTGTGGTGGTGAAGCAAGCGTTACCTGTCGCAAGAAAACAAGCTCGGTCGAACACGCTGCCACAAAGACTAGCGTGATAGCAGAAACAGTGGTCTACGAAAAGACTGGAAAATACACGAAGGGCCGGAGAAACGACTAAGAGAAAAAGTGAGCTTTTCGGTCCACAGATACATACGCACAGTAGCGGCTTGTGGCGCGGCGAACTGGGACGACGATACGTAAGCGTAGAAAAATAGCCCACGTCATATTCCTGTCCGAGCGGTCCGTACGATAAACTTTTTGAATTATTGGACCGACCGCGTCGGCGGCTGCGCTCACTTTGCGCTCGAGTGACTCGATTCCGCCGGCGCGCCTTCCCTCTTTCCCTTCCTTTACAGCCTCTCTATCTACCCTCCTTACCCCTGTAACCGCCCCGTAGCGTTTCTTCTTCCCTTAGCTCCCATTTTTCTTGCATCTTTCTTTCCTGACGGCGGGGTGACACGCGCCACGCTGCTGGTTGGCTGCGATGCCTTGCTCCGGATACCGCTAGCCTCCATCACGGCGCGGACGCTTGTGGAGAGTGCACGCGCTAGCTCCACGCGGACGCCGGCCGCACACGACACGAACCGCTCGATAGGGACCCAATTTCTTTAAACCGGAAAAATGACTTTGCGTAGGTTCGGCCCGACTCGCTGTGTGTCCACCTCCAAATGACGTTTGGCGTCTTTTCTAGTTGAGGCAAAAAAAGAAAGCGAACACACGCGAAAAAAAGACTCTGGTCAAGAAACGAGAGCGGAGGAGGTAAAGAGAGGTTGGAAATAGAATTGGAATGGCGGAAGCGAAACTCGTAGACACGTACGCTCGAAGCAGTGCTTGGCTTGCGGACACAAGGAGGGAGGACTTGGTCCTTCGATAGAGCGAAATCTTGCGGCGGCCGCTGGTCGGCTTCAGATTATTGGCAGAGAAGGAGAGGCGATGGGGATGTGGGAGATTTCGGGCTGCAGGAAGGAGTGGGAAAGAAGGATTCCTCGTCCAGAGGCAAGGAAGGAGTCGTTTTCTTGGCAGGGTACGATATTTCTTCCTACGTTTGTCCAAGAAAGGTGAAGGAGAAAGATAGAGGGGATTGGAGGTAATGTACCGAAACCTGAAATTCCGTGATTTGGCCCAAGTGTTGTTCGTGATGCGTGCTGAAAACGAAAAGGGAACAAAACGGCAGGAAAAAAGGAATTGTTGGTGGGCCTAGAAAAAAGCATTTTTCAAATTGCTGCTTAAAATGTTACCCGTATCAAAATCCACTCTTCTACGTGGGTCTTGTGATATCTCTGCAGAGTGGGAACAAACGGCTTGAA
Source organism: Amblyomma maculatum (assembly GCF_055883805.1). Classification (NCBI taxonomy): domain Eukaryota; kingdom Metazoa; phylum Arthropoda; class Arachnida; order Ixodida; family Ixodidae; genus Amblyomma; species Amblyomma maculatum. Next base: position 199,974,122 of record NC_139347.1, on the reverse strand, counting down.
AATTTTTTAGAGCAAATGTCGTTCCGCGAATATCAGGCCTTCAAAGTGTAGGTTGAACGAACCTTTATCGCTGAGTGCGTCGATTTCGCTTTACGCTAAATGAGTCGTGATTGATCCTGGAAGTCTATTCCATGTAGCAGGCAATCACTCAGCGCCGACTGTAAGGTCAGTGGTCAGCTGTCGTCAGAATGCGAGCGAAGTGTTCGTTAATAACTCGCTACTATTAATTATGGTTCAAAAAAGATATCAGAGGCTGCTGCATATGTTACTTCCCAAAACGAAGCAAACTCTTCTGACTATTAGGCGCCTAATTGTGGCTACTTTAAGAGGAAGGCTCATTAATACAATGCAAGAGTTTCGGGAGGCTGCTCACGGAACCCCATTTGCGACAAAGCTTCTAAAAGAGTATCAGTGTCAGAGAAACGAAAGAGCTCTTGGAATTACAAAGGCACCAAAAAAGCTGAGTATTTAAATAAACTGAAAAAAATTATTGGGGCACTTGAGCTTCGATTTAAGTGTTGAAGCCATAGAGGCCTGTTGTCATCTATGGTGATTCTGCACTGGAAAAATGAACAAAATGTGTCAACCGCAAGGCGATATGAGGACAAAATAAATACGTGCAGTTCACATCACGAAAGCCACCTTTTAACGGAGAACATTGCCACCCCTAAGCAGCGTTCTGTTTGGACGCAAGCTTCGTGGAATAAACCTTGATCTCCTTGCATGCCATGAGCTGGGACAGTGGTGCATATCAGATTGCGAATGGCGGCCACATATCACCGTTATTTATTCAGTGACTGTAATGCCTTTTTTACGTCAGGCCAGTAGGTGGCCTCTTCCTCGCGTATCAATCTGGGCTGGTTGTTGACTGTGCGTAGGAAATACCCCAGTTGCCCGATTCTGGTGGGAGGCGATTTGAACGCTCCACACCAAGATTGGGGGTATCCTACTTCAAGCCCTAGTGGTAGGCGTGTGCGATACGCCTTCGCTGATGCATTATTTACTCTTCTGAACAATCCCGGCACAGCAACGCGGACTGTTTGCAATTGCAGCACTGCCCCACATGCCCCACATGCTCCTGATCTGACATGGTGGTCTGGCCATTGCACTCCCTCGTGGCGCATTGAACCTGATTGCTGGGGGAGAGACCATCGCCCAATCATCATTGGTGTTCATCCATCACGAGCTCACCGGTTACGCCGTAAATGCACGGTAGTCAACTGGGACAGTTTCCGCTTATTCTTCAAGATCTGCCTCTGGAGTCGTCACCACTGCTTGTTGACCGCATAAAATGCGCGTAAGACAAGGCTACAACTAGCACATGGACAGATGTCGATCTATCGGTTCCTGACATCGGTCTGCTCAACTTGTGGGCTGCTCGCCGACAAGCTGAGCTGGCAGCTTCACGAGACCCTACATCAGCTCAGGCACGTACAAGGGTGAGCCATATTACAGCTAAGGCTCGCAAGTATGAACGGGATCTAGCACGACGGCAGTGGTATACTTGGTGTGAGCAGTTTAATACCAATTCATCAAATGCATCTCTCTGGCGAATTTTCTGGGCAATGGAACAAGGTCGCCGTCGTCCCGATGCAGCGACTACCGCATGCTTCGCAGCTAACTTGTCTCCGGACGATTTGGCCAGAGAAGCGGCACGGAAGTTTTTTTCCAAAATATGATGTGTTGCCTCCCTCAACTACCATTTCGAACGTTATAGAGATTCCAGCACACACAGGCAGACTACCAACAGCAGATGACACCGATGGTATTGCCAGTCCTTTCTCCATGCCTGAGTTGCTTGCGGCAATAGATGAGGCCAAACGGAAGACCTTACCCGGTCCGGATGCCATTCCATATGAAGTGTACATGAACCTCAGTAACGCTGTACTACCTCGACTTCTGGACACCATTAACAAGGTATGGCTAGACGGCTCTGTACCCGAGACCTGGAAATAAGCCATTGTGATTCTAATTCCAAAGCAAGGGAAGCCATCGACGGATATCGGCAACTTTCGGCCGATTTCTCTAACATCAATACTGTGCAAGCTGACAGAAAAAATGTTAGCCACACGACTGTCCTGGTGGCTGGAGCAGCACGGTTTCTACCACCCCGCACCAATTGGCTTCCGTCCATCCATAGGCCCTGAAGATGGGCTGGGCCTCGCAAGTTCTGTTGTCAACCCGCAGCCACAATGTGCGCACCATTGTCACGATGGATGTCAAAAAGGCGTATGATAACATTAGCCTGTTCCTGTTGTTTCTTCCTGTCGTCCCCGTTTGTTTGCGCGGTTTTTTTGGATAACATTAGCCACGACGCCATTTTGAATTGTATTCACACGCTGTATTTCCCTCTTAGGGTACGCAATTTCGTAAAATCCTTACTTGAAAACAGAAGATTTACAGTACGGCTTAATGGCGATTCCATCGGATCATTTGTCTCTGTTCGCGGTGTACCCCAGGGCTCGGTACTGTCACCAACGCTGTTTAATATTGCCTTCATTCCCCTTGCTTGGCGCTTACATAATGTCCCTGAGGTCAGCTTTTCTATATATGCTGATGATATTATGGTATGGACTACAAACCATGACATGTTTACTCAAGCGGCAGCCTTGCAGTCAGCCTTGGATATTACAGCCAACTATGTTAAATCTGTCGGCCTAGAGCTTTCCACGAGCAAAACTATGTTCACGTCGGTCGCCAGCCAACCGCTGGGGTAGCCGTAAACCGCGGCGACGCCTATCCGTCTCCAGCTATCTGGAATCCCTCTTCACGAAAGAGAGACATTGAAAATTTTGGGATTATCAATTCATCAGTCGGAAAAGGGAACCGCCTGGCTTTCTCAGGCTCAAAAGCAGGAGATGCAGACGTTGAGCCTAATAAGACGCGTATTGCTCCTAAATCCGGTGGTGCTCGCTCCCACGTAGCACGGCATTTGGTGACAGCGGTTCTGCAGCCACGCCTCATTTATCAAGCGCAGTTTCAGTACTTGACAAGAGCTCAATGGGATCGTCTAGAAGCACTAAATAGAGAGGCTATGAGAACCATTTCTTGTCTCCCCCGCATCACACCGGTCGTAGCACTACACGAGAACGCTCAGCTCAACACATTAGATGAACTAGTATAGCAACGCCGTGATGCTCGTAGCCTTAAGGCGACCCTTTTGCACTCACCGTGAACACTCCGTGCCTATGCTACACCGCACACCATATTGCCGCCGACATCGCCAGTTCTTCCCCTATGGAAGTTTGTTCAGCTGAGCGAAAACAAACCTACTGACCTTCATAGACCAATGACATCTTATGCGGCATCATCCCTTCGTGAAAGGATCGCAGAGCAAGACACCAAGCTGCCCCAAGGCTCAATAATTGCATATGTAGATGCCAGCATTGACGGATGTGAAACGACAACTGCAATTCATTGTCCTTGTAAGCCGGCGCTTAATATCACATCCAGATATCAATTTGCAGAACCTCCTTCTTATTTCTGGGCTAAGCTGGTTGCTGTCCAAGAAGCTCTTCGCTCTCTCTCCGTCACGACCTTACTACCTAGAGCCAAAATTGTCATCCGCACTGACGCCCTACAAGCAATACGTCTGTTCCGACGCGTCAGTCGCAGTCCAGAAATCTGCCAAAATATACATGTTTCTGGCGGCTCGCATCTCGCAAACTATTCGAATGGAGTGGATCCCACGTGACCTACTCAGTTCGCAAACCTCTGCAGATTCTGCAACCCGCCAGGTGACTCTATCTTCGTCAATGACACACTTCCTCGCTATGGATGATGCCACTCTGCGTCTCACAAGAAAGAAGAACCTCCGGCGCCGCACACGTGCTCTTGTCCCACCATGTGCGGTAACTCTCCCCACCGGTCTTACCCTTGCAGAGGAGGTTGCTTTACGGAGGAGCCAGGTCGGGGTTGCCCTCACACCTGCGATGACACGAACATGGCCGCAAATATTTATATCAACGTCCAGGATGTCCTGTCTGCAAGTCACCAGATCACGAGGCAGATATTCAACACTTGTTGTGGGTTTGCCCGGCACTGAAGCCGACGAGAATCCAGCACCTGACGGCAGTGGGCGTTTCGCCGAACAACTGATCTTCATACTTTGCATGGACTCAAGGGCCTTATCATTGCTCTCTCTTGAACCTTATTAGAACAGCTACCCTTCTTTCTTTCATTTAATACCCCCTTTAATTTTTTACATATTCCATTATGCCCTGAGGCAATAAACAACGCTTTAAAAAGAACTTAGCACCTCTTTGATAAATTATTGACACTAATTACACATGCATATACTCATTAGCATACACTCGTAAGATGCCACTTTTTCGGAAAGGCCCCCTGCATAGAGAGAAAAAAAAATCTGCGTTTCTAAAGAACTTGCACACCGATGCCTTCATGGTCTAGTCAGTAGCGTGCCTCTATGGCGGCCGAAGGTCTGTGCATTGGAATCCGGACCGAGATTTATATGACTTGCTCTTTATGTAGAACAAAATTATTTTATAAAATGGGGTCGTTTGAGACATGCGCACACACTTAAGGCGAAAAAATGCCTAGAGCACTGTGGAATCTACACTTAAGAAATGCGAAAGCAGGAGCGTTGCTACTGCACAGTGAATGACGTTTGCTTTCATTATTATTAACTAAATGCACCGTCATTATCACTGCCACTGTCATTATTATCATTATCACTAATTACAGCCTCATTCTCATAACTACTGCCATGCTCACGGTAAACAAGGAGAATTACGATTTGCGTTTCACGATCCCGGGCGTGACACATTTGTTTAAAGCGCTCGGCTCGGGATTTGAGGGATGGAGGTTCGATTCGTAGTGGAGACAGGATTTTTTATTTTTGATGACATGATCAGGGTGATTGACAAGTGACAAATCAGTGTAGAGATCCAGCCCACATCTCGCGCACAACTCTCTTGCGCACGGGATTTCGTTCCATGAGCTTTGAATGGTTTTCGCCTTAAAACCTCACTAATCATATTACAACAAAACCCGTAGGAGTCGTTCTTAAGGCGAAAGCCTTACTAGTCACATTACGACAAAAGTTGCCCTAGTCGTTGTTGCGTAAGAGAAATGATCTAAATAATACGTCACCAACAGACCATATACTGCAAAAACTGACGAGACATGAACTCGACAAAACCCAATCCGCGGCAGAGGGCCCTCCTGACAACGCAATGCATGTCGTTCGTCTACAGTGTCATGTAGTAGTGACATGTCGGCAGCAAGAAACGAGAAAACTGCCGTAAGCATTGAAATTAACTCGCACATTTGCGCCCAAAAACCAATTAAACAAGTTGGTGTTGGCGATAAAAATAAGCATGGTCGGCGGTCTATGAACGTTGGTGGCGAAACCTTACTGATGAAATAGACGGCGACGAAAGACAAATGCCGGCTGCAGTTGGCAGCACTCAATTTGAGAGGAATCCAAACGCATAATTGCCATCGTCGGCTTGAAATGGATATCTAGATGTCCCTGAAAACTTAATCGGTCAGAATAAAGGAAGAGGCATTGGTCACACGCTGTTCCGCCAGGTGCGCATGGGTGTTATCCTGACTGCCCTACCTGATGAACATAATGAATTGCTTTTGAACGCAGTCACATGAGTAATTCTCGAAAGAGTGAAGTTCGGCTTATTAATACAGCTGTGGTAAAGCAAAAGCACGTTTAATTCTGTTATACCTAATCATATGAGCGAAAGCTGTTTAGCATGGGTACACTTATTTAGACGTGACGAACCTCACGGGTGACGCACTCGCAGATGCCGCAGTACTCAGCCTAGTTTGGCGAAGCGAACTTCCTTCTCTTCAGGTGTCTGTACTTTTCCTCTAGAACGTCGTTCCAGCGCGAGTTCCACACAGAGAGCAATGTCGGACGGATGGTCAGGTGCAGCTTGACGTCTGTATTGAACCGTTTTTCCACTACATCCAAGCCCTTCTATGGAGCCGTAAGGACAGCGAACCAACTGGACAGCGAGAGCAGCGGCCGCACTCAAGTGGCGTGGCGATGACGCTGCCGTAGCGAGGCCGGAGAAGCGAGCGCAGCGGTAGCTGCGGCACAGCGGGACACGGACAGTCACGTGGTTGGTGATCATGTGGATGCAGCGAGGCATGACGTCACGAATGCACATCCGCTCATTTGTGATTTCAAGGCCATTGCGCGGCTCTGCTCACATTGGAAGTTGTAACTTGCAGAGTAAGACTTACGCCTTAAAAATCAAGGATGTAGTACCCTCGTGCAACGAGCGATTTAACGACAACTGGTGCGCTACTTATACCTCACTGCTGGTATCGTTGCACTTCCCGTCCATGGCTCTGTCTCTTCGCTACGTGCCGCATTCTGACAATGAGGCTCCACCGTAACAGCATACTGTCACCTGCAGCGTTGTCCTAAATGCAGGACCTAAACTGCCTGCATCGAAGGTCGTCCAAAATGGATTTTATAACGCGAGGTAGTTATAAAAGCATACAGCCGTCAGTAGCTGCCGCCTACCACGCATGACTCTGTTGTGATCACTGACCATTCAGAATCGTAGCTCGTGTCTGGTTCCTACTACCCGTTGCTTCGCCGTCGGGTGGGTAGCGCAGTGTTAGGAGATCGCTTGTACTTTCGACAGGCGCCGCGTTTGCGCCAGTGCCTTTACTCATCACGTGAAAACTTTTCACTCACATCTTTAAGGCGAAAGTCTTATGTGTCTAAGGATGACAAAATTCATAATTTAGTCCCGATTACAGCACAACGAAGTCCTTTTAGATTTCTTACCCCCTCTCCACAGTTCTCCGAAGTCAAAACGGAAGCAACCGCAGCACATTCAGAGGAAGGAAACTTAGTCAGAGAAAGCTTGAAAGAAAAAAAAATTGGTTTCTTCTTTGTTTAGAGGAAGAAAGAGGCGCAATATGTGACTCCCCTCTGGGTGCCCACCTGAGTCGTACCGTGAGCAATGGAAGGAAAGCGGGAGGCAAAAGAGAAAGAGAAATGGGTGACGTAGCGAAGGACTGTGGGTTTATTCCGTACATCTTCGAATCTTTAACGTGCGCTCACATCGCACAGCCCATCGACGCCTTCTGCGTTTTTCCTCCACTGAAACGTGGGCGATGAGTAGGGTTCGCATCCGGCTACTACACCTCAGTAGCCTAGTTTTCTAAACACTGAGCTACCGCAGCACGTAGAGCTGGGAGAGTACAGAGAAGTACGACTGCAGATGGTGCAGGCAGAGAAAGGAAGGTCGCGTGCAGTATGCACCGTGCGGAAAAAAAGATGCCAGTGGTTTACTCAGCTAAGCCAGGGTATGCAAAGTGAAAGCACTAGTCATTGTGAATGAGACCGCATAGTTTCTCTGCTGTTCTTGTCGCACCTTCTCCGCCGCCTTGCATCGTCGCTTTGTAATTCTCTCTTCTTGCTCTTCGGGAGTTTCCATCACTAGGTTAGCTCTCAGATTCATTTTTTCCTATGTGGCGCTTCTTCACGGCGAGCGATGTCGACAGGATGAGCAGATTTGGCTTGTATAGGCAAGCGTAGTGAGCACTAGAGCGGCTGCTCCGCAACTCAAATCCCGCGCTGCGGTGCAGCAGCTGGAGAGCACCGCACCTGCACAGTGAAGCACGTAGCTAATCGCTGACATCACTCGCGGCACTCCGTGGAGACCGGGGATGCTTACCGGCACGAATTAAGATTGCCAACTCTGTGAAGGAAGAAGAAGAAGCAGGTGCGCGATGTAGAGGAACAAGCGAAGCAGCCGCAGAAGAAAGGAGCGTCGCCCGCTCCGTGCACCACACGTGCGAAGGAGAAGAAGCGGACGTACGCGTGCGCGAAACGTGCCGTAGCAAGCCCCAATCAAGCTTTCGCTTCAAACACTGTGGACATCGGCGGAGAGAGCAGGCGGCCGCTTCAGACCATGTGCCGCATGAATCACACACACACACACACACACACACACACACACACACACACACACACACACACACACACACACACACACACACACACACACACACACACACACACACACACACACACACACACACACACACACACACACACACACACACACACACACACACACACACACACACACACGCACACGCACACGCACACGCACACACACGCACACGCACACGCACGCACACACGCACACACGCACACACACACACACACGCACACACGCACACACACACACACACACACACACACACACACACACACACACACACACACACACACACACACACACACACACACACACACACACACACACATGCGCCGTAGCTCCCGCTCGCCGGCCGAGCTGAGCGGATGCTCAAATTGCTCAAATACGCTCCGCTAAAACTATCTACTGCATAGTGACTGAGTGCGCATGTGTATACCTACTCCCCTGATGGTGCTGGGACGGGTAGGCCACCGCCGCTTACGGCGGGGGCTCTCCTGCCACCAAATTTTCATCTGTTGTAGGCGCGAAACGTGCCGCAGCAAGCCCCAATCAAGCTTTCGCTTCAAACACTATGGACATCGGCGGAGAGAACAGGCGGCCGCTTCAGACCATGTGCCGCATGAATCACACACACACACACACACACACACACACACACACACACACACACACACACACACACACACACACACACACACACACACACACACACACACACACACACACACACACACACACACACACACACACACACACACACACACACACACACACACACACACACACACACACACACACACACACACACACACACACACACACACACACACACACACACACACACACACACACACACACGCACGCACACACACGCACACACACACACACACACACACACACGCACGCACACGCACACACACACGCACGCACACGCACACACACACACACACGCACACATTGTTGTGGCTGTAGGAAGAAGGAAAAGAAAATGCACGGGCCTGCTACTGGCTCCATAGCTGAGCTACCTCCACTGCCTCGTGCAGACAGAAGATAAAATAGATAAGAAAGAAAAGGAAGAGGGAGAGAAAGACGCGCGCCGCAACAACAGCCGTCGTCCACCACCGAAGCGCTGACGGGTGCAATGACGGCCTACAACAGATAAACAGGAGAGCCCCCGCCGCAAGCGGAGGTGACCTACCCGTCCCAGCCCCATCAGGGGAGTAGGTACACACACGCACACTCACTCACTATGCAGTAGATAGTTTTAGCGGAGCGTATTTGAGCAAGCCCCGCCGGGGTGGTGCAGTGGTAAGACGCCCGACTACTGTGCCGGAGTTCCCGGGTTCGAACCCGACCTCGGCGGCTGCGTTTCGATGGAGGCGAAACGAAGAGGCGTCGTGTGCTGTGCGATGTCAGCGCACGTTAAAGATCCCCAGGTGGTCGATATTACTCCGTAGCCCTACACTACGGCTCCTCTTTCTCTTTTCACTTTCACTCCCCACTTTCCTCCCTTCCCTTACGGTGCGGTTGCGGTGTCCACAGAAATCAAGTGAGACAGTTACCGCGCCTTTCCCTTCCTCTAAATAAATCAGTTTTATTTGAGCAATTTGAGCATCCGCTCAGCTCGGCCGGCAAGCGGCAGCTACTGCGCATGCGCCAAATGGTCAGGCGGGTGCGCGCAAGCTGACCAGCAGCTCCTTTCCACTTGTTCGCATTCCTAAGGCCCTGCGAGCGAGTCGCACCGTGGGGTTGCGCATGTTGCGCCATCGCTCGCCTGATCGCTCGCCTCCACAAATCACAAATGCCTGATCAAAACTGCGTATGCCTCTCGCTTCACATGCTATAAAAGTGTTACGCGAAAATTATTGCTTTTCAATTAATTGTGGTAGGAAAATAAAGCAGAGAATTTTTAATGCCCAATTTCACTTTTTAAAACTATGTGGGCTCTTCGTGCAGTTCGCCAGCGCCTCCGCTAAGCTAAAAATAAATGTCTCCAACGCTCCGGTTGAGCTCAGCGGCCACCGCGAGCGGAGCGGAGGCACCAATACGCTTTGCTAATGCTTATCTGCCTGTTGGTAACAGCTCTTGAGAGCATTTCATACGCGGGTCTATAATGTTTTCGCATTCATACCCGTAAGGAGTATTAAGTGCACTTGCCTGCCCAATTCTGTAGCGAAAGCCACACTAAGCTGGTCAGCGGCGCATTTCAGGTAGGCATCGGAAGCAGCTACTGCGCATGCGCCGTAACCATGGCAACTAGTTGCTCCGATTAAAAAAAAAACTGATTTATTTATAGGAAGGGAAAGGCGAGGTAACTGTCTCACTTGTTTTCTGTGGACACCGCATCCGCGCCGTAAGGGAAGGGAGGAAGGTGGGAGTGAAAGTGGAAAGAGAGAGAGGAGCCATAGTGGAGGGCTACGGAGGAGATTAACGTGCGCTGACATCGCACAGCACACGGACGCCTCTTTAGTTGTTCCGATCCACAGAAGAGCAGGATAATGGAAGAGAGAAGTGGGAGGAAAAGAAGCCGGTCGAATGGCACAAGAAGGTTCGCAAGAGACCAAGAAGAAGACAGAAGGGAAGAAGAAGTCGGGAAGCGAGAGAAGAGAGCGGAGAAGAAGAAGCCGGCCAAATGGCGGAAGCCCCACCGGGGTGGTGCAGTTGTAGGACGCCCGACTACTGCGCCGGAGTTCCCGGCCTCGAACCCGACCACGGCGGCTGCGTTTCGATGGAGGGGAGGATACTAACTGGCGTCCGTGTGCTGTGCAATTTTAGTGCACGTTAAAGATCCCCAGGTGGTCAAAATTACTCCAGAGCCCTCCTCTACGGTTGCCTTTTCTGTCTTTCCACTTTCACTCCCACCTTCCTCCCTTTACTTACGGCGCGGTTCAGGTGTCCACAGAGCAAGTGTAACAGATACTGTGCCTTTGTCTTCGTGTGAACCAATTATTATTATTATTATTATTATTATTATGGTTGTTGTTGTTATTAATATTATTATCAGGAAGACACCAAGAAGATGCGCCGAATCGCCGATCATGCCGTACAATTTGCAGCCAGTGCATCAGCTGAAGTTAGAGTTGTACTTTGTGAACAATCCGCTTGGTAGCTTTGGCTACGCATATCCAAGCTTAACGGAGTTGAGGCGCCATCTATTTTTGTCTTCTCACACGATGTTTTTTATTTCCTTTACTTCAGTCCTTTCTGCTTCAGTGCGCACAAATGTCGCCCGTGTTCGCAACATTCATAAGGAAGCATATCAGTCATGCTGACCTGAGTGTACTCAGCTGAGGCCAGCAGCAGTATAGATGGTATCATGGAAAACCATCTGCCAATTTACATAGGCAACCTATATATGTGTCGCTCTAAAGTACGGAGGCCTGAGGAGGGTATCTTTGACGGCTCCTGTATTTTGGCCTATATTGCTGCTACTTGAAACAACATCCTACTTGGCTTCCGTATAGGTACGAGGACGAAATATTACGGATAGATCCCATTAAGGAGAACAAATAACAAATCAGGCCCAGCTTCATACATTCTGCAAGCTGCAACAATTCAGAATGTACTACAGCCTAGCTCCCGCTTTCGTGAGGGCGGAAGCGAAGGAATACCAATGAAAAAAGTCAATAAAGAAAGAACCTACGCTGGTCCACATGTGTGTTTCTCCGAACATGCCGCGTAACCTCAATCGCCGCGAGTAGCAGGCAAGAACAAATACTCTGGCAAGCCCGAGCACGCAGACGGCGTGTATGGAATACAATGACTGATATAAGCCCGCACTCGAGTATCTTCCTCCCCGCGCGATTCATGCATAATGGATGCAAGACAAGCGCGCTCTTTGGATCACGAACGAGGAATTCCGCAAAAGTAGCTTAAGATATTTTTTTTTTTCGTCCAGAAGAATCTTCCCTGCCAGCGCTGCCTATTCACACACTTCCGTGGCTTTTTTTCCCACGCCTCTGGCTTAGGCGAAAGCTCTGTCTGTGTTGGGAAAGCTGAATTCAATGCTGTGCAAGAGCTTGTATTCTAACGAGAGCCGAGACACGCGCTGTGTATCGAAGTGTTTATACGAGCGAGTGCTTTGTATGGAACAGTGCGAGCGGTTGGTGGGCTCACCAGACGGTCTAACGTTTAGCGGGAGCCAACTGACGCGTCGCAGATGTGCGCGTGCCTAAGTACGTGCATGAGCGCTTGTAAGGCGAGAATTCCGCAAAAAAGCCCCGGCGTAAGAGTTGAATTACGTAAACCACGTCGACAAGAGAGCGATTCTGGATGTGGTAAAAAAAGAAGACCCTGCATTACATTCAATTCTTGTAGCTACTGAACTTTAATGTGACCATTAGAATGGTCTACACTACGGAACAAAAGGTAAAATAGGCGAAACAACGTTGGCATAGAAGAAACCATGGCATTCCGGCTTTTCTGCAACGCGGGGTATTTGCGCTATCACGTAATAAACTCACTTAATGAGCGTCTCATATGAACAATTTCTTCATTTTTTTTCCATGTTACGCGCCCTTAAGGAATTTGATGTTTACCTAGGCCCTGTTTTATTAGCAATAAGTTCTACATCATCGAAGCCTTTCGACCTGCTCATAGCTGTTTTGTGCTTCAGAGACCAATAACAACGCACCCGTATTTTTATTATTTTTTTTTACCGTATCGCTTTGACTTATTGTTCTGACCACTCTTGACGCATGGAAGGCAGTCAAGAACAACGTTCTGTGCTTGGCACCAGGCGAGGCATGAGGTGGAGAGCATTCACCGTGACGCTGGCGTTACTCGGCGAAGCTGACCCAAGAGGACAAGCTCGGAGCGATGTCTAGTAGAACAGATCAAACCCCCTGAAGAGAAACGCAGCGAAGAGGAAGAAGGAAACTAGAAAGAGAACTTGTCATGACGTGACACGAAAGAGCAAGCAGCGCTGCCGCACTTCTCGCGTCCACAGCGCTTCTTTTGTCCCACAATGTCCCAAGCATTTCACGTGAGGAGATAGAGCACAAAGAGCAGTACAAAAGTAAAGCGAAACCACCGTAAACATATCGCGTGCTAGAACTTCTAGCAAAAAAAAAAAAAAAAAATAAAACGAGCCCTGGAGGCATGCTTTAGCGACGTGTTGTGTGCCCCGTATCTGATGTCGGTGCTGACTCGTCTCCTAGCATTTTCCCGGAACGTTTCGTCTTTTCAAGGCTGCTGAAAGGGCTGCGATAAACCGATGCTGCTGAAAGCTGTCGGTGCGTAGAAAGAGCAACTCACCGCTATTTTGCTTTCTTTTTGATATTTTGCACAAATAGCGGGCCGTTTTGAGGGCACATGCACCTGTTGGCATCCGGCAGGTGTCTTCTGAACCCACATATGCGTCGTGATGTGCTATTAGCTTATTTCATAAAGCTAGGTCAGTGTTCGCTCACAGTTTTTGGTGCTCGCGAAGAAAGTGTAGATTTCCTTCTTTCTGAAATGTTCTTGTTTTGTGTGAAACGTAGGCAGAATTCAATTTCAACAAATCAATTGTAGGTCCTTAATGGCCTCAATACTTTATTAGCTGCTTGAAATTTGTACTGAACGTTGCCAAAAGAGGGATCGCAAGCCGCCAGGCCTTCCTAAGCTCCCTCTACTTGCGGAAGGCGGCATACAACCTCATCAGCAGTAGATATAAATACCAGCGCTGTATAGCGCAAAGGGAACGCTTTCCTGACCAAACTGGTTAAATTATATTCTTCTTCCAAAGTGAATTCTTTTATTTTCTGAAAAGAAGAGATGATCCTTCCGAGTATTTTATTCCCTCCTCAAGCCGTTGACGCGAACACGTACGGCTACCTGCGTTACTATCAAGGAATGGCGCAATGTACACGCCTTCAAAATCCTTACTTTCGATGTATTCACTCAAGCTGCTGTCTCTTGCATACATGCTCTCCCGTTACACTTTCAGAAACTACAATTGTTGCTGCGACAAACAATTTATACTTTTGTTTACTTGACCATCAAAACATAAAGGTGGTACCCGTGAACTGGAAGGAGCCTATTGTATGCATGTAAGACCGATCGGCAAAGATTAGCCTCCTAGGCACGCATGAGTTTCTGCACTCTACTAAGTTTGAAGTTCGAGGGAGGAAAGAAAATACATTACCACAGCTTATCTAATTAGTAATTGCCTTGATTAAGCGCATGAAATATGTGCAAAAATTAATTTTGAGCCTCCATTCGTCTTGGGCGCGGGCAACAAAGCGTAGCCTTAAATAAGACTATAAGTAGAGCGTAGAGCAAGGCTATACTTGCGGATAACTAAATTAAAAAGAATTACCCGCTCGAATGAACCGGCCGAACTTTAGAAATGTGATGCGGAGCCGCACTTGAGTTCCCCGATCATTCTGTGAAGCAAAAAGAAAAGAAAAAATGATAGAAAACTGCAGTGAGTGGAAACCGAGAGAGGAGCTGAAGTGCTTTTATTCACCGTAGGAGGGAACTGGGCGACCAAAGCGATCAATAAATAACAGCGTGACTTAACTTGAAACGGGAGGCGGTAAAATGGAGTCGATATTTCAGCCGTCTCGGTGTCACCTTCAAAGCAAACAGAAACGGAAGCTTAGCGCCGCAGTTGTTCTTGCAGGCAGCCGAATAGAAGAACGTATATAGGCTGCCACGACGTGTACGGAGCACTGCACACTTTGTCTTCCTTTTTTATTTCCCCTCTCATTCTCTCTCGCTCTGGCATCGCCGCAGTCGCGATTCGACGAGTGGGGTTTTTAGACAGAACGAAGCTGTGGCCCCGCCCCGGGCTGTTCTTTTGTCTAACAAGATCTTCTGCCGAGCATTCGACGAGTGGCAGAGCCTGAAGACAAACGGACTGACAGTGTGCAGCAGAAAGGGAAGGATGCCAGCCAGAAAGAAGATCCCCAGTCATTCACTGTCTCCAATTGCGAGAGACTAAGGAAGAGTAAAATAGGAGCAAAAGAGGAATACAATCGAAAAGGAAGCGCCAAGTTTAAGCGAGCCCGATCACGAAAGAAGAGTCCGTTGCTACCACAAAAGACGTCCGACACTCCAAGGGAACGCGGAGACCTGCGAACGGCGTTCCCATATTGCCTGCGATCCCGAGAGAGGACGGGGGTGGAGGTCATCAGATCGATTAGCAACGGAAACGCGCCTGCAGCCGAAACCGGGTGGCTGGTCTGTCCGTCGTGTCCCCAGTGCCAGGCTCTTCCGAGGTCCGCAATCTTCACGCTTGTATCTCCTCGAGTTGTCGTCGACAGACAGCTTGACACGGCTGGCTGGGTATCGCCTCGCCACTCTCGCCGCGCACCGGATCTCTCGTCTCCGGTGGCGCACAGCGGCGGGAACAAGAGTCCAGGCAGCCAGGGAGGAGCCTGGAAGGCTAGGAAAGGTCGGACCTTTTCCGGTAGCTGTGAGGACACTCCGCGCGGAAGCTAGCGAGCGCAAACCAAGAGCAGGGAATCTCAAGCGGTCCTTCATTCGTGGTGTTTGCTGTAGGCGTATCTTATCGGCTCCTATGGTTGCGCGTGTCGGATCGACTCCACGTCTAACAGGATCACTCGGTTGCCCTAAGGATCGGAAAAACACGAAGGGCCGCCGGCGTTGATTTTTGGTCGATGCTGGTCGCTCAAGCACGCGAAACTGCGCCGATTCGCGTAAGAACAAAAAACGTGAGCCTAGCATCAGGGGAGCGCCCGCGTAGCACCGGAAGCCACGATGAGTGCAGTTGTTGCTTGTTGTGATAGCGCTGGGAGCCGAACAAACAGTCAAGCCGATACAGATGGGTCGCAGGCTTTTCATCAGAGCCACTGTGGTCGTTCGTTCTTCTTATTTTATTTTTTCTAGTTGCGTCGCTTTGAGGCAGATCGGTCCTCTTGTTGTGCAGCGAACGGCGGAAGAAGACGTTCCCGATGACTCTGCGCGCTTTGTCCCTCCGGTGGAGTCTTTTCATTTTGCTGAGTGCGGATTCTCAGCCATGGGTCACGAAGTTCGTTTTGTTTGGCGTTTGTTCTTAGCGTGACTACCCGATGGCTGATTCGTGTTTTACGCGTCCAAGTGCACACCGGAAGCTAGTTTTTCCGGTTTTCTCGGGCCTGGTGTCGACTACTGAGGCGACAAAAAAAAAAAAAGAAATATCTAGCAATCTCATAACAAGAGTGTTGCTGAAAACTGTCTCTGTTTTTACAACTCCGTAGGAACCATATTTTCACTTTGCTTTTTCAGGAGAAGCGATTGCTGCTTCTTAGAATAGACAAAAGAACACTGCGGTGGCCGCGTAGAATAAAGTAGAATGTTTTACCGCAAACTATACAGTACACTGCAAGAAAAGCTTTGCTGACGCAGCATGTGTGTTTTAGTGTGACTTACTGAGAAACTCTAAAAGAAGTGGCATTGCACCAGATCATGAAAGACTTTATGAAAGCGTCCATAGGAACGTATTGTAAATAAAAAGATTTCACCATTCCCACTAATGATCCAGGATCGCCAGATCGGACGTATATCAGCTTCGGCAGCCACCGGCTCCTTCTGGATCTTTCTTTTTGCACAATAGAAAGATCCAATAAAAAGATTTTGCACAAATGCGGCCAATCAACAGCCTTTTTCGAAAAAAAAAAAAGAAATATTCTTCTTATAAAGCCAACTTTAACCAAGACGCACGAACGGGCCTGCTTGGCTCAAGAGTATGCCGGACTCGGCAATTAAGAACACAGCAGGTTGATTCATATTCCACCTTACCGCCCCAAATGAGCAACCCAATGTGACAGCTCGTCCCAACTCTCTGTTATCATGTAGCCTCGTTAATTCGCCCAAACCATCGAAGAATCAGTGCTCGGCCATGCCAGCTGCCAGCTACAACCTGCCGGCAGCAAGCCCCTGATGTTTCGCTCACAAAGCCGGTACCAACACCACTCCGACGCCGGATTCTCGACTTAACGTCGACTTCACGGCGCTATAGTTCATATAAGCAGACTCTAAACACTGGTGGTTTAAAATCGAACAAGCGACGTGTTTAACATGCCACGCCATAATACGCTGGCATAACCAGCCCCGAAAAATTAACTTTTTCCATGCTATTGTTTTGTAAACGTGATAGGGCCTAGCCGCAGCCTCTCACAAGAAGAGGCTCTAATTGCTCCTCGGTCTTCTTTTTCACAGTTGGTGCCGATTCAGGGAGGTCCCCGGAGCAGGAGGGTCCCCGCTTTCAGGAGGAACCACCTGGTCTGATCGAGTTCACCAATGCCAAGGAGGCCGTGGTGCCGTGCCAGGCGGTGGGCCGGCCTAGCCCCTCTATGCGCTGGATCAAGCTGCCTGACGGGGTGGCAGCCGCCGAGGTGCCCGGCTTGCGTTACGTGCGCCCAGACGGATCGCTGGTCTTCCCGAAGTTCGCTTCCAAGGACTTCCGGCAGGATGTGCACGCCACGCTCTACCGATGCGTCGCTACCAACAACGTCGGCTCCGTGGCCAGCAGAGACGTCAAAGTTAGGGCCGGTGAGTGTTCCATATCCGACTCGGGGGATCATGTTCGGGCACTATTTTTTTTGTTGTTGTTGGTTCATAGGAAGGGAAAGGCGCAGTATCTGTCACACCTGCTCTGTGGACACCTGAACCGCGCCGTAAGGGAAGGGATGAAGGTGGGAGTGAAAGTGGATAGATAGAAAGGGGAGCCGTAGTGGAGGGCTGCGGAGTAATTTCGACCCCCTGAGGATCTTTAACGTGCGCTGACATCGCACAGCACACGGACGCCACTTCGTTTCGCCTCCATCGAAACGCATCCGCCGTGGTCGGGTTCGAAGCCGGGAACTCCGGTAAAGTATTCGGGCGTCTTACCACTCACTGCACCACCCCGGCGGGGCTTCGGGCACTATACTAATGTGTTTTTTCTTTCTTCTTTCTTCGTTAGGGCACTATACTAATGTCAGTTATTACACTAACGAAGAAAGAAAAAAAAATGAAACGGGAAACAAGACGGACTCGGTGTCTCGTTTGTAAGAGCAAATAAGACCTCCGCCTGCTGTGCGATGTCAATCCACGTTAAGAATACCTAGGTGGTCGAAATTTTTTCAGGGCCTTTCACCATGGCACCTCTTTATTTTTTTTCTCTCTCTTCTTTCCCTTCCACATTTTTCTGTTCCGTCACGGTGAAGTTCAGGGGAGACAGTTATTGCGCCTTCCCTTTCGGCAAAACAAATTTTCATTTTCACTCACGCCTACTCCAATCCGGCGCTGTCTCCTGATATGTCTATTCGTTGCCAAGCTGCGGCGGTCGCTTCCCGTTGCACTTCGGAAGGCCTTACAGATGGCAAGAGGAGGAGAAATGCTTTTTGCGTGACTACGCCGAATACAACTACACGTTTTGTCGTAACGCGAAATGACGGGGCTTTATGCTTTGAAGTTAGGTAAACCCTGTGAACATAAACATTATAAAGTATAAGCGGAACATCTCCGTAAATGAGAGGGACCGCGCTAGGTGGGTATCCCTTACAAAAATGCATGTAGGGTTTCTATAGAAATTCGAAAGCGTTGTGTCAATACACGCTGTTGAAAGTCTGTTGATAATCGGCAACATCTTGGATGATGCAGTGTTGACCTCTTGTTGAGCGCTTATGAAATAGTGGCCCATGTGTTTCTTAAGAGCGCTTTTGGAATTCGCGCAACTGAAATTCTGTTGATTTCAGGCTCAAATGCTTCAGAAACTCTGCAAGTGACGCTTTTTGATTTTCTGCTACCTTTCCACTCCTGAACAACAGAAAATAGTACACGACCATCGGTTTGCCAGGAGCAGACACGGGGTGATTTTCATTAATGCAAAAGTAGTACAGTACATCTCCTAGCTGCGATAAGTCACCACATTCTATGTTCTGCCCGACCAATCAACAATCCTGTCTGATCAGTGCTGGTTAATGATAAGCATAGTGAGGCATAAAAGAACAAAACAGATCTTGATCTTTTAAGCCCCATTATACTTACTCACTCATTAACCTACACTAAACTGACTAAATTGTTGATTGATCGAGCAGAACATAGAATGTGTTGACTGACCGCAGCAAGGATATGTGCTGTTCTACTTTTGCATTAATGTAAACCACCTCGTGCCTGCTCCCGGCTAACCGTTGATCACGCAGCATTTTCTGTTAATCCGCAGCGGAAAGGGAACACAGAATAAAAAATGCGCGTTAATGAGAAAGAAAAAATATGCATCTTTGGTGAACCCATAACATGAGCTGGGCTGTTTATTTGCTTTATTTCAATTCATATGCAAGGTATGACGCCAGGCTATTCTTTGCGTAAAACGCTGATACGTCCGGGAACTCCTCGCATGTGATGCTGAAATAAACAATATAAATCATAATTAAGTTGCGGTATATACTAACTTAAAAATAGAGGAAAGGCATTTGTGCGCTGCTCCACGTCATAGCTCAAGAAATTTCTTGTCTAAAATGAGTTGTCACTGTCTTTCACTGCTTAGACGGCATCGACCGCCGCTTCCACAGCTCGGCAGCACTGCCACATCGTTCATTTCTCCCTGATAAACAATATATGCTGCCGTCAAAGATCCTATTGTGAATATAAATAGCAAAGTGCAAGTCACAAGCATTACTACCCAGAAAACTTGAAGCAGAATTACCAACTATAGGCACCAAAATGAGTGGAGACAAAAACAAACACTGCAAAAATGGTGGAGCTGCACAGATTCAATAATCCACAATGTGTGACAGAGGCATATTATGATCTCGATAATGTGTCCGTCTCAGCGCGAGTAGCGTATCGAAAGAGTACAGCACTGTGCCGAACAATCCGTCAAAAACGGTCACCTTGTAAAAGAAAGAAAATGTCGCCATCCCAACTGGCGTTCCATCGGCCCCAGCGTCCGCGTTAGAGACAAGCCTGGTTCTCTCTCTCTCCCTCCTTTTTTTCCGACGAGGCTGGCTTGCCTGCTAGAAATATTTACATGCTCGCTTCCCCTTGTAGCACACACTGTACAAGACTGGCACAAACACGAATAGGAAAAAGTAAAACTCTCACCAAAGTGCAGACGCTCCCTCCGCCCGTGCCGGCTTTTCGCCCAGAATCCAAAACGCCTGCGACTGTTGAACTTCTTAAACACGTCCTCCTTGCGCAGAAGCTGCCACCCAAGAGCGGATTCCTCCGAAGACTTAAATGCGTACGTTCGCGCTCAAATTTGAACAAAACGATCTTCGTGATAATCACCAGCGAAAAACCTACATACGGTGCTTCGCTCACAGTGCAAGATGCGACCACGGTGGCGGGAAAACGCCAACTGAACTGGCACATCGCCGCACTCAGCGTACCCGCGTCCGCGTGCAAAGAAAACAGGGCGCGGAAGAACAGCTTCGGTGAAAAGGGGGAGCCGCCGCCCCCGCTGCGCGAGCTATGCTGCAGCCAAGGTCATCTCCGTGAAGACAAACCACGGAGAAGGCAGAGAGCAGAGACCCAGAGGGAGCAACCCCTCCCCCCCTCCCCCTTTTTCCCCCCAGCCGACAGGAAGTAACTCTCGACCCTCCGGACATGCTGGCGCCGTTCGCGGCACGGGGGAAAGATGGGTGTGGACAGTAGCAAGGCAGTGGCCGAATGCTTCTTTGAAAAGACGAGTCGCGGATAGAAGACGCGTGTAATCCTATTTTTTTTTTCTTTTTATTTCATACGCGAATGTTTTTGCTATGCGTGTTAACTCTATAGTATGCGTGGGATCAATCCGTCATTATTAGAACCCCTCAATGTTTAAAGTGACTTCATTTTAGCATGGTGTCCACTTTAAGAAAGGAAGGAAAAGAAAAAAATAACAGTTAAATTCTCCAAAGACATACAGGATTCCAATACAGACTGCACCTCATTTTGCGGCAAAAGCTACGGGCAAAAATACCTAGGCTTGGGCAGAATGTCAGACCCTGAAGCATATATATAGTGAACTTTGCAACTGGTTTAAAAAAGCTTTGTCCTGCCCTACATGGTAGGTTCAATCTAGGATCCTGTTTGTTAGTATGATGACTCACTGAACTTGTTTTATGATAAATATAAAATATGTCCTACCACTAAAGTTACCTTCTGCGACATACAGAAGCTGATTCATTACGGATTCTGACTGACATTCAACGATGTATTTGCATTATTAGTGGAGGCTTTGCCATCATGAAGTTTTTAGGGCATATTTTCACTGTGTTGCGAAGCTTGAGCTAAGTGTGCACCGTTAATATGTACTTTTATATAACATGAACGAGCACGCAACTGCATGCTGCTCTTATATTTCCCTTTGCAGAATGTGGCCAATAGTTGATTACAAGTGAGACCAAAAATTCATAACGAAATTGTCACATCATGTTCTTATCATTTGTGCCTAAAACTACTTAAAAACATGGGTCAGCTTGAACAGTACACGCTAATTGTTCGTGAACGTTGAAAACTGACAACAAAAAGCACATAGAAAAAATAGCACAAAAAGTCTATTGGGTAGAACACAATGAAAATTCTGTGGGCCCTGTAAAGATTGCACTCAGCTGGGGTTGAATGTCTATCGAAATTCAATAAATTCAAAAGGCGGTCAATAGTCCAACAATAGAGTTTCAAAACTCATTTTTGTAAGGGATGGGCCATAGCGTTCGAATCCGTGCAGCAAAACCCTGTTACTGAAGACGCTGTGTTTCGTGCAACGTATAGGTCCTATTCACTATCAGGTTTAGCAGGCGGTAGTTGTGGCAACCCTGTATTGTGGAGACGCCATAACGTTGAGTGGTTCGAAACTAAAAAAGCACACAATAAATGTTTCCGACGCGTCGGCGCTGGTCTACAGTCGTCCTCCCTGCTACGCGCCGTTCAGTTGTTGGACACTTGAGACGCCGTTTGCAACTCTGTCCAACCAGAGCTCCGATTTCACCGACGCCATATCATGATTTGCGGTAGTGCCTGTCTTTCTATCTCTTTACCCCACTCGGATGTTACGTTGTGCGTGCCATGGTTGCCAGTAAAGCTGCAATGACGTCACGTGAATAAGCTATATAATAGTTTGGATGAGTGTTATGAATGCGGCAGAATGGCACGCGCTACGCCTGATTTCAGAAAAGCCTTGGAAGGAAAATACGGTGGGGTGGAGCTAACTAGAAATTTTGTTCCAACTTTTCTGAAAGTATTACAAACTTGAAACCTATCTAATCTATTTCGAATAATGTTAAACATGCGCTATTTGAACCGTTAGACAAACCGAATATGGCACTCGATTTTCAGTTCGAAATTTACGAATATTTGCATACACCTACTGAAATGTGCAGCTGCAAAAACGCAGACGAATATAGGAGGAGGAGTTGAGTATAGGCTAAACCTTATTTGTTTCACATCTGCGTGGATGGTTTTCCTTAGTCCATAATTCCAATGGCTTCGGCTGTCTACCGGGCCCAGTGAGCCTCTTGCTTTGCTCAGAGATACCCGTGTGGGCCAGCCCCGTCTCCGGGTTCTTTTAGTACAGTGTGCGAGCGTTCTATTTCAGCGGTTTGCAATTCCAGATCATGTGTATGCTGTCAGATACTTGTTTGTGCGCCATGAAAGTATTGCTGATTAACTTTTCTAGAGCCAGATTGAGTAGTACATCGGCGTGGGAAGTCTTGTATGTTCCTCCAGGCTTATGCCATGTCTGTTATGTTCTTTGTGTAGTTCTGCATATCATTTCCCTTCTGATTTGAAGCCTTCCATTACTAGCCCGTAGTTGGGAGGCGTTGGCGGCTCTCGTAAAGTATGCCCTCGGGCGATTTTGTCGGCCGCATCGTTCGATCGATTCACACGTGGACCGCTACGTAATTGTGTATTTCAGGTTACGAATCTTTTTATCCTGCTCCATTATTCGGTGTGCCTGTTTGTATACCAGTCCCAGGTGGAAGGCCCTGTCAAGGAATAATATAGGAGGGCAGAGGTACCCGAACTCCATCCAGCAGCATTGAGAAACCTTCTCATTAGCCGCTTTATCAGAGCCTATTATTAATTGACAAATTTTTGGGATCTCTTTGTCTCTTTTGATCCACGGTGACTCAATGTGAAAACTGCTCGCCACGCGTCGAAGACGGGGTAACGCTAGTGCGTGCTACAAAGACCGTTTGGACGTTACCTTCGGCCGCCACCTCTGCTCCGTTGGACAGCACGTCTACGTGACTCCAAGAAGACTCGTCCCATCAATGCAACGGAACACAGGATGGTCGAGATGAATCCGCAACTCTCTACTAAGGCACTCAATTATTTATTTTCCTTATTTCACTACTTGCTTCATTCCTTCCGCTACGTCGTTTTCCTGGTGAACGCTGGAGTCAGTGGCTGCACGTTACCAAACACCAGTTGTAAGGCGAACGCCTTTCTTGGCTCATGGTCAAAATGTAGCGTGTGTGAGATCTGTGCGCAAGTACTGTACGCGAGATTCCGTGAATTGTGTTCTCCTTGTCTAGCGTTCCTGCCATCTCCATAGCAGAGGCGCGACGACGAGCTGCGCTGAGCTGCACCAACAATCCCACATTTGGAACGAACACGCTCCAAGGAACGCTACTGGACAGGCGCGATGGTGTATCGCCCAATCTCACATTGCAGGAGCACTGTAGCGAGCGCATGCGGAAAGAAAATTTCCACTGTGGGGCACCAGGCCCAACCTTGTTAGCAAAATCTAGACAACAGATGTGCAATATACCGTGTGCAGCAGCATCGCTCAGACTTTCGCATTTATCCAGCGCAGACTCTGCAGTGCTCTCGCATTTTTTTTTTTAATTTTTAAAACAAAACCTTCACACTGCCCTTCCGTTCCGTCTTCGCGGACCGAATAATGTTTAGCTTGAACCAAGGAAAACCCACATGAGAACCATGACGTCACTCAGTGGCAGCTGCACCGAGGCGTCACCACCGAGGTCTTTACAAGACCAGCGCATTCCAACAGCTTACGTCAAAACTAAGGGTAGGCGATAAAGGACCAGTAAATGAAGCAGCCAGAGCTGACCTGAGTCGAGTCACATGGAATCCCCTCGCTACTTTACTCATACCCGTGCGCGAAGAATCATTGGTTGATGCTTTATCGCCTATCCGATAATCATCACATTCGCTTCTGGGAAATAAGGTTATGCACCAGTCCTGTTGAATTCTCGGCCGTGACGAAATAGGCCACGCCACCGACGTCGCCGGAGCCGCGTGCTTGCCTCTGCCTTGTCAAGTGATAGCCATGACGTCACTCGAAATCAGCTCCGCCGGGGCCGCCTGAACCACACCGAACTCACCGCATTGCAATATCTAAAAACTGCTGGAGTGCAAGTCTCCCATACTTAGCAATGGGCCGGCGGGAAGCCGGTGGTGGCCATCTTGCGGTGGACAAAGAGCGGGCACATAGCACAGCACCTTGGTACAGCAGTCGATGCAGCCTTCCAGCACTTATTCGAGTAATTCAGTTCATATTACATAAAACAGCAAAGAAAGCAAATATTAAGCTATAACTTATACAGCTCGTAGTGGTAATAGTGGTGGTAGTAGTAGTAGTAGTCGGCACCGCGCGTCTGACACAATCGGAGGCTGCGTAAAAAATCGTATCATAGCAATTTGTTGTTCGACTGATGATTGATTGGTTGTTACAAGCGAATAGGAGTTAATGTAACTATTTAAACTAATAGAATAATGGTTGAAGTAAAGAAATGAAAAAAAAGAGAGAAAATTGGAAAAAAAGGGGTTCAAAGATGTCAGAATGCTCAGTATGAAATCCTATGCTTGATGATGCTAATTAAGATAATGCAATATGTGTAATTGATCAAAATAATGTCTGTAATTATAAAAATTTGAAAATTTTGAAAAGCGGCTTCAAAGGTGTCAAAATGCTCAGAATGAAAAGTCAATACCTTATTATGCTAAATAAAAAAAATTGAGAGTATGCAATTGTTTGATACAATAATTGTAATAATTGAAAAAAAAAATGCTAGAAAAATAAGTAGGTCAACGATGTAAAATTGCTCAGATTGAAAAGACGATATTTGCTGATGCCAAGTATCGGTGGATGAAAAGTTTAGAAGATTTTATGGAAGAAGAAATGAATAGTTACAAATTTTCAAAAGTGAAAACATTTTTCGTGTGCGTGATAAGCTTTTGCATCCCACCCTTAACGGCGAAGCGTGCCTCTTAATTCTGAACATTTAATGAAGTTTTTAAAAATAATGTTGCGTTTGACTATTGTTTTTTCGCCGTTCATATTCGCGATAGCTGCGTTCTCCAATTACTTCATCAGTTACACACTCTAAATGTTTTAATAAGCGTCATCAAGCATTGGCTTTTAATGCTGGCCATTTTGATACAATTGATCCCCCTATCTTAATTTTTCAATTTAATAATTTCAATTATTAATTCATCAATTACAGACCCTATACTTTCTTATTCAGAATCATCAACCATTTCTCTAATTCTGAGCATTTTGACATTTTTAGCCCCTTTCTCTAATTTTTGCATTTTTTTTCTTGAATTCATCAAAAATTCAAGTAAATAAGGATTTAATTAACTCTTCGTCGCCTATCACACACCTATATAGCATTAATCAGTAGGATCACAAATTACAATGATACAATATTTTTACGCAACCCCCGATCATTTCTGACACGTGGTGCCGTCTACAACTACTACTAGTATTACTATTACTACTACTACTACTACTACTACTACTACTGCTACTACTACTACTACTACTACCACTACTCCTACTACTACTACTAACTACTACTACTACTACTATGCCGTCGGCTTGTCGACCGAACGGACTGCATAATCCAGCCCTTAAAAGGGACACCACGTCAACTTCCAAGAGCAGCTCTCTCAGCTCACCTCTGAAATGTGATCCTCGGGGCCGAATTCACTCGGTTTATGCATCCGTATGCTACGCATGATGAAACCATTCTCGTTTCAAACCATCTTTTGAAAGTGCCCTTGTTTACAAAGACATTGTTGTGCGGGAAAAAAAAACACGGCACTACGCACGAAACGGCGTGTGGCCTCCTGGCGTCCCGGCGCAAATTTTTTTGCCCGCCACAAGATGACGGCATAATGGTTTCACTTCCATTGAGCCATCTCCACTCCAGCAGTCTTTTAATATCCTCCTAGATTGCAACAGCTCTCGACATTACATTGCCGATGGGTTTAAAATGACTCTGTTGCCGTGTTGCCGGCAGCAGTTGTCATCCAGTTGACGTAGCTTGCCGAGAGGCTGCCGCGCAGAGACGGAGAGAGTCGGGTCGAGCGAAGCTTGCCGCTTTCGCTTTGGTTACTAGGTTTAGCCAGCTTAAACCTTTGCCTAATTTTTTGTATAAGTGGCGACCGAAGCCAGTCACGCCGCGGGACGACCGAATCGGTAATGTTGATGATGATGATTTCAAAAGCACAGCGCAAGGTATTTCCTATTAAACAGGGGGCGCAAGAAACCATATAGGAATAGAGAGATTTTTCTTCACAACTATAAAGCAGCGGGGAGCGGTGTTTATGACGCCTCACCGGCACGCATTTCCAAATTCCGCTGCAAACTGTAAGTATCATTAATTTATTTCATGGTCCATTTTATGCAGACGGGATAAATTGGAGTTTTCGTATAAATTCATTTTATTGTTCTTCTCCTTGTTCAAGTTCTCCTTCAGATTCGATCTCAAGTATAGTTTTTCTCCGCGTTCGATCACAATCAGATTCGGGTAAAATATGCCTGGATTTAGCGAGAATAGAAGCTAAAGGCAGTTCACGTTAAGAACTTTATGAAAATTAAGACGAGGACGTATACTCTGCTATGTATAATCAACAACAGCATGCCTTCGAAATCCCTACTAGACATTGTTACGTGTCGCACATTATGAGGAATTCATTATTAACCCTAACTTATGCGACTGAGATTAGCTCTCTACGGCAAGAGTATTCTAAAGCGTCTCATCGTTGTATAGCGTACAATTTTGGGCTTATTTCCTCTCTCTAACGTTTCATCCGTATTTACCTTAACATTTCTGTCAATTATTCTTCGGCTTAGCTCTTGATCGAAAGCAAAGTAAAAGCCGGTGCCAATGCGTGCTTCTAATAACAGCATTTTAAGCTTAAAAGCGCAAGAAACTCAGCTTCAGAACTCTTCCTCTTAATGACAGATAGAGAGGGAGAGAGAAACGTTATTTTGCAATGAAATTCGGGCCTCCCAGGCCCCCTGGGTCCCCGCACTACAAAACCAAACTCAAACGTTCACGCCTAAAATGCCCATGACGCTTCCAGCTCGGCTGGAGTGCAGCGCTGCACAAACTTACACACGAGAAGACAGCGAGAAAACCAAGCAGTGACTCCGCTCGAAAAGCAGGTGCGAGGTGCTTTACTTTAGATACATGTTTTTAATGTAATTTTTTGGTGCCTTTCGCCTTCAAAGACGCAGAGCATTTGAAGCATGAAGCATCGCGAGTCATTGAACACGACATGTTGTTTTATAAACAGGATGGCCAGCATTTATATAATTGGAAAGAACCGGCCACTAATGGGGGACCCCCATTTGGTTAGCAGCAATGTAGTTGTAGGAAAGTAGTCACAACGTTGAAACTACGTGTATTTTTTTCAAAAGGCGTGGTTATATTTAGCGGGCTTGAAGCCGCAGCTCATCTCATATAGTGTATATTCCTCAGAACCCTTCCGGCAAATAATTTATTAATGTTCTAGTTTCTCCCTCGAATAATGATATTGAAGCGACAGATATTTCAGGGACACCTAACGGCGCCAGCTGCCTGCGTGAAGGTTCAACCGACCACGCGCTGTTCTAAATTTTTTTTGCCGCGATCAGGCGACTCTCTTTCATTACATGTTAACCGCGCCTCCTGCAACCTCCGTGACCACCGCGAGGGGCACACAACAGTAGAACCCCTACAGCCATCTCGGAACGTTTCTCGAAAGTTTTGTGACCACCTGTGATGGATGGGTTCATTAGCAGCTACAATTAAAAATAGCTTGGTAACACTCCTAATGGGAGGACGGCGTGAGCGTTTCGAGAACGAATGAATTAGGTTAGTTTCGGTTCATCGGGTTTAAAGCCTCAAATCGACTCAGGCGTTGAAGGACGCCGTAGTGCAGGGCTCCAGAAGTTTCGACCACCAGCAGGCTCTTTAACTTGCACTTAGGTCGCATAGTTCGCATGCAGCTTTCTTTCTGCCTCCATCGAAGAGGTGCCACAGCTTCCGGGGTCGAACCCAGACCTTCGGTATCAGCAGTCGAGCGCCCTAGAAACTGAGCCACCGCTATTGGAAAGCTGAAAGGGGTAAAGCTAAAAACGTTAGACGACCCGTGCTGTCCACGTGTACGCGTTAGCTTTAGTGCGCCAGCTGTTTGTGTTTCCTGTAGGCAGCTTTAACTATTGGGCAACCCGTTTGCTTTGTTGAATTGCATGGGATTTGGTACATTGGCTGAAGTTGGACACTATTGTAGGTTTCTGGTCTACTTTCTGGCTCGGATGCAACGGCAGAAAAAAAAAAGGACTGTTTACTATTACTTTCGCTGAGTTTCGGTATGCATGCAGCACAGCGCACGAGAATTAAATTTTATTTCCTACACCTACAAGCAAAATAAAAACCTGATATACCTGCAGCTGGTCTCACCGAGTCATTGTAAAAGCCCTGAGATGTTTTTTCCCGCCTGGCTGAAAATAATTTTGCGTGAGTGCCATGCTTGCGCCGTGGCGACTGAGGTAAGGACAGTGTATTACTGCTTTCAGGGTTAATATTAATATCTGCGTTCAAAGTGAGGCTGATTGTGTGTTCATTTATTTTGGCGGAGCAGTGGGTGCAATGTAGATTTTGTAGCCACGTCATCGCCCTGGATCTGCTCGGAAATATGGCAAGTAAAATATGACAATATAGCAAATAAAGTAAAATGATTGATTGAAAAAAAGTCGTTTTGATGTAAACGACGAATAAAATTAGGATATGAACGTGAAATTAAATGTTAAGAAATAAAAATTTGGAAGACAGAAATGCCACAAAAAGTATTGGCGATGGAAAATGCGTAACCGCACAAGAACAACAAAACAATAAACGACTCCGGGAAGAGTTGCTGTTTTCGCTAGCTTATAGTCATTCTCTCTTTCTTCTTTTCACTCTAGGTATTCCATTGACACCAGTAAGAAAGCCATATTTTATGTAGCAGGCCGCCATTCGATGTGGAAGCAACGGAGTTAAATTTTTTGGTGACGCGGTAGAGCTGAGAATACATTTATTGAATGTCTAAGTTTCGTTTGCCTAATATAAAGCCATAAATATACTTAAAAACGTCTGAAACATCAGTCGAACGCCTGCACCGTGCCATTCCGCTCTTCGACCACACTTCCGTGACGCTTTTGTTCACTGAGTAGTTCGTTCCCACAAACTTGAAACAGAGACCAATCATTCGTTTATTCAAGAATCGCTTTACAGACCACTGCACAGAATACTGATTATGTGTATTAAAGCAAATGAAAACATTGAAATACAGCAGAAATGGATTCACCACACTGCCATATTTGAGTAATATATAATCACGTTTATATAGATAAACAATGTCGAAGATATGCAGAGTGTCCCTGAGCAAGGACACTGAGGCCCACTGGCCGACGAACCCAGTACAATCAATTCAGTTCAGTTCAGGCGTTCAGTCGTGTCCGACTCTTCGTGACCCTATAGACCATGTCACGCCACGCTTTCCGGTCTCTCACTATCTTCTTAGCATCACATAGCTTCATCTGCAATGCCTCGAGGATGCCATCTAACCATCGCGTTCGCTGCCTACCCCTTCTCCGGCGACCCTCAACCTTTCCCAACATCAAATCTTTCTCCAGCGACTCCTCTCTTCTCATCAAATGACCAAAGTAGCTGAGCTTTAACTTTAGAATTTGACCCTCCAATGAGCAGTCAGGGTTTATGGTCGACAATATCGACTGATTTGATCTTCTGGCAGTCCAAGGAACTCTCAAGAGTCTTCGCCAGCACCACAATTCAAACGCGTTAATTCTTCGGCGGTCAGCCTTTTTCACAGTCCAACTCTCGCATCCATACATCACAACTGGAAAGACCATAGCACGAGTTATACGGATCTTGGTTGGCAAACTAATGTCTCTGCTCTTTACTAGGCGGTCAAGGCTAACCATTGCTCTCTTTCCCAGAAGCAGGCGTCTCCTAATTTCATGGCTGCAGTCTCCTTCCGAGGTAATCTTGGCGCCCAAGAACAGAAAATCTGTCACAGCTTCCACTTCTTGTCCATTGATGCTCCAGGACTTGATAGGGCAAGACGCCATGATCTTCGTCTTTTTAATGTTCAGTTTAAGCCCAAACTTCTCACTCTCTTCTTGTACGCGCATCAGAAGTCTCTTGAGTTCCACTTCACTTTCTGCCATTAAAGTGGTATCATCCGCATATCTAAGGTTGTTGATACGTTTTCCAGCAATCTTCACTCCAGCTGAAGACTCGTCCAGATCGGCCTTCCTCATGATGCACTCTGCATATAGGTTAAATAGGCAGGGCGACAGTATGCAGCCTTGCCTCACCCCTTTCTCAATCGGAAACCAATCAGTAAGACCATGCCCAGTTCTGACTGTGGCCTCTTGCCCTTCATACAGGTTCCTGAGGAGACAGATGAGGTGAATTGGAACTCCCATCTCTTGGAGAGCTTGCCACAATCTGCTGTGATCTACGCAGTCAAACGCTTTCGCATAATCAATAAAGCAGAATTAAATGGGTTAATGGAACTCTCGCTTTTTCCATGATCCAGCGAAGGTTGGCAATTTGGTCTCTAGTTCCTCTGCCCTTTCGAAACCCAGCTTGCACGTCCGGAAGCTCCCGATCCACATACTGCTGCAGCCTACCTTGCAGGATTTTTAACATCGCCTTGCTAGCATGCGAAATAAGTGCGATCGTGCGGTAGTTGGAACAATCTTTGGCACTGCCTTTCTTTGGAATGGGGATGTAAACTGACCTCCTCCAATCCTGTGGCCACTGCAGGGTTGTCCAAATCTTCTGACATAATGTATGCAGTGTGTTAACAGCGTCGTGGTTGAGGTTTTGAAGCAACTCAGCTGGAATACCATCAATTCCGCTAGCTTTGTTCTTAGCAAGGCTGGCTAAGGCCCATTCAACTTCACTCTTCAGGATGCCCGGCTCGAGATCAGTAATCACAACCGTCTTATGTTGGGTTTGCAAATCCGGGTCCTTCTTGTACAGTTCTTCTGTGTATTCCTGCCACCTCTTCTTTATCTCTGAGGCTTCAGTGAGGTCCTTGCCTCGTTTGTCCTTTATCACGCCCAGCTTAGCACAGAAGCTTCCTTTAATATCTTTGATTGTCTTATACAGAGCTCTCGTGTTCCTTAATTGGCTGTTGTCCTCAACTGCTTGGCACTGTATGTTCAGGAAGGCATTCTTATCTCTCCTTGCTATTTTCTGAAAATCCGCATTCAGAACCTTGTATCTTTCTCTTTCCCCCATACCTTTTGCCATCCTCCTTTCCTCAGCTATTTGCAAAGCCTCTTCAGATAACCAGTTTGCTTTTTTGCATTTCTTTTGCTTTGGAACTACCTTAGTAGCAACTTCTTGTATTATATCACGAACATCAGTGCACATCTCTTCGGGCTCTTTGTCTTCTAGATCTAATTCTTGAAATCGATTCCTCACTTCCACAGCATATTCTAATAGAATCTGATCCAGATCATGCCTGAAAGGCCTTCTAGTTTTCTGCGTTTTCCTCAATCGAAGCTTAATTTTGGCAACAAGAAGCTGATGATCGGTGCCACAATCGGCCCCAGGCCTTGTTTTTACTGCTTGTATAGCGCTTCTCCATCTCTGCCGGCAAATAATATAATCGATCTGATTCCTGTACAGACCGTCCGGTGAAATCCATGTGTACAGGCGCCTTTTGTGCTGTTGAAAATGAGTATTCGCTATGGTCAGGTTGTTTTCTTGACAGAACTCTACTAGCCTCTGCCCAGCTTCATTTGGCTCACCAAGACCGAACTTGCCTGTAATTCCGGATATTTCTTCACTCCCGACCTTAGCATTCCAGTCTCCTATGAGAAAAACGACGTCTGATGATGGGGTGCGGTCTAAAAGGCATTGTAGGTCCGCATAAAATCTCTCAACGTCAGCTTCTTCAGCAGCAGTGGTCGGTGCATAGACTTGGATAACTGTTATGTTGAAAGAGTGACCTTGGATCCGAAGTGAAATAATTCGGTCGTTTTTGGGGTTGTACCCTAGCACTGCTTTGCCCATTCTTCTGTTTACTATGAGAGCGACCCCATTCCTTCTCTTGGATTCGTGCCCACAATAAAAGACATAATGGTCGCCGGAGTTAAATTCTCCCATTCCGGTCCACTTGAGCTCGCTGATACCCAAGATATCAATGTTCAATCTGTCCATTTCTCGCTTGACGATATCCAGTTTACCTTGCGTCATAGATCTTACATTCCATGTTGCTATGTGATATATCTCCTTGCAACATCGGACTTTCCGGTCGCTTCCCGACACATCCACAACTGAGCGTCCTTTTGGCTTTAGCCCAGCCGCTTCATTCGTCCTGGAGCTACTAGGAATCGCCCTTTGTTCATCCCCAGTAACATGTGGGACGCCTTCCAACCTGGGGGGCTCATCTTCCGGCGCCATATCGATAATGGTATTGTGACTGGCCATAGGGTTTTCTTGGCAGGAAATACTGGAGTGGGTTGCCATTACCTTCTCCAGTGAATCACATTTTGTCAGAACTCTCTGCCGTGACCTGTTTATCTTGGGTGGCCCTACACAGCAGAGCTCACGACTTCTTCGAGTTTCGCAAGCCCCTCCGCCACGACAAGGCAGTGATCCATGAAGGGGAGTACAATCAATTACAATCTGTTAAATGTGTTGCTTCGTCAGTGCGCAGGTAGCCAGCTTATACTCAGCGTTGGCGCATTAATTTTACCTTGATGCATTTAAGTACACCTTAATTGTGAGACATCGGCACTTGATAGGAGCGTTTCAGTGTGGTCTGTGCAGATGTGAAAAGCCAGCTTCCATAGTTCAAGATGACGCCATAACTCAGCACACTTAGTGCTATTTGCTGCCCTGCAACAATTCAGTTATATCTAGCAAGGAAAGTCTGTCCAAAGTATAATGTGTGCTGTATCAAATGAAACCAGTACTTACAGTACGGTAACAAATGCATGTATAGACATGTGAAAGTATTAATACAAAAAAGATGTCTGTCACAAGATAATGCATAAAAAGTCGTTGAAACGCTGGGAGCTGTAGCCATCAGCCGCTGCACGGGAAGGGTCTAATTTTTTCGTTTGCGATGTTTATAGCCTCAGGGCGTAAAAGGAATGTTATGATGAATGAAGGGTGTGGTCAAATAAATGAAAAAAGGTTGGCTGATGCAATGAAATCGAGGAGTGAACGATGATGTGGTCCCTGCGTCCAAGCGACATATAATTGCGGATTATAAGGGGAGAGGCCAGCTGCGGATCCGCGTTGGCATCAGGGCTGGACATTCCCACAGCAGGTGATGGATGTCAACTTCTGTGTTTCTGGAATTGCAGACAGTGCACCCAGGGTGTGGATACCAATGTCGAAATTGAGGCCACTTTCTAATCACTGCCGGTGTTAGGACCACCCCAGTTCTAATCCTCCGAAGCGCCACCTCCTCTACACGGGTTAGACCGCGGGGAGGCTTACCGTACACGGAGGTATCAGAGCACGTGTACGGTGTCGGAGCTGTTCCTTTCACTCTCTTTTTCTCATCTCTTTTTAACGTTCTTCAACGCACGAACGCAACACGAACGCCGCGCCATAGCGTTTTCCAGTTTCGTCATTACTGCCGTATCGACACGGTGACAATGCTTTTAAGGCGCAAATGCCAGAAAGTAATGAAATCGAGCCATCGGGGAGGTGAATGCATTAGTGAAATTTGTTTTCTTTCTTTTTTTTTTTTTGCTTTCTTCTTTATTTGCGACAAAACGAGACTGGGGAAGTTATACCTCTAACATTAATTTATCAATATGCTGGCAAGTTTATAAACCTCCCACGAAAACACAGTTTAATGGGCATGGCAATCGATTTCTTAGGATGTGTTTGCTGTAAAGTTTGTTTTTAAAACTAGTCCGAAACCATTTTGTTAGCTTTGTTTGACTGCGCTTTAAGTAGGAAATGCCTGTAAATTATCGTTCCCGGTGTGATACGGACCGACGGCGATTCCGCAAAACTAACCGGATGCAAGTTCATCTTTCGTTAGCAAACACGGAAAATGCGTTGGGTGTCCCTGATTTTCTGCGGCCTGGTTTCAGTACACTGCGGAATAAAAGTAATCTGTTCCAGAGAAAGCGATGAAGTATCGCCGTGCTTGTGGATCACTTATATATCGCTTCATGTTGATCATTTCCGTCCGCACCTAGTTCGCAGCGTTAATTTATTCTTTAGTTGTATGTAGGGTGACTCACGTTTAACACTAACTTACCATGCAACATGAAATGATAGAAAATAGTACGAGCACCGAAGGGTCGGGAACAATAAAGCACAGACGGTTATATTTAGTCACAGGCATATCTGCGTTAGACGAAAATGAATTCAGATGTTGCCTTCAAAGATGTAAGCGTCGATAAACAATTGATTCGTTTGATTCAAATCATTTCATTCTCGCCGCCAATGTTACAAACGATAACTGAAGGAGCACACCGCCACATCCCATTTGAATGATTCCCCGCCGTTGTGGTGCAGTAGTTAGGGCGCTTTAAATTGGCGCCAAATGATGCGGGGTAGAATCCCGGCCGCGGCGGCAGCGTTTCGATAAAGGCGAAAAGTTAGGCGCCCGTGTGCTGTGCGATGTGAGTGCAAGTTAAAGAACCACAGGTGGTCAAAATTACCGGAGCCCTCCACTAAGGCGCCTCTCATAACCTGAGTCGCTTCGGGACGTTGAAACCCCAAACACCACCACAAACAACCACATTTGAGTGATAGTTCAAACTCGTGTAATTTAATCCTTCAGGTCGCCTTCCAATATTTCTTCAAAGGACGCGAATGCAGCGGAGCAGATTGGGACTAGAATTGTGGCTAGAATAGAGAAAATGTGCTCAGCATAAGGGAACGAGCAGATATTTACTTGCCTTTCACTGTTGTGGGGAGTCACGAGAAAAACACAGGGTTCAATCTTTTTGGCCTAGAAGATGAAGATAGTGCCACATTAGGTGGAATGGAGCGTGAAGTCTTTGCTGAAAAGTGGAGCTTATCAAGAAGGAAAAATAAACAATAAAGCGTGAACCAGCACCGTGTGCGGCGAACTCTACTGAAAGCAATTCAGTTGTGCACGGACGCTAGCGCATAAAGAACAACAAAAAAACTGAAGTAGAGATGAGGTGAACAATAGTCTAGCGAGAACAAAGTGGTCCGTTCGGGCTCGCCCCTAGTCAGCGCAGGAGCAACTGCCCGATGTGGGCGGAAATGATCGTTTTCGTTGCGTTGTGCTCGGGGCAAGACAGAGGGTGAGAACGAGAGGGCAGCGTGAGGCAGCCGAACGATGCCCGAGCCGCCAAGGCCTGACGAGGCCTTCACGACGCTGTCAACTCCAGCGGCAGCGGCAATCGGATTACATGACTGGAGATATACAGTCCGCGCTGCGTGCAGGCTAAGGCGGCCCGGAGCCGATATTGCCCAGAGAGTGCTCTACGTTCAGGACACGTTGCGGCAAGCTGCCTTGTTTTTTTTTCTGTGCCGGATTGCTTCGTGGAAGAGATGTTGTTATATGGCCGCCGCCAAACCGACGGGGCAAAAAGGAAAACATGCGGTGTCTATACTCCCGATAATGCCGGCACAGGATGGTACAGCAAGGTAGGGGAGCGCGTAGCTTCCAAAAGTTATTTTCAAGGTATGATGGTTAACATGGCAGAGAGGACCGGAATAATATCAACCGTCTGCTTCTCTTTGACTGCCCTCGCATCGGTCGTGCACGGGCGTTTTTACATGCAACAAAAATGTAGCTCCCATACACAGGATGCCATATCAAAATCTTGGCATTACTTACCGAACGCAATACCAAAAAAAAACAATCTTTTTGTGTCGTAGATAAGAGAGACTAGAATGACATATTTTAGAACATAGGTGAACGAAGCGAATTTCACCACGAAACTTGTATCTAATTAAGAGGACTATGAAGAGAACGAAACATTTGAGCGGATTTACAATAGTGTCAACAGAAAACGCTTCCCGCGTCTTTACTTGAGCAGTAAACTGTTCGTTTTTCGTCTTCCTGAGGAACCAATATTCTCCGCGTGGATGAAGTTTTACTACCCTCAGTTCAGTTCAGTTCAGGCGTTCAGTCGTGTCCGACTCTTCGTGACCCTATGGACCATGTCACGCCACGCTTTCCGGTCTCTCACTATCTTCCTAACATCACATAACTTGATCTGCAGTGCCTCGAGGATGCCATCTAACCATCGCGTTCGCTGCCTACACCTTCTCCGGTGACCCTTAACCTTTCCCAACATCAAATCTTTCTCTAGCGACTCCTCTCTTCTCATCAGATGACCAAAGTAGCTGAGCTTTAACTTTAGAATTTGACCCTCCAATGAGCAGTCAGGGTTTATGGTCGACAATATCGACTGATTTGATCTTCTGGCAGTCCAAGGAACTCTCAAGAGTCTTCGCCAGCACCACAATTCAAACGCGTCAATTCTTCGGCGGTCAGCCTTTTTCACAGTCCAACTCTCGCATCCATACATCACAGCTGGAAAGACGATAGCACGAGTTATACGGATCTTGGTTGGCAGACTAATGTCTCTGCTCTTTACTAGGCGGTCAAGGCTAACCATTGCTCTCTTTCCCAGAAGCAGGCGTCTCCTAATTTCATGGCTGCAGTCTCCTTCCGAGGTAATCTTGGCTCCCAAGAACAGAAAATCTGTCACAGCTTCCACTTCTTGTCCATTGATGCTCCAGGACTTGATAGGGCAAGACGCCATGATCTTCGTCTTTTTAATGTTCAGTTTAAGCCCAAACTTCTTACTCTCTTCTTGTACGCGCATCAGAAGTCTCTTGAGTTCCACTTCACTTTCTGCCATTAAAGTGGTATCATCCGCATATCTAAGGTTGTTGATACGTTTTCCAGCTATCTTCACTCCAGCCGATGACTCGTCCAGACCGGCCTTCACTCAAGCTTTGCTTAAAGGGACACTGCAGCGGTTTTCAAATGTGCCAATACTATAAGCTTTTGAAGTAGATTATTTGTTCATCATGCCTGTGAAGTTATTTTTTCGATTATACATAAAACACCTGCGCAATCGTCGACTATTTTCCCGTGCCCCGCGTGACAGCTACAGAGGAGGAAAGCGAAGGGAGAAACCTCGCTTCTCCGTCCGTCGTGACGTCACCATTAGGAGCCGGTGGCATTCAGAGCCAACGGATGGGGTTTTCGGCGTGCGCTGTTCCTTGTTTTGCGTACGTTGCGGACGTACGAAACACGTCAACTTTGTGTTGTGCACCTGATAGAACACAGCTCTGCATGTGTTCGGATGCATGAACAGCTGTGGACGCGACGATGCGATCTTCCATTGTATTAAAAGCTCGCGGCGCAATGTGGTGTTGCTGAGAAGAGAGATAAATTCAAGCCGACCAAAGGAAACGTTCTATTCGAAGCATTTTCGTAACTGTGACCACATGAAGTTTGTTTCTAATGCGATTTCTATATGGCTTTGACAAAAAGGCATGGCTTAACCATCACACGGTTCCTTCTCTTTCCTTGTACAAAACAGTTGGAACAGTAATTTGCGATCCGTTCATGGACTGCTATCTCATGATGGGACGATCAGACAGCATCGGCGCATAGTTGTATTCGCGTGTCTGTTTTTTTTTTTTTTTTGCACAAAAGCTTCGCGCAACAGCTTCTGTGCTAAACATGGACAACGCATCAGTAGCACGCGCTGATGATTTTTGCGAACTAGCAGATGGT
The DNA here is from genome assembly GCF_055883805.1 of Amblyomma maculatum. Classification (NCBI taxonomy): domain Eukaryota; kingdom Metazoa; phylum Arthropoda; class Arachnida; order Ixodida; family Ixodidae; genus Amblyomma; species Amblyomma maculatum. The sequence continues at coordinate 199,936,251 of NC_139347.1, read as the reverse complement.
TAAGAAGAGTCCACTGCTGTGTCGAGTTAGGTTGTGAAGACTACGAGATCTTTTCCAGCACGGCACGTGCCTGAATGTTCGTGGAACCCTTACGGGAGCATTATTAGAAGATAAGGAGTGTACCGCTGAGCTGGGTAGAGGCGCATTCTGGTAAGGAGCGCTAAGAGTGAGGTTTCCTTCGGTGCGTCCAAGCAATCAATCACCAAAGTTGTTCATACATGGCCTTGCGATTTTTCGTCCGTTGCTGCTTCGTCATTTTACATAGCCCTGTCTTGTTTGGAGATGCACATTAAGTTGGAAATGAAAACGACGAAGCTCTTGTAAGAAAACACATTTCGGAACTCGGCTTTCTCATGAAGGTATGGGTGCGGAGGAGCTGCAGCTTGGCTTTCAACATACGTCAGCCGTCAATTCACTAAACGTGTATTCTGACAGTACGAAAAAAAGGGAAGGCTTTCAACGTCTGCTAAATGTCGTATGACTCAAGCAGCATTCTGCGTGCATTTGACTTGGTCTCCAGCACAATGGCCTCGTCAATGCCTCGTATGCATTGCAGAGCTCCGCAACCGCGCTTCGCTTATTGTTCATTTGTCTGGTGGTAGCTGTGTACTGCTTCACCCTTTCTATTACATTCTTCTTTTTCCCAAGGTACCACGACTGGCATTCAAAGCAGGATTTGGTACACCAAGCTTTGGGTTCATTCTTCACAACAATGACCTTTCGGGCGGGGCGAGACGCCTGAGACGGAGGTAGTCGCTGCCCTTCCTTCCCAGGAAAATGCGGGCCGAGGTTTCGCTGAGGGCCATGTAGTTTCTGCTAATGACACACACTATTTTTCAAAATGCCTGTAACTAAAGCAAGTTTTCATGCCAGATCTATGCTCCCCACAACAGAAGTGCTGCATCTTTTGTGGGCGTATCTGGTACGGATACATGCGGTAAAAATCCCGATGGTCATTCCTGTGGAAATGGCATGCCATAATGACATTCACAAAGCCGCAGAGAGCTGCCATCAACCCAGCGCAGCGAAGGAGCCGGCCGCATCGGCAGCTTCCCCGCTCCTCAGAATGTCGTCACGAGACGTCTTGGCCAATCACGGGCGGCGGCGCGACCCGCGGTGAGCCCCGTCGCGAGGGCTGCGTATCTCTGCTGAAAAAAGGCTATTTCTGCTTTCTTCTGCCTAATTTTAATCTGATATTCGAACTGGCAGCATGAAAAACTATGGCTTTCTGCTGAAAGCCATACTTTTGCAAAACGTGCTGCAGTGTCCCTTTAATAGCATGCATAGGTGAAAAAAACAACAACAACAACTCAACAACTCAATTTTCGCTTTCCAAGCGCCAAATAAGTGACTATTCTCGCGGCCTTCTGACAATACTTCATCTGCCACTCACCGGCTGTTGATGCTGATATGTGTGGCGTAATGCATAAATGTCTGAGCAGTAATCTCTACTTCACGCAAAAAGCTTTGGCTCCATATTTTCACGTTATGTGCAAGTTATCCGCAGACTGAAGACAGGCTGTGCTGCTTTCAGCTTGCTGCTTGGGTGTGGCAATAGGTAAATAGATGGCTAGGATTCCTGCAACTAAGCTGAGGACTATAAGCTTTGCAAATACATCTCTGGACTGTTGGACGACAATGCCCGTTTTTTTTACTCAAGACAAGGGGTTCAAACTTTAGCCGCTCTTGCTCATGGCTTAAGCCGCGCTGTGAGGATCTCTACTAAAGTTCACTTCTTTTTCTCTCAGCGCGCAACGGCGAGTGCCCTTCGCGTGCTTTAAAAATATCTTCTCTCACCCAAGTAGAACCCTAACATATTCAGAAGTAACTACGCGAGCAAAAAAAAGAAAGCTACAGAGACAGCTGCTACTATCTTGAAAATCCCTCAGTAATTAACTTTGCTACCCACCTTCTAGTATTTTGATGGAACGTGAGTCGTACACGAGTATAAAAGTACACGAGCCGGGTTTGATGGCTGCAGCTTTCCGCGAAACGAGTATAAAAATATAAAGAGGCGTTGACCTTTGGCATAAAAAGCATAAATCCTCGCTTGTTAGACAACGAATTTGAGATTCCCTTCAACAAATTTGCCACGATGCCTCCGAGGCCAGAGACTCCACTGCATATGAAATGACCGTGAAGACTCATGCGCAGCAAAAGAGCGCGCCCCCTGTCGAAGTGTACGCTTGGATTGGCTTGGATCGGCAGTTCCTTCGGTGCCGTCACAGAATAGCGGAGCCGCCTGCATCGGACGTGAATCACTGGGAAGCCCTCATGCATATGTTGCGGCTATTCACTCCCTGAAAAGGATCTTGACGAAAAAAGATTGCTTCCAGTCAGCTATTCCCGGTGTCCGCCTTTATTCGCAAGAACCGGGACCTCGTCACTGGCACGCCACCCGGACTCTGCGGGGGCATTTTGTCTACATTGGCCGCTTTAAAATACTTTTATTATATTTTTTTTCAGAAATGCTAAAAGCGTTTAAAATCGCACTCAAAGAAAGCGATTCGCTTTTACGTCAGTCCTGTCGAAAGGATTTGTATGCAAAAAAAAAAAAATGAAATAAATATTGGTTTGTGTGGTTAGTACGTTCATTCGCAAATGTTTCGCAAGTGGTTATGTGCGCATATCCAATACATTAAAAGAAGACTTGAAAACGGACTGGTATAAAGTTGTATTCAGTTGAAGCGATCACAATACACAGGTTGAATTCTTTTTGCGTAAGACTTTGCATGAGAAAGCTATAGCCTCGAAACGTATTTGGTCTGCGCAATTTCCTACGTGCCCTTACAACATTATGTAACGTTTCGTCGATCCCTCACTGCATTACGCACCCACTTTCGGCCAATCTACGTTTCTAGGTTTTTATTGCTTCAAGCAGAGCTCGCATTGCGCTTCGTGCAGCCTCTTGTTGCAACGGGGCAACAGGATTGTGCAACATGCCGACGATTCAACGTGCACCTAGCTCTGCTCGGTTGCTATGCAGCAACACCTGCTCATGTCTGAGTGTGTCCGTGTTAATTGAGGCATGTACAATAAAATTGCTCCCAGTTGCTAATGAGGTGCAGAGAAATGTGTAGTTTAGGGAACCCTCTACTGTAAATGGCTAGAAGCTCCGTGGGTATTTGCGTGCTCTTAGAGACATCTCTACGGACTTAAGTGGCTGCCAGGTCCCTGGTTCATTTTCTGGCTGCGACTACCGCGGTACAGACAATCCTGCCAGTGCGATTAGCATTCCTAGCTTGTAGAATCATAGAAGCACACGTACGGTTTCACCTCCTCGCATCTGTTGGGCCTCCAACCTCTGTGCATTCGCCTCTAACCATGGCAAAGTGAAATATATAATGAATAAGGTTAAAAAATGGTTAAGATGGAATAATGTCCACTTGGCATTTACAGGTATAAGGTTGGAGCTCATGCAATGCAAAGAAAATTGTATAAATCTTGACGGCACGTGGAAGATTGCCTAATTTATTAAGGCAATCTGCAGAAGTTAGCTTCTAATACGGAGAGTAGAAACTTTAGGATTCAGCTATGGTTACACTGCAGGAATCTGTGAGGTACATTATTTGTGTCTGTCCCTTTTGGAAACAATGCTATCACTCGTGTCTTGTTTTGCTTAATCAGCACGTACCCCGAAAAAAGACGAAGATCATGGCGTCTTGCCCTATCAAGTCCTGGAGCATCAATGGACAAGAAGTGGAAGCTGTGACAGATTTTCTGTTCTTGGGCGCCAAGATTACCTCGGAAGGAGACTGCAGCCATGAAATTAGGAGACGCCTGCTTCTGGGAAAGAGAGCAATGGTTAGCCTTGACCGCCTAGTAAAGAGCAGAGACATTAGTCTGCCAACCAAGATCCGTATAACCCGTGCTATGGTCTTTCCAGTTGTGATGTATGGATGCGAGAGTTGGACTGTGAAAAAGGCTGACCGCCGAAGAATTGACGCGTTTGAATTGTGGTGCTGGCGAAGACTCTTAAGAGTTCCTTGGACTGCCAGAAGATCAAATCAGTCGATATTGTCGACCATAAACCCTGACTGCTCATTGGAGGGTCAAATTCTAAAGTTAAAGCTCAGCTACTTTGGTCATCTGATGAGAAGAGAGGAGTCGCTGGAGAAAGATTTGATGTTGGGAAAGGTTGAGGGTCGCCGGAGAAGGGGTAGGCAGCGAACGCGATGGTTAGATGGCATTCTCGAGGCATTGCAGATGAAGCTATGTGATGTTAAGAAGATAGTGAGAGACCGGAAAGCGTGGCGTGACATGGTCCATAGGGTCACGAAGAGTCGGACACGACTGAACGCCTGAACTGAACCCCGAATAAGCAAGGAAGACAGTTACATACGCTTTCGAGAAACCTGGCGCTATCTGTTCTGGCACTTGGGTTCACTTGATTAGTGGTTGGTGGTAATCGTAATGATTATAGATTTGAACTGCCGCGATATTGGCGGTGAACAGCAAACTTCTAGGCGGCTCCATAATAAATAAAAGCGATAAACGCTTCATGGAGAGCTAGCAAGACAACATTATTCATTAGGAATGGCATTTAATCCCAGACACACTGCCTTCAAGTTAAGTTGTTCTTATGCTTGAAAAGCATGCCTCCTTGCATTTTGTATGTCGGGGCCTTTGTCACTGCATAGATTACACTGGAGGTGCTTGAAACGCAGCCGCAGCAGTAAGCGTCCGAGGGGCGGATCGCCAAAGTAGCGTTATTATTTTTTGAAGTTCTTGAATTATGTTGCAGATGCTACTCAATATATGCGAGCGTCAGAAGTCTCCTCGGAAGAAAAAAATATCTAGGGAGCACTTTGGATCATTAAACTGCGATGAGGCGAAAGCCTCTATCGCGTGGTAGTCCGAAACCCTCCAGTACGGCACCTCTTTTTCTCAGTTTTCACTCCCACTTAGCGATGATGCGATAACGCAAGCTACCAGCCAACATATCAAGCACCGCTTTAACCGAGCCGCAATAACGTGCCTGCGTGGCCTCGGGAAAACACGACCGCAAGGGTCTTGGCAGGCTGATCCTGATGTCATCTCCCTATGCAAGTGATAAAATAACAAAAAAAGTGGCAAAATTCCAATTAAGAAACATGTTAGGCACTGATACGCGATCTCCGTTGTGCTATTTATAGCTTGTTTAGCGAGTATATTCACAGGCATAGGATGGGAGCAGTTAGGCATCAGGGTCGACGGAGAATATCTGAGTGATCTGAGATTCGCAATTGACATTGCTTTGTTAAGGAACTCAGGAGAAAAGCTGCACATAATGATAAATGATATAGATGGGAGAAGCAGAAAAGTAGAACTAAAGATTAATATGCAAAGACTAAGGTAATGCTGAACAGCCTGGGAAAAGAACAGTAGTTTAAAATAGGTAGCAAAGCGTTAGAAGTGGTAGGCGAATATTTCCACTTAGGACAGGTAGCGACCGCAGATCCAGACCACGAAAAGGCAATAATTGGAAGAATAAGATTGGAATGGAGCGCATTTGGAAAGTACTCAAACACTATGACTAGCAGCCTACCGGTATCACTCAAGAAGAAAGGGCATAACAGTTGCATCCTGCCAGTACTGACCTATGGGGCTGAAACAAGGTTAAAGAAAAGGATTCTACTGAATAAGTTTAAGGCAACGAAGAGGGCCATGGAACGGAAAATGGTAGGTGCAACCTTAAGAGATAGGAAGCGTGCAGAGAGGGTCAGAGAAATAACTCATCTTACTGACATTCTAGTCGACATTAAGAAGAAATTGGCATGGGCAGGGCACGTATTTTAAGGAGAGGATAACCGATGATCTCAAAGAGTAACCAATTGGATTCCAAGGGAAGGTAAGCGTAGCAGGGGGCGGCAGACAATTAGGCTGGCGGACGAGGTTAGGAGATTAGCCAGGACAGCAGCTGGGCAAGTTGGTTATTGCATTTGTTGCAAAAGCAGCGCGTAGCAAAGGGACAAAGTACAAGCGCTGACTTAGAAATGTATTTATTTCGAAGAAACATGATATCCAATACCATCGCACCACACATCTAATACCATGCGTCACAGCCATTTCATAGAGGTGATCTCAAATGACAAGCACAGTCCTTTTATTCAAAGATGGAAATCATATTCTTAACACTCTCAATCCTTTTTCGGTTAATGTAACAGACGGCATGCTCACACAATAATCACTCATTCTCGCTATCGAAGCTGTCTCGATAATCCCTCGGACCAGCTGTTCGTTGTGCCTGGCAATTACTTTGAATTTGCCGAGCTCAAATTCACAAGTCTCTGAGAGAGACTGTACCTGAAGTCCTGAAGTTAATAGTGTACCTGAAGTCTACTTACGTTCTTTAGGTTGAAAATGCGTGTCTTCAAAACGCGGTGTACGCATTGGGTCGTGTATTGCGCCTTTACTCAGTAATTTGTATCTGGCTAGAAACGACAGGCCTCTTTACCTAATCCTCGCTGGCTCAAACGTTAAAAAAGTATTTTGGTATGTTGATGATTACCTCGTTTTTTGTAACGGCAATCGCATAAACCCTCTATATACAGTGGTGGAGGCGGTGGGTCACTTTGTACAAGTTTTGCAACCACTTGCGGTCACGCACGAGCTACCTGCCAAAGGGTCTCTCAGGTTTTTGGATTTGCGACTCGAGGTAACAAGAGGGCATTCCTGCTGAGCTTATGAGCCTAGAGGGAAGAGAGCACCATTGCCATTTCATTCGGCTCACTCAAAGCTGACTAAGAAAGCTGCTGTGAATTTGTGCGTGACAAATGCCCTGAGGAAGTCGTGCATCCACAAAATGGAAGTCAGCTTTCTTCGTGAAACCGAACGATTTGGCAGAGCGGGTTACCCGCCGCACTCGCTGTATCAGTTGTCAAGTGGATGAAAAAGTTCTTGATTCGGGCTAGGCCCTAATAGCAGGTTGAGTCGAAGACAAAGAAAGAAATGAGGCCCACAGTGGGAATTCCTTATATTCACAACGTACCTCATTGCCTAAAGAGAAATGGGCGCAAAGCTGGCGTGAATGCGATGATGGGCACAACTAACAAACTTAGATGTCTGTACAGACGGGTGAACGATTACGATGCACAAAATAAACGGGGCTGCTCCATTAAAACCAAACCCCGTTTCAGGAATGTTTAACGGGCCTCGTTTACTCGTTTCCAGTGACATGCGGGAAAGAGTACGTTGGACAGACAGGCAGGTGCTTGAAATAAAGACTTCTAGAGCATTAAACGAATTTCGAGCAAGCGTCCAGAAACCTGGTGATCCACTGCAGGGATTCTCCGTCAGTGACTTGTGAACCTGCGCTCCTCAAATGCAAAGCAATTGCCAGGCACAAAGAACAACTGGTCCGAGAGATTATCGAGACAGCTTCGATAGTGAGGACTAGTGATTATTATGTGAGCACGCCGTCTGTTGCATTAACAGTAAAAGAATTGAACGTGTTAAGAATATGATGGGCTCTTTGATTAAAAGGTCTATGTTTGTCATTTGAGATCGCCTCTATGCCATGACTGTGAGGCATGTGATAGATGTGTGATATGATGGTATCAGAAGTCATGTTTCTTTGAAATAAAAGCAGTTGTAAGTCAGTGCTTGCGTCTTGTGCCTTTGCTACGCGCTGTTTTTGTCACAAGTGGTTAAGAAATTCGCAGGGGTCAAGTCAATGCAGCCAGCACAGGACCGGGTTAATTGGAGAAAAATAAGAGAACATTCGCCCTTCAGTGGGTACAGTCCAGCTGATGATGATGATGTTGATGATATGAAAGAGGCCTTTGTTGGCAACTCTTGCCAAACGTAATGTCAGGAAGCCCTACGTGCAGATAGTGCTCGGCCATGGCAGCTGCCAGCTATTGCCTCCCGCGTAACGAAAGCGTTTAGGACGGACACGATCCGCGAGCATGAGCCATTAAAGACTATCACAATAGAATAAAGGAAGGGGGGAGGGGGGGGGGAACACTGACGTTCTGCTTTTAGGGGCATGACGCGATATCCCTAATTGGTTTCGTTTGCGGACACCACTGGCTCCGCTCCCTTCATTTTGCTCATACTTAGTAGCCTTTTATTTGTTGCTATTTTCCCACGCATATTGATAAGCATACAGACGTAAGATACCCCTCTATGTGGAAGGTTACCAGACATTGATATTGTCATGTGGTGGGGAAAATGCCGTAGGCCACAAATCAAGACACTGGCGTTGCACTCGAATGAAACTCTATTGCGCTAACGTGCGCCCGTAAAAGAATTATAGCTTCTCGTTGGCGGCGATAACAACAGATGTGCTAGCTGGTCGTCGAACAGGGAATGCCCTTCGCACCCGTAAACGCTCAATTTAAAGGCGGCGAAGAGACATCTAGATAAAGTCGCAAACTTTTACTAGCTTAACGTGGAACACAGGCGAATGGCTGTAATCTTCCAGATCTCGGCGCATCATCCGCAACAAAGAAAAAGATAAGGCTGCGTCTCGTGACAAATAGCGTGAACGAACAAATTATACGAAATCGATTCGTGTGCTGGAATAACAGGGATAAGGCCGCATACCGGGGGCTGTCGAAAAGAACACAAAGATTTCAATGGTTCTAGGCAGTATAAAACCTCGGTTGAACGAATGTCATCCGTTAATAATTATAGGTTATTAACGATTGCGGCACTAATGGTGCGCACACTCCCAGACACCAACAGAGTGAGAGGGGTATCTGTCCCGGCCCTTGACTTGCGTGGCAAGCTCAGCAGGAAGTCAACTACCTGTAGCGACAGAAAGGGTTGGCCGTTTGAGGCCCAGCTTTCGCCGGTTCGAGCCAGAGTAAGAGTCGGAGCTAGAAAAAACAAACAAAAACAATCTCTATGCACAGCAAGAGACTTGAAATACACAGGCAAGGTTCACAGAAAGGCAATGCAAAGCATGCAACGTAAGAGGATCTCAATAATCACAGAGGTTTTGCAGCATTCAACAATACACGAAAGAGTCAAACAAACACCAAATTGTTCCCCTGGCACTGTCGCAGACCGATCACTGGAGAGTCACGATGTGTGCCGCCATGTAGACGAGAGCCCCTCCCTCGCAGATGAGTGGGCTTGCCGAGCAGTGGGTTGACCCTGGGAGCCGAGCAGTAGCACTTGTTAACTTGTAGCAAGACTGGCGCTAACCCTGCCTAGCTAGCACAAGCGACGCCACCTCAATAAATGGGGAACGCCGCGTGTACCCGTTACAATGTGCCAAGGGCGGCTCGCACATACAGGTAACTTTGCTATTTTAATCATCTCCTCTTCCTCCTGCCGAGCCGTGCGTCTTCATTGGTTAGGCACGATCTAACCTTCTGGAGAGACAAGTACCTTCCGGCAGGCCCTGTTGCCGCCGAGTGATGAGAAGGAAGGTGACGCCGATGCGTGCAAGACTACGCGCTCTCCTCGCGCGGAAAAGGAGACGTTTCTGCAATGTGCTAGAAGTTTCTATGCAGACGCCGCGCTGACCAAATAAATATGTGCGCCGATTTCGTTACAACGAAGCCGTACAAATGCACCTGCGTGCCCGGCGTGTCTAACTAGGGTCGAAGGGACCTGATCGGCTGCTTGGGGTCAGATCTCACCCTCACATCGCCAAGGCGCATCTCCAACTGCCTGCCAACTCGGCCATGCCATGTGGTCTCATGACGTCACACAAGCCGATGACGAGTGAGTGCAAGGCCACATCACCTGTCAATTACCACATACAATCCCTGGATTTATGTTTTGCTCACAACGCCGACGCCACAGTTTCTCGCTAACGGTGCATTGGATGCTATCGCGTAAAACCCTGCGCGATGTGCTGTTGCATGTTGTCCAATTCGCTGCCTGGATGACAAGGTTTTTGAAGTTATAAAACCTCACGACATGGTAGAGCTGGCAGACGTAATGGTCATGTTGCATGGCCGATCCCGCTGGCCGGTTCAGAGTCAGTTGGCAGTTATAGTATATGTATCCGTTTGACTGTTGGGAGACAAATTTGAACAGTTTAGCGCAACAGGTCATAATGGAAGCGGAAGCAACGCTGCGTGCGTTTACCATGGTAGAATATGAGTGCAAGCGGAGGCCGCGACCACTTAAATATGCCGCTTGAAGACGGCGGCTGCACAAACTGCGCCTATGCGTCGAACAGAGTTGACCGACGAGGAGAGTCAGGCCGAGCGGACTACATCGTTGGATGCTATCGGTAATGCATTTAAGAGTTTCCTGAAAATGTTTACCATGATGTAAACAACACTGAAGAGCTGACCATATTGAATGTTCGGTAGACTTGGTTCGCCATGACGAAACTTTTATCTGATACATTATCCACTTCTTGTCTCTCCACGTGTTTGAAGGAGTACAAGTTTCACTACTAAGCACTTCTTTGTAAAAAGAAAAGAGGTGGTGTTGATGTACCAAGCAAAAAGGTTAAAGTCGATCTGCCCTGGGTAGCTTTTGTAGCGGTGTCAGCAACCCAGATTGCTTGCTTGTTTAATTTAGAAAATACCGCGAAAAAAACAGCTGGCGCCGTCTGCTATGGAGGCAATCATGCTGCATGTATCCCAATGTGGACATGTTCTTTTGAACGAGGGCAGATAGTTGGGGTGTGGGGTCATCTTAACAAACAGCGCAAAGAATAGGGCAAGCGGTTGTCCTATTGTCTTTCTTGTGCCGTTCTTTGAGCTTTTAAACTAATCCTAAGGTGTAGGCTAAGTGCTGTGCTTGCAAACTGAGGTTCATGGATATTTAATGAGAATATGTTTTTGAATTCGGTGCCAAATTCCCTCACAAACTAATCTAAACAACCTGCAAATGTATGAAGAGAACTATGCGAAGGGAAAAAAAGAACCCACAGAGTCTGTATGGTTTGATGCCCTTGCAGAAATAGCCTTGGGTGGCAGTCGATGTTCCTGCTTTCCCAAAACCATCGTATTAGAATTAGTGGATGTGACAGATGACGCGTGCTGTCATATCGCCGCATAACCGGTATGGTTTCTAATAAGAACTTTCGCGTGAACGCCCAGAGAAATATCTTCCGCATGCACCTCGCCACACGTGTGACAGGTGCCTGGAATCCGCATATGTGGTACCTGGGTAGCCTGCGGCGACAGGGGTACCCGCAGAAACAAATTTCGCCGCTGACTAGCGAAATTCGCCGCTGACTAGCCTATCATCACTGCTATCGTCCTCACGCTAGAGAAGGAGAATCAAGATGCGCTATTCGCGACTTCCCAGGTTAGTTGACCTCTGGCCTTGACCTTTGTTGGCAATAGGTACCCATTGTGATTATGGCTTAAGTTCCAACGTCCCCTCGAAACGGTTTGAAGGTCATCGGAAGGACACGGTGTTCTTGGCCATACCTCAAGTAGTCAGGTATCGATTCAATAAGAAAAGGGCTAACACGGCTAAAACAAAAGCAGTATCTTCTATGGATGTTTGCGCCCCTAGAAGACACCACAGCTGGGTCTAAACGACACAAAGATGTCAAAAGCAATTTGGAGAGGTTCCAGGATGCGACCCAGATGGGTAGCGGCGGGGATGAAGGGAAAGGGTAGGCAGGGCACTGGAAGTTTGTGTAGTATTTTGTCACGAAATATTGTATATTTGTGAAGCTGTGTACCGGTACAAATGAAGTTTGTCATGCGTGTGAAGAAGAAGCGAAGCAGCTGTAGAAGAATCGAGCGCCGCCTGCTCCGTGCACAACACGTGCTAAGAAGCGGGCGCGAGCAGGCCGCGCGCAGCAAGCTAGCCACGCGGCTGAATGTCACTAAGGCGTGTGCGTAACGTGTTGCCCAGCGCGTGCTTTCGCTTCAAAAGCCGGATATCCCGTCGTTTGTCACCGAAGTGCTGAGTGAGACAAGAATGTAATAATTAAAGATCGGATACAATTTAATAAAAACTGATTACAATCAACAAGACCGAATATAACAAAGTCTCGCAATATGTCGTAAATAAAAACCGCATGTGCCGTATAAAAGAAAAAACAAGGGAGAAAAAACCGCAGCCGCGGCTCAGTTAGTTAAAGCGGTCGTCTGGGAATCTGAGGGATGCTCAGGACGGAGGTTGGATTCCCGGCGGTGACAACGTTTTTTCTTTTTTTTTTTTTTTTATGAGGAGATTGTAGCTCCTGCTCACGGCGTAGCTGCGGTCGAGGAGGCGAAGCACCGGTGGCGCACACTCACGCAAAATTCTGCTATAACCCGCATGTCATAAAAGCCTTTGCAAAGAGGAGACGATACAAGTGTGGCACGCGCCGCACCCTCCTGTGGAATCGAGGCGGCGTGGCCGTGCAGTGCCTGTGGGGCTTACATTGGCCAGCTTTCGTACGCCGTGCAATATAGGGAACTGAAAAACAAAAACAAAACAAAAGTGCCCCACGAACTCGGATATTCATAGAAACAACTGCAGAAAATAATGATTCAGTCATTTCATTTCACTGCTTAGGCGGTAAAAAACTGCAGTCGTTCTATATGTTGTTTTAAAAACTTGTAGATTATGCTACATTTTTATGGCTGCTAGACAGCTACGTACTGCGTGCATTTCACCAGTTGCTATTTACAAGTGTCTTAAATTTTTATTGCGCTAAATTACGTCGTTGCGCAATAATTCTGGTCAAAAGAACATCCAGCATCGCAAAATGGAGGAGTGACGCTCCTGATACAGCGATGCACGCAAGCGCTTGGTATTTTTTATAGCCTATTCACATTGCATGACAATGAACTAATGCCCTCGTGTCCCCTATAATATTCGCCCGTCTCCTTCGTACTGCTCAGTTGCCTTCGAGAAACTTTTCATTACTAATTAAGGGACGAGACGTTTGGACGTTAAACTCTGGCCGGTTAAGTATTTGTGAGGCAAGCAATTATTTCTCCCCGCGTGATGCACAAGACTGTTCGGGCCACGAAGTCCTCGCTTTTCGCGTTACTTTTTCACTTCCATTTGCGTAGCGCTTTTATCAGAGAGCGCCTTTTTCCCGGCAACAAAACAAGTAAGTAAAGAGAAAAATAAGATGAGTGCCCGACCATCCCACTTCTGCCTTTTCTGCTATGTGCGCTGGTGGAGCTCTTTGCGTAATTGCCTAATTTCGAGTGCCAATGCCCATCCGCTCCAGTCGCGTGAGTCGTCCTGTACCTTCCTGGCCTGAGCAACATTAATCGATACGAACCTAATTCCCTCGGGATTAACTATTCCTGCTTGGCGTGCTTGTGTGCGTGCACGCAGGAATGCACTCGCCAAAGATGAACTCATTAAAATCCTGAAGCCGGGCACATGCCTAAGTGCAAGGACGCCTTCGAGCCGTTCTGCGTCCAAAACCCTTCTTATTTGGACCTGCAGCTTTCAAGCTCAGTCGATAGCTGCGCTAAATACGTGGCGTGCGCGGCACTATCGCCACACGAACGACGCGACGCGTTCGTCGTTCATGACTAGTACTCAAACTCATGTGGGAGTTATTTTTTTCTTATTTATTTATTTATTTATACTGCCCATCTCTTCAGGGGTTTGTACAGGATTGAGTTTGCTTTTGGTTGCTGACATGCAGTCGACAAGGCATAACATTATGTCGAAAATAAAAGAACACTGGGAAATAATCAGACAATGTGACAATGCACTGGAAAAAGGAACACAAAGAATACGAAAACGTATAAAACAGCATCACTATTGCACATTGTGCATGTCCTAAAGATTAAAAAAACACAGAAAGCATCCGGAATGGGAAAAAAAGTGCATGACGTCTTGTTTCCTGACAACACACTTTTGCCAGCTATATCTAAGAATTTCTCAACTTTTGCCTGTACAGTCACCGTACCGTCTAGCGAGTTCCACTTCCGTACAACTCGCGAAAAAAAAGAAAAATCATTAAAATGTTATTTGCACAAAAATAATCTTCTAGTGTGAGTTTATTCTTGTGACGCGTTTCTCTTTCTCTGCCTGCGTTGAAGGTAATTTAAGTGTCAAAATCAACTTTAAATTTGTTATGCAAGAGCATATACAGAAACTTCAGCCTGTGAAACGTCGCACGACTAGCTAGCGTATCAAGCCCAATTTCAGGCAACATTTTCGTCGGTGAATCAGTACGTCTATATCTGTTGTAAATAAAGCGCATGCCGTTTCGCTGGACAGCCTCAAGCGTAGTTATGTGACCTTCCGTATGCGGGAGCCATACAACGTTTGCGTACTCCAGGATTGGGCGAATGATTGTTATGTAGGCCAAAAGCTTGGCTTCCTTTGAGGAATGCCACAGGACTCGTTTCAAAAACATGAGCTTTCGCATCGCTTTATTTGCCACGTGCTGCACGTGAGCAGTTAATAGGAGAGTTCTTTCCTCGAGGTCTTCTCGTTGAGGGGGACCCTGCGCCTAATCGCGTGCAATCCAGAAAACGGGGCTGTTTCTATGGCGCCTGAATAAGAGCGGTGTCTTTAGTCCAGTTTGGTTTAAATGAAAACCGTGCCAGGATGTTCGAAATACGAAAAGGGGACTGGGTATGAGGCTTTGGAGGCCTTTTTGGTGCTAAGCAAGGAGTGTTTTACAACGCATTTCTTCACTGAAGTGTTGAAGCTGTCGACAAAGTGCTCAATATTTTTTTTATTATTTTTATTTTTTCGTTATACCCTCTAGGGCATTACACAAGGGGGGAGCAAACTTAATATCTTGTTCCAACAAGAACACTACAGAACAGAGAAAGAATACTCGGGAAAAATATAACCATGAGAAGGAATAACAATGATAAGGTAAGTGACGTCGAACACGTTTTACGTCTCTCGTGAGCGGATGATAACAGAAATTATGCAGAAGACAGAAGCGAGATATGATGAGGCGTGACAAGAGGGATGGTATGGAGACGGACTGCTACAGTGATATTTTTTTTTTAATAGCAAGGTGTTATAAATCGGATGGCGTGATTCTTTACGGCTTCGAGATCAGCGGCGAGGTATAAGCTTGAGATGGGCCCAAGAAACACGTCTTTGTCACTTGCGGTTTTGAGTATCACTCATCAACTAGACCAATATTATGTTTAGAAGAATAATTTGACCTGCTGATCTAAATTTGTTTTGCTTGTCCTGTTTGTTTTGCGAGGAATATATCTTAAACATAAACAATGAAATGAGATACCCAGATCATGGAATACAAGGTTGGCGCTCACCCCTTTTGAGATATGGATATTTACTGTCGTCACAGTAATAAAACGTATACATTTCAAATCCCCGTCGTTGAAGTCACAAATGTGCTTTTTTCTTATACAGATTAATGCAGTGCATGGAACATGAGACCGTGGGCAAAATGCTGCTTAAGACAGCTTGAGGTATACAGATTAATGCAGTGCATGGAACATGAGACCGCGGGCAAAATGCTGCTTAAGACAGCTTGAGGTACTACGTGCACAACTGTAAGCGACCAAAACCAGCATTAGAAAAACACTAGTTTTGTTAAAGGCGTTTTAAAGCAGCGGAAAAAATCGATTCCGGAATATTAGGTCCTTTCCCAGACATTTCTAAGTAGTGCGTGAAGTTATATGACAAGAACAGTTTGCGCCAACTAGTGCGGAAATAGGTCGGCTATCGTGATTTCCACGCGGGTGAGCAAACATATACATATTTAAGTACTTTGTATAAGTTCGTTATTTGTTAAATTCCACGTTCTATACGTGCATGCAACAATTTGAACGAATACAAGTTTTTTTAACTTCAGAACGCCACCCAAAACGAAGGGCGCATGTTAATACTGACATTAAAAAAAAGTGGGGGGGGGGCTTAAAATTATTTCTCTTGGTACTCCTAAAAAAAAATGCTTCCGAACTTACTGACTACTGAAATAGTTCAGTTGATATAGTAACAGATGAGAATTAATGGCGCAAAGTGCTTCCTAGAAATGTACATAAATATTGTGAGGCAGAAGAACGCACCAGCAAATTCACCTTTTTACTTCAGGTAGGCCGAAGCAGCAGCTACCGACTAGCCACAGCTTAGCAACACTTCGTCTTCTTCGCACGACCCGATGACCGATGATGATTACGCTGAGATGAAGATGAAGGTCACTCACAGTGCTTACAACATTCCCCCTCGAACGAAAGCGACCATCCTGGTCGCAAATTAAATCTTAAGATCGGCGGTTAAAGGGTTTCAAGCGCGACACGTGCACAATCTCGGTGCCGCGACACCGACGATCGCGAACAGGCGATGCAGGTGTGATGAGATAGTTTACAGGGGAAGTTTGTTCCAGAACCGTGTACGGGCCAATAAAACGGCTCAGAAACTTTTCACACAGGCCGGGGATGCGAGTAGGTGTCCAGAGTAGCACTTCGTCTCCAGGGCGGAAAGACACTGAGCGATGAGTCGCATCATACGTGCTTACAATATCAATAATTTGTTTTTCTTCTAAGAATTTCTAATTAACTCTTTCTGCTTATTTAGCTCCTTTTTTGTCAGCCAGTTGTGCTACGCTGACAGGCGAAGAGCACTGCGTGCTTTACTAAATTCTTTTGCATAGTGTATACAAATTTTCCAAGTTTTTGGCCCCACCACCACTGTGGTGAACAAAAGGACGCGGAATCGAATCCAAGCAGCGGCGGCGACTTTTTTTTGGAGGCAAAAAGAAATCCACCCGTGTGCTGTGCCATCTCAGTGCACGTTAAAGAATACCAGGTGCTTAATACTTTCCTCACCCTCCACTACGACGTCTTTCATGGCCCGCCTCACCTTGGGACATTAAACGCTATAACCTAACCGCATTTTTCAAGCTTATGAAAAGCATATATGGTCAGCATAAATTGGCATAAAATAGAATAATTCGCAGCTACTCGTAGTTGTAATGTGTGATAGTTCAGGCTACTTCGAAATATAAGACAAAAAGAAGGAAGATAAAAAATTCACAAAAGTCATTAAGCTGGTGATATACTCTGCACCAAATGAAAATGTTTCTGTATTAGTCGGCGCATGATACGAGATAACTGCACCCTACATATAGACGCCTTGGATTTATGTGGTGCTTGCCGTGAGGCTCTTATATGTCGGCCGTGGTATCTCGTATCCCGCTCCCTGCACCAATGCGAGCTTTGCTCTGCGCTTATAGGTACTTAGAAGTGGTGAGGTAATTTTTTAAAGCCCTTCGGAAATAAATCTGTGAACAGACAACCAACCAAGATCGCGGTATACTAAATCTCTATTAGTAACGCTTGCGAAGATAACGACGCGCGCATGCTGCTCACAGAAGCGTCCTCTTCCCCGTTCCTTCTCGCTTTCCCGTCGCCCCTTGAATCATGCACACGCGTTACGATGAACATTGCAGGCGAAGTGCGCTTCGTCAAACACGCGGTCAGCAACCACGCCTCAGGGCCACGCCCTCGTTCTAACAGGCGGAGAAAGTTGCGAAGCACGGAGCTTTCCACGGCGCTATCGCCATAAACGAAGCTAATCGTTGTTCATGTTTAATGAAACAGGCTCGTTGTACTGCAGCGGGAGAATGATGGCAGGGGGGGGGGGGGGGGGGGGGGGGGGGAGGGCTGAGCACTTCTGTCCGCATTTGAATTTCGACGGGCAACGCCTTAGGCGTGCACGTGTATGCTACACGACTTGACGCCTTATCATCCCTGCATTGCTCAAAAACTTCCACGCGGCTATAACACGCAAAAAGCGCGTGCCTCTCACAGAATCAGCGAATTAGATTAGAATACATAAAGCGAGAATATATCACGCCCTGTCGCAGCTGTCACGCAGGGGCAAATGGTGCACTGAGAACGCAGTCTGGGCTGAGGCTGTACAGATGCGTTGCGGAAAGTCAAACGGAATAGACCGTACAGACTTGAACAAAGCTTTAAATCTAACGGCTCATTTCTAGTTATAGCGCTGAAGAAGAAATAAATAAAAAGGGATGGTTCTTAAATCAGGAATCTGCGCTCTGCGTCGTCATTCCGGTTTGCAATATCGCAATCAAAACTTCTTGCTTTATAGCGTTTTTATTCATGAACTGTTATAAAATGCACGAATCTGCCTCGTGCGCATATCTTATATGCGGAGCTTGCAGAGTTAACGAAAAATGCGTCTTAGAGTTCAATGGAGCCTAGTAGTCATAACAGTTGATACATAAGCTGCTTGAAGCTAATCTTTGCATCCGAAGATAAATTAAACTTGATTTATAGCACGCACCCATGAGCTAGCCGCTAGACATATATTCCTTGAATTTGAATTATCAGCAATTATATACCGCAAAATTCTGTTTCGAGGGACGACGCTGGTTTCACATAAGTTCACATAGCTGCAATTCTATGAAACTCTTTCTGCCTTGCGGATTTTTGTGATGTTAAATTGCTTCACGAGTAAGACGCACCAGTCTCTCAGAAGAAGCTTCCTGCTGCTTGGGTTAAAAAGCATGCGTAGCCCACAATAGAGCAATGCCAACTCATTTAGGAGTTTAAAGGAGTTTTTGTCGACACAGCTATGGATAATAATCACCATTATATTATCTGATAGAATATTTGGCCCATTGTGGTGAAAAGCCGTAGCCATTCCATGCCATTAGGATCGTCTCCCACGAAAAGTGGAAAAATAATTTATGTAAATAATAATAATAATAATAATAATAATAATAATAATAATAATAATAATAATAATAATAATAATAATAATAATAATAATAATAATATAAGAAATGTAAATAAGTTAAACGAAAAATAATAAATCGTGGAATGAATAGGCAAAATCGCTACAGCGTCTACTCTTCAGGCGAAGATTAAGCGTCTTCCAAATTTTTGGTATTCAACGAAGCGATAGAAAAAAGATGAACGTTCCAAGAAGTGTTCGGGAGAATAACCTCTGTCTGCTTGTTCGGTCTCCGTGAGACAACTTTTCCGAGCTAGGCGCTCTCTAGATAGATGCGCCGCTACCCGATTCGGCCATCGATCCATAACGCGCGGCTCGCGTGCCAGATCTGCTAACTGCATGGCCACTGAAAGGAACACTTTCGTGTCCACGTGGCAACCGAATGTGATGAGTGCTCGATGAAGCAAGCGTGCTCAAGAAGCGGAACAAAAACGATTCAAAGGCGTTGACTATTTTGTTGCTTTCAACTGTATGCAAAGGATCCAAGAATATAATGTGCTTGGTCGCCAGACTGAACGCCCGACTCGTGAGCCGAAAGAAAAAAAAAACACTCAGTGTGCTGTATAATAGTACAAAGGTGTCTGAATTGTCTTGGAGGACTGTCACGCAAGTTCGCAGTTGGTTAAAACAATGTGAGCTGCGAGTTTAGCGCTGGTTTTTTTGGTAGGCTCGTTCTGCTTTTGTTTTATCGCTGGGCTAGCATATGCTGAAAGACTCAACGCTGTGAAAGCATTACTTCAAGGATCATGTACGTAAAAAGATTGTTTCCTTATTATTCTTGACATAACCTAAACTACCCGAAATTCGCAGCCTTATTACTTGCAAGACCTTGGCCCTTACGTGACAGAGACTGCTTTTATTTACCCGAAACTCCCCCCTCCCCCGTCCCGATCGCCCGTCAAGAAATAAAAAAAAGCACGAGAGGGAAGCGATGACTACTATATAAAGAGCTTTGCTTAAAATGCCGATGTCCTGTCGATTAATCTATATTATATACATGGCGCATCAAGATGACTCGGTCAGGGAGTTCTTTTTGCCAAATATGTTCTCTAGGGAATAATCCCATAGAGGTACTGGTGTAAGACGCATTACCGATCTGCCAGACTTCTCTAATGTCTGGTTCATGGTGGCAAAGAGCCAAATCCGAAAGTGCTTGGTAAATTTGCTTAGTGAATTGGCACTGAGAACTTGAAGGATCCGCAGCATTTCTTAAATGACAAAGCAAGATGTTAGGAGACATCCTTCATCAGGAGTTATCAAATGTGATGCAACTCTATATCTAAGAACTCCTGTCAGTACCATAATAACGTTGCAAGAAACATCCTTGGTGCAATGTCTTTCACACAAGCCATTTCTTTGATACGATATCCTGAGAGCCAAAGGTACGCGATGGAAGTAGATAACAAAGGAACTTATGCACAAGGATAGCACGAGGACCAAGTATGCAGACAGAAGTTCTGTTATAATGCTTCCTGAAATAGGAGATGTAGCTGTTTCTCGACTCTTTTACCTTTAAACAGCTTCGTGCGAGGTTGCGTTGGCCTGCTATTTTTTTCGACTGCTTCCATAGTTCTCAGTATGCAAAGCGCCCGCCCACGTAATGCCAAAACACATACATACGAGGTGAGCTCTGCTTCGCAGCTCAAAACGAGCGCTCATGCAGCGACTACGACCCAGCCGCTAACGACCTGGACACGGCGGCAAACAGTTTGAGCGCTTCGTCTTTTCCTGGCGGCGACGGGCCGACGTCGTCCTTGTCGCTGCCTTACGCTAGGCATAAAAGCTTAGCTCCCCCCTCCTTACTCCCACATCCTAGCGACAGGCGCTGCTCTTTCATTTGCTTCCTTTAATGTATAAATTATTTTCTTTTGTCTTCGTTATTCCTACTTCTCTTGGTAAAACCAGCGCCCGGACCCCAGAGGACCGACGTGGCGACGGCCGGCTGCGATTAGTGTGAAAACGGGACAATGCTAACCTCACTGGCTCCTCTCTTTCTTGCTTTCTGCCTCCTTCTTTTTTCAGCCCTGTGACAATTCCCGGGCTTTGTCTGCTTTCCTTCCCCGCTGTCTCTCCAGCTCGTTTTGTATTTGCCGCTTACTTTGCCAGACCACTTGGAGTGGCCAAGGTACAAAAGAAGCGACTTTGCCTTAATAAAGAAGTAACCGTCGCTGGCATCAAGCGCTCGCTTGCCTTTCGAGGCTTTTTAGCGTAAGTTACAGGAAGAGAACAATCGATGGGCCGTCAATTCTTCTCTTCATCCTTTGTTTCGTAATTGCCAATTGCCCTTTCCTTCGGCCTGCTGGACGAGGGGAGATTCTGCGGCATCGTCTTGCAAGAGGACCGTTTCAACTTCCTTATCGGAGAGAGATCAAATCAGGTGGTGCGTTTGTGTTGCTTATTGCATTTGCGATGTTCACAAAAAGGCTTAGTTTGATTAAGGCCAAGGTTGAAACCCCGACCAGGACATTGTTCCACGTGCATCATCTGTATTTGTGTTTGCTCAAACGACCACAACAAAACCTCCACCTTCTTTTCCAAAGAGGGAAAGGATATTAGTACTATTTGACCAGCCATCTAAAAACACATGCATTGTGAATTCTAAAAATTATAGCAAGTCAGACCTAGGGTGGCATCACTGACACCGGTTACAGGACAGTGAAGGTGTAAATCTAAACACCGATAAATGTAAGACCTATCTGGCTTCAGCGTAAAAGCCGAAATGATTTTATTTCGGCGCACAAGTAATCCTGGCAGTGATTGTGCTGAGTACATGTATGGCGGACTTCCTTGCACAGAACTTCAATTGCGACAAGGAACACGAGATCATGTGGCAACAAATGGACGGAGTTTAAGCGTATAGTGATCACCGATGTATTTCCGATCCCGTCCTTGGCAAGTGGATCGCTGAAACTTTTGAATATTCAATTTGTGGCGCAATCGTCTAGCTGTTAAAATAGTTGCTTATTTGAAACGACTTTAAGCCGCGTTAAGCACCCTGCCCAGTGCAAGGTTCGCGCGATGCAACGTGTGTTCAGCTCGTGCTTCCTTATCAGGTCTTCTTCGGCTGCCGGATGGTGCTGCCGGTACGGTGCTCACGCACTGTCACCTGGGGGAACATGAAGTGTCGGAAGCTGGTCTCATTAGGGTGGTGCGCGTGATTTATGGGCAGTATTCTGGGCCAGATTCCGCTCGTTATCAGTATGCTTGTTGTGCACAACTAAGCGGAAATTCTGAAACGCTACGGGATACCACGTTTTCTCGCAATCCACAGACCGTTCAGAATTTAGTGTACTTGAACTTTAAATGTTTTCAGTATAGAAAGGAAGCGACATAGTACAATATTATCTTACACAATTCTTTCCATGCTTAAAGAGCGGCTTAAAGTCGTTCGAAATAAACAGCTATTTTAACAGCTATATTACCGTGACGATTGCGCCACAAATTCAGTATTCAACAGCTTAGTCAGTCTGGCACGTACGGTACATCCGCACATCGTTCCCACCTGGAACAACATCAAGGTCAAAAAAATGTGAAAGTGAAAAGAAACGACTGTAATAATAGTTGAAATTTAATATTCTGCCCAAGTAC
This sequence comes from Amblyomma maculatum, assembly GCF_055883805.1. NCBI lineage: Eukaryota > Metazoa > Arthropoda > Arachnida > Ixodida > Ixodidae > Amblyomma > Amblyomma maculatum. The sequence continues at coordinate 199,914,096 of NC_139347.1, read as the reverse complement.
TATTTAGCTTTTAATGAAATCAGAACGCTCCGTGTTTCTTTACCGGACGGCGTATTCTCCGAGCAAGGATTATGCCGTCGGAAGATTACAGAGCTGAACCGGTGAGCGATCTGCTCAAAAGCCACGATGAAATATGTTGTATCCGCCGCTCTCTGCGCGTGCACAATTTCAGAGCGTAAAACAAATAGGGGATTTGCGATAATTACTGCTTACGGAGTCGCTATTGGCTACTGAAAGGACTTCTAATCCCACTCAAACAATATAAACCGATTGAGTAGCAAACCATGAAATAAACAACTGGCCCCGAGATATATTCATTTGGTAATCTATCTTAAACTTGCAAGAAAAAAAAAAAACGTTCACTACACCGGATCCTCATTCTGGACAACTGCCTGAAAATTTATTTAGCACTCTATAATGTTCTAATTTCTAGGATCCACTTGAAATGCAATATTTCGCAATGGAACATACGGATGACCGCGGCAAATTCTCACAAAGTGTACTCCGTATAAACACTAAAACGAAGAACACGAACATTAATATACACTTAGCATTCTCGAAATCAGCCCCACGTATCGAAACAAGGCTTTCTAAAAGCGTTACCAGCTCAGATGGCGCTGCACGTGCAGGTAATTTTAGGAACTGCCAGAAATCGAACTCCCAATTTCGGAGGCTCTGAAATTCAGAGCCAGAACCGGTGTTTGGGATATCGCTATTGGGGCATTTTCACAATACTGAGGAACAAAAAAAGGAGGAAAGAAGAGCAGGAATATGCCCGAGAAGAACTCTTGTTTTGTACGCCATTCCGTGGCTCTCGCTCTGTTTAGAAGCCTCTTAGCCGGTGCCAACAAATCGCAACAGCTCTCGACCATTTAATGGCAGCAGTAGCCATGGATGATCCAGGCGAGGCGCCTCGAGAACTGTCTGCGCATCAGAGGTTACGAAGACTTCAGGCCAAATCTGATCATCCAGTGGACGTAGTTCGCCGAGGGCCTGCTGCAGAGAAACGAAGAGAGGTGGGCCAAGCGAAACGTGCCGCCGCTTTCGCTTTGGTTCTTAGGTTCAGCAGGCGATTACTCGGTCCACGAGCGACGCACAGATAGGCCGAGGCGGGACACAAGAACAAATGGGCATAGTTTATTGCTTACATCCATGTCAAAATGGCGCACATAAAAACACGAAGACACAGAGAACAATACGGACAGGAGCGCATTAACAACTGATGTGGCCAAAGAAACACATCTCACTCAGTCAGCATGCGCTAGGAAATTCAGCAGTGTCAACGACATAAAAACTAAATCAAGCCATGACATAGCTGTACTATATAATCGTAAGGAAGAAACCAAGATAAAAACTAAAACTACTCTGCATATGTTAAAGGCGAAAACTGTATGAAAGCAATACGAATTCGGCTATCAGATACCGAGGAACCTGCGTTCTTTTTTCAGCAAGAAAACCGATGAAGAACTGACACACAAGTCAGTCATTGGGCACATATCTGCCCTCACAGTCCTTGCATTTTTTTTTTATGTGTGTGTGACAAGTATTATCGGGTGCGGAAGACAAAGAGTAGATAGAGAGATAATAGAGCCCTCAACGTAATCGCCGCAGGTAGTGACTTGTGTGTCAGTTCTTCATCGTCTTTTTGCTGGGGAAGGAACGCAGGTTCCTCGCTATATGAAAGCCGATTTTGTACCGCTCTTATGCAGTTTTCGCCTTTGCCATTTCGTCTTGGTTTCTGCCGTACGTTTATGGCCCAGCTAAGTCATGGTTTGATTTGATTCTTATGTTGTTCACAGTTCTGAATTTCCTGGCGGATGCTCACTGAGTGAGAGGTGTTTCTTTTACCCCGCATCAGTTGTCAGTGCGCTCCTGTCCGTGTTGCTTCTCTCTGTGTCTTCGCGTTTTTATGGGCGCCGTTTAAAGATGGACCATTACCGACAGGTCCAGCTTTTTACTTTACTGAATTGCTTGGTGGCCGTCCGGGGCTGAGGTCAGGCGGGTGGCGGCCGACATCAGGCCAGCAGGCAAGACATCCAGGAAAACGAAGGACGAAAGGTCAAAGGCGATAGTGCGCCCTGCTTATTATACCCCAGCGAATAAACTTGTTCCTCGGGCCCACGCAGGAAAGTTAGGGCGCAGCGTGAGAGAACTATTGGAAGGCGCCTCCCCATCACAGATGGCTGCAGAAGGCCCCAACAAGCTTTGCCTAACTTTTCTTTACACTCTTCTCAGCTTAAAACCTGAAAGGTAAAAGTTCATTCAAAGGTCAAACGGTAAAGGTCATGACCTTGTGGGGCAACACCATGATGGTCCACAAGGTTACACTTCAAGCGGTCAGATGTCTTGGGGAAATGAAGACACATGATATTTATAGCCAGGTATTTGTCCTGTGGCTCATTAAAGGTCAATAGCTAGCTTGTGCTAACATTATGCGTTGGTTTATAGCAACAGAAAGACACAGTATTTGTCGCATTTTTCTGTGAAAATCTGAACGCGCAGCAAAAATATCTACTCCATTAAGGGTTCCTTCTGTAAAAGTTTGCCAGCTGAGGCACAAGTCAGCGATCACAGGATGGGTAGCGAAGCTTTATATGTTTGCTACTCACAAATTATGAAGAAGGTGCCGAAATATGCGGCTAGAAAGACGGCGATGAATGCCTTTCTTGTATGGTGAGAGGGTTCGTACAGTGTGGCGCTGAGAAGTTTCCTAGGGATACAACCATACTGAATTGTTTGCCATTTTACGCAATTTTTGTAACCGAACAATCTGATGTACTAAAAGTTATCATCGGCAGAAAACCATAGCGGTAATTTTATTGCCATTCCATCTCATCAATTGTTATGCCTGACCTCCGGCACACCTGCGTATTATGGTGTTTTCTATTCCGTTTGCAATAAACGGTCTTATATAGGTATAGCCACGTGAAAAGTTATTAGCCGGCAGTTGCTTATCTTTGGTGCATTCACGCACGTCATTACTTGTTCTTGCGCGAAGCAGGGGGACGAGCACTGAAGGGTTCATAGACCTCCGTGGCACTTGCTCAACCTGCCGCTCTGTGCTTTGGGGTGCAGCCATGCGCATATGAGCTTTCCCGTAAGTATGGCAATTTCCTCGATTAAATTCTGGGTTGCGCTTCTTTCGTAGCCTGTTTCAAGAGCGCACACACAGAAAACGGGATAGTGAAATGAATTACAGAAACGAATTCGGGGATGAAGGCCATGTGCAGGACAGGGTTGCAGAACAGGAACCCCCGGTGAATGGAGGTTGCAAGCAAAAGCGAATGAAATGAATGCAAAGAAAGTTCGCGTGCGAAAGCGGGTGAGGCGGACTGGTTAGAAAATGCATATAGAGAACAGCAGAGGCAGGCGCGCGCTCTGAGGCTGGCGGACTCAGCAGTTAAAACGCATCCGAACTTGGTCTTTGAAGAGAGAGCATGGTGAGAAAGAGGGAAGAAAGCTAGAGAAAGAGAGAAAGACATCATGAAAAGGGAGGAAGGCACTGAAAGAAGAAGCGGTCCCGTCGTCGTCACGGCTTGCATACGCGACGTGCCGTTACCATCCGATTGTGTTCGGCTATTCTCCGCACCCTTCCGCTGCCGCCGTCGCTGCTGCACGCTGACTGCGCTCGGGAGTTGGGCCAACGCTGCGGCTCTCGCCGGGCGCACGCACGCGTTCAGACACGCCACGAAAGCCGGTGCTGGTGCGGCAGGAAGCCCCGGGTCAGAACCCCCTGTAGAGAATGAAGGGTACTGCAAGAAGAAAGGGGAGCAGGGAGCCCGCTGTAGACCGCCACACTACAATTCAGCTCTCCCCTTTCCTTCGTACACGTCCAACGCAAGCCCCATTTCGCGCCGCTCGGCTGTTCTCATGAACGTCGTTTCCTCCTCTCCCCAACATGGGTCGTTAGGTGTCGTGGCGTTGCGAGTCTCGGGCGCCGGATGCTTGGCACGATTGAGCGGATTGATTTATTGATCTCCTTAATTACGGCCAACACTGCTGACTGCGCCCAGTGAGCGTATGGGGGGCGGAGGGGTACGGCAGCAGGCCACGGCTGTGCCCCGAAGGGAGCGTGAGTAGGACGCGCGTAGGGCAGCTCGTCCGAAGGTCCTGCGAAGCGCTCCGTTGTTGGCCCCGAGGAGAACTGGACAGCTGGCACACGGCTCTGCATCCTCCTTTCCGCTCCCCCTCTTTCTCAACAACCCGACATCTCCTTTCTGCCTCACTTTCAGTTGCGCAGCGGTCGCCGCAGGAGCGCCGGCCTGTCCCTGCCACCCCTTTTCTCCCCTCTCCCCATTCTTCCTTTCACCGCGGCAGTCGACGTGGCAGACTGACTAGACGTCTTCTTCAGCGAGGGCTTCTCTTCCCGCGGGGGCGTCCTGTTTGTTTTGCCCTGGACGTGGCGAAGAATGCGCTGTCAAGCTGGCACGACAGCCGCTTGTCTTGCGGGATCGGAAAAAGAGCCGGAAGAGGAATGTCAGCGCAGCGGCGGGGGGAACGTTGCTCGAAGTGGCGCAGATATTAGCCGAGGAGTGAAAAGGCGCTGGCTCTGATAGATGGAGATCTAAAAAAAAAAAAGAGCTTTGCAGAATCTGCATTGGAATAATGCAAAAGCATGGATGTTGCGCTGTTGGTTGCTTCGGGTTGCTTCTAGTTGCTTAATTCAATTTTTTTTTTACCCATTTTAGTCTTCCGTACTTTCAAATTGCGCTCTAATCCCTTTCTATGCCCTAAAAGATCTGTTATCCAGTGAATCTAACGTGGTTGTTGTTATAGAAAAATCGCAAGCACGCTGTCGGCAGCTGGAAGCCGACAGATGTCTTGACAGGTCGCAGGTTGTGTGACGTCAGGAGAGCACGTTGCCTGATGGTATTGGCAGGAGCTGCCAACAGGGATAGCTCCTACAAAATGGGAGGGTGAGTTAGGAATCGAACCTGAGACCCTTGTACCACAAATCAGACGCGCTGCCTTTCTTAGTCCGCGGGAGCAAGTTCGCACGTTATTTTATTAAAGCGAGGTATTACATGTTTACTGAACTTTCACATAATTCAGTAGATTTCGACTGAATGCTAGTGGGTACGCGTGAGATAATCAAGGTGTGATTATTCGATTATTATCTATTTATCAATCGTTATGATTACGATTAATGATTATGCGAGTAGCAAAGTGTTGTTCATTGGACATTGTTTTGTCCCAATTGGTATTAAGGTCGCCATTGTTAACCCGTTGAAGAAGAGCGGTTCATGTCACAAAGTTGAGAATTATAAGACAATCTCGATTCTCCCTGTATATAGCCCAGTTTCTTGAAAAATACTTATTCTTAAAAGTGAATAGTTTTGTCAATAAAACTACCATTCTGTCACCAATTTGGTTCGTATTTGTTATTGGCAAAAGGAGTAACTCCCGTTTAGAAGAAATCTGAAATATCGTATACGCTCCTTTCAATATAACGCTGTTTGTTATTTGTACAGTCTTCCATGTCGCAACTAACGTTTATGATTTGGTGCCTCATAGTTTACTTTTCAGAAAACTACTGTATTGTAGGCTTTGGGACACGTTTAAAGAATTCCTGGGAAGCTGCTATCTTGATAACCGCGCCCTGGTGGTTCAATTAGGTAAATACTCCTGCTCTAAGCGACTTCAAAGCTCTCGTGTATCGCAGGGCTCACGTTCATCACACCTATTTAATATAAAAGTTAATTATTTGTTTTTGTCGTTAATCATTCTAAACTATTACAATATACCGACGATAATGCTTTCTTCTGTGTTCTTACAGTCTGGTCTTTTGGCTGTGCTATGGTCTCGTTGAAAGCTAACCTTCCTGTCATTGCCTGGTAAAGTAACATCTGACCTCTATGACTAAAAAAAAACAACAACAAATTTTGTCTGTTTTCAAAACACGTTCATACTAGGCCGACGCGACGCCGACGCAACGTCGGTGGTCAGCGAGGCGAGTCGGTCGGCCATCGCAGATACACCGCTCTGTCCCACTAGGCTGAGAAGGACGCCGGCACGAGCAACGGCCGCGTGTCGTCGTTGTATGACAACTTTCTAGGCCAGTGATGTCGCTGAAACGCATCGACATATGGTCGCCCACTCGGGTCTCGGCAGATCTGAGAGCGAGCGGAACTGTAATGTGACATACGGTGCATAACCGCGCTTCTCTCTGCGTATGCCAGAATTAAGCAGGGAGTGGTGGCGTTTGATATGTTCACACTTGGCGAGTGGTGCTTTTTTCGTTGAATATGAGTCGACACCGGCCCCTTCTAAGGCAAGTAGGCCTAGTGAGCTCACAGTATTTGTGTGTGATTTCGACGATCGTGGAGAGCAAATTAACATTTTTTCGAGACTGCAAGCGGTCATCGAGGGTAGTTTTATTTGTAGTCACCTGAGATCTACGTTTGCTTTTATCACAGGACGCCGGTACAGAAAGCGTAAGTGACGGCGCAACCCTGAAGCAATCTTGAAGCCGGCATATAAAGTGCACCGTTTTAATTCATGAAAACGGTAGCCGAACATACTTCCGGTTAAAGCGAATCAAAATCAAGTATTGACAGCATCAAAGAAAGCAAATACAATTAGCCCGAAGCGCCGCTCTCGGGCGATGTCAACAATTAAACCCAAAAAAATTCTCATGCGGTATGTCACATCATCGCCTCTTCTTGCGGAGTTATCGCATTGCGTAAATGCGTAATGATGCAACTGGAGCCCCAGAAGAAAAAAACAGTCGGGTGAAGTAGAGCCCGGCATGCGTGTTCTTGCTATGAAAACGAGTAGTGTATGTATATCCACACAGATGGAAACTGCAGCAACGACTGCATGCACTCGTCGTCATCGCATTCCCGGAAAAATTCCTCGCTCACATGGGAAATAACAAAGCATTTTCTATTGTCTTGAAGTATTCATTTAGCGAATTCACGAGACATTCGGTGAACAAGAGGTAAAAATGTGAGCGGCAAATATCCCAATCAGTAGCCCCGGGGTCTGCAGCAGTCGCTCGGCGCGGCTGTGGGCGGGGCGAGGAGAAGGTGGCGACAGTTCTTGGTAGGCGCGGACAGTGAGGCATCTCGTCGTCTCAGTGTGGCTAGGAAATCGGCCGACGGCAGTCCAGCGCTTCGCTATCGGCGTCGGGTGACCGACAACCTTGTTGGCCGACCATCGGCGCACTGTTAGCCTCGGCGCAGTGCTACAAGCGCGACGACCACGAAAAAAACGTTTCTGGCGGTGGTCGGCTTACATGGATCGGCCTAGTGTGAACCAACGCGCCTTAGCAAGAATTCCTCGTTGTTCCGTAGCTTCTTCATACGTCTGGTTGTCGTGATTGCCGTTACCGTCCTATTCAGCTCTCATCTAGTGTCAGAATATTTGGGCGTGACTTTTCACCACGACATGATAATTTGGAGAAGCCATTTAAGATTTATATGCCAGAAACTTCATATCCCGTCTTATATATTGCATAATAAACGTGTTTTTCTTTCCTTGAAAACTGGAAACTAATGATTCATCGTCTATTTACAATACACTACACTATGAAGTCGAAATTTTTTTTTACTTCCTTCGCCTTGCGCTTGAAGGCAAATTTGCCCATAAAACATTCCTCGTTTTGTGCCGCCTATGTGGCTTAAGAAAATGACTGTGCATGCTTTGGGTTATAGCTTATCGCGATACGGAATTACTGTCTTCGGCTTTTGTTCGGGTCATTGGATATGCAGGACTGACAACATTATAAAAATATTTTAAAAAGTGTTACCTACAGTACCCCAAAACTCACAGTTGCAAATATTCAATTTTCAATGCTTGCTAATCGAAATTGTTGTCAAACAATTCTGGGATTCTGTTTTCAAACATAAAAATACTTCTACAAGAGAACTTTAAAAACGCCATCGGTATGGATTCCTCGACCAGCCACAAATTATGGCGCGGCCAGACGCTGTTCATATGCGCCCAACATTTTTAGCAAGTTACTGGACGAGATATATTTAGCCAATCTTCCAGAACCACACTTAAGGAATTAGTAAAAGATCCTGGAATGAAACTAACCCGTAAATCGCCTTTGCAAATCATCTGATTCAGAGCTTCACTTTTCGTTTTGAGTAGAGTAACTGAATGTCATCGTGTTCTTCTTTGCAGTTTCCTGTTTTTTTTTTTTTTTTTTTTTTATTGTATCCACATTTTGTTTCATGTTCTTAGGCATGGCCACCCAAGCCAACTCAGGCTTAGCCCGACCTGTCTGCGCTTGTAGGGCTTGGCGGTGAAATAAAGGTTGGTATTAATATTAGTAGTATAATTATAATTATTATTATGCATGCGAACAAGCATGCATAATTCACTCTGTCGTGTCATACACTTAAATTTAATTACAGCTTATGTACTCGCTCCAAGTCTATCATATAGAAGTTATTGAAGAAGCAAACGACATGTAAACTTTCTTTCAAGCCTTTGCGGGAAAGTATTGCATAAAATAATGCGTAAAAAAGACCGACCGGACGGCATATGGTACATGAAATGAAATATTAAGGCAGTAGCGTAAGAGTTCCCTCACACCAAACATTTGCCGCTGTCAGAGACCAAATTTCGCATTACGTCGATACAATGATGGCGGTATTGAGGCTGCGTGACCACGAATCATTAATTACAGAGGACCATATATAGAACACATATTAAAAAAAAAATGGGCCAGCAGCTCACCATAAAGGTTTGGCACCCTGCCTGAACCACGATGTCTTTGACGAAAAAGAATTTGGTCGATCCACGCAAAATTATCCCCGTCATATGGGGTTCGGCTGTCCAAAATGCACGAAGGCGAGAAGGATACAAATTATGAAAATACGCGTACTTTAGTACTGCTCCATATTGTTTCAGCAGCGAAAAAACAAACACGCCTAAGAAGCAACGCAGAATGGTAAGCACTTTGTCTTGTCCGTTAATTCTGCGCCTTTGGCACTTGAGGTGCTGCAACATTATGGAAGAAAGAGAGAGGAAGGCTGAGTATGTGTTCATATCGACGACCCTGCAAAAGAAAGGCGGGATAAATGGGATCGGGGAAAATGGCGCCACACAAAGAAATTCATGCTACAACCACTGCCCAATCCACTGCGAAAGCGTCACATCTACGGAAATCTAAGGTTGCGAGCACGCTTCGAGGGCCGCTGATTGCTGCGGCCACATTTGAACATAAAAATCATCCTACGTCACCTGCCGCAGGGGATTCATGCAGTCGATGATCCAAAATAGAGGCAAATCTGTTTTACGCCATGTCAGAAATCTTGAATTCTTGAAATCATCCTGACTTCTTTAATAAAGATGGAGATGGACGAACCATTATGGCTAAGTTGCGAAGGCGACACTAAAACCGTCCAGCATTTGGAACGCTTTTTTCCTTTTATGGCGAGCACGCTGGAAAACAGCGCATGCACCCTGTTTATGAGATAGTTCAGGATTGCAATAACTTTCTCATGTTAAGCATATAGGCCTTGTGCTGGATTTTCAACCGGCTTGAGACACTGAGGGTGCTGTAATCACTTTATGATGGTGTGGGTGGTCTTGGCATACATGGCCAATTACATCACTCGCTCGTCTCGGCTTTCAGCTGGATATTTGCCTGGTGTTTTATGAGCACTTGTCTCGGGACACCAGGAGAGCGGTACCTCCTTCGCCATTGCGGTTTAGTGACTGACATAGTAAGGAATAACCAGGCTATGTTTTCTGCCACCGTCTCGGTTTCAACATAAGCCAGGCGCCCATCCTTTATAGTAACATGTGGAAGAAAAAGAAGAGATGTAGAAGCACCGGAATATATGTCGCAACATTTACAGCGCACTTTGAGAACATTCGGCTACGATGATGGCGTCGGCGCATCTGAGCAGTGCCTTTATGTGTGTTTAATTTTTTCTTGCCATTAGTCCTAGCGCCGATAGTTCTATATTCAGCTCGTGGCAGCGTCGGGGCAGCATCAACAATTAGCGTCAAAACTGTTGCCCGGTAAGTGTCCATCTGTGTTGTTAACATCATTATTACAACACGATAAGCAACTTTCGACTGTATCCACGTGTCTCACTTTCAGAATTTCCGACGTTGAAGCGGCTTTGAAATGAAATGCCTAAAACCAAGTCGGAGTTGTCTAATGCTGAAGTACGCCGGGTGGCAGCCCGCATGAAATATTGAGGGGATGCGCTGGTGGCCAGACAAGGCGTCGGGGAAATGTAGCTTAGCAACACCGTTCGTAGAAAAGAATGTACGTGGTAATTAGAGTGGCAGGTGCCCAAGCCGCAATCTTAGCTGCCCCGGAGTAATGCCGCTGCCCTAAATTACAAGAGAGCGAGGGCTGATGGCACCGGTGTATTTGATGGGGCTCTATCGTAAAATCACTTTGAGGTCCGTGACATCAATAGCCGCGACATTGCTACAGGAACTACTCTCCCGTCTCTGACTGCTACCGGAACATTAGTCTCAAGGAGCATCGACGTGGCCTGCGTGTTGACCTACTCGAGATACTCGGTAGGTGTGTCCGGCGCACAGGACCGGATGTGCCGCAGAACCTCGCACCGTGTTGATTGTAAAGATACTCGATGAGGATGAGCCTTCATCTCCGCTTAGACTTTGTTTGGCCTCTTTCCTATAACCTTTGTCGAAGCTTTCATCAGCCGACGAAGTATGTATGCGTCACTTGACTGAACACGGCTTGTCCTCTGGGCGGCCGCTGTCAGCATACTCGGTTGCATCAGAGGTCCAGCAGCCTCTGTTTCCATCGTTATTACAAAAAAGACAACTGCAGCCGCAATTATGCATATAGAAAAAGCTGCATAAGCCTGAGGACAGCGTTCTAGTTAAGAATGGCTCCAGAGATTAGAAATCGACGTAGATTAATTAGGTCTGCACAGCAACCATAGTTCTGCATAAAGAAAGTAACAAAATTCCCATAAAGAAAGGTGTTAGGCAAGGAGACACAATCTCCCCAGTACTATTCACAGCTTGTTTAGAGGAAGTATTCAGAGACTTGGAATGGGAGCAGTTAGGGATAAGGGTAGATGGAGAATACTTCAGTAATCTGCGATTTGCTGATGACATTGCCTTGCTAAGCAACTCGGGGGATGAACTGCAAATAATGATTGATGACCTAGACAGGAAAAGTAGAAAGGTAGGCTTGAAAATCAATATGCAGAAGACTAAGGTAATGTTCAACAGCCTCGGGAAGGAACAGCGGTTTGCATTAGGTAGCGAAATACTGGAAGTAGTAGGCGAATATGTCTACTTAGGACAGGTAGTAACCGCAGATCCGGACCACGAAAAGGAAATAACAAGAAGAATACGATTGGGATGGAGCGCATTTGGCAAGCACTCGCAGATTATGACTAGCAGCTTACCGGTATCGCTCAAGAGGAAAGTATACAACAGTTGCATCTTGCCTGTACTCACCTATGGGGCTGAAACGTGGAGGCTAACCAAGAGAGTTCTACTTAAGTTGAGGACAACCCAGAGGGCTATGGAACGAAAAATGGTAGGGGTAACATTAAGAGATAGAAAGCGTGCAGAGTGGGTCAGAGAAATAACTCAAGTTACCGACATTCTAGTAGAAATTAAGAAGAAGAAATGGACATGGGCAGGACATGTAGTGCGAAGAGAGGATAACCGATGGTCGCTGAGGGTAACAAACTGGATTCCAAGGGAAGGAAAGCGTAGCAGGGGGCGGCAGAAAGTTAGGTGGGCGGATGAGATTAAGAAGTTCGCAGGGGTCAAGTGGATGCAGCTAGCACAGAACCGGGTTAAGTGGAGAAATATGGGAGAGGCCTTCGCCCTGCAGTGGGTATAATCAGGCTGATGATGATGATGATGAATTAGGTGCGTGAACATAAAAGATGCCATATGTGTTATAGAGGCACTGCCAGCACAATTTGCGCACACTGAAGACATTGTCCTGCAGTTCAAAGTCAGAATACTCTAGGGTAAAGTGCTGACGAATGCAAATAAACTGTGACAACACAGAAGGACTGAAAGCGGGAACTCTGATGAGATTGTAATCTACCTTAAGGAATTTCATGCGACTTCCTACATTAAAGGCACAAGCTTTATACGAAGCACACTCCGAGATATCACGCTGCTCATGTACTTCCAAGGAGGAGGAGTAGAAAGGAGGGCGGAAGGCAGGGATGTTAACCAGAAAGAATGAATTCTGGTTGGCTACCCTGCACTGGGGAAGGGGAATGGGGGATTAGAGGGGGAGGGTAGAAGAGGAGAGGAGGTGAGAAAGTCACAGTCAATGCGAAGGAGTGCCTTACCGTTGAGCGCAGATGACTTTTGTGGCCATGGTCCCAAAATCTTCCCTTCCGTTAAGGGGTGAGCGTCCGGACGATCCAATGCAGTATGCAGCGTATGTCGTTTAGTTGACAAAACAGGACAATCACAAAGGTGCTCAACCTTTTCATCAACGCCACTTCGTTCACAAGCAGGGCTGTCAGCCATCCCGATCTGGAAGGCGTATTTGTTTGCGAAAGCAACGCCAAGCCATAGGCGGCACAGTAACGTTGTTTGACGACGTGTTGTGTTGTGGGGAAACGCAGGCGCAGACCAGGGTCCAATGCCTTGAGGCGACGGTTGTAGAACTCTCCGGTGTTCCACGCTAAATGTTTCAGATCCACAGCCAAAGGCGAAGCCTGCTCGCTGCGTCGGCTCTCGTCAATGGAATTTGGACTGGAAGCCCGTCATTGTGGGCAGAACGGGAAGCGTCGTCCACCCGGTTATTTCCTGCAATTTCACGGTGTCCTGGCAACCACTGCTATATACTTTCAAGGCCATCGATCAAAGCAGGGCATTGGCCCACATGAAGTCACGCGCTGTGGATTGCAATGAATTATGAGTGAATTGCTATAGAATATGTTTTTTTTTTTTTGCAGTGGGGTCAATTGAAATCAATTGCTTTTTTTAAGAGTGGATTCCAGAGGATTGACAGTGGTTACATAGTATTAATGGAGGGCAGGGTGGAATAAGGTAGATTGTGGTGGTATAAGTATGGGTTGTGCTGGATTAGGTTTGATTAGGATGGAATATGGGGGAATAAGGCGGACACAGTAAGATTGCGGTGAATTGTGGTAGATTAAGGGGGACTATTAACAAAATAGGGTGTATAACGGTGGACTAAGGTTAGGGGGCGGACTAAAAAGTAGTCAGTGCTTTCACATTCCTAGTATGAAATAGTATTCTGTACCCTCCGTTATTTTTACCCGCCTCGCTATCACGCTGCTATAGCTTTGTGTATTAATTCATCGCCTGGGCACAAGGCTGCAACCTGCATGCGAAAGACTTCCGCAAAAAAGGGTTCAGCCAATATTTTTCCTACGGGTTGCCGAGGAAACAAAATAAGAACTTCCGAGAGCACTGCACAGTCTGCATTGTAGACATGCGAAAGCTTGAGCGTTGCAGCTGCACACGGTACATCGCGCACCTTTTGTAAAGCATTTGCTAGTAAGGACATGGCTCGTGACGAACAGCGGAAGTTTCTTTTCCTTGACAAGCACTCAATGCATTGCTCCTTCAAGTGTGGAATTGAATAGTAAACCGTCGCTCCTGTCCCGTGCAGGAACGCTAGACAAGGAGAACACATGCCACGGAATCTCGCAAACAGATCTCGTGATCTGATCTCGCGTACGCGAGATTTTCACCATGAGCCAAGAAAGGCTGCTGCCTCAATTAACGCACGTCACGTTTGCGAGACCCGGTGCCAGACAGGACATCTCACCGCTAGCAAGACGTTGACCGGAGACGTAACAAGACGGAGCTGCAGCACAGACGAAAGCCTGGCAGCTGCAACACAGCAGAATGTGCATCACCCTCAAGGAGCATCAACATGACTTGCCTGATGACTTTAAATACTTAGTAGGAGTGTCTGGCACATAGACCCTTATGCGCCCCTGAACCTCGCGCTGCGGTGATTGGCGTCGGCGACGACGCATTGGGGCGTTCAACATTCGGAACTGCATTCTGGGACGACGATTATGTTAGGAGGGCTGCGCTGGATACACAGCGTTCGGAGAGTCAGCGCAGGCTTCTCCCTTGTGTAGGTGGCTCTAGAAACCACGCCACCGCGCACCGGCCACAGGTTCATGTCGTTTGTTTGACAAGAGCATTGCCTAATTCATCCATTTTAAGTGAAATCATATACAGTTCACTCGGTCGGCAAGCCGTCATAGTACCTCAATTTTGGATCGGGTGCTGTCGGAATGTAGTAGAAAACATGGAGCCCTGTACTTGAGGCGCCTTCCCTTTGTGCAGTTCAGGTGCACACCGAGAACATTGACATACACTTTGCCTTTCATTTCTATAAACCAATATACAAATTAAGCATGTCAACCGAAAATTGAGACAAATACTGCGCTTTGTTGCCCCCAAAAAGCTACTGAAACGAAAAATGTGAAAAATATTTCGCGGAAGACTGTTTTAAAGGGCCATCGTGTTTAGTCTTCAAGCAAAGTTTGAGCGTCCCCCTAATTTTTTTTTAAATACTGTCAGGTTTTCAAAGTGATAGCACCAAGGCCCAGTGTCGCAGAAAAGGTTTGGCTTGCAGTGTTTAACATCCTAAAGTGACTCAAATTATGAGAGACGCCGTAGTGGAGGACTCCGGAAATTTCGACCACCTGAGGTTCTTGACGTGGTAGAAATTTCCGGAGTTTTCCACTACGACGTCTGTCATATAGCCTTAGTTGCTTTGGGACGTTAGTCAGATTCGGCGTTGCTCGCAAACGCGCAAATCTGCGAGGAAGCAAATAAATTAAAATGGTTTCAAACGAACATAAGTGAAATCTAACTCCGATACTTCAGATTCGGAGACGAGAGCGAAACCGATACACCACATAACGCTTTTCTTAATTGCCTGGATTTGTCACACAATATTCCACAAAAATAAACCCCAATCACAACATGGAGAGCACATGATTTTCTTCATATAGCGGCAGCTAGCCTGGCTGCGCGACCCGAAAATCCCGCAACCCTTGAAAACCATTCAGAAGGTTCTAAAGTGAGCGAGTTCGATACACCATAGAACTTTTATTCTTTATTGCTGAAAAGACATGAAAACAAAAACAGACACAATAAAAACTGTTATCCGAGGGAAGACAGCGCTCGTAGATTAACAGCGCTTGAGAGAGCAAGTTCATTTAGCAGAGAGTACCATTCTGTCCTCTCAGCTTGCTTCTTGAACACATCTCTGAGATATACAATGCTCTCTATAAAGTACTCTCTAACCAGTCGCACATTTTCATCTGCGTGATAAACACCCTTTCGTGTCTTCCATACACCATTCAGCAACACGATGAACAAATCATATGGCGCACCATCTCCGCCGTTAACCGTTATAAAACGTATACCACATCAGGTTACTGGAAGATTTTTCTTTCAAGTACTGTGCAGGATATCCCATAGGAATGCCTAATCCGAACAATGCAATAATATGTGATCTACAGTTTCAGGCTTACGACATGTTAAAGAGTCTGCGGGCCACGGGACAATATCCCATTATCTTCGAACCAGGGTATACCTGGCAGTATGCCACTCTGCAAGTAAAGAAAGAAAGCTTGTTCAGAAGGCTACAAAGCCATCTATCACCGTTTTATGGGCGCCGCCACCCTGGTCATCACCTTAAAATGTTTGATAAATGGGCACTGCCGTATACCTATGGTATGCGGCACTAAGGTATTAAGGCAAAATCCTTTAATGGCTCACACTGTCGGCTACCATCCGGTCTCACTATATACGTCAATCAAATAACGTCATGATGACGTCATAAAAAAATAAAACTGCGGTTTCCACCAGAAATAAAACCTCCGTCCCTCAGATCCCCAGCGGAGGGTTTTAACCAACAACTCCACGCCTGAGATATTTTTTTTTTTGACCATGGTATTTATTAGATACCTTTAAATGCAGGAAAGAACTATATACATTATTTACAAAGTAATCAGCCTGCAGCCGCAAAGTCCAATTGAAACACACAACTACAGTACGTCTTAGCACAACTTCACTAGGACGGTGGCAAGCACGGACAACACATCAATAATGGCAGCCAGTCTGGTTGATAGTCACCATATTTTTAAGCGGCTATGAGCTGGTGCACCATCTGGCCGAAATAAGTAGTAGGAGAAACGAGCGGCTGAGCATTCCTATCCAACATATTCCACAGGCTGTGCGGTCCAAGGAAGAAAATCATGTCAAAGAGCTCACTGTCATGTTGAGTGGCTATTAGGTAACTCACACTGTGGGAATTCAAAATAAAGTCTTTCTTCAGTGTTCTTTGTAAAACGCCCCAAATAATATCGCATCTTTGCAGGCAATAACCCGGGATTGTGAAAAGCGTATCATACTTCTGCTCGTCTACCGTGAGGATGATAGTAGCGATGACAACGACGCTGAAATTAGTGCTAATGACAATAAAAACTGTAGAGATGATAATGACGAGAATTTAGTTGATAATCATAATGATAGCAAACGTAATTCACCCTCTACAGCTGCAACGCTCAACCTTTTGCATTTCTGCAGTGCTGATTCAATAATGCTCTCGGAATTTTTACTCTGAAGGCGGAGGCGAAGGTATATAGGTGCGCAGAGGCGATGAGTGTTAAGCGGCGCGAAAGTGACGAGATGCGGGCACGAGAGATAGAGGCAATGCGACAGGAGCGGGTCAGAGACTCGGATTATAGAGGAAAACATGTTCTACTGAGCGCTGCTATCATCGCAGTTTCAGCCGAGGTTGGCGCGGCTCCACCAGCGATCGACTACAGGAGCCGAAGGGATGTCACCAGACGCCAAACTTCCCCGGCTAACGCCCTTTGACAAGCCCTGGTGCTGCACCGCTTGACATCGACCGACAAGTCGCAACGTGATCTAGGCTACGTGGCACCTGTGAACCGGCGGCGGAGCATCCTCCTCCCCTCGCACTCCTCAGCAGATTTGAAACGGGAGACCAGCGCGCTGGCTATTGGACCTCTTGGGACACCTGCCGCCTCTGGATTGGACAGTTCAAGTGGCAACGGCTTTCTGGCCTACTAAGCAGGAGCGCTGCGGCTCCAAGAAGTAGACCGTCGTGAGCGTCCGTCGTGTGCAGTGCTGCTCGTCCAGAGGGGTAGCGGCGGAATCTCCCTGGCCATCGCTGTGTGAAGATAGTCGCATGTAGCCAGTTGCTTTCGGCCCTGTGTCGATGTTTTGCTTCGTACTATAACTGTAAATACTGTATAAAGTCGCCTTTTGTTCATCTCACCTAAAGGACTCGGAGCCTTCACACTCGGACTCGGGCCTAAGAGTCGCGACAACGCGCACTGGGACCCACCAAGTTTCGAGAAGTGGCGTCCAAGCTTAGTGGGGACGACACCGCCTGGCAGGTATTGAGAAAAAATTTAAAAAATAAAAGTTATAAAGTAAAATACATCGCGCGTGTGTCTGTGTGCATGTTGGGGGAGGGTGCTATCGCGTCATACACTTAACGGCGAAGCTTAAGTGTCCCATAATATTTTTGGAGCGTAAAATTCAGTTCACCCAGAAAAAAAAAACAGCTACTTTATTACGTGTCCGTGTCGCTCGTGAAATACCTTTGGCGGCGTAAGGGTCCAGCAGCAATTTTATCTGTTATCCTGCTCTCGGTAGTCGCATTGGTTCCAGATTCCATGGATACCCCTTCATCGTAAAGCTCACCGTGTGATTAAAAAAAAAAAAAACGCGGCTGGCTTAGATAAATAGGGCCAAAGGAAATTTATCTCAGGCGTTAAGAAAACGTGGTGTAACTGTAGGGAAGAAACAGGACATGTTCGAACGCGGCAACGCCCTAAACTGACGACTCGCCGCTCCGCTCTATAGCAGTTGCGTGCACCGGGATATGTTTGACACAGAAACAGTAACGTAACGAGAGAAAAAAAGGACCCCTTCTGCTCCGTGATGCTTCTTACGTTGTTCGTTTCAAACGCGGGTAAATATTTCAGCCATTAATAATGCTACCAACACGCTTATTGTGGCTATGAAGAATTTACGTAATGTTTTATTACTCTCTGCTTTGCTAAAAAGGGACAGCCAGTTGCAGATTCTTGCATAAACACTTATCTGCTCAGGCTGTGTTTAGTCGTAATGCAACGAAATACTTGGTTACATCACGCTACATGGACATCCTCAGTCTGTAACAGGTCTGTAGCAATCTAATGACACTTCTAATGCTTGTGGGCTAAGCCGTTAGAGGAGATAGAGGGAAGCAACGATATCTTGCATTGAAACTGCTTGCATTGCACTTCAGAGCAAGTCAACGCCTGTATCTCTGCACAGATTTGAAGAAACTAGTAGAGAACTTCGCTGCAGTCCTCTCCGTGGCTGCGTATGGCCTGTCGTCAGCACCGGAACGTTCAGCACGCGTAGCATCCAGATTCAATTACGCGAATACAAATGCCCTTGTGCTTCAGCTGACCAAGGGTGAAGAGGAGGTTTAGGCCGTGCGCGTCTGTATCCACTTCACAAGAATTTCGTTTGAAGCTGGGTGATAGGCGGCGCCGCGTGGATGCGCTTTAGGTAGATTAATGTGTCTGGAGCTGAGACAGATTGCGATGATACACGTACACAAACTCTGCTGCAGTTTCATTGCGGCTATGCTTTCGTCTGGACCGCTGATTACATTGCGGTGTTCAGTTGGAGGCTCCGAGAGCGCACATGCAATCAGTTCAGGGAAACTCTTCAGGCTCGAGGGCACGTCTTCACATTAGGCGTGGCACCTAAACGCAGTTTGTTCTGCGTCGACGCCCGTTTAGTACAAGAGGCAGCTTTACACTTGCGTCGCCACGATCAAAGAGAGCTTGCGATTTATGTCATCTTCAATAATCACCCTATGCTTTCATTGCTAAAGTTGAATAAATAGGTTCTTTTAAAATTATTTCTTTCTTATGCTTGTTTTAGAATCAAGAAGTACTTCTCGCTAGCCTTCATTTCTAGTGGGACTGATTATCATTCAATAATGAAGCTATACTTGCTGTTGAAACTCCCCTCCCCCTTTCTACCCTCTTCCAGCCGGACACCGGATATGGCTGCTGCTTCCTATCCTCAGAAGGCATTAGTAAACAGGAATGCAGCCTTCAATTCTTCAATAAGGCGCGGCTACATGCATAGCAGCACGCTCTATTACGCCACAAAGCTTTTATCTGTGCCTCCTTAACAGCTTTATACTTACCGCCATAATCGCAGTATTTATATGTATTTATAGTTAATTACGTGCGGACAGTTTTTTCGCTCGTTAGCGATAGACTTAGTATTTTATGGTTCGCAGTGAAGAACGTTTTGGGGCCATTGTTCGCTGTGTTCTCAAACTTTCGTGAGCGTGTACTTTCGCTATCTGAAAACTGACTTACTCGTGCGTAGGAGGAGGGTGGTGAATAACTACTCCCGTACTATGCTTACAGTACGGGAGAGATTGGTGACCACCCTCATGTTCAGCAAGATTGTCACAAATAAGTCAGTTGTTGATCAACAACTTCCAAGCGTCTGCTTAGGCACCCGCGAATGGTTTCACTTCAGATATCCATCACCTGGGAAGTGATCGCTTTCACATGCGCCCGGCGAGAGCAGTGATAATTTATGAGAGGGGGACACAATCCCAACCTACAGAAATGGGAGCTAGCCCTGGCGTCGTACCGGCCTAACTGCTCACTTTTAACGTGAGCACTATAAAGTCTCCGCCCTACAGAAAACCTGGCTTTATCGGTGTTGTCGGCGTAGCAGGCGGTGCGAGCGCGAAGTCATGGACGTGTCTCTGGCTGGTGGCAGTTTACAGGCAACGTCGGTGATAACTTATTGGTTGGCGGATTGTATGACGTCAGGAAACCACATGAGATCTTCGAGTTGAGAGGGACTGACAAGGTAGGAGTCAGAAAGATGTTGAGATGGGAATTTGAAATTTCGGCCTCTTGCATTCTGAGTTGGAAACGCTACTCTTAGGCCATTTTAACATTTTTTTCGTCCTCCCGAACTGAAATTAACTCAGAGAAATAACTCAAGTTACCGACATTCTAGTAGAAATTAAGAAGAAGAAATGGACATGGGCAGGATATGTAGTGCGAAGAGAGGATAAACGATGATCGCTGAGGGTAACAAACTGGATTCCAAGGGAAGGAAAGCGCAGCAGGGGGCGGCAGAAAGTTAGGTGGGCGGATGAGATTAAGAAGTTCGCAGGGGTCAAGTGGATGCAGCTAGCACAGAACCGGGTTAAGTGGAGAAATATGGGAGAGGCCTTCGCCCTGCAGTGGGTATAATCAGGCTGATGATGATGATGAACTGAAAAAAAAAAGGAGAGGGATCCCGGACCAGGAAAGCTTTGCCAGGCTTAAAACCAATTAAAAATAAATAAAAGGGAGCAAAAGCTCGAGATAAAAAAAAACACATTTTTAAAAAGCGAAAGAAGGTATAACAAAAAAAAAAAGAGAAAAAAATACGGGGTCCGCATTTTTTACTCTTAGGCCACGCAGTCACGCTAGTATGGCTCGATTGAATCAAGGCTTCATATCTACATCAGGCGATCTTTCGCATCATGTGGTATCCACTGTATGCCAATCGATATATGTGAGACAATAGAGGTACACACTAAGGGATCAGAGATTAATGAGTAGCAAAGTGGATGTACGGGGTCTTCGTCTTCTAGGATGAACAAGCTAGCTTGTAACCACTCTTATCAGAGCCGCACTGCGGCAGGTCTAGTTTCGGATTGATGCGAAAAGGCACCCCCTGCGAAGCATCACCGAGTGGTCCATCAGTGCTTGCTTTAGTTTGCTTCGATCTGCGGATGTGTGGGATGCAATGACGCTTCGAAGTGAGCGACTCCTTCGCATGTTCGCCCTAATGGTGGACGGTTCTGAACAAGGCTTAAATCAACAAGGGGATCAGCGGACAGCAGCCAATGGACTAATCACATCATACTCTTGACAGCGGAGACTAAGAGTATTCTTTCTTTTTAAGCCTTTATTTTTTTTTTGGTGGTCTTTACCATCTCATCAGTTGTTATATATGTGTTCACCCATTTCACCCTGCTTAAGTGCATAACCTAGGAGTAATTCCTGTGTAACAATTATAGTTGCCAAAATCCGACCATCAGCTCCTATTTTTTGTACCTATGTTGCCTTTGCAAGGCTACTGTGAGGCTGAAACAGAAAAACAACGTATATTTGTACGTTGGGAGGAAAATACGGGCCTTTCTATTAAGTTACCGGCAAAACCTGTACACGAAGGAAAACGCAAACATATTCTCCTCATGCTTAGAATGTAGTTTCAAGCTACGCCTACTGTCTACATTTTTGTCGCGGTATTAGTGATGAATTTTGCCTACCTAGAGACAGAGAAAGGCAGGGAGAATAACTAGACGATGTTCAGTAGGCTACCTTGCACGTGGGGAGGGGAACAAAGGGGGGGGGGAGGGGGGGTTGACTCATTTTCTGCCAACCTCCTCGAGGTTATGAACTGACTAATTTTGTGTCATTCTTTTTCGGGCAGCCAAAATTTTGCCCCCGTTGTTATTTTTGTCAAACTCATTTTCTCTTACAATAATTATACTCTCGTACTTTCGTGCATCGAAGGCGGAAACTTTTGTCTCTCATTCAATGTCTCGGTTCCTATCCATAGCGAGGTGCGTGTTTTTAAATTCGGAATTTCCGAATGGCTCTCAGAGCTTGCCAAGTAGTGCCGTATTATACCATTTGTTCCGCCTTGAGAAAATTTTTTTGAAACCCTTAATTCTTTGTAGAACTTTAATGGCTCCTAATTTTTGTCATGATGAAGACTTACTTTAACCTGATGGGCTTAGCAGATCATAGCTCCCTGCCGTAGCCTGCATCAGTGTCAGCCATTGTCGCACTCTAGCGTCCAAGTCGTATATTGTTTTGCAAATATGGGGATTACTATGCGCGTGCTATCGGCTTTACGTACTTCGCTTGTTTTTCTAGCCAGTTTTCCCATTCCTGTTTACGTAAGGTGGCTGATGCAATATACTTTAAAACAAATAATAATGACCCACATAGTACTGTCAGTTATAGCGCATCATTACTTTCGTTATTCTAATTGTTTTCATCACAATCGCCTTTATCACGATTTGCAGGTAACATTAGCAGTTGTACCATCTGGTTAGAACGCTTAACAGGCGATACACGGGACAGTATCGAGCAAATAGCGAATATACGCAGAAGCGAAAGTTCTCGGCACAAATGCGTGGCGAAAACTTTCGCGCCTTTTCTTCTTCCTCTCGTCCCCTGCACAAGCAGTAGTTTAGCGCCAAACCGAAACAGGGAGAACACGCTTCCCTTCACGCTGCACAGCGTCTGCTCCAAAGGAGGCGCCATGCATACAGGGGCTTCGCTCTAATCGGCGGGAAGCGCAGCAGCGGTGGCGCCGCCATCCGTTTGTCCAAGCAGGGCGTAATTACGGGCCCGCGACGCCGGTGGTGGTGGGAGCGTTATTGCCCTCCGCCTGGACATGATAGGTAAGCAAAGCGGCGTCGGCGTATAAATATTGGGCTAATAACCAGCAGCTCCCGCCGCATGGCGTGCGCTCGATACCGGCCGGCGTTCGGTCTTGAGGGTATCGGGCGAACACCATAACCAGCAGTTGCTTGCGACTCCTCACGGTGGCTCAACGCAGTGTCTCGATAAAGTTGGGCGCAGTGTTCTGGAAGCTATGCAATGGAGGTTTCGAAGAACCTATGCACCAATGCATCATCGCCGTATGATGCTTAGTCTCATTCTTTCTGGAAGCTATGCAATGGAGGTTTCGAAGAACCTATGCACCAATGCATCATCGCCGTATGATGCTTAGTCTCATTCTTTCTAGAGCGAAAATTACCGACGCTCTCAAGGCTCATGCCGAAACTCTTTGCGCAGTTGGTTGTGAGCCGTGTACGCGTTTCTTAACCGTACAGTTTCTGACAACTTGCAGCTTCTGCGTTCACCGTAGCCATGATAAGGCCCCACGGCTTTTAAGATGGGAAGCGCCAGGAAAGGCTGCCTGCCTGCTCACTGCTAAAGCACGCGCGTTCGCGTACTTCACAGGGAAGCACGTGAAACGCCAACGAGAGTTCTTCCTGCGTATTCAAAGAAAGCCCCGCTGGCGACGGTGCCGACTACTATACGGGCACCATTAGAGGGCGGCAAGCCAGGTTCACTGTGTGCAAGTCTGAGAAGTGAGTGTGGCGGATGTGGCGAGCATTAGCGGTGGGAAGAAATACGCTTCTCGAGGATTGCGAAGTATGCCGCTCGCTGCGCGCTGGAAGTGAACTGGAGAAGCGGAGAGAGAGAGAGAGAAAAAAGAAGATAAGTGACAGAACGAATGGAAGTTTTTTGCCGAAAGCAGTGTGTCGCAGCGCGGGTTTGCAAATAATTTGGCGGCGCCACAAGTGAAGGCTGCGCTTGTCGCGATTTGAAACTTTTGCACGTGCCTTGTTCTTATGCCTGTATAAAAGTTAAGATTTTCCATATCAGCTTAGCTGTTGATTGAGCAGGATGCGAATGAAAGAAACGTTCGTGCTGCTTTTGAATCTAGATATGTAACACCAGGTGAAGACAGCAATTCGGAGAGCCATTAGGAAATATTTATTATTGCGCTCAGAAAATTTGACTCCCTCCTAATGTTAGTTCTCCAGTGCCAAAGAAGGGGTGAAGGCACACAATGGTAAAATATTAACGATGTCGAAAAATGTCAATTGAGCTGCCCTTTGCAAAGACAGCGTAGATAATCAAGAGCTGTTTCTATTTGTGCTAGCACATCTTCCATTTGATGTTGAAATCAAGAACGGCCCACTGAATATCCCACGAATAATGACCTGAAAATGTTAAACATTTACTTTAAAATACACGAATGCTTGAAATCAGGGTAGAACGAGAGAGAGAGAAGAGAGAAGAGACCCTCTGCCCACGTTCAGTGCTTTTTTATACTGAACGTTTGGAGTCATTGTTGGTTAACCTAGATTCTGTGTCCCGGCTAATAAAGTGTGGCTTCGTAATGTGGCATAGCCAGTGCCTAAACACACTGTGCCACCGCCGCGGGGCTCATATTTTGTAGCGTAAGCTACACTGGCCGAGGTTGAGCAGTTTCGCGTGACTCCTGGAGAGCCGTGCTGCGCAAGCGCGAGGAGCAGTGACGTCACATGGCATCAGCTGACGCGCTGTAAAGTTACTATATAGGCTTTGCCAGAGTTGCGCGAAGGTACCACATAAGCAACCAAGTTGTACAGCGAAGCAGTATGTTTGCAGGAGCTAATCAGACAGACTGGAAATCAGTCGAGAACAAATTACTTTGGCTATCCTAATCGGAATGAGTCATCGTCCCCACAGCTGGCACCCAGCACAGCACACCATACAAGGCGGATGATGCAATGCAGCCGGGATGCCTGTATGGTCGGCTTCAAGGCGCTACACGGTTGCTTGGCGGCGAAAGAAAAGGAACGCAGAATTCTGGCAAAGCTTATATAGCAACTTGCGCGCCGGAGCCGAGCACTCCGCCACCGCCACGAGCGCGCCTCGCTGGTCTGTGCATTTTAGAGGAGTGACTGGCGCCTGCGCGTGCCCAGCTGTGCGGTTCAGATACTCACAGGAGCCGGGGTGGTGCAGTGGTAAGACGCCCGACTACTGTGCCGGAGTACCCGGGTTCGAACCCGACCTCGGCGGCTGCGTGTCGATGGAGGCGAAACGAAGAGGCGTCCGTGTGCTGTGGTGATGGTACAAACTTTATTCAGTGAAGGCCAAAAAAATAAAAAAAAGTAAAATTATGTTGCCGCCGTTCCGTGGGTGGCCTTCCGGCTGCTGGTCGTGGCCTCCAGGTCACGCCTGGCGGCGACTTCCGCGGCCCAGGTCGTAGGCCGCTGTTGAATATGCGGCTCCGAGCTGGCCAAAGCAGCCTCCCACAGCTGCGGGCTGTTTATTTGCCAGGAGACGGGGGGAAAATGCGCCGGGCAAGAGTAAAGAATGTGAGCATAGTCTGCTCGGAGAGAGCTGCAAAGCGCGCATTGGGGCGAGAAGGCACCGGGGTGAATAAGGGCAAGGCGTGCAGGGGAGAGGAAAGTGTATGTCAGCGCACGTTAAAGATCCCCAGGTGGTCGAAATTACTCTGTAGCCCTCTACAGCTCCTCTTTCTCTCTTTCCACTTTCACTCCCACCTTCCTCCCTTCCCTTAGGGCGCGGTTGAGGTGTTCACAGAGAAGTGAGACAGTGACCGCGCCTTTCCCTTCCTATAACAATCAGTTTTAACCGGAAA
Source organism: Amblyomma maculatum (assembly GCF_055883805.1). Lineage (NCBI taxonomy): Eukaryota > Metazoa > Arthropoda > Arachnida > Ixodida > Ixodidae > Amblyomma > Amblyomma maculatum. The sequence goes on along the minus strand of NC_139347.1, from coordinate 199,888,860 downwards.
AAAAAAATAGTGCGCCTTTTCTTTCCCTTGACGTGATTTATTAATGTGAAAGCATTGCTTCGCTATGTTCAAAGATTTCTGTGCGCAGACCGTGTCCGCAGGCCGTGTCCGCAGAACGTGTCCGCAGCAGTTGTGAGTAATTGAGAAGTGGTAGAGGGGAACGAGTGGTGTAAATCGATATAGGGTGCGGTAACATTGCGTCCGAAAAAATAATTAGGTCAATAAGTTAATTAGGTAACTAATTCGAATAACTGGTTAACAGCAATGGAAAGGCGCAGTCTGCTACACTTATTCTGTGTACACCGGAACCGCGGCGTAAGAGAACGGAGGAAGGTGGGAATGAAAACGGAAGGAGAGAAAGGGGTGTCGGTAGTGGCACCCCTTGCCACTACGGAAGAAACATGGTAGGGATATCATTAAGAGATAGGAAACGTGCAGAGTGGGTCAGAGAAATAACTCGTCACTGACATTCTAGTGGAAAATCAAGAACAAGAAATGGGCATTGGCAGTAGATGTAGCGCGAAGAAAGGATAACCGATGTTCGCTTAGAGCAACTGGATTCTAAGGGAAGGAAAGCGTAGTAGGGGGAGGCAGAAAGTCAGGAGGGCGGATGAGGTTAAGAAGTTCGCAGGGGTCAAGTGGATGCAGCTAGCACGGGACCGGGTTAATTTGAGGAGCATGGGAGAGGCCTTCGCTCTGCAGTGGGTATAGTCAGGCTGAGGATGATGGATGATGAGAGGATGCGATGTCACGCAACCGGAAGTAGAGCCGCAAAAGGGCTTTGGAAGGAATTGGCGCGCATTTGAAAGTACCAAAGACTAAAATGGGCAAACAAGAAGTGAATTAAGAAACTAGAAGGAAGCAGAAGCAACCAACAGCAGCATCCGTGCTTTCGGATGACTGCAATGCATATTCTGCAGTGCTCTTTAATTTTTATAATTATAATTAGTTCACAGGAAAGGAAAGGCGCTGCATCTGTCACACTTATTTCTGTGTACACCTGAACCATGCCCTAGAGGAAGGGCGGAAGGTGGGAGTGTGGGAAGAGAGAAAGAAGCCGTAGTTCCTCTACGGCTTCTCTTTCTCTCTTAGTAATTTCGACCTCCTGAGCAATTTCGACCTCCTTCCGGTCGTTAACGTGTGCTGACATCGCACAGCGCACGGACCCCTGTCTGTTTCGTTTCACTCGAAACGTAGCCGCCGGCGGTCGGGACTGAACCCAGGTACTCCGGCACAGTAGTAGGGCGTCTTACCGCTGCACCGCAGCGGAGCGGTACGATGATAGTGGGCGAATGTGCAAAAGAGGAGTTGCAGCCTTTCGAAGCACACTTGCGAGGCGAGCAACGGTGACAGTGTAAGGTCGTCTTCCGATGCTCGCGCCAAGGGCAACGCAGTGCTTGTGCCTTACGTCTCGGATTCACGAGCCAGTGAACACAAGGAGAGCAGACCACCCACTTAGACATGGCCGGCGGCCGGGCGACCTCCCCATGTTCTCTACAGGCCGTGGTGCTTCTTGCATGCACGACTATGTGTCCCCTACCGCTGCAACACCGGGTGGACGTGTGGTGTTTGAGAAACGTTTGGCGTTCTCGAATTTTAGCGCGTGAGTGCTAGAGTGGCGTATGCCGTTGCTGTAGGGTACGATTAAGACAGACTCTTGCCGTCTTTGTTGTTATACTTTTGCGTTTACACATCTAAGCCGTCCTAAACATTTTTACGAAATTCTTTTTCTCATTCTCGTTGCCTACCCAGAAAAACTAATTTACAATGGCGCTGGGGGCTCAAGCACTTCACTTAGTGCAATCGCCGTTAGCCGAGAGAAGGCCGCTATTGAGCTGCTTCGATGAACACCGTTTTCCAATGACCCGTGCTATCAACGCGAATGGAAGCGGCCGCTACACTTAGAGCTACTGCTGTAAAAGGGATCAATTTTAGTGCCTAACTAGTAATATTTGCCCATCTAATTTTGCTCTACGAAGTGCTCTGATGTGCACGTGATGGTCGTCATTTTGTTCTGCCATCACACTGCTTTCTTTTTGGAGCGTTAGAATTAGAAATTCCATCGTGAAGAAAATCCGGCAGTCGTTGGTGCACGCACGCACGCACGCACGAACGTGTGTGTGTGCGTGCGCGCGCGCGCGCGCGTGTGTGTATGTGTGTGTGTGTGTGTGTGTGTGTGTGTGTGTGTGTGTGTGTGTGTGTGTGTGTGTGTGTGTGTGTGTGTGTGTGTGTGTGTGTGTGTGTGTGTGTGTGTGTGTGTGTGTGTGTGTGTGTGTGTGTGTGTGTGTGTGTGCGCGCGCGCGCGCGCGCGTATTAGCGTTCTGCATTCAGTGATATGTATAGCAGTTATAATGAATTATGTGGTTAGTATCGCCTCAAAACAATTCAGGCTGACTTATGGCGTAGTGGACAGCTTTCGAAATCATTTGAGTACTTTAACGTCCAATTAATTCCAGAGTCGCACGAAAACTTTGCTTTTCGCCTCCCTCGAAGAGCAGCTGCGCTGCCGCAGCCAGATTTGAACCTTCAGCAGATGGGCACCCTAATGTCAGAACTACCGTGGCGGGGATAAGGAACAAAATGATAAAAGGAGGTGTGATTATACTGTAGGTAGATGGTATAGGTAGGTCCGAAAATACGCTTGCTGGAGTGAGTATTAGTTAGTGACTGTACTAGTTAAAAAGAGAACTATTTAGTGCTAGTAAGCGCAAAATGTAGAAGCGGTACTTGGACCTAGGTCGGTATTGCTGCTTAGTGGGAAGGACTAGTTATGTGTGGCAATACTTATGGGTGGCAGTAAGGTTAGGAAGTGTGTGTTGACATTGCAAGCCCAAGATGTTGGGTTGAGCCATGAATATGGCTCCGAAGAAGACGTGTATGAGAGGCTAAGTCGTAGCAAAACTAAGCCTAGAAAGACTGAGGGTAAATGATGCTGGCGCACACCCCCGCGTAATGGGGTCTGTGTGCCTCAATCATTGTGTTATTTGCGATAATTGTCATTCTCAGCCCTCCCGTAATGAGGCAGCACCGTTATTTTATTCATTCCTCTTTCATTATTTTTCATCCGAGGCCCACGAAATTCAAAATAGTTTTTGAGATGTCCCGAGGTTAGCCGCACTTTTGAAGTGAAAGCTTCTATGAGCTAGCTGCGGTGCGTTTTGCGTACGTCGCTGTTTCGCCTTCAGCCGCGTGCTGAGCGGCGCGCGGCCTGCTCGCCGTCCGCTTGTTCTTCGCGCGTGTGGTGCACGGAGCGGGTGACACTCCATTCCTCTGCGGCTTCTTCGCTTCTTCTCGAACATCACACACCTGCTCTGCTTCACCCACCTGGCAAACTTGATTCGTACAAGTATATATCGCCGATCTCCGCGGAATGGAATGGAAAAAAAAAAAACATATTTTATACAGATTCGATGTGCTTGTGACTGTTGCTGGGTGCTTGAGCGCCGTGGTCGATGCTCGGTGCAGGATGCCACAATTTACTGCTGCCATTGTCGCTCGGAGAAATCTTTACTCTTCCTTGTTCCTCGCTGGCCAGCAAGTGCTCCCGGTGCGTCCCATTCGGGTTTTCTATCTTCGTGTCCAAGTCTGCCTGAGGACAGGTCCATGTGACGTGCCCGAGTGTCGGTGTACAATGACACCATAGGCATTCGTCTTCATATTGCGTAGGGAACAGCTTGTGAAATTTGTGTAGGTGTGGAGTCTGCTTCCTCCTCTTGGGTTAGCCTTTGGTGTGGGGCTGGGTAGCGTTTTCGCTGGCCTCTGTAACGATCTAGTATATCTGAGTACGTGGGAATAGCAGGGTCAAAGGTACCCGCGGTGCAGAGGGTTGAGTCTGCTCGGTCGACGTACCCTCGAGCTAGCTATCTGCTGCCCCGTTGCCCCTCATCCCCTCTTGTCCTGGAAGCCATACTATACTGTGTTTAGTGTTCGTTATATGTCTTGTCGTCGTTTGTAGGATACGATTGGCGATTCTGTCAATGCTGCACCTTGTGTAGTTTCGACATGCATGTTCGGAGTCCATCGCTATGGCGTAGTTCTGCCCCGTTGCATTGCCATTCGCTATTGCCAGAGCGATCGTGGATTCTTCAGCCGCCTGCATGCTTGGGTTGTTTATTATTGTGCTACATATTTCTTTACCTCCAGCCTCCGTTACCACGGCTATCGATTTGTGCTGGTAGCGGTACTTTGCTCCGTCCGTGTAGACTACGCTGGGATTGTCAATGAATTTCCTGTTGAGTGCTCGGACTCTGGCTTGTCTTTTGTGATTGTGCATAATGGGGTCCATGTGTCTGTGTTTGGGTCGTACCCTTATGTTTTCCTTGTCTTTTTGTGTGGCCATGGGTATACCTAATTTCTCCATTAGGTGTCTTCCCGTTCTTGTTTGGGTGAGTCTGTCCAGTTTAGAGCTACGTTGCACTTCTCGCAGCTCGTCGAAGTTGTTCGATACACCTAGCGCCATTAACTTTTCGGTTGGTGTTGACATCGGAAGTCTTAGCGCCGTTTCTTAAGCTCTGCGTAGTATGGTGTCAATTTGTAGGACCTCTTGCTTGTTTAGTTCATGGTACCGTAGGCTGTACGTTACCCTGTTCGGGACGAGGCTGTCTATGAGTGTAAGTATGTTCAGCTCTCTCATGCCCTTCTTTTTGCTGTTGATTCTTCGCGTAATTCTGGCGACTTGATCTGCTGTAATTTTAAAGGAGGCAATGGTTTTGCTACAGCGCCGTGTGCTTTGCAGCCACATTCCAAGTACTCTGACTTCGGTTTTTTCTGCTATTGTCTCATTTCCAAGTTTCAGGGTGATTGGGGAGTCGTATTTTCTTTGCCTTTCTTGATTCGTATATATTCTGATTTTTCTGCGGAGCAAGATAGTCCTCTGGCCCTGACGTATTGTTCAGCTTGGTTAATCGCCCTTCAAAGCCGATCTTCTTTTTCTGCTAGGGATCCTGTGGTCGTCCATATTGTTATGTCGTCTGCGTATATTGCGTAAGAAGTGTTCTCTATCTTGTCGAGTTTTTTTGTAAGTCCTATCATCGCTACGCTGAATAGCAGCGATGATATTACTGCGCCTTGCGGGGTTCCCTTGCTTGGCAACATGAAGCTTCCCGGTCTTACGTTTCCGATGCATATCGTTGCCGTTCGGTCTGTCAAGAAAGCTTTGACACAGCGGAAGGCTCTGTTTCAGCAATTTATATTATTGAGACCTTCCAGGATGGACGCATGACCCACGTTATCGAAGGCGTCTTTTATGTCGAGTGCTAGTAATATGTATTCTCCACTTCTTGGTATTTCACTGAGGACTTCCTCCTTTATTTGTATGAGCACGTCTTGCGTGGATAGTCCTCTTCTGAAGCCAAACATGGCATTAGGGTAATATTCTTTGTCCTCCATGTAGTTTGTGATCCTTTCATTTACCACTCTCTCGTATATCTTCCCTAGTTAGGAGGTTAGGGAGATTGTTCTTAAGCTCACGATTTGCAGTCTTTTGCCCGGCTTTGGCCTCATAATTACCCCTGCATGTTTCCATTCTGTCAGCACGATTCCTTGTTTCCAAATTTTCTTTAGGTATTTGGTGAGTTCGGTGATGGCCGTATCTCCCATGTTTTTAATTGTGGCGTTGTTTATTCTGTATTTTCCGGCCGCCGTATTCTTTTTGGCTTCCCCTATGGCTGCCTTTACCTCTTCTTTGGTGATTGGCCTATCCATCTCGGGGTTTTCTTTTACTGTATATTTCTGGTCTTGCTTTGGATGCTTGGATGTAACCGTAGCATTTCCCCCTCAGTGCCTGTGTTAGTAGATGTTCCGTTCCTGGGAACGCGTTGATTTGTTTATTCATGGATTTTCCGCTTTCAGTTTTGGTATTTGTTGGATTTATTATGGCTCTTAGTATTTTCCAAGTTCGGGCCATGCCTAATCTTCCTCTAAGTGTTTTTGTGAACTGTTTTTCTGTTTTGCGTGGCGATGTTGTCTGCGTATCAGAGGCTTTTTTGGTTAGTTCTGCGAACTTAAGTTTGAGTTTCTTGTGTTTTTGCTTCCTCCATTTCGTGGTAAGGCTTCTTCGCGCTTCCTATAGGTGAAGGAGGAGACTGTCTACTTTTGGGTTTCACTTCGTGCGAGCGATTGTCTTCGTGTACTTTTTTCTGGTCTTTGCGAGCTCCATACATAACTCTTCAATGTTAGTTATCGGTTTTGTGGTTCCTTCGCTCTGCTCACTAAAAGCGTCCCAATCCGTGATTTTGGCGTTTCCTAGGTACCTTTTCATTTCTCCTGTCGCTATTTTTTATGCTGAGGATGAAATGATCACTCCCTAAGGTTTTCATTCTGTTTTCCCATTGGATTTTCGCATTGTTTCTTAAGAAGGACCGGTCAGGTGTGGTGTCTCTGCAGACGCTGTTTCCCACCCTCGTCTAGTTATAGGGTCGTTAGCTAGCTCCATGTGCTTTCTGTTACACTTTTACCTTTGGCATCGAGTTTTTGGTATCCACAAATGGGGTTTGCCGCATTGAAGTCTCCTTGGATCAGCAATGGTTCTCGGCCTGTCATATTGCTTGCTTCTTTGAAGAGCGATTCCTTTCTGGGTTTCCTTTGTTTTGGCGGACTGTATACGCTTATGGTAAGAACGGTGTTATCCACTCGTTTTTCGGGCACGATTTCGAGTATCGTGTGGGGTACGTCCGTTTCCGTTATGTTGCTTTTGCAGATTGCTGTAATTGATTTAGGTATATACTAGAGTAACAGCCTTGAGGGTACTGTTTTGTGTCATACATCTCGTATCCTGCTAGGCTCATTTTAGTCCTGGCCCCGTATTCTTGGATGCCAATTATGTTATGTGTTTTTTCCTGGTTGTTTATTAGCTTTATGAGCTCAGTTCGCTTTTCCGTTATTCCTCTACAGTTCGTCTGTCACATTTTTAGGCTTCCTTTTTTGTTTAGCGTTTTGTTTTTGCCATTAGACATTTTTTCCTCTGCTTTCAGTTCATCGCAATGGATGGGCGTATTGCTCACGTGTTCTTACATTCGTTTGCTGTGCGCTTCCTTCGTTGACGTGGCAACTTTCCTTTTGGCATAGTTATATTTTCCGTCCATTTTGTCTAGGTCCGCACTGAAGTTGATATGGTGTTTCATTATGACGATTAACATTGCTCTTACCATCTCCTGATCTAGTTTCAGTAAAAGTGGCACAAAACCGTTCTCCGCGGGGTGCTGCGCGTGACGTCATCGCTTAGCTATGCGCTTCACTGCGCATGCGCGCCATTCTTCAGCTGCTGCGCCGCAGGGGGATATAAGTAGCGGAGGAGCAGCTCGCTTGCGAAGGCGTATGTATACGCTGAGAATTACGGCGTGTCTATAGTGCTATGCCACAGATGAGGCCTCAAGGCTTAGCTCGAGTTTTCGCTACACTCGCCTAAAAGCCGAATCTACTCATCCTGCCGACATCGGTCGCCGCAAGAAAGCGGCGCGTAGAAAAAATGAAACAAAGAGGTCTACACGTGGTGATGGAAACTCCCGAAGACCGAGAAAAAAAGAGTTGCAAAGCGACGACGCAAGGTGACCGAGAAAAACGTGCTGCAATAACAACAACATAGAAATGATTTGATGTCATCCACAACTATTACTGCTTTCGCTTTGTAATCCAGCTTTAGCTCAGTTAAGCCACTGCTGATTTTTTTTCTTCGCTATGCATAGCTGCGGAAACGAATTATCAGGAATTTCTTCACCGAGAACGCGCTTGGTTGTCTGATATTATTACACGAACGTGGATGCCGTGCGCATTCAAGAAAATGGTACCTCGGCTAACTTATCTTTTCTATAGATACTGGGATTACGACAAAATATCTTATATTTAATAATCGCGAGTCAACCTTCTAACCATGCTGTTTTGACAGAATTTCAGTTTCTCAATTTTGTCCTCCCAAACCCCTTCCACCTCCTTACTTGCGTAACTCGAATGCGGTAAGGCGCACCTGATATTGTCTTGCTTTTGTTTTGTAAAAAAAGAAAAATGCCCTCGCTCGTTGCTGTATCAATAGTTTGTGCTTGCTGTTAGCGCTTAGTCACATCGATTCTGCATATTGAACAATTTTTATATGCAGCGAGCACCTCTGATGTAGAAGCTGTATATCTCATTATACTTCCCTGTCCGGTTGTCTCTATATAAGGGTGCGATAAGGGAAATATATGCACTGAGAATGGGCTGATGTTTTTACCTACAGAATTGCAAATGAGAACTCTGCGTTCAGCTATACGGCTCAACGTGTCACCGTTATTTGCTTGTTATTGCTTTCTTTACTGATTCAGCCCCGCTATCTACGCTCGATCTCCGAACATGCTGTTCTCAAGTACACCTCCAGTGTGGACGTAGCGTACAATCGTGATTTCCGGTAGCGAAATTTAAGAACCAAGTGCAATTAAGTCCGATCAAAGAAGGTTAATGATGCTTCGAACAACTGGCGTTTGCAAATACGATGTGCTGCACTTGCATTACCATAAGCATCGAGGGTTTCCGCTTTTTATTCCTTTCCATATATTGCCGATGCTATGATATATATTATTGGGGTTAAATGTAAATGCATGGTAGAGTCATTTGAGCTGCAGTAAGTGCTATTAGGCTGATGGTTATTATTGCAATAATGATGACGCTGACTTTATACCTTAACGCAGAGTTCACGCTGATGATCCTGTTATGTGCTGCTTCCCTATCGTGCTAGTTTCTTTCTTTGATTGCTTGTTAAATGCACACAAGTATTGCCTGGAGGTTGGACCAAATGAATGAGCCGACCTCTTGACAAGTCCAAAACGGCGAATCAGTAGTCGCGTATTAACACTGGTAATATATAAAGCAATGTATTAGTTACTATATGACGATACGTTGGGACAAACTTGATGTATTAGTTGCACCCGGAGCAGAATACTAAAATTTGACACACATAAGATTCAAGTGGGTCTGCTGTGTGCGAAAATCTTCGGGTTAAAAGAAATCCAAAATAAAATCGCATTCATTATTACTCGGAAGCTAATCTATTACTCCACTGAGCCAAGCCAAATTAACGTCACTATATTTTTGAGCAATTATATCGTGACAGACAGTGAATAAAAAGCGGCTATCTTTAGCCCAAAATATATGTCTGGGATTTCGCATGAGTGGAAACTCTAGAAAAAATGTGTACATTACAAATTGCACTTTTTATACCCATGTGGACAGGCGAGCAGGCAAGAATGTGTAGAAGGGCGACAGGGTGATAAAACTGAAAAATGAACTAAAGGGCTTTGAGTATAATCGAAAACAGTCTGCTATTGCTTTCAATAGTTCATATGCTTTTCCTTCGGCCTCCATCCCCCCTTCGTGGAAAAATAAAGTATGTATGTATGTATGTATGTATGTATGTATGTATGTATGTATGTATGTATGTATGTATGTATGTATGTATGTATGTATGTATGTATGTATGTATGTACGTATGTATGTATGTATGTATGTATGTATGTATGTATGTATGTATGTATGTATGTATGTATGTATGTATGTATGCATGTATGTATGTATGTATGTATGCATGCATGCATGCATGCATGTATGTATGTATGTATGTATGCATGTATGTATGTATGTATGTATGTATGTATGTATGTATGTATGTATGTATGTATGTATGTATGTATGTATGTATGTATGTATGTATGTATGTATGTATGTATGTATGTATGTATGTATGTATGTATGTATGTATGTATGTATGTATGTATGTATGTATGTGCCTTCTAAGCCTAGCCGTTTTATATGTGGCGTTACACAGAAGTTTGTTGAACCCCACAAACCTCGTTTTGCATGTTCTTAACGCATTTTTTTTAAAGTAAGGCCAAATTGCCTGCACTGAGTTCACCTCACCAAACACACATGTAGCCATGTCTTCCGCCAACGATAAGTACGCTGAGACGCCAGTGCACCTATTTTCGCCTCTGAACCCTTTATATCCTTCCTCCTTCTGCTTCTTCTTCAAAGGAGGACTTTCACTCTCATCGAGCATTCCTTCTCCTCTCCGTGCTCTAACAGAAGACGCTAACATCATTTGATATCTCCAGCTCTCTTCCCCGCAGACCAAGTTCACTATCCTCTTATGACTTGCTTCTATCTCACCTCTTCGCCTCACCTTTTCGTCATCTAATAGGACACATTCGCTGCGCCCCGTGAACGCCTTTGCTCTTTTCCCCGGTACATATCCTACCACAGCTAAGCATTTACTTTCTCCAGGACCAACAGCTGCAACTTGTTTTGCAATTAGGCCCCGATAATCAGGGCATAGAATGATACGAGATCATGCCGTCATTCGCAGAAAGTGTCCAACTGACGCTATAGACGGCTAGTTTATTAAAAATATTTGCAACTATGCTTATTATGCATCGGAAATTCTGAAGACAACGGATGAAGGAACGACAGCAAACCATACCCTCCACCTGCTTCTTCCCCACGTGCCATCGCTGCTAATAATGTCAATTAGTTCACAGGAAAGGAGAGGCGGAGTATCTGTCACACTTTCTCTGTGGACAACTGACCTGCGCCGTAAGGGAAGGGAGGAAGGATGGTATGAAAGCGGAGAGAGAGAAAGGAGTGCCGTAGTGGAGGGCTACTGAGTAATTTCGACCACCTGGGGATCTTTAACGTGCACTGACATCGTAAAGCACACGGACGCCTCTTCGTTCCGCCTCCGTCGAAAGGCGGTGAAAGCGTTTATTGACTCTTGAGCCTTATTCTCTGTATTGATGGGTCGGCTGGATATCGCGTAGGGTGGCCGGGAGTTTGTGGCTCTCAGCGACTCTTAGAGCCCAGCCCACAAGCTCCTTTTGTTCAGCTGTGTCCGAGCTGGGAACCGCGATCTCCCATCGCTCTATGTCTGTTAGTTGCCAATTGCGGGGTGGCTGGAGCTCAGAGCACATGTAGAGGATGTAATGAAAGTCGGCTTTGGGTGCCTCGCAGAGGTTGCGTATAGGAGAGAAAAGGCCGGGGTGGACATGGGCAAGGTGTGCTGGAGATAGGAAGGTACGGGCCTGAAGCTGGCGCCAGGTCACCTGCTTGATTTTAGATAGTGATTGGTGTGGGGACGGATACTGGAGTCGTTGCTCTCTGTAGTAGAGAGTAATTTCGTTATAGGTAACCAGGCGTACGCGTGCACTGCCTGGGTCTGTAGCTGGCCCTGCTCGGTTGACGTGCGCTTGAGCTGTGTTGTGGGCAGCTTCATTCCCAGGGTTGCCCGCAGCTGATCTGGTCAGTAGTGAAATAGAATTGAGAATCTTGAAAGCAGACGTGTGAATCCTGCCTCGTTCGAACTTGCGGATTGTTGTTTTTGAGTCACTAAAAATTAGTGTGGCAGTGGTTGAGGAGATTTCCAAGGCAATTGCAGCTTCTTCTGCCTCTAACGAGGGTGCAGCTTTAATCGAACCAGAGACTATAGGGGGAAGTGTATTGGAAACCACGCTCAAGGCATAGGCTTGATGAGTAGCATATTCTGCGGCGTCCACATAGACTGCACTGGTATCTGCGTGGTACTGTTTGTGCAGCTCCGCGGCTCTGGCTTTTCGCGGAGCTAGGTGATGGACCGGGTGGACGTTTTTCGGGAGTAGATGGATAGTTAAAGAGGTTGAATTTCTCCCGGGGTTGAATGCATGGGCCTGAGGGAGCTTATAGGGTTGAGGCCTAAAGACGAGAGATTATGCCTCCCTGTTGTGGTGGATGATAGGCGTTCAACTTGTGCTGTGCGAATGGCTTCGCTATAAGCACACCTATGGTATTGTGAACCCCCATAAGAAGCAGATGGGCATTCGACGTGTGTCTGTGAAGATTGAGTGCCGTTTTATAGGCTTGCCTAATTATTGAGTTTACTTTTTCTTCCTCCACCGTGCAAAGAAACAAGTATGGAAGGGAGTACACCACTCGACTAACCACGAACGCTTGTATAAGACGGCGGAGATCATGCTCCTGCATTCCCTGGTGGCGGTTCGCAATTCGTCTAATCAGTCTCATGGTCTGGTGGACTGTGTTTGTGAGCCTAATAATAGTGGCAGTATTCTTTCCGTTGTTCTGAATAATGATGCCCAAAACACATTTCTTATCAACCTCGGGAATTTCTTGGTCATCAATGTTGACTCTAATATTGGGCGGCGGACCCATGTCTGTTCGGTACCTTGAAGGGTACAAGAGCAACAGTTCTGATTTACTCGGTGAGCAGGAGAGGCCCACCACCATGCGCCGCGACGATGTCTGCCCCAGCCTGGAGGGTTTCCTCCATTTGACCGACATTACCCATTGATATACAAAGAGTAATGTCATCCGCGTAGAATGAGTGGAAGAGGTGAGGGATAACTGTCAGGGTATTTTTCTCATAGGCATGAGCGTAATATTGAAAAGAAATGTAGAGAGGACTGAGCCCTGAGCTACCTAGTTGTAAAGTTGGTGAAGAGAGTGAACCGAATGTTAGTTCTGCCGTTCGGTTGCGATGAAAGGCCGCTACGTAGGAGTATGTCCTTTCTCGTACTGAAGTATTCTAAAGAGCGTCCATAATGGCTAAATGGTGAACATTGTCAAACGTTTTGGTGAGATCCAAGGCCAAGGGCCCTGGTGCATTTAACGCTCCTGGGGTGTAGAATCTCTTCCGATAGTTGTAACATAACGTCGTGGGTGTAGAGATGGCTGCGGAATCCAATCATAGAGTGGAGAAATATGTCTTGCTCTTGCATGTGTTCCTGCAAGCGGGCCAGAAGCACATGTTCATGAAGTTTCCTAAGCAAGATGTTAAAGAGATGGGTAGGAGATTTTCGAGATCTAAAGGTTTTCCTGGTTTAGGGATGAAGGTGATTTTTGCATGTGTCCATTGCGCTGGGAGTATCCCATTTTGTCAGCACTCGTTGAAGAGGTCTATAATGGAATGTATGGAGTTCTCATCCAGGTTCTTCAGCGTTTTGTTAGTGAGTTTGTTGCCCCAGGTGATGATATCATTCTGAGCTTGTGCATGGCTGCCCGTACTTCCCATGGCGAAATGCCCTCGTCCAATTTAGGGTTCGGGTTGCCGCGGTAGTCAGGTTGTGGTGTGCGAGTAGTAGTAGTTAGGTATTGTTCTTTTGAGGCTTCGAGAAGGATGTCATCTTGTAGTGGGATGTTTTGGGGGGCTCGGCTAACATTCTTCCGCTGGCTGTTCTTGGTGTGATCTGGATCTAGCAGACAGCGGAGAAATGTCTACGTATCTTTCAAACCGAGATTTGTTTTGCGCTTGCTAAATGTAAGTATATTCGCAGCGAATGTGCCGGAGTTCCCGGGTTTGATGCCGACTGCTGGTGGCTACGTTTCGACGGATTTCGAATCTGGCGGAATTTATCACAGATATTGTAAACTGGCCGAGATAAATTCCGCCAGATTCAAAATCCGTCGAACCTTTGTCGCCAGCAGTCGAGATCGAGCCCGGGAGCTCCGGCACATTCGCTGCGAATATACTTACAATTAGCAAGTGCAAACATACTGGTCATTACATGGCTCTTACAAAAACCCTGGCCACTCCGCTTTCGGCAGTGTGGGACCTACCTTAAAAGTACATGACACGCGAAATGAACCTGTATGCAGCCCACACCCTCGGCATGCTGCCTCAAATTGAAATTCTATACCCCTATCCTCCTCTAACTCTATTCCTTGAAAGCTAGATCTCTCCTCCGTCTGCGCTGCACGCCCGGTACTGTAGTTACTGTTCGCTATCCGCGGTAACAACACCACCTTGTCGAGCTCCAGCGTCAGCACACGCACCTTAAAGTGAGACAGGGACCTTGGTCGGGCCATAAATGCTTTTTCTCTTTTTTTCTCTCACCTAATCAGATATCCTCCTCCTCCTCAATTGTCTTCTTTGGAGAGGCGTGGTTTCACTCTTCCGTCCTCCCCCTTTCAGCTTCCCCGCTCATCCTCTTACCGGTAACCATGGCGACAGCGCCGCGAAACCTAAGGAACTGGCGCTTAACAGTCGTGCTGCCAGCATATGAAACAATATGTTGCAGAGTAAGATGCTTCCTGAAGGTGAGGGATAATTACCAGAGTGACGTGATTAGCATATTCGCGAGGTGCAACCGACAATCCGATGGAAACGATGGGCACCGTAGCAAAGCCTGATCTGCACAGTGCACCCAAGCGGAGAACCGAATCCTAAGGCGTGAGCCCGACTGAACGACACTTGGGGCGGGTGGGTAAAGAAACATGGCTCGAACACTCTCTTGGGCAGGCAGACCGGCCGATCGAACTCTCTTGAGCGCTTAGAGACAAGCTTTTTCCATCAGAAGCGGCATGCAACCGCTACATATGGTTCCCAAAGAGTCGCCAGGCCTGCTTCCAGAGGGCAACATTAGGGTTGGTTTGGGCTACTTGAATTTGCTATTAGGCGCTGAAGGACATACTTTTAAGGTCGCTTTGTGCCCGTCAGAAAGTAGAAACTGAGAACCCGCGCCTTTACTCTGTTTTTCAGTGCCGATGAGTCCGTCCTCAGAAAATGGAGATCAATTAAAAGCGGGCACTGGTTCGCATGTTCGGGACTGGATTGGCTGTCATTTTTATTTTTTCCTTGGTTCACGAACTAGCGGCCGCGGGTATAGAGCTGGATAGCCTAACATGCAGTGTTCTAACTCAGTCGAGCCGTAAACTTTAAAAGCGTGATGACAGCTGAAAGCATAGTAAGTGTTAAGAGTTGTTATATGTAACAATAGTATAGTTTATAAGCAAAAAAATCTATTCTTATTGCTTTTTGGTGATGCATGAGATTGAATCTGCGTGCTGCTAATTTGCTGAGACGAAAAGTATATTCAATATTATGCGCTGTTGTGTCCTCCTCTTGTCCCGTGCCGTCCTTGCGCTGTAATAATGGATGTATGTAACCAACTCGCCCAAAATGTTGTATTATGGAAAAGTATATTCTCTATTTTCGAAGGTTAGCAGTGAAGCCAGTTCAAGAAAGACGCCCATAGTGATAGCGACCGATGACAAGCAAGACGTATGCCTAGAGTCATAACTGTCGAAGGAGTAAGAAAGTGGCTTTGTCGGGCCGCCGTAAGGCGATGCGACGCGGAATCGTATCAGTCGCAAAGAGGCGCTCTGTTCTAGGTACGACTAGTTACGAACAGGTTTTGTACGTGACAAACCTCTTGAGAGGCCCTTGCGACTCTGGGACTCAGTAGAAAACTTGTTATTTTACCACCGTGGCTAGGAGATAGACCGGGCAGCAGTTGTTGCCACGTGCCAATGCAGTTAGGCCATGGCATAGCGTGACCCGACATTTCCTCACTATCCACTACGGCAATGAAAAATACTTGCTAAAGCGACACATTGTGACATCGCAGCGGCCATAACGCGATACTGGTAGAGCAGCTCTTTCCATACCCTATCGTCGCATATCTGTAACCGCTAAGAAAGCAAATAAATAAATAGGCAAATAATCAATGTGGGGAAAATCAATCAAGAAATTAAGCAAGCGTCACAAAGAGAGGAGTTTTATGCTTTCTGAGCCTCGCCTCGATGAAAAAGGTAGCCGACGCGAGCGGCGTTTAATGAGGAGTAAGCCACTTGTAATGCACGCGACCGCGGCTCAGAGTGCTCGTGGCGATCTTTTTTTCCGTTCGCGTCCTCTTTGTCGTCGCAGGGCAGAGAAGCGCTTGCTTGCGTGTCACGTAGAAGGCGTTTATCTTCATTGCGGGTCCCAAGCCAATCAGTGGATGACGTCACGGGACGCGCGGGGACAAGGCGCCTGCGCCGCCGCATATACGTGCTCCCTGTCCTCGTCACTGCTCGTTAGCGTGCCCTGAAGCATGCTCCCAGCATCGCACAGCTTGCATATTGACTTTGCTCTTCCTCTTTTGTCTTGCTCGAAGAAAAATTAGCTTACCGACCAGATTATGTGATGCCAGTGCCGAGTCCGGAAACGCAGCACGAATTGTGGGAATCTAGCATTTTACTTTGTCGTTGTTTTTGTTTTCTACGCGTGGCGGTTTGTGATTATACGTTAGCACCACCAGAACCGAAATGAATTGCCCAGTCTGGAATAGCAAAAGTTGAGTCAGTTCCTCTAATGATATAGAGGCCCGATAGAAGAACCAAACGTATTTCATAAAGGTGGAAGCTTGGGCGAGTAGGCAATGGTGATCCATGACATGAACGTGTAGCGCAAAAGGACGAAGGACACAGAAAAGGTACACTACGCAGGCGCTAACTTCAGAGTGAAAGAAATTTAGGCGTCCAAGGC
Source organism: Amblyomma maculatum (assembly GCF_055883805.1). Classification (NCBI taxonomy): domain Eukaryota; kingdom Metazoa; phylum Arthropoda; class Arachnida; order Ixodida; family Ixodidae; genus Amblyomma; species Amblyomma maculatum. Next base: position 199,872,608 of record NC_139347.1, on the reverse strand, counting down.
GAAACGTACGTTGTTCATTCCAGGCATTGTCTGAATGAAAGACTTCGCGAAAACAAAAATAATAATAAATTTACTGGCAGTAATCTGGCTCTGCAATTTAAGAGATGCGGTTGTGTACCATTTTTGCACAAGTGCTCGATTGCTGCTAAACACTAAACACGCAGCACAGATCGCTGCGTTGGACGATAAATGCGTCAACAAGATGTCTATCTCCCTGTCCAAACGTGAGCTGGCATTCTTAAGGAAGGTTAATCAGGGAATGGTTTTTCGTCTTTTCTTTTGTCTCCGGTTTTTCTGAATGCATGTGCCTGTTAGCCTTTACGAGTCATGTTTCGCCTTGCTTGCCTTAGTTTCTTTCAGTCCGAAGTTAGTGCCTGTGTTGTGTACCTTTTTCTGTGTCCCTCGTCCTTTTGCGCTGCACTCTGATGTTATGAACAAAACGTAGTGTGATAGTTCTAACAGTGCATTTCAGGTAGCCGAAACCATTGCAGTTGTTCTCATTGGATAGAAGGTTTTTGTCGTATGAGTTTGATTCTACTAACCGCAGTGGAGGCTCATTGCATTGACCCCTGGATTAGCCCACAGGACATGATTCAGGCCGCCAGATTTCGTTGGTGGCTTTATGAAAAGACGCCCAAACGGTCGAGATCGACTTTGGCCTGATGATGGTCTAAATGAAGCTTTCAATGCGGCCCTGTAAAACAAGAATCAGTGAATTAATTATTTATATTTTAAATAATGCAATAACTATATAATAATTATACAAATTTCTCATTCATTCTTCCAATTAATCAGAACAAATAACACAGTAAACAGAGAGGCAAATACAGTCTAATAACTTAAGGAACTATTTCTATTTCAAGTTTTGAACCTTAAAGAAAATTTTACCGATTTTCAGCATGAAACGTTCTCAAAATTGGCATGTTTTGGCTGCTACCTCTTGTTTCAATGGCAATCACCAGGTGTTATTTTACTTTGGTACTTAAACACGATGCTAAATTTTGCTGGTTCTGCCAGTTTCCTAGTTACGAAGCCGCAGCTTTCTTGCGCTTAATGTTCGCCCAAAGTAAAATGCTTGGCATTAGCGCAATACAGGCTTCACTCTTCAAACATAGAAGCGCAACGCCATTTTGGGATTGTGACACGAGTAGAGCTTAAGCATGACAGTGTCACGTACAGCGACTCACTAAGATTGCAAATCGTCATCATCGGTAGTAGAGAGGTACATGCGCTTGTTCATAGCAAATATTCCTAACTCTTTCTACGAAATCTAATAGGCCGCATTTCTCAAATATAGATTTTAGTGACGCAACAGTAATGACTCATTTTTATGTTTAGTTCTGTTACGCACGTTTCTGAATACTTTCCTCAAACTTTTAATGTCATTATGAGCAAAAACAGTTTTTATATGCAATCATCAAATTCCAAATCGCTTCCGTAAGAGACAAAAATAATAAATAAAATAATAATTGGTTCAGAGGAAGGGAAAAGCGCAGTATCTGTTACACTTCTGCCTGTGGACACCTGAACCGCGCCGTAGGGGAAGGACGGAAGGAAGGTGAGAGTTAGAGCGGAAAGAGAAAAAGAGGTGCCCGTAGTGGAGGGCTACGGAGTAATTTCGACCACCTTAGGATATTTAACGTGCGCTGACATCGCACAGCACACGGGTGCCTCCGTTTCGCCTCCGTCGAAACGCTGCCGCTGAGGTCGGGTTCGAACCTAGGTATTCTGGACAGTAGTCGGGCATCTTACCACTGCACCACCCCGGCGGGACAGACAACAACAAGCAAACCGCAAATTGTGGAATATACAAGAAATCAAGACTGTGAAATGATATGTTTAAAAGAAAAAAAAATGCTTCTCTTGCCGTCATCACAAAAACCCGCTACTTTCACGCTTTCACCGAACTCACTCTCCTCGCAATCTCACTTTCCTCGAGCATACGGTGGGCGCTGGTCCGCAATCAATACGCATAAAGCTGTGTGAGCATTGAATAGATGCATAAAATAGTAGGACACGTGTGTATCATGATGTTCGGGGGCCGAAATAATTTGGACGGGGAAGAAAGTAAAACGAGGATAAAGAGGCACCTCTGCATCAGCGGCGTTTAGCAGTTCGTTCGGGAGCTTGTAGTTCGGTCCACTTCATCGCTCGAAAATATTTTAGCAAGCGCTTTGTAATCACGATGAGACGTGGAGAAGGATGGGTGCAGAAACCTTGGATGAAATAGGCGGGTAACATGCGGAATGCCGAATCGGTTTGTCAAAAAGGCTGATTCCAGAATTAAGTATACTGTGTCTTCTCTCTCTCTCCTGAGCCCCTGCGCCATCCGGGATTACAGACACGAAAACAACTGGACGGTAACATCCATAATGACGAACTAAATGCCGCAGAATAACGCGATGAGGGTAAGAACGGGAATGTTCTTATAGTCTTGTCCTGCCGTTCTTTTGCTTTCTATTTCCTTTGTTTTCTTGGTAACTCACGTTTCAACTTATACCTCGCCATTGTAGGTGCGCTTGGCTCGAGAAATATTTCAAATCGGACCGAAAGACAGAAAGTGAAGAGACGAGAAAATGCCACACACACACACACAAAGAAAAAAATGCAAGATCCCGGCGTGGAGCTGCGCGTCCGGGAGGAAAAACATTGAGTCGCGGCGCGCGTTGTTTTCAAGTTTACTGCTGAATAATTCATAACAATCAGAAGGGTAACGTCGAAAAGGAGGATGCCGGCAGAATGGAAGGGAACGAACGCGGGCCTCGGTGAAAGGCGACTAGGGAATGAAGAGGGAGCAAAAGGAATAAAACACTCAATTTGCCCGCGTTTCTTGCAACAAAAGCAGCGAATCGCGCGGATTTCGAGCGGAAATCGTCCGATTCGAAAATAGAGAGGAAAAGAGGGGAAGAGACAGACCCATCCGGCCGCCGCTCGCGAGAGGCGTACTTCTGCAAATTGGTTTGCTCCCAGAGAACAACAATGGCGGAACGAGGTTGCTCGTTTACCGGATTCGCTTTGTAAGGGATTGGCGGCTGCGTGTATATGTGTGTGCGTGGAAGCCTGCGCACGCGTGTGCGGTGTGTGCGTTAGTGTTTCACAGCCGGTTGGTTCTGGCGTGTTTAGGACTTCCTCCCGTTCCTTATTTTGATCATTTCTTGGCCCTCCGATTGCCCTAACAACTCCGGTGCGTCACGCTGTTCGGGAGGTTGTAGAATTTAATTTCCGACTCGTGGGCTCTGTTCTTCCAAGCTGTTTACTTGAGTTCCGCGAGTGCCGTTTCAGGTACGAATGATTCAAGGATAGCGACCTCTCTTGATTTTGTTCGAAAACAATTACACTCGCTGTGTGCTCCTCCTTTGTTGTACCCAGCTTCCATCGTATATGAGGAGTTTCGCAATAGGCAGTTGGAAGGAACATGATAACTCTAGAAACACAACCTGCACAAGAAGGGGAGATAATTCGCTTTTTATTCCTGCTGGGTTGGTCGCTTCTCCGGTGAATTTCCTCACTGAATCAGTTGTCGTCGAGATTAACTCTGTTTTCATGAAACGCGTGAATTTGTAAAACGTTTCTAGCGCACAGGTTGAAATATATATTGAAATATAAAGTGTTTGAACTGCCGTATTACTACTATTTCTAAAACACTGTTGTAGTTGTTTTCGCGCATCTTTGGCCTTGTTTTGATTAGCTGATCATTTTTCGAAGAAATATGTGCATAAACATTTCTCGCAGTACTCTTTCGTCGCTCTTTTGTATTGCGCGTTTGTCGCGATCGCCGTCTATTGATCCACGCTTCTAGCAGGAGTTGCAGTTGAGAGAAATATTGCAGTGGCTAGACACTGCGCTACGGCACAGATGCACAGTCTTTGTCAAAAATATACGGCTCAAGGGTTTTGCTTCTAGACCCCGTAACAAGGCTCGTTACGTATCTGTAGCGCTCGAAATCCCGTACACGGCAAATCTAGTCATCCCTGTTTTCTATGATTAACTTCATATACCAGCATTGCTTCCAGGTGCCTAGTTAGAGTGCTTAGAAGTCAACCCTTTGGGCTGTATATTTTTGACAAATACTGTACATTTGTTTTCCACCACCGATTGAAGGTGTGCGTCTGACACTTCAAATCGACTGTGGTGAAAGCAGTCACAACGTTCCCTCGGTGCCTGCCAAGTCCCAGGAGTCCGCAACATTTGGAGTAATTTCTTTTCCTCCCAGTCCATTGTGAGTGCAAAGGCAGAGCGAGACAATTTGCGGCAAGCAATTTTCTCGCATCTCTACTTCCCAGCCCACGTCTTTACAAGTTCATTATAGGTTAGCGATGACAGCTGCAGGTCTGGGAAAGGGGACGCTGCTGTGTAGTGGATTAGATGGTTGATGTACAAGGCGTAGGGGTCACAATTGAGCCCTGCTCTCCTCTTTTGACCGCTTTGGCGTATTACGTGGTCCTGTGATGTATTGGGAAAATATACCTTGGCTACGACTTCCCTTCTTATTTTTTTTTTTTTATTTCGCATACTATCAACCCTAACCGGGATCTTTACAGGAGTTTACGATAGGAGCACAGATTTCTGGTACAACAGGTATGAAATAGTAAGTAATTATACAACGCAAAGGACGGTCTAGACGAAAAAAAGAGGGGGCAACTTAGAGGATATCAGTTATACAGTAGAAAGGTTGAGTAACGAATATTTAAACATACGTTAGGTGATAACATAGCCAATTCTGCAAGGCTCAGAAATTTCTCGACTGTCGGCTGCAGTACAACTGAAAAATCAACCGAATGCCCTTCGCGCAATGCTTCCGGAAAAAATTAAAAGTAAAAAGTGTATTTACAACAGTAAAATTCATCAAGCGTGAGAGGGTGTTTGTGACGGGTAATTCTGGAGTGGCTTTATATTGACGTAATCTTCTAGTTTGTTCTTAAGTAAATGATGCAGCAGTAAGTGCAGGAAATTTAAGCGATGCAGCTTAGATTGGATAAATAAAGAGGGAAGCCCTGCGCGATGCAAAAGTTAAGCCGGCGAATTTATGCGTCATTATCAATTGTCTAAAAGTCGCGTGGCTTTGCTCTGCCCACTTACGAATGCGGCCATACTTGTGCCAGTGTAATGAAACTATGAAATATTAACCTATTCTAATATTGAACGTATGAGCGTAACGTACACGAGAAGCTCTATTAGGGGGGCGAGTTGTTCATGAAAAGGTGAGGAATAACAGCATAATAATGGCTTTTTTTTTTCTGCGTACTCGGCGCGCGTTGTCCAGTTCAGATCGGATATGATGAGGATGCCCAGACGCCAGCCTGCAGGGATTTGGGAGCTATAGACACATGGTATATCTGACGGATCTACGGCTATTTCTACCGCGTTGGTTAATGACCTATAACGGAAGTGCAATCTAAATGCACGCCGTTTTATACATCCGTAGCGTGAATTTAATGAGACGCCACTCTACCACACTTTTGCTTTTTAACGATTTGCGGAGGCTTCCCTGTAATGTACAAAACACCATAAATGGGTATACTGGGAAGTTAAGATGAATAACTAGGCTGAACGCAACAAAGAAGAACAGGCTAAAGAACGCACTTACCACTTTTTCTCGTGCCGTGTGAGAAAAACATGCACCAGTCAGCCCAATTTCGAAATTGTTGAACAACAAAAGAAATTTCTTGCAAAATGAAATCGCGGCGAACACTCCTCGTGGATAACCCAGACCCAAGTTGGCGCAGGTTCATATCCTTCCATCAGGGGGAATTACGCAGCCGATCTATCTATCACAGATAATCTAATGGGTGGAATGTTAGGTGCTTACGAGAGATTGCAGTAAAGTTGAAGCCAGTGCAGCGAGGGATGGAAAGGGAAATTACAAGTCTAACTTCAAGCTAAATAAAGTAATCTATAAAAGGGCATGTCAGAGCCATCTCCTGATATGCCGCGTGCATCTAGTAGGTTTCGATGGTGGTAGTCTCTTTAGTGTGTTTGGTCACAATTTCGCGTGAGTACACTGGGTGCATTGGCAAATTTAGGTAAGTGAGCTTTTACCAAAGGCAGTGCAATACTAAATTAAACTGCTCTCTCTCTCTCTCCCAAATGTGTTTTTATGTGCCAAAAAAAAAAAAAAAACAGACGACATTTCTCATTCCTGCATCCACAAGACGCTAATGAAACTAATCGCTCTCTTCCATTTTTTTTTCTCTACGTGCCGATGAACATGAAATTTCTCAATCTTCCCGCCGTGGTGGTTCAGTGGTAAGACGCCCGACTACTATGCCGGAGTTCCCGGGTTCGAACCGGACCACGGCGGCTGCGTTTCGATGGAGGCGAAATGAAGTGCCGTCCGTGTGCTGTGCGATGTCAGCGCACGTCGAAGATCCCCAGGTGGTCAAAATTACTCCATAGCCCTCCACTACGGCTCCCCTTTCTCTCTTTAAACTTTCACTCCCACCTTCCTCCCTTCCCTTCAGGTGTCCATAGAGCAAGTGTGACAGATATAGCGCCTTTCCCTTCCTGTGAACCAATTATTATTATTATTATCCACCAGACGCTATACAGCTTAATGGCTAAGTGGTACGCGCCCATTGTTAAGGAAAGAAAAACTATGGTTTCGGCTCGCCTAAAGCCAGCTGTGCAGCTGTAACTTCAGCGAAAGTTTTCTGCCTTAAAGTTGCGGCAAGACAGGCGCTGTGTCGGAACGCTCCGACATTTTGTGGTTTGGTTTGGTTTGTGGGGTTTAACGTCCCAAAGCGACTCAGGCTATGAGAGACGCCGTAGTGGAGGACTCCGGAAATTTCGACCACCTGGGGTTCTTTAACGTGCACTGACATCGCACAGCACACGGGCGCCTTGCTTTTCGCCTCCATCGAAAAGCGGCCGCCGAGGCCGGGATTCGATCCCGCGTCCTTGGGCACAGTAGTCGAGCGCCCTAACCACTGCGCCACCCCGGCAGGGTCCGACATTTTGTTCATAACAGCTGTTATTTTACGTATGTGTATGTACTCCGGTATACATTCAGTAAAAGGCAGACTGATCAGGAATCATCATCAGATAAATCATCTTGAATATCCTCGTTCCAAACTATCATCATCATCATCATCAGCCTGATTATACCCACTGCAGGGCGAAGGCCTCTCCCATATCTCTCCACTTAACCCGGTTCTGTGCTAGCTGCATCCACTTGACCCCTGCGAACTTCTTAATCTCATCCGCCCACCTAACTTTCTGCCGCCCCCTGCTACGCTTTCCTTCCCTTGGAATCCAGTTTGTTACCCTCAGCGACCATCGGTTATCCTCTCTTCGCACTACATGTCCTGCCCATGTCCATTTCTTCTTCTTAATTTCCACTAGAATGTCGTTAACTTGAGTTATTTCTCTGACCCACTCTGCACGCTTTCTATCTCTTAATGTTACCCCTACCATTTTTCGTTCCATAGCCCTCTGGGTTGTCCTCAACTTAAGTAGAACTCTCTTGGTTAGCCTCCACGTTTCAGCCCCATAGGTGAGTACAGGCAAGATGCAACTGTTGTATACTTTCCTCTTGAGCGATACCGGTAAGCTGCTAGTCATAATCTGCGAGTGCTTGCCAAATGCGCTCCATCCCAATCTTATTCTTCTTGTTATTTCCTTTTCATAGTCCGGATCTGCGGTTACTACCTGTCCTAAGTAGATATATTCGCCTATTACTTCCAGTATTTCGCTACCTAATGTAAACTCCTGTTCCTTCCCGAGGCTGTTGAACATTACCTTAGTCTTCTGCATATTGATTTTCAAGCCTACCTTTCTACTTTTCCTGTCTAGGTCATCAATCATTATTTGCAGTTCATCTCCCGAGTTGCTTAGCAAGGCAATGTCATCAGCAAATCGCAGATTACTGAGGTATTCTCCATCTAGCCTTATCCCTAACTGCTCCCATTCCAAGTCTCTGAACACTTCCTCTAAACAAGCTGTGAATAGTACTGGGGAGATTGTGTCTCCTTGCCTAACACCTTTCTTTATGGGAATTTTGTTACTTTCTTTATGCAGAACTATGGTTGCTGTGCAGCCACTATATATATCTTCCAGCACTTTCACGTACGGCTCGTCTACCCCCTGATTTCGCAATGCCTGCATCACCGCCGAGGTTTCAACTGAGTCAAATGCTTTTTCGTAATCAATGAATGCTATGTATAAGGGCTGGTTATATTCCGCGCATTTTTCTATCACCTGATTGATGGTATGGATATGATCGATAGTAGAGTACCGTTTCCGAAACCCTGCTTGATCCTTTGCTTGATTGCAGTCTAAGGTTGTCCTGATTTTATTAGCGATTACCTTAGTAAATACCTTATACGTAACAGACAGTAAGCTGATTGGTCTGTAATTTTTAAGGTCCTTAGAGTCCCCTTTCTTGTGAATGAGGATAATGTTTGCATTCTTCCATGCTTCCGGTACCGTCGATGACACCAGGCACTGCGTATACAGGGTGGCCAGTTTTTCTAGCACGATATCCCCCCCGTCCTTCAGCAAATCTGTAGTTATCTGATCCTCTCCAGCTGATTTCCCCCTTTTCATATTTTCTAGTGCTTTCTTGACCTCGTCCTTCGTCACTGGTGGAACGTCTGACTGTTTTTCCCTACCGCCAATCTCATTACGGTCCTGACTACTTTGGCTACTGTAGAGATCTGTATAGAACTCCTCGGCTACTTTGACTATCTTGTCCATATTAGTGATGACGTTGCCCGCCTTGTCCCTTATCGCATACATCTGGTTTTTGCCTATGCCCAATTTCTTCTTTACCGCTTTAAGGCTTCCCCCGTTCTTTACAGCATGCTCAATTTTCTCCATGTTATACTTCCTTATATCGGCCACCTTGCGCTTATTGATTAGCTTTGATATCTCGGCCAATTCGATCTGGTCTGTTGGATTGGAAGCTTTCATACTCTGCCGTTTCTTAATCAAATCTTTCGTCTCCTTAGACAGCTTACCGGTATCCTCTCTAACTATCCTACCGCCTACTTCTACAGCGCACTCAGTAATGATATCTCTGAAATTATTGTTCCTTGCCTCTAGGGTAATGTCGCCATCCTCAGTTAGAGCTGAATACCTATTCTGTAGCGAGATCCTGAACTCTTCTGCCCTCCCCCTCACCGCTAATTCGTTGATGGGTTTCTTTCTTACTAATCTATTGCGTTCCTTCTTCAGATTTAGGCTAATTCGGGACCTCACCATCCTGTGGTCACTACATCGAACTTTCCCGATTACCTCTACATCCTGCACAATGGCGGGGGTTGAACACATTATGAAGTCGATTTCATTTTTAGTCTCTCCGTTAGGACTTTTCCATGTCCATTTCCGGTTCTTCCGTTTGCTGAAGAAGGTATTCATGATTCGTAAGTTATTGCGCTCTGCAAACTCAACTAGTAACTCCCCCCTGCTATTCCTAGAACCAATGCCATAGTCACCTACTGCCTTGCCTCCTGCCTGTTTTTTCCCTACCTTGGCATTGAAGTCGCCCATTAGTACAGTATACTGCGTCTTTACTTTTCGCATTGCCGATTCTACATCTTCATAGAAGCTTTCAACTGCCTGGTCATCATAACTACATGTAGGTGCATAGGCCTGTACAACCTTCAGTTTATACCGCTTATTAAGCCTAATTACGATGCCTGCAACCCTCTCATTAATACTATAGAATTCATCTATATTACCCGCTATATACTTATTGACAAGGAAACCTACCCCTAGTTGTCGCCTCTCTGGTAAACCTCGATAACACAGTACATGCCCATTCTTCAGTACAGTATATGCCTCATTCGGCCTCCTAACCTCACTAAGCCCTATGACATCCCATTTCATGCCCTCTAGTTCCTCTAACAGCACTGCTAAACTAGCTTCACTAGCTAGGGTTCTAGCATTAAACGTTGCCAGGGTCAGTTTCCAATGGCGGCCTGTCCAGCGGAGCCAGGCTTTCTTAGCACCCCCTGCTGCGGCACAGGTCTGACCGCCGCCGTGGTCAGTTGTTCCGCAGCCGCTGGTGACTGAGGGCCGAGGTTTTATGGAGCTTATCATAGGAGGTTGTGGCCATTTACTGCACCAGGGTGGCCAACTCCTGTTCTGGTGAGGGAGTGCGTTGCCGGAGGTGTTCACCGGCATCAGGTCGCACCCCAAACCTGTATATGCAATTCCATCGACACGCGGATTTTTTTTTTTTTTTTTGTCATCCGGTGGAGAATTGCGCGGCACCGGGATTTGAACCCCGGTCCTCTTGCATGCGAGGCGGATGTTCTACCGCTACGTCACCGCTGCTCTCAGTTCCAAACTATAGTTATAATCAAATAATGTTGTATTTCCATTAACAAGGTATACATTTGCTGATATTGAAGAATATTTCATATTCCTCTTCCCGTACCGATATCGTGGGGACGCTGCGAAGAAGCATGCAAATGATCATGTCTGTAAGGCAATTGAAAGCTTTAGGTCTTTTCGCACATCTCGTCTGCTTGAGGAAAAGTTCCGCGTAATTTTGCCGAGCAGCACAGTGTACCAACGTACACTCAGCAGGCCAGTTGTGTCACGTTAGCCTGTAAAACACCTGAACTATGACTTTTTTTGCCCATGCGTACAGAAACTGGACGAAGTGGGGCAATAAATGTGCAGTCGATAGGGATACAATAGCTGGAGCAGAAACATATCAGTTTTCTAAAACAACATAACGAGCTCATACAGAGGCCATGTTGCGGGGCAAATAACAAAATATGCGTGGCACAACCGACAAAGTATTCAAAAGTACAATATCGCTCACGGCAGCCTCCCATTGGCACCTTGTAGCTTGCATATTATATTATTCAGCATTATCAGCTAATTAAAGCATCGATCGTATAATGTCTAAGTATGGATGATAAGACACTGGAGAGCTGGCACGGTATAAAATTTTGCACAAACTGAACGCGATTCCAGTGAGCGAGAGACAATAAAGGTAACGGATCGACACCCTGAGAATACGAGAACCCTATAATTCTCGAAATGTTTGTGTAGCTCTGCGTGCCATAGCTTTGCGGTCTTAGTCTCACGACAGCAAATTCTTGAGGTTAAAATGAAAAATCAGTGGAGAACTCTGAACCTATGCATACGTTTCTTTTGTGGCGAGGAAATCGGAGGTGTATCATAATGGGAAGTAAAATGCATTGCTGCTTCTTGAAGTTAATGTTTAACGAGCATTATGGACATTTTATTACATTTTTCTCGCTGGAAGCGGCTTAATATGTCTGGTTGTAGCGTTGATGGCACCCTCATTTTACCGCATTTTCAGAGTGCCGCCGAATGTAAGGAAGGACAAAAAATATCATTATACCCTTTTTCCTGTCTTACTTAAGACTACACAGGTACCTGTTTTGCTCATAAGGAATAATGCAGCCCAAGATTATCGCTTTGACCCCAAGGTCATATACAACGGAACCAGGGGAGTAGTTCGGGAAGCCTGAGAAAGCCACCGAAAGGCAGTATCACACACTCGAAGTCATCTTGTTTTTTTTTTTTTTTTTTTTTTTTTCTCTTTGTCTGTTTCTTCCGCCCTGCACACTGGCTGAGACTTGTTGTTCCGCGTATGGCTGTCTTGTGCGATGCGCCAAAAGCAGGGCGAAATAAAAAGCGGAAGTCCTCGGCGAAACGACGCCACAGGGTCCCGAAAGCGAGAAATAGGTAAAAAAAAAAGATAGAGACAAAAACGAAAGGAAATAATTCCCAGCGCCGGGCAGAGAGATCAAAGGACGCTGAGGCGCATCTTGCTCCCGGCACACGACACTGAGGCACGCATTCAGCTGCACAAAGGAAGGCAATACGGGGACGTAGCTCCGGGCGATGTGAAAGTAAACCAAGATATGCGCACGCCGACGGAGACAGAGAAGACTGGCAAGACGCTCTCATTCCGTTGTAAAAAAAAAAAAAAAAGAAAGAAAAAGTAGCGAAACAAAGGCGGAGAGACGCAAGGGAGGAGGGAAGTCTTGAAAGGCGTAGTATTCACAAGCCTTTCTCCTTTTCACTCTCCTCCCCTCGCGTTCCTTTCTTCCGCGTTTTTCAGCGCGCTTTAGTGCCACACGAGCCGCAGCACGCGCGACTTTTAGGCACTTTGACGACTAGATGGTGCAGCCAAACCCAGCCACGAAACATGGGCACCGCTGCGCGCTGTGGGGTGCGTTTGAAAAGAAAAAGATAAAGGGATATATAGAAAGAAAATTTGTAGGCTAAAATAAAAGCAACAATGGTATGTGGTGAGCATCCCATATGGTGGAGCAAAGGGCTGGTGTGGAACGGAGTGGATAGAAGGCGTGAGGATGTTGGGAATGGAAAGGAGCGGTGGAAAAATCTATGAGCCCTGACGTGCTCGGCGGAGCCAAGGAGACGCCGTCGTCGTAAGCTCCAGTCATCCGGATAGGATGCGGCCCATTTGTCAACAGCACGATGTTTCCGAGGCACGCGGATGCTCCGGAGCAGCCGCTTAGCCCGGGGCAAGGCTCCTAAACTTGATGGATGCCGCGAGGAAACCCGGGGCGACCGTGGTAACGCCGCTGCCAATTGACTTCCGAGTATTCCTAGCCTTCTCGCCACTCGATCCGCTTTCCCCTGCCTTCTCACAGCCCGTGACTTGTAGACTACAAACTTCCCTATTCCAGCTAAAGGTTCTTCCCTCCCTTCTTTCCTCCTTATCGCGGTATGCGTCCTGGAATCAAGGACGCGATAATAGAACTGCGCAAGTAACCGAACGTGCGGGTAATTGCTGCTGTGATGACGATGCAAGCGGGTCGTCTAGTCCACGTAGTGCGGAAGGAGCGAGAACACTCACTTCAAACCAATGCGGTTGGCTTGTCACGCTTTCTGAGCTGTAAACAGCATCTTTCACCCCAACAGAGAGAACTTCCGGGAGGATATTCACGCATCATCTACTGCATGAAGCATGCAGTTTCACCTGAAAACCAAGCTCCATTTTATGGGACGCTGTGCCCAAAGACGGCCGAATATAGGTCGAAAGGAGCGGGAATGAATTCGCATGCTTATGCACATGTTGTTACGCAATAACAGAGGAATCCCAGTGCTCACTGAAATTAAATCTAAAGTTTCCAGATGACCCGCTCACCCTACACGCAATTTATAAACTGTTAGCTTACAAGTCGGCGGCAAAGACGCCGGCCAAGCATGCAGCGACCGCGAGCATCAGGCGTGAAGCCGCGAATATTTAAACAAGTTTTCTGAAAGTGAATCATTGTTTTGCGTTTTCTATCCTTCCAACGAAAAGGATTAGGAAATATCCTTCTACATCTTATGGTGCCCATATTTGTTTTGCGAGCCCCTTTGTCTCATATCCCATCATCACCAGTCCTTCCACGTGTATTGGAAGAACACGAAGTCTGCCATTTCCCGATCACTCATTTCTGTGCCGGCTTCGACCATCATACATACAAAAATTTTCTTACCTTATTCAGCAATGTGACTTTCTGCACTGCTTTGCTGCGTTTTAGTCGTCGTAATTCTCACTCCGTTACCTTCAAAAATAAGCGGTCATCCTGCCGTCACGTTATATGTCCTGTCCTGTCATGCTCAGCTCTTGTTCATTTCAAGTAAGTGTTGCTGTCCAATTTTTCTCTCTACCTGTGTCTTAACAATAGCCTTATCATTTTCTCTTTCAAAACGCACTGCGTTTTCTACGATTTAAGTTTAGCCTTTTTCCTTTTTGTCTACCTTTCGGCCCCATAGTTGAATACCATCAAGACGCCGTTGTTACATAGTTTCATTTCAGCGGGGTTGATAAACTTCTCATCACCTGAGACTCTACTGAATGCAGTGCATCGCGTTTTAGCTCTTCCTAGCTATACATCTCTCCTGCTACGGATCTGTGATCACGGCTTAGTTCAAATTTGATAAATTCTCCCACCTCTTCCAAATCATTGATGTCTAGGTCAGAGTGCCGTTCTTTTTTGAGACTGCTGATCTTTGATATTATTTTCTGTATGTTAATTCTTACACCCATTGCTCTGCTCTGTCTACCTAGGACTTTGATGACGCTTTGCTATTAGTCTTTATAGTTGTTTTTTAAGGCAATAAACGTCATCAGGAAGATGCTAATCATAAAGCTGTTCTCCGTTAACTTTTATCTGCAGCAGTTCTTAACACAATTTCTAGGGTAATCTTGTAAACACACATTTATACTACTGGAGAGATGGCTTCTCTTTCTCGTACACCTTTCGCGATCGGTATTTTATTTTATTTTTCTCTAATACTGACGCTGCACAAGTATTAGAAACATTTTCTAGAACTCTTCATAGCTAAGTTGAAAGGTTTGGAAGAATGCCTTTGTTCTGCATTGGGCTAGTGAATGTTGATGATAATGATTAAGATGAAAAAGTGAAAGGAGGCATTGACTGTGTACTGCACTGAACTGTATTCTGGTGGTAGCCTTGCTAAAGCGGCGCAGTCAATATATACAATCATGAGTGGCCAAAATTTATGCACGGCGTTCAGGCTCACAGCACCATCTGACTACGCGGGTCATGAGGCTGTGGCTAGTGGAAAATCTATAATAGGCAGTATAGAAAGGACGCTTTTGTTCCGCAATGGCCTCCGGCATGATGCTTATGATAATAGCTAACTTAACGTTAGGGAAACAGTATCGACGTAATCGTCTGAAAATAGACAGACGTTGATATGTGGTGTTTCCTGGTTTGAAATGCTACAAGCGAAAGACAGCACCACAAGAACATATTAGTGAAACACTCGCTACACAGACACAACTGTACAAAGAGACGCATTTAGTTTGACTTCTAGCAGCGTAAAGAATTGGCAGCCACTTAAGGCTTTTACTGCTGCAATCACAGCTGGTGTGGGACTAATAGGTTTATGGTTTTTGTATAGGATTTCGTTTATTTTAATGTGCGCAAACGTTTCTCCCAGCTGATCACCAAGAAAGGAAAATTTTACTTCTTTGCAATTTCGTAATGCCGTTTTCAAAAATTATGCATAAATCAAATTCTACCAATAAGAATTGGAATTGCCAGAATTTTTCATTTGTCTTTAATTTTCTTCATTTTGTATATTTAAAATGCACAATAAACTGCCACAGCCATTACATGGAGGAAGTAGTCAGCATATAACAGAGTACGCCTCAGTACTAAAGACAATACGCTTTCACTCATGGTTGTGCTGTTGAAGCGAAATGACTTTGAACAGAATCTTGAATAGCAAGGAATTTTCCCGAGCTGAACAAATGACCTTCTTAACTTTGCATAATATACATTTTTAGGAAGGCACATTTGCCTTTCATACTCTCGTAATCTTTTTTCAACCTGTGCTAGCATGCGTATTTCTTTTATTTTGCGTTTGTTGATGAGAGATGTTTTTTCTCATTTTAGGCTATATTAATTGGATGTTTTATTCACTGGTAAGAAGACGATAATAAATAAGTCCCCTCTTATGAAAGAGAGATAATATCTTCTTGTAGGCCATTCAAATTTCCATCGGAGCATTTTTTTTTTTTTGTGATAACGATGAATGCCTTAAGGGAGCAATTGTATTTTAGCGCCTACCGAACCGCAGCTGGTTAGACAAGAAAGCTATGCATCCAGTCGGAAAAAACTACAGAAAATGTTCTGATGTTGCGACAGAATTTCTGTGCGGTTTTTGACGGGAAACCTGTTGTGACAACACAGCACTCTTAAGTAACATCAGAAATTTCTATAGTTACAACAGAAAAGTGCTACAGAATTACAGACAACAGAAATATACTACAGAAAAACTACAGAACTACAGAAAAATTTGAGGTTACGACAGACCTACAGGATATTTTGTCGTATTTTCGACACAGTTGTGTAGTTTTTTTCGACTGTCGTATTTTATATTTTCAGAGAAGGTTTGAAGTTAAAGTAAAAATTGGCCCTGGACAATGGTTGGAACACGGTCCAGGACCTTCGTCTGCAAAACTGCCGTGAAAACTGTATAGTTGTTCTTTGTTGCCGTATGGCTGCGTGTGGGTGCATGATAGTAATTAGTACCCCGTTTTTACAAATCTTTTCTAACATATTCCCCTATGAACTGAGGTAGAGATGTATGCTTCAACGCAATCGATCGTTTGTACGCTTCCAAATCTGGTCGAGACAAAGAAAGACCGGCCCACTGCTTGTTTATTCAATAAAGTATAATATGAGATTATTATTATGCTCGGATAGACGGCGTAAATCAAGTCAACAATGGCTTGGAACACGACAATGCCTCCTGAAAGACGGGAATTGAAAGACGAGAATGATAAATTATATGTTATATTAGGGATACAGTTAAACTAGAAATATTCATTCGAGTTTGGCGCATGATAGCATCGGTTGCGCATGCGCCACTAAACCCAACATAAACACAAATGTCAAGCACATGTGAATAAACTGTATATGCATGCATAGCTGTGCGCTTGTCATGTTGTTTTTAGACAGAAGTGGATTTGTGGTTTAATGAAATTGCAACAAACGATGACATAGCTTCAAATTGTGTTTGTGTAAGTGGCGAAATGTTCAGGGATGATCTTTATTTCGTTCCGAAGCCTCCGCGGATGTGTACTCAGGACATGAACGACATAGAGCAGGAGAGCGTTGCAACCACTGGCATTTTGCATGTGGGGCAAACTTTTCTGATGACGTACTCTCGCGTACGCCTCCACAGAGGCTATATGGCGGAGGCACTGGAGGACCGGAATTAGATTCGAGCTGATAGTGAGAGTATGCGGTTTTGAAAGCCCGCCGAGCACATTCACCATACTTGTAACGGTTATCACGAAAACGTCAGGGGGAACCAAAACAAACAACAAAAAAACATGCCCCACCTAGCCCGCAAGACCTTCAGGTTGATTCTTTTTCCTCTTCTCATTAGGCGTGCTTCAGTCGGCTTATCATTGTTAGATATTCAGGACTGGGCTAGGATATTTTTTAGAAAATCGACACAGCTTCGGATGTCATGCCTGAGTTCACCGAACACAAATCTTCTTTGACCCAAGATCGACCACTAAGCTTTTGCATTTTCATGGCTTCGCTTGTCGTACAACAGTTGGCACCAATATTCCTCCCTGCTTCTGATTGTGGTCTCCCTTTACTGTACGACAGGATAGCGCCTTTTGCTAAACCTCCGGTTTTAACAGTTCTCCAATCGTAGCTCATGTTAAATGGGGCGCTGTACTTTGGCTTTTGCTGGAGTCCGAGCTAGGACATCCGAAAGGTAACGCCTGAAATGAACTCTGAACAGGGCAGGCTACCGTGTACACAGTGGCACTGTTGCTTCCAAGTTATTTTTATGACAATACGGCGAAAGTCTTGATGATGACGATGATGATGATGCTCAGGGTCATAGCTTCCGGAGCTCCGCATGTGGTAGGAGGCGGGAAACTGCATGTGTGGTTTAGATTTAAATAATCTTGAAAAGCCGTGCTTTCCCAGCTGCCATAAACTTCACCTTTACGGAACGGCCGAAATCGCGCGCTTACTCGGAAATACCAAGTTGCGTTTACAGGCCTCCCCCGAGACACCGGACTAAGCAGGAACGATTGTGTTGCTGATTTTGGAGCTACCCTGCGCAACTGTTGCGGTTCACTAAAGCAATGCAACCGGCCCTATTGTTTTCCATGCACAAATAGGTTTAATTCGGCTCGCTTCGTACTTGCCCACGCTAGTTCCTTTGCATTGGCTACCGTACTACATAATGCAATTAAAGAAGAACATAGGTAGAGGAGGGGCAATATGTGGTATCGATTTTTTACTACTAGCCGCAATAACAAATTTCTCCGATGTCTGTCCGAAGCCGTTTTCTCTCCCTTCTCTCTCTCTACGTGAACTTGAAGTGGAGAAAGGGTGACGGAGTGTAGCTGCTCCTGGCCCTGATGGGGCGGGGACAGGCAGGTTACCGCTGCCTGCGGCGGTGACCTGCCATCCATTTTCTTTTCCTTCTTCCTACAGCCACAACTAGAGGAGGCGACAAGATGGAGGCGAAACGAAGAGGTGTCCGTGTGCTGTGAGATGTCAGCGCCGTTGTTGTGGCTGTAGGAAGAAGGAAAATAAAATGCACGGGTCTGCTACTGGCTCTGTAGCTGAGCCACCTCCGCTGCCTTGCGCGGACAGAAGAGAGAAAGTAGAGAAGACAAAAAAAAAGAAGATGGAGAGAAAGATGCCCACCGCAACAGCCGTCATCAACCACCTAAGCGGTGGCAGATACAATGACGGCCTACAACCGATAAAAATTCGGTGGCAGGCGAGCTCCCGCCCTAAGAAGCATTGACCTACCAGTCCCAGCCCCGTAGGCGAGGATTTGTTGTTGTGGCTGTAGGAAGAAGGAAAAGAAAATGCAAGGGCCTGCTACTGGATTTGTAGCTGAGCCACATCCGCTGCCTCGCGCGGACAGGAGAAAATAGAGAAAAAAGAAAAAATTGGCTGGGGCTTAGCTTTGGGTAAGTCTGGTAGGTTGCGAAAGCAGCGAGGCGACGCGTCTCCTCTTGCGGAGGCATGACGACTGACTCGGCAAACGGTGAACGCGAGTATATTCACGGTTCCAGCAATCCATGCGGCACCTGGCGGCGAAACCATGCAACGCGCCAAAGAGGTCCAGTAGCAGACACCCCTCTCTCGCGCTATGGAAACCCGCTAGCACAGCGCTCGCAGCACCGCGAAAAAGGAAAAAAAAAAAGCAACGGAAAACCGATTCAGCAGCGTTCCGCAGTGCGTGTCAGCACAGTGGCACATAGTTTCATGTATTTCCTTCGTGCTCCAGCGATCGGCGCCAGAGAATCGATGCATTTCTAATCTCCGCGGAGCAAGTTCCGTCGACAATTTATATATATCCTCTTCAGTTGTTTTTTTTGTACGATTTCTTTCCTGGTATCAACTGCCTTCTACAGGCACAGAACACCTACGGATAAGTACCAGTAAACAATACGTACTACGCAGCTCGACTTCTCGCGTCGCATACATAAGGCGATATCAGCGCACGTGTGACCAACTCTTAGTTGTTGCAACTTGATCATAGCGCTTTTTAACCTCGTTCTGTTAAGAACGTCGTCACCAAATGCGCGTAAGGGAGCATTCTACGATGATCCGCTTAATTCTTCCCCGCGTCAAGCAGGCTTCTCGAGATCTGCAGGCCACGCAGCGCGTGACACTGTGCTCGATCTTGGACGGCGCACGTTGCAAGAATTGGGCCCGTTGCGTGATCGTTCGCCTATACGCGGGCGCTCACTTTTCGCGACGCAGCTTATCACACTTGAATAAGAAACCTGAATCGGTACAGTTTTGTCGGCGACAGGTCTATGACACTACGCGCGGTGAGCCGATAGAGCCACGGCACCTGTTTTTTTTTTTTTTTTTTTTTTTAATGTAGTCTCAAATAAACGGTAATTCGCCAGGGACAAAACCCGCTTCAGGGCGCTCATTTAGTCAAGTGTTTGCATGCGTATCACACCTCGCCAATTACCAAAGGAGCAGTGAATGTAGTTATACATACATATACAGACACACATCAGATCCAGGATTAGCTTAAATACTATATTAATAAAAAAATCAAGGAGTCGTTGAATCAACTCAAAAAGATATTGAAATCAACAACTTACCTGTGCTCAAAATGCAATTAGATGAGCTTATCTTTTCAACTCAAATTGCTGATGACCCTTCATATACGTCTTGCCACAATCAAGTTTATTTCTAGGATATTCCATACATATGATATATGCTGAAGTAAAAGGGAAGTAAACTTTGCACATAAAGAAAAGGATATCAATAAAACAAATTAATTATTTAGCCGATATATCCACACATCACGTCGTCAACTGCAGCATAGATAACCCCCGTGAATAAGTGAAAGTGAATGCAGATTCGTCATACAAAACTGATGCACACAACCTTCCTTGCGTATACGTAGAGTGTGCTTTCTTGGACACCTGACAGTTAATTGCAAGAAATGATTTATGGCTGCTTCAAGTTGTCTCATAAAACAGCTCCCAAGAGGAGCCTTATCAGCTGTACGAGCAAGCTAACGCACTCATTAGATTTTCATGTTTAATGACACACTATTAGAGATGGCTTTCTCGAAAGCAGATAGTATTCACCTAATTCCACAGCTTCTTGAACGTTTTCCTGCATATGCAGTGCACAAGAGTGCTGCAAGTGTGCATAAGCATTCACCAGAATTAGGGGAAGATGTATACACGGTATCAAAGAAAACCAAACAAGGGTTGAGCATGAGAAGCAGGATTGGTCTTCATCTGGACGAAGAGAATTCCTCTTGTTGAAATGTTTGCTTGCGAAATGAGGCTTCCCCTCAAGTCTTGTTTTTCTTTTATACTAGATGTCCAACGCTTCCATTTGTCCCTTTTTTAATGCTCTATTTTCGCGCTGTTAAATACAAGGTTAAATGCACATCATCTGGCACAAGCAGTAATTGCCGTGTGCCTCCTGTACCTGATATCAGATTGCTTGTTCTCTTAACAGCAAAGCATTTTCAACATTTACACCCAGCCGCACATTCTGCTGCATCCTGCTAAGCGCTAAATAAGCCGCAAAGTCTCGACAACAAGTTAGCTCTGAAAGGTGTCACAACGTGCTTTCAGTAAACTTGTACACTTGTGTTAACAAAGTACTATTGCATCAATGTCTAAATAGTAGCGACATATTATAACTGACTGTGTCTACGCCCGACATATAGTTCTCTTGAAACGTATTGCTTTCTGCACCATTCTCACTTTTCCAGTTTACATCTTTCGAAGCTATGCAGGCAACAGCAGCAAGCGTAGCATTGTTAGAGTTGTGTGAAACTATAAATGAGCATCAGGTAAACAAAGAACATGATACGGAAAATCCAAGCACAAAGAAATGTCGAGAGGACAAACTACAGTCTAAGAACTTCAATCAAGCGAACCTTTGCTGGGCTTATGAAAGCCAACAGCAGAATGTTTGAAGGAATTGAGCTAACTATCTTAATGATATATGAAATGCAGAAGAGGTTGGCAATAAACTGATGGGCTTGTATAAAGGCGCTGAAGCCTGCTTGTCTTCATAAATCATTTTTAAGTTACGAAACCAAGCTTAAGCCCACAAGCTACAATGTGTGGGGTACGTGAGGTACCAGAAAAAGTGAAAAATTGTCACTGTATGTCCTACAGATTTAAACTTTACGTGGAGTGGAGCTTTAATGTAAAACGTTGTGAAGTATTTACAATCATAGATAGGCACAATACTGAGCTCCAAGGAGTCTAGTTTGGCAGTATAGAAGTTTCTGAACTACTTTACTGAAGATCCGGTGCCCAAATAAATAAAGGATGCCTATCCTGCATATCACAACTTTGACAATTCAGTGCGTAATACAAAATTTTTTTTCGCATTCAAGCAATCATGGCTAGAGTACAGACAGGTTTACTTTTAAGATTCGAGTAAGCAATGGATAAATGTCTGATAAAAATTTTGCATGAATGTGTTTGCACAGACTGCAGATGCATAGTTGGTAAAAATTGACAAAGCATCAAATTTTATTTCTTAGTCATGCTACCTCCAAGCTCTAAATTTCTACAAGGTACAGAGTACCCTTTACTTCAAATTATAAAGTGTTCTAGTAATTGGGGGTGTTATTTGGCATACACTAAGTGGCTGAGAAGCAAGCCGTGTTGCCAGGTAAAGATGGTATGTATCAGCGATAATTATAGTGATGCAGTCCTTTTGATATCAGAGTCACTCAAGAGAATGTTCAGTGTCATTGACTCGACTGTGTCCGTGTCGCCCTCTGCGCCGCAAGTTCTACACGCAGGCATCCGCCGGTCCTCTTCAGCGAAGTAGGTTGATGTGGACGACAGTCTTTTTCAGTTGCATTGTTAAAAACACAGTTAGAACAATGAAAATGCTAGCAGTAAATGAAACGCGCACTATGGTTCATAGAAATTGTGTAAACATAAAAATATGAGGAAGAAAGCTTCTGCAAATTGAATAGAAATAAAATAACTTCACAAAGGAGTCAGCAACTAAAATAGGAGAAAAAATTGCTCAATTCCTTTGCCAAAGATATTTCAAAGAACGTGTTTGAAACAACAGATTAAAATAAAAATCATATGCTTTTCCACACTCTAGTAAAAAGGTCTACCATTTACAGGAAAGACAAGTGGCTCTTCGTATACCATGCTCGAGTTATTAGCACCGAAAATGCGTTGAAGCATATCATTCCTCAAGCAGAACTTTTTCCTTTCCTGAAATATCTTCCTAGTGGCACTTATAGCCTACAGAGAACAGGTTATATATCATGTAACCAGAAATGTTACAAACTCAGAAGCTGGTGCCATAAAGAAAAAAAAAACTCTTGCCACTCATCCTACAGCAGCGGTGCCATGCTCCCTTAACCTGAAATCAGGCCAGTGGCAAAGTAATGGGTGAGATACGATGTAACACATGTTGTGGTCCAAATGATTGAGGCACACCAGTTTAGGCATCCGAATAAGAAAGGCACAGAGATCCAGGGCGTTGCCTTGCAACAACTCCTAACTACTGTGTAGTGTGTACAGTAGGGAGCCAAAGGTGCCATAATAATTTCACTTTCACTTCAGCTGTTGAATCGCTTTACTGGTTCAACCATCAAAGGAGCAACGCGAAATTGAGGGTGACGAACCATGCAGGCCAATAGAAAGCACAGTTTTATGGTTTACCTTCCTTTCTGCCCTTTTAACAACTGTTTTAGCACCTTTTGTTTTAACCCTGTAAGTGAGTAGTTGGAAGTACTTCGTAGACAGGTAGACACAAGCCAAGCGGGCGAGCAGCGTGTAAATACGACACAATACGGAATTTACACTAACAAGCTTCTCGATCACAGAATGCCTGAGGGACACCTGCGTGCTCAAATTGACACCGAGCAATGCAAGTGGTGCCATCAATCACGACAGAATTGTTGCCCTACTTCAGTGAAATGCGCTGTTAATTTAAACTGCAATATCGTGCACACGCCAGATCTGATCAAAAGCACATTCGTTCAAAATAATCATGATGACCGTTCTCGCCACGAATAGCTTCATATTATTCTTGAAAACGAAAACATACCGCAGACTGGGGAAAAAAAAAGGTTTGCTGCTGATCGCTATCAAAGAGCGGCAACAACCTCGACAACCAGAGGCTCGTAAGATGAGCGCCTTTCCATTCACGCTGAATAATTGCGAAATCTTTGAGGTCCTCACCTGTAGTAATATGTAAACACAGTCCAGTGCCAACGTGCTTCCGTAGAAGCATCGGTGACGCAGTAACATGTCGCTTTCCTCCACGGTAGATTTCAGAAACACGTTCGTGAGCTGATTACTATTTCTTGAGGATCTTAAGCTACGCCGGCGCATGAACTTCGGTCTGATAGTCCCTTGGGACTTGGGACATGTCAGAATGAAGCGTGAACCGCCACAAACGCGACCACTCTTCACAAAGCACCACAAATTTTGTTACAAGCAAGTAGCAGCAATACGAGTTTAAAGGGACGAGTTGCGCGCAGACCTCAATACTGCTGCCATTTTGCCCAATGTGGCCAGACTTTGCAGCGCCCCCTTTCGTTCATTAGAGCTGCGAATACCCCTGAAACAGCCCGGGCTCCACCACTTACCTCTCTATTGTGACGTCAAAACGAGCAATCCCTAGGTTAACGAAATTACTCGATAGCCCTCTACCACGCCCCCTCATTCCTTCCACTTTCACTCTAACCTTCCTCCCGTCCCTACGGCGCGGTTGAGGTGTCCACAGGAAACAAGTGACACAGTTACCGCACCTTTCCCTTCCTAAAATCAATCAATCTATCAGCGCATCCAACTGAAGGAACGCAATGCGCCGTGTCTTCACGCGTGGCTACCGGCCACCGCTACGCGACGACTCGACTTGCTAGCCCGTCTCTCGCTCCTGGTATGACGACAGAGGTCTAGGGTGTCTTGATGCATTTCGCCTCCGCTTTCAGGGTGGAGATACTGCTCTTTCCGGCGGCATGTTGGGTCCCACTCACCCGTTCGGAAGCATTTGATTTCGACCACCAGATGATTTTAACGTGCACTGACATCACAGAGGTGGAGTGACAGCTGCTGGTCCTACAGGGCTGGGAATGGTAGGCCCCCGCCATTAGCGGAGGAGTTTGGTGGGGCATCCATGTTCAGTGCAGGATTCCTGGCGGCTTGTGGCATGTCGACAGAGCGAGGGCACCCTGCGTCAAAGTCTACGCTTTGAAAGGGCCCGATTAGGGCTTGGAAGGCCCGACGTCGCGGCAACTCTGAACAGGGACACCGAGGCGGAACGCCGCACTGGAAGGCCGCACCGAAGCGGCGCGTTGCAACGCCGCGCCAAACGCCGCCATCGCCTCGCAGAAAGGCGCATGCCACGCGATGCCGCCGGAAGGGGAAAACGGCGGCGGGGTGTACAGAGGATGTCCTCACTCTGAAAGCGCAAGCATAGGGCATCGAGACATCCTACAGAGGTCTAGCGCGCAGTGCCTTTGGCAGGATGGCAGGAGGAGTGCGACGCGCCGTGGCTACCGGCCGCCGCTACTCGGCGACTCAACCTGGTAGCCCGTCTCTCACCCTGCTATGACGTCAGAGGTTATTCTGAAGGTCAAATGTGGCTACCGGCCGCCGCTACGCGAAAGCTCGTTCATGAGCGTAGCATTACTGTCGCAATAAAAGATGAGGGAGACAAAGAAGCGCGCCGCTACAGCTGTCGTCCACCATTGAAGTGGTGGCAGGTGCAATGACGGCGTACAAAAGATAAAATTTCAATGGCAGGCTAGCACCAGCCGCAAGTGCTGGTGACCTACCAGTCTCAGCCCCATCAGGGCCAGGATCAGCCACCCTTCACCACCTCTAATCCCCTGTCAGCGCACGGTAAAGATCCCCAGGTGGTCGACATCATGGGGGAAAAAAAAGGACGCAGACGGAAGGGAAAGCGGAATGAGAAAGAGGTGCTGTTGAGGAGGCCCGAGGAGTAATTTCGACCACCTGTGGATTTTTAGCGTGCACTGACACTGCACAGCCAACGGACGCCTCTTCTTTTCATCTCCTTCGAAACGCCGCCGCCGGCGGTCGGGCTGTCGCCTCCTCTAATAATAGTAATTGGTTCAGAGAAAAGGAAAGACGCAGTATCTCTCACACTTGTTTTTGTGGACACCTGAACGCAGTCGTAAGGGAAGGGAAGGTGGGAGTGAAAGTCGCAAGAGGTGCCGTAGTGGAGGGCTGCGGAGTAATTTCGACCACCATGTCAGCGCACGTTGAAGAAACCCCGCGCAATGCCAATGCCCGCGTTTTAGCTGAGGAGGCGGAGCCAAAGATGTTCCTAGTGAGAGAGCGCGGGCATTAGGCGTGGACTCCTTGGCCGAGATCACAAAACTGTGTTCGTTCATCTGCACTTTGAAGATACCCAGGTTGTCTAAATTACTACGAAGCCCTCAACTACGGCTCCTCTTTCATTACCCCCTTACTCTCAATACTTCGATATGTTGTTGCACCGGTTCTCGTCCGATATGTTGCTGTTGTGGCTGTAGGAAGAAGGAAAAGAGGCTGAGGCTGATATTTTTTTTTACAATAAGTGGCAGGAATAGGGGAAGTAAACTAGCGTACCAGAGGCAGTGGATACTTTTTGCAACGCCGGCCCATTCGATGGCCTTGAACTGAATGCCGGGGTCATCGTTCGACCTTAGCTTGTCCCAAGCTTCTTTAGAGGAATCAGGCAAGAGTTTTGAGGGAGGATTTTGGGCTTTGCACGCCCAGTTTATATGCTCGAGCTGTCCTTCTCACCGCAAAACCGGCAGAAGGAATTGACATCCTTATTTATGAATTTTGATATGTGTAATGGATTGGGGAGGGTTCCCGTCTGTAGCGGTCTCCATATTACTTGTCGTTGTCTGGTCAGCGTTTTATGGAGTGGTGGGAGTGTTATCATTGCGTTGTATAGTGCAGTGAGTTCGTGGTGTGGTACAGCTGGCTCACCGAAGGGTTCCGGTTCCTGATTTTTCTCGGCCGGCTAATTCTCGAGAGTATTGGTGGGCATCTATTGTTGTGGCTGTAGGAAGAAGAAAGAGAAATGCACGGGCCTGCTACAGGGTCCGTAGCTGAGCCACCTCCGCTGCCTCGTGCGGACAAAAGAGAAAATAGAGAAGAAAGAGGGAGAGAAAGACGCGCGCCGCAACCGCAGCCGTTGTCCACCACCTAAGCGGTGGCGGGTGCAAAGACGGCCTACATAATAATTATAACAATGGCCTACAACAGATAAACATTTATTGGCGGGCTTGTCCCCGCCGCAAGCGTCGACGACCTATCGTCGCGACCCAGTAGGCCAGGAGCTGCCAACCTTCACCACCTCCGCTTGATGGGCGGCCTCAGAAAGAAAAGAAAATGCACGGGCCTGCTACTGGCTCTGTAGCTGAGCCAACGAGTGCTGGCAACGGGGAACCCTCCCGCCGCAATGGAAAGAGGCCGAAGTTCTGTTAATACCGAAACCTGGGTAACCTCTGCTAATTTCAAACCTTAGGCCCATTTCTCTCATATCTTCTGTTGAGAAACTAATGGAGCATGTACTCCAGACCAGAATTTGTCAATATCTAAAAGGCAAAAATCTCATGCCCACTTGCTATTTTGGATTTCGTCCTGGCCTTTCTACACAGGATGTCTTCTTACAGCTGAAACATCACATTCTCGACAGTCAAACCTATGACACCAAAGCCATCCTAGGCGTGGATCTACCCCGCCGGAGTGGTGCAGTGGTAAGACGCCCGACTACTGTGCCGGAGAACCCGGGTTCGAACCCGACCTCGGCTACTGCGTTTCGATGGAGGTGAAACGAAGAGGCGTCCGTGTGCTGTGCGATGTCAGCGCATGGTAAAGATCCCCAGGTAGTTGAAATTGCTCCGTAGCCCTCCACTACGGCTCCTCCTTCTCTCTTTCCACTTTCACTCCCACCTTCCTCCCTTCCCTTACGACGCGGTTGCGGTGTCCACAGAAAACAAGTGAGACAATTACCGCGCCTTTCCCTTCCTATAAATAAACCGGTTTAAAGCATTTACTCCAGACCAGAATTTGTCAATATCTAGAAGGCAAAAATCTCATGTCCACTTGCTATTTTGGATTTCGTCCTGTCCTTTCTACACAGGACGTCTTCTTACAGCTGAAACGTCACATTCTCGACAGCCAAACCTATGACACCAAAGCCATCCTAGGCGTGGATCTGACCAAAGCATTTGATAATGTTACACATTCAGCAATCCTTCAGAATCTTACAACCCTGGGAGTCGGCGCCAGGTTGTATAATTACGTCCGAGATTTGGCGACCACTGCCTTCAGGAGATCACGCTAAGTGCACGAGGTACGCCAAAGGGCGCCGTTCTCTGCCCTATACTATTCAACATAGTACTTCACCTACCCGACAAATTAGCATAAATTGCCGACATTCATTTCAGCCTCTACGCCGACGACATCACTGTCTGGGCTAACTGCGGCAGTAATGCCGAAATAGAGGAACACCTACAATTGGCACTAAACACCATCGACACCTATGTAAAGGAACGCGCCTAACTTGTTCCTCTTCAAAATCAGAACTCTTTCTGTACCACCCCAAGCAATGCGATTCAGGCAGTCCGTCTATTTCCCTGAAGCTAGACACACATTCGGTCCCACTAGTATCCAAATTCCGTGTACTGGGTCTCGTTCTTCACTCCCATGGTGCACACGGAGAAGTGACTCTCCATACACAATGTTCACAGACCACCCGACTGATTCGCCGCATAGCCAATCACCGGGCAGGCTTACGCGAGCGAAACACAATTCGCCTCCCCCAAGCTTACGTTATAAGCCGTGCCACATATGCCCTCCCATACCTCCCTCTCAAACAAAAGGAGAGAGACCGGATGAACGCGCTTCTGCGAAGTTGCATGAAAAACGCCTCTACGACTTCCCCCCAGCACATCTATGCCCGACACCTTAAACTCGGTGTACACAACAGTTTTGAGGAACTTAGAGAGGCTACACTAACGGCACAAATGTCCCGCCTATCCAATTCGGCGGCTGGCCGCACTTTATTATCCAACTTAAACCTTAGCCCAGTTACAGACAGCATTGACGGTGTCCCCCTTTCTCTTAACCCCCGCTCTAACCTAATCATTCCTCCCATCCCTAAAAATATGCACCCTAAGCGAGACCAGGGCCGCAGAATAGCAAGGGCTCACGCCCTTCACGGACAATATAGCAACGACCAAGAGGTGGTCTACGTGGACGCAGCGGAATATACGTAAGGCTCCCGTACGGTCCTGGCTGTAGCCGGCAATCAAGCAAAGCTGCTTACTTCCAGCTCCATAATCACCAATTCCACCACAGAGGCAGAAGATGCAGCCATTGCGCTTGCTCTCATCTCTACATCTGCCACAAAAATTATCTCTGTCTCCAAATTTGCGATTCTAAATTATGTCAACTGCTATATATCCCGCACCGCTGCTCGCATATTACGCTTCTGGCAGCCGCGGCACCCAATAACCCTCATCTGGACGCCAGCACATGCTGGCCTTCCTGGCAACGAGGAGGTTATTTCCCTAGCCCGAGGTCTTACTTTCGAGCTAATGGAATGCAGCCCCCTCTACGGGCCGAGGAGCGCCGGATCTCCTTCCGCGATTTTCTCTTGTACCACCGGGACAAACGAAGGGAATATACACCCCCAGCCCCCTCTCTCACAATAGCGCAGGCCGTACACTGGCGAAGCTTGCAAACTTGGACTGATCCATACCCTACACTACTGCATGCCCGATACCCAGTCCAGTTTTCCTCGTCATGCAGACTCTGGCAAACAAGGACATTTCTTACACATCCTTCTTACATGCCGCACATTTCCTCATCCCCCATCACCGAACTTAGAAGACTACTACTGGGAGTCTCTCACGAAGAGCACCTCAAGTCAGCACTAAAGGAATATTTCCAGTGCTATGAGGAGGATTGCTCTTCAACTACTTTCTTTTAAATTATAAGGGTGTCTCCCATGTAGTAAGGGAGCACCCAAGGGCCATGCAGCGGGCTTCGCCCCCAATATTTGTTCCAAATGGCAATAAAATGTTTCTACCACCACCATCACCTCCGCTGCCTCGTGCGGACAGAAGAGAGATAGCGGAGAAGAAAGGAAGAGGGAGAGAAAGACGCGCGCAGGAACATCGTCCACCACATAAGCGGCGGCGGGTGCAATGACGGCCTACAGCAGATAAAAATTCGGTGGCAGGCTAGCCCCCGCCGCAAGCGGCGTTGACATACAAGTCCCAGCACTAGGGCCAGGAACAGCCATCCTTCACCACACAACACTTCGATAACGTTGAGGTCCAGTTGTCCACAAAAGATTGACAAATACGGCGCCTTTTCTGTCCTGTAAACCAATTATTGGTCATCTGCACAAAATGCAAAAAATGAAAACTTAGATGGTCTCTTAGATTTCTCAAGAGAAGAAGGGCGAAAGCTATACCTTCCTCTCCTATTATTTGCTGCTACTCATTTGTCTGTTATCGGCGTTCGTTGCAGTGCTACATATAATTATGATTGTTTTACAGGTAAGGAAAAGCACATTATCTGTCACACTCTCCGGCAAGTGTGTTTGGACGGTACGCCATCACTTTTGTCACGTGGCGTTGCTTGGCGCGCTTTCAAGTATAACATATTTCGGGTGGCAGGAACGCTAGACAAAAACTATATCTGATGGGATCTCGCGGAATATGAAAGATCTCGCGCGCAACTCTCGCGCATGGGATTTCGTTCTATCAGCATAAAAAGGCTGTCACCTTAAAATTAACAATGGCTCTGAGGCGGGAACGCAGTGGTTAAGACGCCCGACTGCTGTACCGGAGTACCCGTGTTCTAACCCGATTGCCTGCGGCTGCGTTTCGATGGAGGCGAAACGGAAAGACGTCCGTGTGCTGTGCGATGTCTGTGCGCGTTAAAGGTCGTCCGGTGGTCGAAAGTATTTCAAAGCCTTACACTTGGGTACCTCTTTCACTCTTTCTGCTTTCACTCCCACGTTCCTCCCTTCCCTTACGTTATTGTTCAGGTGTCCATGGAGAAAGTGACATATACTGCGTCTTTCGTTTTCTGTTAAGCAATTTAATATATAATTCAATTAAGCAATGTACAGATTTGGATTATATGCATGAGAATATTTCTTATCAAAGCAGAACGAAAGCGTAAGAAACTGTAAAATGCATAGAAAATTATAAAAGGTATAAGCCACGCTGCGCACATACATCGCATTTGATTAAGTATTCAAATCGAGTGCAATTTTTTAAATACATTAATTGGCTTACACTGAAAGCACACTTGAGTGCGCACCGTCGAGGCTTGTCGCTCTGTATTTATTAATAAGTATAGCTAAAGGAATATATTCAACCAAGCCTCATGAAGAAATGCCAATACCGTTTCGCAAGCATATAAAGTATACCGACCACACTACGCTTGGGAACAAGGCCAGCGCGCGATATTGTTCGTCATTCATACTCACTCCTTCGACCGCCGAGTATTTAAC
Organism: Amblyomma maculatum; assembly: GCF_055883805.1. Classification (NCBI taxonomy): domain Eukaryota; kingdom Metazoa; phylum Arthropoda; class Arachnida; order Ixodida; family Ixodidae; genus Amblyomma; species Amblyomma maculatum. The sequence continues at coordinate 199,842,102 of NC_139347.1, read as the reverse complement.
TTTTCGGCTGCCCTCTGTTCTCTCACACCAACATCTGTCGCCGATGGCGCAGCGAAGAGTAACGACCGGGGACAACTTATCAAAGCAAGAGCTAGTACGTCAGCTGCACTCTCACGATGTCCTTTTAGAGAGAGGACCTCATACTATAAGGGGCCTTTCCACGCTACTCCCCCGCCCCCCCCCCCCCCCCACCCCCTCACGTAACCCTTACCATAATCATCACTCTACCCGCTTCCGTGTATTCTCTCTCCAAGGAGACTGCGGCCATCTTGAATGTTGGGCTTCTGCTACCGAGGAAGCAGCAAGGAAGCAACGCTGGTAGGAAGAATCATGCCCTCCTACTTGCAGGCTCCTCCGGTGTGGCCGACGCCCGCCTTGTTGTGTCTATCTAGAGGAAACGATCAAGCTAATGGTTCAGCTGGGACTCGTTTATTAGCGCTCGCCACTCGTCTCCTCGGCGGCGCGGAGGTCGAGGGAGGACGTGTGTGTATTCCCTTTAGCGAGGAAGCTTGCGGCCGCCGCTATGGCCTCCGCTGCTTCGTCCGTGCCAGTCCGTTCTCGCGTCTTTCGATTTTCGCGCGCGTCATACATCAACCTTCTTTATGAGCTCCGGCCATTTTGGCTCCGCCCTCTTTTTCGCGCTCGCTCTCTTTCTAGCCAGGAGATTTCTTTTTGTGCGTGTGTGTTGTTGTAGTCGTCATTCTGCTTCCTTTTTCCATCGGCTTCAGCCTTGCTGCTTTCTATCTATCGTCCGAGCGCGAGCACACAAGCTGGAGCCCACTACATGTATACGTCAAAACAAATGCGAGCACCCGTACACGTGCGACTTATCTCCCCACCCGACGCTTTTGTCTACGAGCACCTCGTTAGAAATTCTGGCTTTCTCTCCTCTGCTGTCACTGCCTTTGTCACGTACTCATCGCACGTTTTGTTCCGAGAGCACGTGCTTTAGATTTTGTTTCGGTTTTCTTCAATCGTTTTCTGTCTCGACCTCGTTGCAAAGCAATGTCCAGAGACTGGGAATTGTTATCTCGCCCATTCAGGATCCGCTCGCGCCCGTGCCCGCGCAAAAAGAGTGATTTCAGCGTCCCTGTCATCAGGTTTTTAATGGCTCCCAGTGGGAGGAGCGGTCAAATCAGTGCAACAAAAAAACAATGAAAAGAAAAGTAGTTTTTCACTGAGCTGAACGAGTGAGGTGGCAGAAAAAAGAACTTAATAACGACCAGACCACCGCTGGACGTTCTGCATACTGCAGAGCGCCCGGTACATGAGCAAATTAATAAAATCACAGCGACCTGTGAAACGCCAAGTAGCGTGTGCAGTATTTCGGGTAATCTTTTTGCCCACGTTGAATATATAGAAAGCAGCTTAATATAGCGAGGGACACTACGGTGGCGCGACAACGCTCGAGGAAAAAGAAAAAAACGTTCGGACAGCCCTCCGAAGTTGCACCCTGCGCGTGCGCGCGCGTTGAATATTCATGGCGCAACGGCCAGGCCGGTACCTGTTTGCGCTCGCCATGAATATTCACGTGTTTTAAACTTTTAGAAGTCCCTCATTTAAATATCTGATTTTGGTAACAAGGACTCCAGTCAAGTGTAGCACCAAGTTTTCAGCGACGATGTTTGCCTTCCATTCTTGTTTGTGAAGAAGGGTGTCGAGATGAGCACATGGGAGCTCCGTGCGAAAAAAAAAAAAAAAGGAATTAAAGGCTGGAACTATATCTGAACTTATCTATGTTTGAATGTCAACAGTCGTTGACAGATGCACTCCATGTTGTAAGTCGGATGTTGTAGGCAAGCAATTGCTGCGGAAGGCTTGTTTATCAAGGCATTTCGCCGCGTCTTTCATTCCTAGAAGAAAGAAAAGTTGAGGAAATTGCGCATTCATGAGGGAGACAATAAACTGGTGATGTTCCTTTGACAGCTAGTACATGACATAATCGTTATTTATCGGGTTTCGCTCGTTCCGTTTGCCCAATGTCTGTGGTAGCCACCATAGTCTGGCACTTAGAGCAAAGAAACATGGGATGGAAAATGTGCAGATGATTACCCGTTTCTTATCTTTGAAGTTTGAGAGCTTGTTTGAATATTATGATCTTCCGCCTCTTTCCAGCAAAATGCTTTTGAGTTACATAAATTTTTGTCGACCATGCATCAACAGTTTTACAGAGCGCGATGTTTGAGTAGGTATATGAAAAAAAGAAGGAGTTTTCTAAGATGCCATATAAACAAGTGGTTTCTCCTCATCGTACACTGCCAGCTTAATCAGCAATAGCTATTCGCTCACCTTCAATTATTGTTAGACGCGAGTGAGACTGCGGGGCTATTCCCCACAGTATGGACGCCATAGCAGGCCGACGACTGACATCTCGGTGTACTGACACAGATCGAATTGACAGTTGTCCCGCACGTTTTATAGCTTTTTTCTTTTTTGTGACATCTGCCCATTTATTCTCGGGAGCAAACTTGCAGTTATATTCTAATTTTGTTTTTGCTAGCGTCTTCATAATGAAGCGTATACGAACCTCATACAAGGAATATTTTTTTTTTTTTTTTTATTGTTCGGTCGATAGCAAAGTGAACACCTTCAGCTGAAGGTTACTGTAGCGTTTAACTGTGGCCCACAGACTTCAGTCGTTCTAAGCGATACGTTTTCTCGGTTATATTCCCATAATAAAACAACACTATTTATGTCATAATACCTTTTTACACTTGTTCAGCTTGCCAATTTCACGTCAGAATTAATTCCTGAATAGCTGCAAGGTACTTACTTATTAAGGTGGGAACGGAACTAATAGACGAAACCATCAGCAGCGCTCATTCTTTACTGCTTTTCTGCTCATTAGGACTTCCCCAATCACAGCAATACATAAGGTAGTCGGACGTTATAAGCGTGTAAGAACTTAGCACTCCTTGAGGGCTATAGTGGTAAGCCGAAACTAAATATTTTGCAGTCGATTCGGTGAAAACAGCGCAATTTCCGGCGGCGTTGTGTACGTCATATATGTATATGTCTGTTGGCACGTATGTCTTCGTGCGTTCGAAGTCAATATATCCGTGTTCAAACACAATCTTATCGCTTCTACGCATGCATGCCTTTCGGATATCGGAGTCACAGCCAGGCTCCATTGGCTTGTGCAACATGTCGATGGCTTCGCTGGGATGAAACTAGCCTTATAAGGTAAAATGCTTATTACTTCCGGCCTCATTCAACGACCGCACCTCTTACCTAGTGTTCTAAGTATACGCCTCGAATGCGGGAGGTCGAATGTTCAAAGAGGGATCGAACATTGCATCTGCCGGATTCGAGGCACTGATAAAATGGACCCGCATGGTGCAGAGCGCTCACGAGGTAAATTGCTTGGGAAATGAGTCCTTTAATCCCTCACATGAAGACGAAAATACTTTGTGTCGCGGCGCTTTTTAGTTAAAACGTTTTCTTGGGCGACATGAAGTCATCTAACCAAACGAGCAGGTCGCAGCTTTGCGGCGAGACGTTGAAACCAATGATTAATGAGAATTCAGTAATACATTCGCAAGTGCCAAACTTTAATTGTGAGGCGTGAGGCCCCGTGGAATGAATTTCTTCAGACTAACAGTTAATACCCGATGTTCTCATTCTGCAATGTAAGTTCGGCGAGCAGGTGCTGTTAACATTCTGCCTCAATGCGAATGCGAAAGCAGTGGCTGAGATTTACTCCGCAAATTCCTGAGCCGTAATAGAACGCGACCGAGATAGAGCCGTGGAACAGGAGCGATTTCCGTATAACAGAAGGAATTAAAGTTGTGTCGTTGAATGGCCTTGAATAGGTGCGGGTTTGGGGCAAGGAATGGCAACCTGTCAGTTGCAGGCTTGCAAATAGAACGGATGCGATGATTTTGGCGTGTTGCCGTGACGCTGAACTCCTTAGCATTGTAGGCAAATAATGGGAAGTTGTCGCAGCTTCATGCATGCCAGCGCAGACTTTTGCTTCGCGTTTTTCGATTATTTCAAACTGTGCAGTCACTTGCTGCTGCTAAATTTCGAAAAGTAGTTACACAGGGACTGGCGAGCTAGTTTCATTTCATTTCATTTATTCCACCTTAAGGGCCCGAAGGCATTACATAAGGGGGGGGGGGGGGGGGGGGGCAGGCTACAGATTTTAACATTTTATGAACGTTTCAAAAAAGATAAAGCAAAATACAATGCAAACAAATACAAGTACAAGAAAAAAAGAACAACCAGGGGAACATATCGTGAACGATGTAAAAAAAAAGATAAATCAAATTACAGAGCAAACAAATACAAGTACAAGAAAAACAGAACAAGCAGGAAAACATTAAGAAAATATAAAAGCCTGAAAATAAGGCGCAGTATAGTTCGTTCAGCTGGAATGGTGTATTAGCTTGTATGACTTTTCTGTTTATCGCGGAACTGTGTTCTATCTGTGCAGGTGACTATGCTTTCAGGCAGACAATTCCATAGGAGTACTCCGTGGGGGAAGAACGAGTTATTCATTGCTAGGGTGCGGGTAGGAATGCGTGTTAAAGACTGGCAGTGCTTTAGACGGGAAGATATCCTTAGAGGGGTTTTAGAAGCTCGTGTCTAGACTGTGGGTGATGATAGAATGTATGAAGAAGGCACAAATGAGATATGAGGCGGCGTGATGCGAGGGACGGTAGCTCGAGGTCTTTCTTTAACGAAGTGACGCTGCATCATTTAGAATATGTCGAGGTTATGAACGGTGCAGCGCGATTTTGAATGGTTTCAATGCTAGCGACGTGGTAAGCTTGTGACGGATTCCAAATAGCTGACGCATATTCAAGTTTTGGTCTGATGAAAGTTAAATAAGTCAGTTTTTTAACTTCAGGTGATGAATCACTTAAATTACGTCGCATGTAGCCCAGGGGGCGCGAAGCCTCGGAACAGATAGTTTCGATATGTTTTGTCCAAGATAGCGATGGTGTCATGTGCAGACCAAGATATTTACATGATGTTGCGTGGGTAACCGGGGAAGAATTCAGATAGTACGTAAAATTAGTCGGGGTATAGAGGCGGGAAAATGTCATGCCCTTGCATTTGTCGGTATTTAAAGGCATGAGTCAGGTGTCGCACCAAAGTGTGACAACGTTCAAGTCATGTTGAAGCGCGCATGTGTCATCTTGGTTGATTATGGTGCGGTATACGACGCAGTCGTCAGCGAATAATCTCAGTATAGATTTGATGTTAGAAGGGAGGTCATTCATGTATAGTAGGAACAATAAAGGAGACAGGCCGGCACCCTGAGGAACACCTGATGTTACGCTAGAGAGAGAAGATTTATAATTGTTAGCACATGTAAATTGTACGCGCCCTTTTAAGAAGTGTTCTACCCACGATAGCAATTTTTGGGATACTCCGGGGCTGGATAGTTTAAGCAATAAATGATTATGGGAGACACGGTCAAACGCCTTCAAAAATCTAAAAAGATGGAATCAATCTGATAATGGTCGTCCATGTACTGTAATATATCGTGAGTAAATTCGGCTAGTTGTGTCTCACATGAAAGTAGCTTTCGAAAACCGCGCTGCTGAGGATAAAAGTAATTAATTGACTCAAGGTTTGCCATGAGGTTAGATGCTATGATATGTTCAAGCAGCTTTGAGGGGACACTTGTAAGGGATATTGGACGATAGTTAAATGGGCTTGAGCGGTCACTTGATTTAAAAATTGGTATTATGCGCGCTTTTTTCCAGTCATCCGGCACGTCACCAGTGTCGAGGGATTGTGAAAAAAATTTAGTGTAGTATGCTGCTCGAGAGTGATGCCGTGTTTTTGATCAATTTGCCGTTGATTTCGTCGCAGCACCTGATGTTGAAAGCGGAAGTGAACTAATAAGGTGTGATATGCCCTCCGCATTTATTTCTATTTCTTTCATCGGTTGTGAATCAATGACGGGCGTGTGATTGACAAAAGTAATGTTGGTGGGAGTGAAAATAGAAGTGAAATAATCATTCAATACGGAAGCACTACTCTCGGGTCCAATAGGGTCACCGCTGGAGTCTGTCAGTTTAATTTGGTTGGGTCGTGATTTATTCGATAGAAGACGCCAGAATTTCTTTGGGTTGGAACGAAGAATGGAAAGCAAGTCAGAGGTTTGGAATTTCTTCTTAGCCTCTGCAAGTTCATTTAGGTATTGTTTGACACATAAGTGGTATCGGTCCCATTTTTCAAGATTGTTACTTTCCTTTGCTGTCCTATAAAGACGTTTTTTTACGGTTCAAAAGGAATTTGAGGCGTTTATTAAACCAGGGATTGTTATTGTCAGATTTTACAAGAATAGTAGGAATATATTGATTTTTCAAGTTTACTAATGTGTTTTTATACAACTCCGAGTTAGCATTAACAGTGCGGGATAAATAAGATTTTTCGAAAGTAACGAGAAATTCTGCAAGTTTGCTATTGATAATTTCGAAATTCGCTCTTTTATAATCTGTGATTAGTTTCCTTGATGGTGATCTTTTTTCCATTGATAATGATATGATTATGTGAAGAAGGCTATGATCACAGATCCCGGGTAGCAGATTTATAGTTGATACATTATCGGAGGTTGATGTGAGCAGGAGGTCTAGTGTATTGTCACCTCTAGTGGGCCATGATATCAATTGTTGAAGGTGATGGTCCAGCACAAGTTCGATGAATTGCCTGGATTCGGCTGTAGCCCCTTTTGAGACAGACAGAAGAGACCAGTTGATATTAGGGTAATTGAAGTCGCCGAATAAAAAAATGGGTATGCGGGGAAATGTTGTTTCAATGTTGGTTAGCGCTTGGTGTAAGAACTCAGTGAAGTACGGGCATTTCTCCGGTAGCCGATAACATACGCCAAATATCGCCTTGGGAGGCGTGGTGCCTACGCTTACCCATGTAAGTTCTATGTTATCATCATGACGTATGAGTGAGGATGGCAGGCAGTTTTTAACTGCCACGAGAATTCCTCCTCCCCTCCGATGTTGCCTATCGCGTCGGTATAAAGTGCAATCTGTGTTACAGGAAAGGACTTCGTTGTCTCTAATGTTACCGTTTAGCCATGTCTCGGTTAACAGTATGATGTCAGCGTCGATATCTTCGATGAAGCTGAGAAGCTGGTCCCGTTTGGGCATGATACTTCGAATATTAGTGAACCCGATGTTAAGATTTGTGCACGATTGAGGCCGGTGGCGCGGAGAAACTACGGGATGCTGAGCGGAGCGTCATTTTTTGCTTTGTAAAGGGGTACCGTTGGCTTGCATGCTTGTGGGTGCGTTTTGAGCGTTCTGAGTGCTTTCGACGACAGTGCTAGTAACAGGGTTATAGACGTAGCATTTGTCGCCAACGTGTAGCTTGTCGAATCGAAGTTTGTACGGACATTTCTGTGGTCGGATAAACTGCAATAATTTTGATCGCGCGATCCTTGTGGCAGAAGCGAAGTCTTCTCTAATTGCGTAGTCGGTGTCCTTCAGTTTCTTTCCACAAGCCAGGATGCTTTCCTTGGTTTTGAAATGGGTGAATTTAACTATTATTGGACGCCACTTCGGCTCCGTGAATCTGCCTTGAGACTTTCCTTTCCTTAGTGCATCCCAGCCCTTACGTCTTGACACTAATCAGGAATAAAAATGGTTGCTTTTTGCCTAAATTGTGAACGGCTCGACATAAGTATTTAAAAATGAAAAATTTCTCAGTTAATGAGCCGGAGCAAGTCACGTCCTAGAAAGACTCAAATGGAAAATCCGAAATCCTTTATGTTCGATGCAAGTGGAGCAGTAGTGTGGGCATGTGAGAAACACGTTGTTGTACCCCAACATTGGTAACACTCATTTTTTGTAAGATCACTTTCCTGTTTGTGGAGTCTGCTTTGTGATCTTTTTGCCGCCTGTAAGTATACGCATAGGGGCTGCATAAGTGTAGTTCACATGTCTGTAATCATCGTTGTCTGAAAAAGCATATATACGGTACGGCAAGATATCATCTATTTCAATCAGTGGCTATCTTGATGGCATCTGCTCTTTTCCGTTTCATTTTGTAGGCTTTATATTTATGCTGTATCATACACCCGCCTACATAGCAAAGATTGCTGTGGCTGTGAGAAAGGCAGAAATTTTAAAGTTCGGATTGCACTAAAGGATCATCTTTCCGCGCGCGGTCTATGACGGAGGAGAAACATTTTTTTTTTTTCATGTATGTGCGAGCACTTCATCGAATGTTCTATAAAGGTACGCTATTCTCAAATCCGTACTGCAAACAGTGAACGTGCGCTGTACATCAGAGGAAGCCTTTTTGGTTCCTGTTTGGTGATGGTCTCCACAGATCCAGCGCTGCCAGTCCTCGAAAAACACCAAATTCTTGTGGTTTTCGAATAAGAGTTTACCCAAAATGAGAGTCCCACGTTGACTCGGAATGAGGAATAGAGTGACAGGTTATGGACGCTCTCTCGTGTGAAGTCAGTGACGACTGCTCGAACTTTATGATTTCTTGACACTCTAGTGTGTAGAGAGAAGAATCTTGCACCTTTTTTTTTTATTCTCAGTGCAATCTGCGCATGCGCAAATTTGCTATAGCAGTGGAAGCGTGGTCGAGCATGCTGGCTCAGGCGAAAGGGAAGAGGTCGTGATGGCGAAAATCTCCGGCATCGCTGCGCTTTGAAGCGCCCCGTTGCTCAGCCAGCGTATAATTCTCTAGAAATCTCTTCTATGAATTTCTTCAGATCATGACAAGATGACCGCCATGATGTGGGGTAGTGCTGGTAAAAGACTAAGCTCGCAAAGCTGTATCTGTACCACCGCCCGCATACTTGTCACGAATGTTCACGAACGTGACTGGAATTGACAGTACGCCGAGTCCATTGTCCATGTGATTGACGTGGAGGACACAGGAGGAGGATCTACCATTATTTCCCTACGGCGCTAATGGCACGAGTTTGGAGACTGCTTTAAAATTTGCAGGCAGTGGTATGTACCAATATGGATGTCAACGGGCGATAATGCGTGGTTTTCAGGGGCTTGCCGCATGTCTCCGCTGGTACGCCCGCTCCTGAGCAAGTTGTGTAAGAGCCACACCAGAAGGAGACGGCTGTCTTCTTGTACATATTTCGCACTTTTTTTCTGACCATCAATCTATCGGTCTGAACGGTGCACAGCATCGGTGATAGCTGAGGATGCAGCGTGCCGCGAATGGCTTTGAAGCTAGATATAGAGTGGTATTGAGGCAAAGATAAATCGTTTTCTGGTCTCATCACTTTGGCCCGCAGGGCCGTGGGAAGCAGACAACGTTTTCTCTCTCCACTTCCGTCTTGCCAGCCCAAGCTATAGCAACGCTGTGCAGATGTGGAAAAGAGAGTGTGTAGAAAAAGTGCCAGAAACCTCTCCCTTCAGCTGGGTGTATGTGCGCTTTACGCCATCATGCTGTAGGAGGGGTAGAAACTTCAGCAACCGCCTATTCCGCTTTGAAAATGGGCACCTGTGACTTTAACCTGGTACTCTGGCACAGTCTGCAAGCAGCGTGGTGAAGCCGAATCCACATCACACCCATGTGCATAACAAAGAATGGCGCCATACTTGGACTTTATTATCAACGCATTTTAATAGTGATGGCGCAGTAATTAGGGAGCTTGACTGCTGTAACCAAAGGTGCGGGTTCGAAAGCCGCCGCTTTTCAATGGAGGCGGAAAGCAAGGCGCCAGTGCGCTGTGCGCTGTCAGTACACGTTAAACGGCCTATGAAAAGCTATATACTAAAATTATAAAACACGTGCGGACAATAGGTATCTCACTGATCCTTTCAGCAACGCGGAACTCTTTAAGCTATAGCTTAACTTACGCCGCACATATGGGCCACCAAAGCGATGCTCATCCTCTCTCCCCCCAGCTCAACCCCCGCCGACGCGAAAGAAAGAAAGCAAGAAAACAAGCCGCGACGGCGCCCCACCACGATGGAGATGTGTCTTCCGAATCGGCTGCGAGCAGTCACCAGGACATGTTTTAAAACGTATTTGTAAATTATCAGCTCGACGCAAAGCTTTCAATTTTGAGTCGAATACACCCAAAGGCCACCGCTATGGATTTCTTGCAATATAACTTGAAGAAATCCAGGTGGTCGAAATTTTTATAGCCCTCCACTACTGCCCCTCTCATAGTACGAGTCGCGTTGGGACCTCAAACCTCATATACGAAACCAAACCATTTCGCTATTAGAATCGACAGATCATAGATTGCCCCTCACCCCTCGTCCCTCCCCTGCCTGTCATATCTGGGGGTCTTTTGAAAACAAAGTTATGTTGCATGGACGGCCCCTGACGGACCTATAAGAAAACCAGCGGCGGGCTTGCGTTTCAAACAATGCGTCCGCTGAGATTTGTTGGGATGTTCTTTCTTTTCTTTTCTTTATTTTCACATAACATATACAAAACGTTTGCAAAAACTGCTGGGCCAATAGCCGAAGCTAGTATAGGCCCATTGTACACATTTGTTATAACAGCAACAGAAGACACCAACATAAGACTCGGTTATAAATGATCAGTGAACAAAGTAATAGCGAGCAACACTCAACAGCAGATATAAAAAGATCAACAAACATAATTCTCAATCATCGAGAAGTAGAAGCGCTTAACTGAAAACAGGAAATTGTTAGCCATTTTAATTTCGAGTGGTACACTATTCCATATTTTCGCCCCGCAGTATTGAATTAGGCGCTGACCATAGGCATTGCGGGTTACCGGGTAATTAAAGTTAATATTGCTAGAATTTCTAGTGCTCCTGATAGGCAACACAAAAATATTAATTGAAAGCGGGTAGTTATTTTGTATAATGTTATTTACTAACATTGCGATTCTCATTTCATATAACAATGGAAACTGCAAAACCTGTAACCTATTGAACAAAGGAGCACTGGACTGATACCTATTAGAGTATGTTAATATTCTTAGTGCTCTTTTCTGCAAAGAGATAACTTGATGAATGTAAGATCTGTATGTGCTAGCCCATGACTCGCAGCAATACGTCAAATGGCAGTGGAAAAGAGAAAAATAGATTATCTTCAGCACAGATATGTCTAGCAGCCCCCGTGTTCTATATAGAATGTAACAAGCTGAAGCAAGCTTGGAACACAGGCTATCAATATGTTCATGCCAATTAAGGTTCTTATCTAGGGTTACGCCGAGGTATTTAATGGTGTCAACTTGCTCGATTAAAACATTGTCGAGGTAAATATGTAATCGCGTATCTGTGATATGTTTGTGCCTTGACCTAAACAGGATGTACTTTGTTTTCACAGCATTTAATGTCATTTTATTTGCCTTAAACCTGGGGTGAGAAACGTATTACCTAAATAAGCACGGTAAATAGTGCGCAGCTCTGATAGCGCACCTTTAAAGCGAGGAAAGTTTCTGCTCGAAGAAAAGTTCTCGACCAGGACAGTTCTTACCAAGCCCATGACCCCGACGTTTGCATTGCTGTGCCTCTATTTCGATATCAGTTTCAGGGTAAATAAGATTGCACACAGTCTAAGAATAGTATTTGCTCACCATTCTTCGAACCTACCTCATGCGTCACATTACTTGAAATCTTCACTGCGATTTTTCAATGGCACGGTAGACTGTGGAAAACAGTGCAAGGAATGATAGACCGCTGTCTGGCCGCGTGCAGAATCCGAGCGCTGCCGTCTCGGATAGCGAAGCGTGCCGCAAAAATGTATAGGCGTGGTAAGGCTTGCGAAACGGTCAGTGCCTGCGGGTATATAAGACACTAAAGGAGAGTTGGCCTAACTCGTACTCGGCTCCATCAGATAAATTTTCACCGTAGGCAGTCAACATTGAGTTTATGAGAGCAAATTGAAGATCATGGTCCACTGACATCATGAATGCGTAGATTGTCTATCCCTCAACTTCTACTTTCTTCCCGTTTTCTCTTATCTCCTTGTTACGCGACGTTAAGCAAAAGCCATGCAAATAGCGGGAGAGAGTGGAGGAAGGAATGAGAGAGAGAGAGAGCGACCATAGCAATGAAAGAGGGCAGGTAGTGATCCCCGTGGTATCCCTTGCGAAATATTTCAGCGCTTCGATGTGCATGGCATTAAAAAAGTACGAAGGCCCTACGTTGCTCAAAGAGCATTATAGACCCATGCGTAATTAAACTGCTTGTCGTACCATGTATCCTCTCCCTGCGCTTACGTAATGGGCAGCGTAGAGCCAGGCGTTTAGCCTCAAACCTGAAGGAACCTTCAGAAAAGTGGCTAGATTCGCAGGACATAGTTTACGTAAGGTTGGTTCATAATTGGCTAAGCCCTTGAGCGTTGTCTCATTGCTGTCTTCAGGAACTTGTCTCCATGGGAATTTTTAATATATTTCGGTGTCCTTGATAGCAGTAGGGCTTACAAAAAGCGCTTGGCTGGAGCAAATGGCCCAGCGCTTAATTGGTTCGGTTTGGTTTATAAGTTTTAACTTTTAAAAGATATTAAGGCTGTGAGAGACACCGTATTGGATAGTTACTAAAACTTTCGACCACCTGGGGTTCTTTAACCTGCACAGACATCGCACAGCATACGGGCGTCTTGCTTTTCACCTCCATTAACCTGCTCTCCCATTATGGGGCTGGTACAGGTGGGTCACCGCCGCTTGCGGCAGGGGGCTAGCCTGGCACCGAATGTTTATCTGTTGTAGGCCGTCACTGCACACGCCACCGCTGGTGGTGGACGACGGCTGTTGTTGCGGCGCGCGTCTTTCATTCCCTCTTCCTTTTTTTTTCTTCTCTATGTTCTGTTCTATCTGCATGAGGCAGCAGAGGTGGCTCAGCTACAGAGCTAGTAGCAGGCCCGTGCATTTTCTTTTCCTTCTTCCGACAGCCACAACAACAACAACTCCATTAAAAAGCCGCCGCTGAGGCCGGGATTCGCTCCCGCATCCTTGAGTAGAGTAGTCAAGCGCCCTAACCACTGCACCATCACAGCTAAATTCAAAGTGCCTTTGGGGAGAATGATCTTCAATTACATCACCTGCGCCAGTATTGCTGGCTATATAAAAGATTTTAGTTGAGGTTTCATTCCCTAGTCGTTATGGAAATTGAAAAATTGAGATACGAATTAATGCAGCTGTAAGATGGGGTTTTTTTGATCAGATAGCAGGACTCGATCAGCAGGACTGGGCAGATCAACGGCGAGCACATCAACAGCGAACACCGTCAGGTACAACACGCGCAGCGATCACGATGCCACTGCCTATAATGTTCCTCGTGTACTTCTTCCTCTTCACAATTACCCGCGGGACGAAGAGGAGACATCCTGCCGACTTACGGCGTGAGCAAGACGGCAGGGTCATAATAGGGTTTAAGGCGCTGGACGTGAACAATCTCGCGTCCGCGCCGGCGTAGATCATGAGACGGCGTAAGAGGTTACACTACATAATTAACCGGAGAGGTGCGCTCCAGAACTCGGTATGGGCCATGGTATTTAGCAAGAAATTTTGAAGACAGTCCAGGAGCGTTGGAAGCTATCCACAGCCACACAAGAGTGCCAGACGAGAAGTCCGGTGTCGAGTGTTGGTTCTGATGGTTGGATTTATGGCGGTATTGGGTGTTAGCCGTGAATGCGCTAGCAATTTGTCGACAGTCTTCCGCATGCTGGGCTGCTTTGAGATGCAGGAGTATACTCTGATATGTCTGGCTGATACGGGAGTATGGTGTCCATTGTAGCAGAGGGGTGACGGCCGTATAGAGGAGAAAAAAAGAGAGAAGCCAGTAGTAGACTGCGTTTCGGTATTGTAGGCTTAAGTGACATACGGAAGGACGAGGTCCCAATTTGAGTAGTTGGAGGAGACGTACATAGAGAGCATGTCGCCAAGGGTACGATTGTAACCCTCAGTGAGGCCATTAGTCTGGGGATGATAGGCGGAGGTTGTTCTATGGATAATTTTGCACTTGGTGAGCAAGGCTTTCACAACGTCACTCAAGGAAACGCGTCCTCTGTCGCTGAGCAGCTCTCGAGGTGCGCCGTGGCGAAGAACAAATCGCTGCAAAATGAAGGAAGCTGCTTTTGACGCTGTGGCAGATGGAAGTGCGGCGGTTTCTGCATACCTCGTTAGATGATCAACGGCTACAATAGCCCAGCGGTTGCCGGCTGCAGTGTAGGGAAGCGGCCCATACAAATCAATGCCGACGCGGTCGAAAGGGCGTGGTGGGTTGGGTAACAGTAGCAACTCTCCAGCGAAACGTTGAGGAGATGGCTTGCGACGTTGACAGGTGAGGAATGAGCGAACGTACTTGAGTACGAAGGTGTGCATGCCCCGCCAGTAGTAACGCAGCCGAAGATGACTGTATGTCTTGAAGACACCCGCGTGACCGGATTGTGGGTCAGCGTGGAAATAGTCACAGATTTGCGAACGTAGCTGCCGGGGAATGACTAGCAACCACTTGCGGCCATCTGCGCAATAGTTGCGGCGGTAGAGGAGGTTATCAGGAATGGCGAAGTGGGAAGTATTGCGGCGGAGAGCACGCGATGGAGAAGCAGCTGTAGGATTGGAGATAAAATCTAGGAGAATTTATCAAAGGATCTTGCCGCTGCGCTGACGGCATGCCATTGATGTGAAGCGATGGCGGGGAAACGTCGGAAGAGAAAAAGCTCGCGACCTCAGCTGTAAGGGGACAGCGGCAAAGTGCATCGGCGACGTGATGCTTGCGGCCGGAGCGGTACACAACGCGGACATCATATTCCTGAAGGCGAAGAGCCCAACTTGCCAGTCTGCCGGACGAGTCTTTCAGTGAGGAAAGCCAGCAAAGCGCATGATGGTCCGTCACTACGTCAAAAGGGCGGCCATAGAGGTAAGGGTGTAATTTAGTAAGAGCCCAAATAATCGCTAAGCACTCTTTTTCCGTGACAGAGTAATTGGATTCAGCCTTCATGAGTGTTCTGTTAGCATAGGCGAATAACCTGATTTGCACTGAGCGAGCACAGCGCCGAGACCAATAGCACTGGCGTCCGTGTGGACCTCAGTAGGCGCTGTGGGATCGAAGTGACGTAACACAGGCGGTGCCGTGAGGATCCGGCGTAAAGTATTGAAGGCATCGTCGCACGTTGGCGACCACGACGAAAGGTCGGAACTGCCGGACAGAAGGTCTGTCAAGGGAGCAGAAATTGAAGCATAATTTCTAATAAAGCGGCGAAAGTAGGAGCACAGCCTGAGGAAGCTACGTAGGTCTTTGATGGATGTCGGCTTGGGAAAGGCTGCTACGGCACGAAGTTTGGCAGGATCTGGAGATACACCTTCTCTGGAGACAACATGGCCAAGAATGGTGAGATGGCAGGCGGCAAAACGACATTTTTTCAAATGCAGGTGCAGTCCGGCATCAGATAGGCCGGTCAAAACGTGCTTCAGACGGTAGAGGTGTGTGTCAAAGTCAGGAGAAAAGGCGACAATGTCGTCGAGGTAGCAGAGGCACGTCTTCTACTTTAGGCCACGCAAAATAGTGTCCATCATCCGCTCAAATGTCACCGGAGCATTACAAAGGCCAAACGGCATAACTGTAAATTCGTACAAGCCGTCGGGAGTTACAAAGGCAGTTTTGGGGCGATCAGCCGCTTCCATGGGAAGTTGCCAGTAGCCGGAACGTAAATCTAGGGAAGAAAAGAGCTCGGCGCCTTGCAAACAGTAGAGAGCGTCGTCCATGCGTGGGAGAGAGTAGACGTCCGTTCGCGTAATCTTATTCAGGAGGCGATAATCGACGCAGAAGCGGATAGAACCATCTTTCTTTTTTACGAGGACAACAGGTAACACCCAAGGGCTGCTTGAGGGCTGAATCACGCCATTCTGAATCATTATTAGGTCGACTTGCTCTTCGATAGCCTGGCGTTCAGTTGCAGACACACGATAAGGGCGCTGTAGTAGTGGTGCGTGGGTGCCGGTGTCGATGTGATGAGTGACTGTAGCAGTTTGACCCAAACAACTTTGATGAGAGTCGAAGGAGGAGCGCAATTGATGTAGTAGGTTCAAAAGCTGAGTGTGCTGCGCTGGAGGAAGATCGGCGTCGATGGAGCGGAGGAACAAGTCTGTAGAGGGGAGAGCGGGCGCAAGTGAAGGGGGGCTGAGCGCAGTCACAGCAGAGTGCGACGCGTCGTCAGGTTCCTCAGAGATCAGAAGAGATGCGATTGGCTGGATACTGCCGAGGCATTCACCATGACGCAAAGCAGTAGGGGAGGTAAATGGGTCAGAGACCCATAACATGGAAAGGCCAGCGGAAATAGCGAGCACAGCGTAGGGCAATGGAAGACACTTGCGGCGCAGGAAAGTATGGGCTTGTGTGAAGAGAACGGTCTCATTGCTTACAGAGGCACAAGCGACACGAACAAGCACAGAAGAGCAGGGAAGAAGGTCAATATCTTCGGCGACGAGGGCTTTAGCACAGGAATTTCGTAGATCAGCATCTGGTAAGGCATCGGGCAAAGTCGAGAATTCCACTACAGCTCGAGCACAATCGATAATAGCAGCGTGACGCGACAGGAAATTCCAGCCTAAAATAACAGCGTGTGAGCAACTTAGCAGCATCACGAACTCAATGGTATAAAGGCAATTCTGGATAACTATTCGAGCGGTGCACGCTGCTAAGGGCTTGATATGCTGAGCGCTGGCCGTTCGCAGGAAAGTCCCGCAAATGGTGCCTTCACTTTCTTTGAAGAACTACATAGTTTTGCATCCATAACCGAAATCGCAGCACCAGTGTCAATTAGAGCCATGACAGCAACGCCCTCGACGGAAACTTCAAAAAGGTTGGTCGGCGACAGATGAGGACTTGGGAAGTTCGGCGGAGTCGCAGTTCTCGCCTCAGGAACTGCGGCCTCTAGTTTCCCCCTTTTGAAGCGTTCTGTCGACGTCGCATCGGAGAGATAGAGCGGCGTCGCGGCGACGGTGAACGGCGGTCGGTCATGGCTGAGCGGTCTGGGGAGAATCGACGGCTGGCTGGAGGCTCAGTAGGCGCGGAATACTGAGGCGTCGAAGACCAGTACCCAGAACCATGAGTAGGTGGTCCCGACAGTGGGAGATGGTTTCGACAACAACGAGAAATATGTTCAGCCAGTCCGCAAGTATAACAAATTTGGCGGTTATCTGTCGTGCGCCAGGGATTGCGCTGTCTTGGGGTCGGTCGAATAAACTGCGCAGGTCCTCGAGTAGGACCAGGAGGCGGCTGAACGTAGGCAGTTTGCGGCGGAGCATACGTAGGTGGTGGGCGGGCACCAACAGCCGCATATGTCAACGGGGCTGCAACAGGCATAGATTGAGGGGCTGGCGGAAGAGATTCAGCTGCTTGTTCCTGAATAATCTGGCGCAAACTGGGACCTAGGTGTGAGGAAGGCTCTTCATGGCAGGACATAAGAGAGAGCTGTCGAGCAACTTCTTCCCGAATGAAGCTTTTGATTTGTGGCAGCAGCGCAGAATGTCCAGCTGCACCTATCAGGCCAGCAAGCGACTCAGAGGGCATGGTGTTCGCGTGAGTTATGGCCCTTCGTTTGCGCAGTTCATCATAACTTTGACACAGTGTGACCACTTCTGCGACGGTGCGGATATCTCGAGCATTCAGCATATGGAAGGCGTCGTCATCAATTCCTTGCAGAATGTACTTAATCTTGTCGGCCTCTGACATCTGTGCGTTCACACGCTTGCACAAGTCGACGACGTCCTCGATATAACTTGTGAAATTCTCACCAACCTGCTGAGACTGCGCGAACAAGCGCTGTTCAGCGCGAAATTTCCTAACGGCCGGACGGCCGAAAACTTCAGCGAAGCTAGCTTTCAACACGGACCATGATGGAATGTCCGCTTCATGGTTGCGAAACCATAGATTTGCTACGCCGGTAAGATAGAATATCACGTTGCTTAACTTCGTTTCCGCGTCCCATTTGTTATAAGCGCTCACTCACTCATAGGATGTTAGCCAGTCCTCGACGCCATGGTCGTCAGTGCCGCTGAAGATGGCGGGGTCTCGCTGGCGGAGGGAGCCGGGGCAGATAATGGCCGATCCAACTTGTACGGCTTGGTGGTTAACGTCCTCAGGCATCGTAGGAGGTGGTAATGTGCGGCTGCGGAGTTCCAGGGCGAGAGGATAGATCTTATTCCGCACCTCCACCAAATGTAAGATGGGGGTTTATTGATCAGATCAGCAGCACTTGATCAGCAGGACTGGGCATATCAGCGGCGAGCACAGCAACAGTGAACACCGTCAAGTCCAACAGGCGCAACGATCACGATGCCACTGCCTAGAATGTTTCTCGTGTACTTTTTCCTCTTCACACAGCAAACAAGATTTGCTTTCTGAAGTTCTGCATAACAGCAGTCAAATAAGAAGGCTCAGTACTTTATTACTTACACGCTTTTGAATGCACAGATAAAATCAGTGGGAGAGGCGCAGGCATCTTTTTTCCACGAATATAAAAATTTGGAAAATGTAACGTAGTGTATCAGGGCAGCTTACATGGGCAAACAAGAATAACTATAAATTAAATAAAACAATAGCAGTGACTTGGTGCTGATTCAATTCTTGTTCATGAGAAATTTGTAAGCTCGATTCCGGGCCACACGCTTGCCCGTTCTGGTTTAGATAGGACACAATATTTACCTGTTAAGGCAGCAATGGCCAGGAGAATCATCTGAAGCAAAGAAACTAGCCATCGGTTAACGCTGTAATCCAGAACATTTTTATCTGCTGTCATATTCTATTCAGCTCAAGTGGTGATTATTACAGGGAGTGAGTTCCAATGTGTTAGCCGTGCTGTGAGGCATCTTAGTAAAATGGACTTTTTCGGATTGCTGTCCCTACCTTCATTATCACATTGATAAATCAGTCAATGAACATTGAAGCTGACAGCGAACGTGCATTAATCATGAATTGCTATTAACACTGCTGTCGGCTACTCTGGGGTGACATAGATCCAAAACCGGGTGCCGTCAGACATGCGCCGATATGAAATCCTCCGGGCACTGAACGAGAGTCAACGTGGCAAGTTGTTGCGACTGAAGGAAGAAGGGAACAAAAATGCACTGGCCTGCTACTGGCTCTGTAGCTGAGCCACCTCCGCTGCCTCGTGCGGAAAGAAGAGAAACTGGAGAAGAAAAGAAATTACAAGAGTTTAACGCTGCTAAACCAAATATTGAGCGAAAGCATTAGCTGCAGGTGACCAAGCGTTCTTCTCTTTTTGTTCTTCTTCAGCCCACATATAAAGACCAGCTTTAACTGAGCCGTACGAACGTGCCTTAGTGGCCTATAGGGGTAACGTGAGTCAGGGTCCTAGCAAGTTGATTCTTACATAACCGTCCCAAGTGAAACGAGAGACCCATGTTGGCAGCTCCTGCCAACTGAGCCGCGGCTCCGACCGCGCCACGCCGACCGCTTGAGTTGGGAGCCCATCTCTCGCTTTTGTGTCAAGTGGGGTGTGACGTAGCAGCGTCACGTGGGTAGGCGTGGCTATAACCGCGCTACGCCGACCGCTTCAGTTGGGAGCCCAGCTCTCACCCTTGTGTCGCGTGGGGTGTGACTTCACGGCGTGACGTGAGTAAGACGTACGTGGCTACCGCCGCGCTATGCTGAAGGCTCGAAACCTAGAGTAGTATTGCTTTCGCAATAAAAAAGAAAAGGGGGAGAAAGACGCATCTCGCAACAGCCGTCGTCCACCACCGAAGCGATGGCGGGTGCAATGATGGCATAGAATAGGTACAACCACTGATGGCAGGCGAGCCTCCGCCGCAAACGGCGGGGGCCTGTATTCTCAGCACCGTAGGGCTAGGAGCAGCCACCCTCCTGCCTGTTGTTGCGACTATAGAGAGAGAGAGAGAGAGAGAGAACAACTTTTATTTAAAATGCCTGCAGAATCGGTTAGGCTCCCTCCAAGCAGGGAGGACAAGCTTTTACCGCGACGCGGCCACTACGTCAGTCTCGTGCGTTGTGCTCCTTGAGGTCTTGTTACGTCCCTCGCTACTTCCGCGGGTTCCAGAGGGCCGCCGCCCCCTTCTTGGGGGTGCTGCCCCCCCCTCTCCTCGGTTTCGCTCGGTCGCTGCCTCTCTAGAGCTGCCTCTCTAGAGAGCCACCTCTGCTGTCTCGTGCGGACAGTTGAAAAAATAGAGAAGAAAGAAAAAGAAGAGGGAGAGAAAGGTGCGCATCGCAACAGCCGTCGTCTGCCTCTGATGCGGTGGCGGGTGCAACAGATAAAAATTCAGTGGCAGGCTAGCTCCCGTTGCAAGCGGCGTTGAGCAACCCGTCCCAGCCCCGTAGGGCTAGGAACAGCCACCCTTAGTTTCCGCTCTTGTAAAGGAGGCATGCTCATTACGTCATACGCAAGGGACGCTAGCGGCCGGTGCGCTTTTTGCGTCTTGTCGGAATTTCTGCGTGCGCCAGCAAAAACGTGCGACAGAATAACTGCCTGGGGGGCGAGTTGGTGCATGATGGAATTGAACGGCGGCGCAACACGGAAACGGACACAGACAAGAAGGGGACACCACATGCGCACACTACCAACTATTTATTAAACGGAAAGGTGGCATATTTATACGTCCATCTCAAGCATCACACTCATCGCCACAGTCCGCTCCAAACCCAACACGTGAACTCCGAGCAGCACCAACAGGAAATCAGACAAGATATTTCTAACCTCAGTAGATAAACTATCAAAAAAAAAAAAAAAAAAGGAAGGCAGGCCATATCTCATAGCAAATGCAGTCTGGACCGAAAACAGCAGAGTAAGACATTAGAAGCGACCAGCCCGAACCCTAACAAATAAAAAGTAAAACGATAAAACAATCGTAGCAAAAGCAGAGTCAAAACAGTTAAGCAAAAGCAGTCAGAACCCTAAGCCAACAACAAAAGATGATCGTAGCACAAGCAGAGTCAAAGCAAATGAAGCAACAGCAGTAAAAGAAACTAGGCCAACAACAACAAAAGACGATCATAGCAAAGGCCGAGTCAAACAAAGGAAGCAAAAGCAGTCAAAAACCTAAACCAACACCAACATTTGTAGCTCAAGGAGAGTTAAAGAAATGAAGCAAAAGCAGTCAAACACAATCGTATACCAAAGGCATAGTCAAAAAAGGGGGGGCAAAAACAGTCAGGAACCTAAAAGCAACTAAAAACGATCGTAGCAAAAGCAGAGTCAAAACAAAAGAAAACAACAGCGGTCAAACCTAAAACAACAGCAACAAAAAGCACGGGTAGCAAATGCAGAATCAAACGGGCGACGAAATTAACAACCCGCCTAACTAAACATCACAAGGCCGTTGAAAATTCCGGGCTTAAAGTCGCACAATGCAAACCATCACAAAAAATTATCAAGGAATGAAACTTCATTTCTACGAAGGGATACAGACGAGTCGCTAACGCAAATGCTACCCTTCTTTTTGATCATGAAGGCTTCAAGAATTTCCCGTGCCACCTGATCGCGACTCCTGCCCAGAATCCTTATACCGTTAAGCATTGGCTCACAGTTGCAATCTTTGCAATGGGTAGGCAAATGTAACCCGCCTCCGTTTTCTAACGATTTCTCATGCTCCCGTGCTCTGTCGTTAATACAGCGACCCGTCTGGCCTATATAGACCCCTCCACACGTCAGTGGGATTTCGTAGACCACTCCGACGGCACAGGAACAGTAATGCTTGCCGTGCCTCTTTTCGCACAGGGGTTTCTTCTTCTGCCCGATTTTCGAGCACAAACCGCTCAGCTTTTTGGGCGCGGAGAAAACGACAGGTACGTCGTACCGGCCGGCGACTTTCTTCAATTTATGTGCCACTCGGTGAATATAGGGGACCACTTGTGGTCGCCTTGATCCCGGCTTAGCATGGGATTTCTTCTTCCCTTTTATTTTTTGTAGGAGGGTCTCCGCTACGCTGCAAACAACAGAACACGGGAAACCAGCCATTCGAAGTCTTTCGATCTGATTATTGAAACTAGCCTCAGCCATGTGAGCACAAGACTTAAGTAGTGCGGACTCTAGGCAAAGCGAAGCGATCGCCCTTTTCACAGTCTTAGAGTGTGCTGATTCGTACGGAAGCAGTTCCTTTTTGGCACGGGGAGAATACATCCAACACACCCGCCCTTGAAGAACTTTGACATTGATATCTAAAAATTGCAAGCTGTCCTTAACTGGTAGTTCATGAGTAAATGCCAGCCCTTTCCCTTGTTGTCTGAAAACAGATAAGATACTTTCCACTTTGCTGGGGAGCGTCAGTGCAGTGTTAGTTCTTTTAAGAATTACCAGGTAGTCATCAACGTATCTAAAAATTCGCAGGACTAGGTCATTGTCAAGGGAAGAAGCTAAAGCACGGTCAATAGATGATAAAAATATATTACACAGGGCAGGGGCAACACAGGAACCTATGCAAATGCCTTTTTTCTGCAAGTACATTTCTGTGTCAAAGGAAACAAACGTAGACCTGAGGTAAAATTCAAGGAGTGATAAAAAATTGTCCACACTTAGTCCAGCTGAGTTTTGAAATGTTATAACGCCATTAGATTCAATACACTCCCGTACGGATTTGAAAAGGTCGCTGTGCGGAACTGAATAGAATAAATCTTCGACGTCTACAGAAAATAAGTATCCAATGGAAGACTGGTCTTTTAAAAAAGCTGTTACGTCTGCTGAATTCCTGGTGGCAAAGGGATCGTCCACTTCCAGTCCTTTCAAATGCTTCAGGAGAAATTTACTCAACTTTTGCTGCCACGAATCCCGCTCACTAACAATGGATCTAAAAGGCATGCCTGGCTTATGGGTTTTCACCGTAAAAAACACATCAAGAGACCCTTTCTTACATTCGCTGATTCCTTTGGCCAGCCTGGAGAGTTGGAGCTCATTACATAACGAGATGGCTTTCGTTTTAACTCTGCAAGCACTCTTCTTCACCTGAACAAAGTTCTTCAAAATGGCCTGCGTCGCCTTTTGTTTGAAAAGGCCCACTGGAACAACCGCAAAACTACCTTCTTTATCAGCTTGAAGGAGTCTAAGGTCGTTGTCCTTGAAAAACGACACAACGTGTTGCGTGCGCTCCTTTGGGTAAAGGTCAAGCTTTCGAGATGTCCTCAGTAACCCGTCGACGCCATCCAAAAGACACCTTTCCCTGTCCTCACCGGCTTTATCTGCCAACTTCCTGTTCAGGGATAGGAGCTCGAAGGCAGGAATTCTCGGAGGAACACTGTACTTCGGCCCTTTCGTTAGGGTAGCAGCAACTTCATCTGGAACGGAGGCATTCCCAAGGACGACCAGGCTCCTAGGCTTTACCGTCTTCTCTTCAGGCTTCCGCGGCAGAACATTAAGGTAACGTTGCCACAAAAACTCTGTGGATTGCGCCGCTAGACGTCTCAGAGCAGCCAGTTCCTTTTCAGCTAGGCAGTTTGGGTTGAGGTTAAAACACAAAACGCATAAGCCAGGCATGCCTTTTAGATCCATTGTTAGTGAGCGGGATTCGTGGCAGCAAAAGTTGAGTAAATTTCTCCTGAAGCATTTGAAAGGACTGGAAGTGGACGATCCCTTTGCCACCAGGAATTCAGCAGACGTAACAGCTTTTTTAAAAGACCAGTCTTCCATTGGATACTTATTTTCTGTAGACGTCGAAGATTTATTCTATTCAGTTCCGCACAGCGACCTTTTCAAATCCGTACGGGAGTGTATTGAATCTAATGGCGTTATAACATTTCAAAACTCAGCTGGACTAAGTGTGGACAATTTTTTATCACTCCTTGAATTTTACCTCAGGTCTACGTTTGTTTCCTTTGACACAGAAATGTACTTGCAGAAAAAAGGCATTTGCATAGGTTCCTGTGTTGCCCCTGCCCTGTGTAATATATTTTTATCATCTATTGACCGTGCTTTAGCTTCTTCCCTTGACAATGACCTAGTCCTGCGAATTTTTAGATACGTTGATGACTACCTGGTAATTCTTAAAAGAACTAACACTGCACTGACGCTCCCCAGCAAAGTGGAAAGTATCTTATCTGTTTTCAGACAACAAGGGAAAGGGCTGGCATTTACTCATGAACTACCAGTTAAGGACAGCTTGCAATTTTTAGATATCAATGTCAAAGTTCTTCAAGGGCGGGTGTGTTGGATGTATTCTCCCCGTGCCAAAAAGGAACTGCTTCCGTACGAATCAGCACACTCTAAGACTGTGAAAAAGGGCGATCGCTTCGCTTTGCCTAGAGTCCGCACTACTTAAGTCTTGTGCTCACATGGCTGAGGCTAGTTTCAATAATCAGATCGAAAGACTTCGAATGGCTGGTTTCCCGTGTTCTGTTGTTTGCAGCGTAGCGGAGACCCTCCTACAAAAAATAAAAGGGAAGAAGAAATCCCATGCTAAGCCGGGATCAAGGCGACCACAAGTGGTCCCCTATATTCACCGAGTGGCACATAACTTGAAGAAAGTCGCCGGCCGGTACGACGTACCTGTCGTTTTCTCCGCGCCCAAAAAGCTGAGCGGTTTGTGCTCGAAAATCGGGCAGAAGAAGAAACCCCTGTGCGAAAAGAGGCACGGCAAGCATTACTGTTCCTGTGCCGTCGGAGTGGTCTACGAAATCCCACTGACGTGTGGAGGGGTCTATATAGGCCAGACGGGTCGCTGTATTAACGACAGAGCACGGGAGCATGAGAAATCGTTAGAAAACGGAGGCGGGTTACATTTGCCTACCCATTGCAAAGATTGCAACTGTGAGCCAATGCTTAACGGTATAAGGATTCTGGGCAGGAGTCGCGATCAGGTGGCACGGGAAATTCTTGAAGCCTTCATGATCAAAAAGAAGGGTAGCATTTGCGTTAGCGACTCGTCTGTATCCCTTCGTAGAAATGAAGTTTCATTCCTTGATAATTTTTTGTGATGGTTTGCATTGTGCGACTTTAAGCCCGGAATTTTCAACGGCCTTGTGATGTTTAGTTAGGCGGGTTGTTAATTTCGTCGCCCGTTTGATTCTGCATTTGCTACCAGTGCTTTTTGTTGCTGTTGTTTTAGGTTTGACCGCTGTTGTTTTCTTTTGTTTTGACTCTGCTTTTGCTACGATCGTTTTTAGTTGCTTTTAGGTTCCTGACTGTTTTTGCCCCCCCTTTTTTGACTATGCCTTTGGTATACGATTGTGTTTGACTGCTTTTGCTTCATTTCTTTAACTCTCCTTGAGCTACAAATGTTGGTGTTGGTTTAGGTTTTTGACTGCTTTTGCTTCCTTTGTTTGACTCGGCCTTTGCTATGATCGTCTTTTGTTGTTGTTGGCCTAGTTTCTTTTACTGCTGTTGCTTCATTTGCTTTGACTCTGCTTGTGCTACGATCATCTTTTGTTGTTGGCTTAGGGTTCTGACTGCTTTTGCTTAACTGTTTTGACTCTGCTTTTGCTACGATTGTTTTATCGTTTTACTTTTTATTTGTTAGGGTTCGGGCTGGTCGCTTCTAATGTCTTACTCTGCTGTTTTCGGTCCAGACTGCATTTGCTATGAGATATGGCCTGCCTTCCTTTTTTTTTTTTTTTTTTGATAGTTTATCTACTGAGGTTAGAAATATCTTGTCTGATTTCCTGTTGGTGCTGCTCGGAGTTCACGTGTTGGGTTTGGAGCGGACTGTGGCGATGAGTGTGATGCTTGAGATGGACGTATAAATATGCCACCTTTCCGTTTAATAAATAGTTGGTAGTGTGCGCATGTGGTGTCCCCTTCTTGTCTGTGTCCGTTTCCGTGTTGCGCCGCCGTTCAATTCCAAAACGTGCGAGTTAGAGGATTCCCTGATTGTTATTGGAAAGGATTGGTAACTGTCTCACTTGTTTGCTGTGGACACCGCAACCGCGCCGTAAGGGAAGAGAGGAAGGTGGGAGTGAAAGTGGAAAGAGAGAAAGAGGAGCCGTAGTGGAGGGCTGCGGAGTAATTTCGACTACCTGGGGATCGTTAACATGCGCTGACATCGCACAGCACACGGACGCCTCTTCGTTTCGCCTCCATCGAAACGCAGCTGCCGAGGTCGGTTTTGCCACAGTAGTCGGGCGTCTTAGCACTGCACCACCCCGGCGGATACCTACTTACACCCATAGACTTTGTGGAACAGGAAAAACGTCGGCCACGATGAAATGTTCCACTCTGTGAAAACCTTGGCTCGCGTATGACAGCGGTAACTTCGTCGTGCTGTGCGGCGCACTTCAAGACCACTAATTCCAGTTGAATTCCTCATCATCGGGACCTGCTTATGAAGGGCGCTCTTACGTTTTGCGACATGTGAATAAATGAAACGTACAAATCCATGAAACCGGTTTAATTTTTATACAAGCGAGCGAAGCCAAGAGCCACACGTGCATGCGGGCGTCGATGGCGGGCGTTACGGTTTTGGAGGTGAGTAAATTGCGACCTGTCTGTACGTTTAGCTAGTGAACAACTTGCAAGTGACGTGTTACAACTGTGTTATCGCTGCACTTTGCGTTGTTGCGAGCCTAGGTTCCATGGGTTATGTCCATTTAAATCACAGCCTTGTTGACGACACTAAGTTTGTATAAAACATGCTCTTGGGTGAGTCGCTTATGCTGCTAGTGCGTGAACGTATTTGCTCAACCTTTTCTCACCCAAATAAGGCAACTGCATTGCTTCGCTTTAGTGCTCCAGTGGAACAGCGCCTATGCCAGCTTCGATCAGCAGTTTACCGACTACCGCCACTACAAATGTGCGTTTCGAGGCCAAGTCAGCTTTGGAATCGGGGCAATTAATGCGCTCCTCTTCAAGATGTGATCTGCTTCAGTGACAGCTAACAATGGACAATGAGCTGCAAGTCGTGTTGCGAGCACTAAGGCAGCCGGCCACTTTTGCTGTTGAGCTACATGAGTGAATGCCTGTCACAACACCGAATGGCAGTGTTATGTCCCGGAGCACAAAAATACCGCTGCAGACTTCATGCGCACAACGGGCTCCACAATGAAAAGTGTATGTGGAGGTATTTAACAACTTGCTAAAGCTTTACGGATCACTTTCAATGTACGGCGGGCAGCTGAAAGCGAACCTGATGCTGCGCGAGCCGACGCTCCTTCGACATGGCGCACAAGGCGTGGCGATGCTCGCGCGATCTTGTAGTACGCCCTCAGTGAATACCTCTGATAGGACCAGCATACAAACGCCAGATGCTGCCCAATCAATTTGCGAAATTCGTTGGTTCTAATTTCTTCTTAGTGTACTTTAGATGTTACTTAAGTTGGGTATTAATTTAAAATAGGCTGAATTTTAATTTGCCATTTCTAATAGCACCATGCGAAAGGCACCATCATCATCATCCTTTTTCTGTCAGGGGCCTCTGAGAGAGGGCTACTGAAGTTTAAAGGAGTATAGACACGTACATTTTCTGTTCCGGTATTTTTGCTTTAATCGATCCACAGTGGTCCAAAACAGAGGGACTGCGACCCAAAAAGCCCCAACACAGATAAATTAATTTATTATCAGTGCATTTATCAGGGCCAGTTTCGGTTTCGCTCTCTTCGGACACGAGCGCGCGATGACATCAAAGATACGAGAACTTTAACGAGAACGCCACGCGAGCGTCCCCTACCGGCAAGGTTGGTGATCGCGTAAACACAAAATCTGATGACGCATTCTGGTCGCGTTTTTCGTCTGCTTGCTGTCGCACGTGCAAGAAAATATCGTCATCGAGCAGCGCTTCAGCGTAGCATAATTAGTACTGCGACGTTGTTTCGCCCAATACCGTGGTTGTTACTAACTATATTACTAACATTGCCGGGCACTTTAATCCCGACCCGCTCGCCAGCGACGAAGCAGGAACCAGCAGCAGCCACGAAAGCTTGGCTTGGTGGGTTGACGCGCAGGAAATGTCAACTGGTAGGAGTGTTGAACAAAGGAACCGTGAAGATGCTGCTTTATCAGTCCGGTTGGCCAGCGCTGTGAGCCAGACAAGCTCTTCTAAAAAAACGTTTTAATAATGACGCGATCAGCCATCGTAACCCGCAAGCTCTCCCGATGGCTCCCGTCCTCACGCCTGTTCACGCGCTGATTGGTCCCGACGAGGCAGGCCTGCGTGCCGCCGTCCAAGCATGTGGCGCCATCTGGCGCAGTCAATGCAATCTGAGTGCGTAAAGCCGTGGCCGCCGCGTTCGGTTCCCAAGTCATAGCTGCCTCATAGCATCCGCTATCGGTAATCTATAGCTATCGCAGATGGCTGTTGATTCGCTTACATAACTATTTGTACAAAGGACTATCAGTCACAATTAAATTGCGAAGATTATTCGGCCAATACGGAGGTCCTGGTAGAAATTACAGTGATACTTTTGTTTTCCCTACAGCTGCTACCCGGTGCGACGCACCTGATGTCTGCTAACGCCGCTGCTGAAGGCGTCTCGCAATTCAAGAAAATATTTTACGAGATGGGCTTGCCAGTTACGCGGAGCTTAACTCCGACGTTTATTACAGCGTTAGCCCGTTCCGAAGCGCCGTTCGCTGGCGCTTCGATGTGAAACCACCTAGGGCTAGCGACGTCTAGGGTAGGCGGGGGAGCGGCGCAGTATGTTCCCGGCGCGCCATCGAGAGGCATCTTTGCCGTAAGCCCTGCACTTGTGCAGGCATGCTGTTGGGGCCTGAGTTTAGTAGGTAGTCTCCATACGTATGTACACTGGTGAGGTAATTGTAACATGCACCAACGAAGAAGCCATCGAGTAAAGCCAGCAGAAGCGTAGTTCTTTCTCAGGGCACGGCCGGAAGCGGCGACGGCGCTGTTCGAGTGGTTCGAGTCCGGCCATGTGTCGTCACTGCTCTTTGCTTTGCCGACTCCACGTCACAGTTGTTTGATTACGTCATGTTGTTTACCTATGTACACGTATAGTACACGTTTTCGTCACAGAGATGTCGATGCCAATGGGTTTTGAAAAAGGGAGTACTTTTGCCTGGCTTTTTTTTTTTTTTAAATCAAATTAAAATACTTTCGCGGAAACGTGCGAGGTTGGGATTGCTTGGGGAGCATCTCTGTATAACTAGGAAAGCAATCTTATTCCTTCCGACGCTTCAAAAAATGGTGTCTATACTCCTTTTAGAAGGGTGCGGTACAGCGGCGTTTGCGCTGTCTCCAAGGGGGACGCCATGGCCCCATGCCCGTAATCATTTCATGCTTACACCTACTCTCGATTACGGGAGGTGCATACTTCTTCCTAGAATATTTTTTCATCTCTGAAGGAAGCCTACAGTGTCAGGAGGAACGTTCCAGCAACCGTGGACTAAACGTCCACGAGCCGCAGTGCTTGGAGCTCATTGCGATAAAAATAAACGACACCGAAGAGAAAACACAGACGGAAAATAGGGGCTAGTCGTCAAAACGCGGTGAAAGTTAACTGCTTCTTATTTTGTGACAAAAGCAAAGTAAATATGACTTGATGAACTAAATATAAATGTCGCTTATTGGACAAATCATTACAGGGCGCCAGCTTTACCTAAAGTAGCAAACCTTCTACATTTGACACAGCAGGCTTTAAAGGCCAATGATTACCCGGGATAATTACTTATTGTGCATCACAGCGATGCAACATGCACTTTAAGCATTGCCAGCTTAAGCATTAAAACAAAGCCTTAAATAACTCGCACTTGGCACTAGGGCTATCAACGCAGGTGCATTTCATCACCTTAGCAATTTCTCTTGGTCAAGAAACATGGTTGGCTGTGTTATTTTTACACAGCCGTTCATTTCATCGTGTACCAACTCGCCCCTCAGGCCGTTATTCTACAGCTGACTCAATTTGACGCTATCGAATACAGACGAGCTTAGCAGAAGTTATACTGTTCTCCACGAAGCACCTTGCGCTACTGTTAACATTTTGCTATTGGGGAAAGGCGATCATTCACAACTGCAAGAGAACTATAAAAGGATGTGTCGATATAGAGGAAGGCAGAGAGGAGCAGAGAGATCGACTTGAAACTAAGGCTGAACGGTTGTCCGGATTATCTCTACACTGGGCGAGGGAAAAAAAAAAAGAAAAAAAGAAAGGATGGATGAGTTAGTCGTTTGATGAAAAATGCCAGCGCATAAAAGGAACGACATGGACAGAATACAGAAGAACACGCCAGGCTTGACAACTGAATAAACATTTGTTGCTCTAGTTCGCAGATATTACTTGGGCTGTGATAAAACCGCATGTACTGGGAAAGGGTCAATTTTACTACAGTCATTTTCTTTTATTTTTTTACTTAAATGTCGGCATTCGGTGAATTCTTTGCAGGAGGCAAAATTGCAACCAGCTATTTAAAAGGATGTGTGCGTGTAGAGAGGAAGTAGTACCAATTAAGAAAGAGATATAGGAAAATGAACGTTGGAGAGAATTTGTTGTATCAAGCGGTTCAATTGAATTATGTCTTATAGTCCGCACGTGGAGCCAGCCAGCAAAGTGCAAAATTTCGATTTTAAACTTATATATAGAATGCGGAATATAGACCGCTAACTACGATAAAATTTTATTATCAGTGGTTTGGTCGAGTCATCAAAGCAAATCTACACATGCAAAATATTACGAAAAATTGCCTGTTCCAGATAAAATATTTGTTTTGCATGCTACTTTTCGCAACTGAAATGAGCCTTCCGCCACAAATACAGGCTTTCAATATTTTTAAATCCGGCTCGAGATTGGCTGCTGAATTTCTTCTCATAAATGGCAAGGAAAGAACTTTCTCCTTGGCGGCGTTGCCGTTAAAGGTCAATTTTTCCCACAGTTTTTGTGAGTTTCGCTTTCCTGTATTTGCTAAGAGGTCGTTCTCCTTCCTGCCGTACTTATCTCTTCTTCGTTTCCCGATCGTTAAGGATAAATCGTTTAGGCTTCTGAGCTTAAAGTTCTGTGAGTTATGGACAGGTTTTAATAAGGGAGCGCGCTTCTCATAAGTATAACAAACAGGAACCATTATTTTTGAAAGTAGAAAAAAAATATTTCCGTCGTAAGTGCTTTCGGCCTGACTTCCAAGGAGCTTTATATCACACGTGTACGTTTAATGTGGCATCTTTCTGTTCGATGGGCGGTTCCCCGCTCGCTGAGGACTACTATTCGCAAGCTTATCGGCGTGTAGAAGTGCCGCCTGGAGTGGGCTCAAGCAAGCAGCCACATATGACACTGCTTCAACGAGAGCTTCTCAGGTTCTCAGCGTGTAATGTTTTTTTTTTCTTATTTTTTGTTTGGTCCGCTTGAGTTCACGTTTTTTTGATACAAAATTCATATTTTTAAAAGTAACCCAGGCGACAGCCCTGTCGGATGAACTTCCGCTCGAAAAGTAAAGCTGCCATGACGATAAATAAATTAGTTGAATATTGCATGTCTTGGTTCCAGCGCTCGAAGTCTGAAGAAATTCCGCCCGAATGAACAGCAGGTTGGCCGATGTTTCGAACGAGGAGCGTAACGCGTGACACCTGGAAAAAAATGGGGATCCTTTGCATACAGGGAACGAACAAGTCGAATTACACTTGTCAGTCATTGGAGATATGCTGGAGTATGCTAATAGACACCCTGTGTATCTAACTGCAACGCTACATACACGCCATTCGCGGCGGCGAGCGCTTCACTGTCAGGGTGGCTGGAGCAGACGACGGCACCCGCAGCTCTTTGCCGCGCTGTGCGCGTCGTCGCGAATGAGCTCTGCGCCTCTTTTTAGGTCACACATGGCGCATAAAAACAGCCAGGCACACTGCTGTGTTGCACGCTCCAGCAATACGTACATGAATTCGCCTGCTGGAACAAAATGTATGGCTTCCCAACGCGGCATTGGGAGACGGAATGACGATAGCGTTGGATTCGGCTTGTTTGATTCGAAAAGTAAGTTTGAGCGCCGTTTCTCTACACAAATTATGCTGTAGAATTAGGCGCTTGTTGAAGTTTGAAAATGCGCGAAAGAGATGTTTACTGGCGTCTGTCTTCATGCTGCACATACATGATGTCGGCTGAAGGCACCGTATCTTCGTTCATTGCATGTGCGTAGCAGTGTACGCTGCTTATTTCTTTTCATGTTTACATCTGCAGCGGAGATGGCGCGAATTGGGTGTCTTCAACGAAATGCAGGATAGGCAGTAGCCATTTCGTGGGAAATGCAAAATTGAATGAGACGGGTGACGGGTACCCGTCCTACAACCCAAGTATTTTGTCCTCAGCCTACAAATGAGCGGGTGCAGTGGTTGTTCCAGACGCTGTGACAGACATCACTTTTAAGGTGTAAGAATGTAGCGGTAATCCGGGCCAGTTGGTACATTGAATAAAGCTAGCAGCTTGACAGTCCGGATGATAAAACTCCAGCAGATAAACGTACTGCTTACCTTTAATTTGATGGTTTCCGATGATGCACTGATGCTTGTCTATACAAAGAACCGGACTGTTACATCGACAAGATATCTCTTGCATGTCGTACACATGGCCTCCTTCAAAAAGCTCCTTTGCTTTCCTGACGTTTGCGCCTCGAAAACATTTTGCAGGCAGGCCCATTAATAGCTCCAAATTCCGACTCTATACATTCAGACTCCATCCCTGAGGATACGCGGAGGGAAATTTCCTGACAGGGACGAGGAACCAGCCGCGCGGGGCGATGAACGTAGTTTTGACGGGGCAGAGCTTAGAAGGTGCAAGGTGTCCATAGTGCATTTTAGGAATAAAATCGAGTAGCATAGAGAAAAAAAATTAGGGGCCTACAAGCTCCACCGTTAAGGGTACGGCGCGATAGCAAACTTACGCTCACGTAGAAGGTCTGTTCACTTGTTTAATTTTTAAAAGTTTTCTCTGTTTATATATCTTTAATTACAGCCTTCCCGCGATGACGTTATCAATAAGCTTGAACGCCGTTTAATTAAACTTGATGCGTCCCAGTGAGCGTTCAGCGGAACGCGGTGTTTGCATTCAATGCAAAGACGGAGGACTCCCCCGATAAGTGTATAACACAGTAGCATTTCACACGGACAATGTTTTCTAGCGTAATCTATAGCAGGCTACGAGGAGTGAGTTTCACCGTGCTTGTCATATATGCCACAACTGTACATGCGCCGTAACTATGGCCACCAGTGGCGCCGTTCTACAGGGTCTGTATTCCGAGTTTGTGTCGTTATGGAAGTGTCGCTATCTTACGGTACCTCGAGCCATGTGATTTGCCGAAACGGCGGAACCAAGTGTTGCCACTACGGAACCGGAAGAGGTGGCAACATCATGTTCCGTCGTTTCCATAATAAGATGACTCGAGATCAAGAAAGACAAAGAAACTTAATAACGACGAAAACTCGGCATACGGACCTAGGTTTTCCGCCGCTGTACCGCGCCGGTCTCCACTGCTGCGCTTTCTCGTGACGTCAGGTACCTTGTTATATGTATCCTCAATGCGCATGCGCAGACCGTTTGCCAGTGATCTCCAGTTCGCCGCCTCCTTCATCGCGTCCGACTCCGTATGATCACGTAATTAGCTGCGCTGCTGAACGTGTAAGCCTGAGCACATGCGCTTGCTAATCACATGCGCCATGAATGAAGAAGCGACCAGTGAGCGCGTGTACAGTGCGCGGCATCTTCGGAGACTGCGACAAGCATCGCCGGGTCAACCAGAACTCACTGCTTGGCGTGGGGATGCCGGATCGACAGCCTACAAATGAAACACAAAAGGTTAAGCATGCGTACGAGATGCCGGAAGAGCGGGAAGAACGTCTCGCCAAGCCGCGGCGTCAAGATGCGCAGCGACAGAAAAGCCGACCCGAGCTTTCGCTATACGTATATCTTGGCCTAGCTGAGCTCAGAATCTGCTCATTTTGTAAAGCGACAACCTTTGTAGACTCATGGTGAAAATTGCGCTGGCAAGATTTGTCTGCAAGATGTGTCAGGGACATTCCGCGAGTGACAGATACGGCGTCTTCCCTTTCGTGTAGCGCGCTTACAGAGGAGGAGGAGGATAAACGTTTATTTACTGAGGAAGTCAAGCATGCAGGAGCTTCCGCGATAGGTGGCCAGTAGCCCTTGAGCTCTGGCGATCTGCTGGGCTGTACGCTCGATGGGCCGCATTTGGATTAGCCGGTCCGAGCTGAGCATAGTGGCCTCCCGTTGTTCGCAGGTGGAGAGCTGCAGATCCTGCGGAGGGGGGTCTCGTGGACATGCCCATAGTATGTGGTGTAAGGTGTGCCTCTGGTGGCATAAGTTACAGCAAGGGGTGTATAATGCAGGGTATGCATGGGCGTAGGTGACTGGATTTGTGAAGGAATGCATCTGTAATTTTCGCCAGGCGACCTCCTGTGCCTTTGTAAGAGATTTGTGTCCCGGAGGCTATAGGGTACGTGTTTGACGGAAGTGTAGTGTAATTTCTTAATAGGAAACCAAACGGCCCCTCGTCGACCTCATCAGGGGTTGTCCCGTAGCTCGGCTGACTAGTCCTCAGGCGAAATTGTGGGCAGCCTGATTACCACGAAGGGAGGAATGTGCTGGTTCCAGATTAGCTGTATTAAACGGTGAGTCGTTTGAGAGGCAAGCAGCAATTTGAGTGCTATAGGGGATATCCTGCCTTTGCTGTAATTTCGTATTGCGGTATTCGAGTCGCTACTTATATCAACTGGGGCTGAGGTTGGTCTTATCGCGAGGGCGATCGCAGATTCCTCGTTGGTAATGACCGAACCGGCCGTGAGTTGTTCACCCTGATAAAAAATCACAAACGTGAATGCATTACGGTCCGCGTGTTCTGCTGCGTCGACGTAGACCACGTCTTGTTTGCACTGGTATTGCTTGTGTAGGGCTTTAGCTCTTTCTACTCGCCTGTGAGAATGAAATTCAGCGTTCATATTCGCCCGTGTGGTGTGCGATGTCAGTGCACGTTCAAGAACTCCAGGTGGTCTAAATTTCAGGTGTCCTTCCACTACGGCGTTTCTCGTAGCCTGAGTCTCTTTGGGACGTTAAACCCCACAAACCAAAACAAACCAAACCAATCTTCGGGAGAGGTAGGAATTTCAAGTCAGTTCACAGGCTCATTGGAAGTGACACTTTGTCCTGCCTTGTTGCGAGGTACCCGATTGAGAGCGCGTCAAGCCCGGTCGGTGGGGGGGTTAGCCATTCGTATTGAGAGGTGAGGTGGGCTTCTTCCGGTTCGCTGAGACTGTTATGGACTCCGAGGGCACTGAAGCGCTCCGTGGAGGTACTTATGGGGAGACCAAGTGCGGAGAACACTCGTCTGATCAGGCAATCAACACGTTGTGTTTCTGCTACGTTATGTTTGAGGTAGGGTAGCGTGTAGGTAATTGTACTGATGACAAAAGCCTGGACCAGGCGGACGAGATCAGCTTCCTTCATACCCGAATACCGTTTAGTGATTCGACGTAGGAGACGCACTGTCTGAGAGACAATATTCTTGAGGCGATTGAGGCGCTGTGTGTTTCGGCTGTTCTTCTGGGTGTAAATTCCAAGAACCCACATGACGCACGCCTCCGGTATAAGTTGTTCCTTAACGTGCACCCGAATTTAGGTATGACCCCTTGTGCCTGGTTTACCACGCGTGAGCAGCAGGATAGACCCGCCCTCCCTACGCATTCGGTAAAAGTGTTCGCTGCTAGTTGCAGGGTTTCTTTTATTTCTGCACCATTTCCTCATGTTACCCACAGCGTTATGTCGTCGGCGTATAACGCATGGAACAGATTGGGTATACGATGGAGTTCCTCGGAGAGTGATAAGAGTAATAAGAGGGACAAGTTAAAGAGACATGGGACATCATGGACCCCTGTGGGGTGCCGCAGCTGCCAAGTGATATAGTGTCAGATTTGTGGGTTCCAAAATTTAGTTCGGCTGTTCGACCAGTGAGAAAATCCTTCACGTAGGTAAAGGTCCTCGGACCGGGTTTTATTGCGTGGAGGCTGTTAAGTATAGCTGAATTTGCCACATTATCGAATGCCTTGGCTAAGTCAATACCCAGGATAGCTTTGGTGCTATAGCCAATGGGCGGTTGTATTATGAGGTGGGAAAGCTGCAACATGATATCTGTGCTGAGAGCCGAGAACGGAAGCCCAACATTGTGGGTGGTAGGAGGTGGTGATCCTCGTCATAGGTGTGGAGGCGATTGAGGATAACATGCTCCATTAGTTTTCCCACACATGATGTCAAAGAAATCGGCTTGAGGTTTAAAAGGGCTAGCCGTTTGCCGGTTTAGGTATGAACGTTACCTTCGCATGCTTCCATGCTGCAGGAATTCGGCCTTCCACCCAACATTTATTCATGAAATTTGTGAGTTCTGTAATTGACTAGTTAACGTAGAAAGACGGGCTAGTTGGTCTTGATAAGTAGAGTGCATATTTTGTCAGCGTAAAATTAAAGACAGGACTAAAGGAGACAGACAAGGTCCCTTGTCTGTCTCCTTTAGTCCTGTCTTTAATTTTACGCTGACAAACTATGCACTCTACTTTAATTGACATATCGTCCAAGTTTCATAGAGATTTGTTGGTAAAACCGTCCGCACTGGGTGCAGAGTTTACGCGAAGCTGTGTTATGGAGAAGAATACTTCGGCCTTGGCGATGGTGGCTTCAGGTTCTGGATTAGCAGGCCCCGCATACGTTGGAAGGGTGGTCGAGAGATGGGAGCTTATGCATATTGATTGTAGGTCTTTGAGAAAATTTTCGTTGGTTCCCGGGTATTTGTGCATTAGCGTTGCCAGGCTGTCTAATTTGGTAGATTTAGTTGGCTGGGTCAAGAAGGTACCGCAGTAAGTTCCAAGTGCGAGCAAGATCTAACAGCCTTTGTATATTATCACATACCTGTCCCCATTGTTGCTGGGCTAGTTTTAGGGTGTGCGCCTTAATGCGTTGGTCAAGCTGCGAAATTTTCCATTTCAGGGCGCGATTATGCCGCTGAGACTTGCAACGTGCCAAGATTGAATTTCGGGCCTGCCACATTTGCAGGAGGTGTTTGTCTGGTGTTGTTTCGTTTATTTATTCTGGGGTCTCCTCAGTTTGGTGGGTAATACTCTCTCGAAGGATGGCAACCCACTCGTCCAGGTTCTCGATTGTGGATTTGTGCTGTATGGCCGAGGAAGGGGCAGAATCTGTCCCGATCAGTGAGGAGAGTTTATGCCGTTTCTTTCGGTATGATACAGAGGTAAATGTAGTAGATATGAGGTAGTTATCGCTACCGAGGTTTTCTCCTGTATTGTTCCACTGTTCTACATATAGAGTTCGGCGGAAAATGATGTCGGGGGTTGTATCTACAGAGACACTGTCACCCAGCTGGGTCGGGGTATGCGGGTCATTAACGAGCGTGAAGCCCAGCTGTTATAAAAGGAGCCATAAATGTTTGCCCTTGGGGCTGTCCTTGCGATAGCCCCAGGCTGTTTGGGGTGCGTTAAAATCTCCTACGATAATCAACCCGTGGTGCTGTGCGAGAAGAGAGACCCAAATTTGTGTCGTCGTTCTCGTGGAGAGCTATATAAATTTAAGATAAAATTCTTGGATGGCCCTGTTTTTGTGGCAAAAGCTCTATGAGAACGTGGTCTATGCCAACACTTTCGATTGTATGTTGGATCGCTTTGCGTTCAATTAGGCGGGTGGTGTTGTAATTTGCGGCGCCCGGTGGTGCATAAACCTTGTACCCGGAAAGTTTTGCGGCACCATGCGTCTCCTGTAGGGCGAGTATATCTGGAGGATGCTTGAATGAACTGTTGGAGATCCCCTGTTTCCGGCGGTATCATCTGCTGTTCCATTGCCAGATTTTATACGTTTGGCGGGGAGCCATAGTGTAGTTTAGCGGTATTGAGGAAGGGTTTCACTGGAGCTGAGGCCAGCGGGCGGTCGTATTGTTTCGTTCTAGTCTCAGTCACGGGGGTGTGTGCTGAACTTCACTCGAGCGCAGTGACTTTGTTTTCGAGGCCATTTAGCCGCGAGTTGGCTGGATCAAGAAGGTAGCGCAGTAAGTTCCAAGTGCGCGCAAGACCTAACAGCCTTTGCATATTATTTGCTGCGAAATTGATTGTACTAGTTCTTACAAGTGCCGTAAGATTTGTTGAGCTTATTGCTGCGTTTCCAGGTATAATTGTTGTATCTGAAGTAGCGTTTGTTGCCCGAGTTTCGCGAACGCGGGTTTTAGCGTCGCTATTTCCGAGATGGAAGGCGTCGAACTAGGGGTCATCCCTGCTTTGCATTTCGTGGGGGGGTGGGGGGGGGGGAGAGTTATTAGAATTTTATAGATTAGGGGAACCAACCGGTTAGGGGGATAAAGGAATAGCAGGACAACAATACTCACGCGCGGAGTCCCGCGATGAATAGGCGAGGGGCGCCTCCCAGTTTCTGGGAGAACTGGGAGGCGACCCTGCTCTGCTGATGCGACCTACGGGCCCAAAGGGCCTTAACGCGGAGTGCGAGGGCGGCGGCAACCACCAATGCCCAGTATTTTACGCCCGAGGCCCTTAAGGCTCCGCGCCAAATAAACCTCCTTCAAAATGTACAATAAATGTTTTTACCACCACAACCACCACCACCTAAGGCGCTGAATCGGGGGTACTAACGAAATGGGTTCTACTGAAATTGAGGACAACGCAGAGGGCTATGGAATGAAAAATAGGGGGGGGTAGCGTTAACAGATAGGAAGCGTGCAGAGTAGTCCAGAGAAATGACAAGTTACTGACATTCTAGTGAAATTCAAGAAAAAATGGGCATGGGTAGTACATGCAGTGCGAAGAGAGGATAACCAATGGCCGCTTAGGGTAACACATTTAATTCTAAGGGAAAGAAAGCGTAGCAGGGGGCAGCAGGAAGTTAGGTGGGCGGATGAGGTTAAGATGTTCGCAGGGGTCAAGGGGATGCAGCTAGCACAGGACCGCGCTAATTGGATGAATATGGGAGAAGCCTTCGCCCTGCAGTGGGAATAGTCCGAATGATGATGATGATGATGATGATGATGGACGAGCTTTGCATTGAACATACCCATGTGTTCCGTTGAACACATCAAAGTTCACCGGCCTTCCAGGCAGAATCCCTTTTTATGCCGTGAGCATGCGATGCCAGCAGAGGCTTTCCTGCCATGGTGTTTCCTGCTCCACTCGGTCAGTTCTCCGCGGCAGCGCGCGCATACGCAGTGCGGAAACTACCTTTTCCCCGCTCCGGTGCGCATCTGCTGGAATTCCGCTACTCTACTCTGTAGCGAGCGGAACACGCGGCACACCTGTGGCAAAAATTGGTCTTTACGCATGCGCACTGTTGCTCTTTTTTAGGCATCGCGAAATGCACAAAGGGTAGGGTTACAGTGCCTGTAGTAGGGTATGTAGCTTTTACAAGAAAATACATTTTTCACTTGGTAAGGAAGATGATCAAAACGAGCAGCGCCTGACCGTATTTCGCTGTCTGCTCTTGCCTCAAGAGCCATGCAGAATACGCGAGCTTTCACTGTTCAACAAATTTTCTTTGGCGCCGCCTCTTGGACTATGATCGTCGCGGCAAAAACTTGCTCCATCGGATGGTTTCTAAACCATTAGGTAGATTCTTTATTCTCCGTGCCAGGCGTTGCTAACTTAAGGCATCGATATTAATATTATTGAGCTGTATAGAAAGGGCACGCTTCCTCCACACAGCCTGGATCGCGCGGATCTACGTACACTTGGCACAGGATCCTCTAGATCCAGTGGGATCCTTCAGTAGAAAGAAGTCGCCGTTTTCACAAAGACTGGTTTACGAGCGTAGTCAGGCGCACCGTTCTATACGTGGGTCGATTACTCGGCGCTCAACAACGGAACATACATGAAAGGGACTTGTAGCCTCGGGAGTCGTTTCTGTAGCACGCCAGTCTATCTTGTGCTCTTATTTTTTCCCGTGGTCTGGTTTTCGAGCGCTTGAAAGATGAGTAGGCTGCCCTGATTGGCGGCACCTAGCGACAATAGCGAGTTCATGTAGACGCTTGTAGTTCAGAGTTGGCGGGCAAATTCGAATCCTAGGAGCACTATACGTCCTTCAGGGAGTAGCGATATGTTCAGTTTGTTACATCGATTGGTGAAAGGAGTAGGTTAATTATACGGCAGACGCCGTGTGAAAAGGGGGCCACTTTTTGGAGATGAATGAATGAATGAACTTTTAATAGTGGTGGAAAGCCTGAGGTTAAAGTTTATTACAGTGGTGTAGGAATTGTGCTCGTGAAGAAGGAAAAATTCCTTGAACACTGCAAGCCAAATAGAATTCCTCTAAAAACTCTTCGCTGAATAGCCGGCAAAGTTACGTTGCATTGTGTTCTTTTGTCTTATTGCAATTATTTTCACCGTAAGAGCTTCTAAAGTGCCGACAGATTTGTTACTAAATTCCTCATTTGGAATACTTGAAAGAAAAGAAATTTTCTAGTTTTGTTTGCTTTAAACACTTATTGAAACTTTATCGCTTTGGGAAATCCACGTCTCCTAGTTATGTCGTTTGCATACGATTATATATATCGAGCTGTCAATTTTATTTCTTTCGAGACATTACCACTTGCACCACGATGAATGATTCCTCGCAATAAATTTTCAGGAGCTTCTCGAAGCTGCATCGATATCGGCTCCATCACGAAATACCCGTGAGCCGCCAGTGTTTTTTGAGAAGGGCTCATGACACTACTTCGCCACGCTCAATGCAACTAAAAAAAAAAGAAATTCTTGGCTCTTTTTGTACACAAGTTTGAAAGAATAACGTACGCGCATCGTGAATGACGTGAAGAAATAAACTTTACGCGAGGTGAAAGTGGATAGACGTTCTGAAGAAAGGAAAATACAAAACTCACTTGCGTTATTATGTGCGCTGAGAAAAGTTGCGGCTTCGAACATCACATCGGGGGAATGAAACGGGAAGGAAAAGAATACAACAGCCGTAGTGAAATACTGCGAAGTAAACGTCATTCACCGGATAAGTTAAGAGGAAACAAAATATAAGGGATAGTGGCACACAAGGAGAGGAAGATAGAAACAGCGTCCTTACTGCTCTGGTGACAAAACCCGGGCGACAAATTGGTTTAGGCCTTCGTATCCGCCACCATCAGCCACCCGTAGCGCCGGGCAAGGGCCCTACTTGAAAGCGAGCCGTATGGCATTGCGTCGTCGAGCAAGCCGCACGATTGGAACGACCATCACGTTCGGCTGGCGGCGAGCAATTCTGTTTCAAAATGCCGCGCCAAACGGCGGCGGCTGCTCTGGGCGCGGCTGTCGTTTACGGCCACCTACGATGTCTCTTCTTTGCTTTCATTCTTTTTTTCCTTGCACCCACACGTTTATTTCATCTTGTTCCCTGCCTAAAAGCCGCCGTTACAGCTTGTTCCAGACGTATGTGTGGCAATTCTTGTGGCTTGCCTCTATGGTAATAAAATAAAGGATAAAAATGAGATGTGCCGGTGATGTCTGTGTCATTGAACAAGATTTTCCTTTTTTTTTTCTCACTCTCTGAATCGACTTTCCTTTATGCAGCCCGAGAGTTAAAGGCACCGGAAAAGCAGTACGAAAGGAGGAGTCCTTTGGCGGCTAAACTTTTTCCTAGAACTGCATGAAAATGTGTCCTTGGTTTATTTGCAAAGAAAGTTAACGTCCTGGATGTGAGAAGTAAGTTTAGAGGCGAATGAAGCGTGAAAGGAATTCGAGAAACAAAGAAGGAAGGGGGGTATACTATAGGCACGTATGTCAGCCAGACTAGCCAGAAACGGCTGCATTGAAACACGCGCCTTCAGATGTCTTTTTATTTCTTTATGCATTTAACGCCTTATACGCTGGAGCATGTTTCGCAACTTTACATGGAGACGGGCTTGTATCTGCCTTTTTTATGTGTTTAGTTTGACTTCTTTCTGCGATACCTGCTAGTACTAAACAACAGCCGCACCTCGTTCTTTTCACGATGGCTACGAAAGTACTGCTTTCGCAAGAAAGTCTGTGCGCAGGCCTAAATTAGTGCAGTCTCCACTCGGACAGGAAATGTTTTGGGGGAAAAGAGTGTTGAAAAACGTTGCTGTGCGCGTTGATATGTACAATATATTAACATGTAAAATCTTCAGTCCGCATGGAAAGCGATTTAGGCCCATTTGTGCAATGAGTGCCTGCACATGGTGTTTCTTCCTCAGTCCCTTAATGACGTGCTTTTGTCTCATGTCCGCCGGCTACTAATGAAACTACTGGATTAGGTTTTGGCCCGCACATCCTATAGACAGTATATAAGCTGAGGTCAACGCCTCGCCGGATATAAGGTTATTTAATAGAGGTAATAGAGATCTGCTTGTAATCAAGCAAGAGGGCATTTGATGAAAATATCGAAATGTATTAAGCTTGAAAATAAATTTAAAACCATGCAGTTTAATTGTAGCGAAGCTACACTAGGCTGGTAGAGGCGAGTTTCGCCGGGCCTGTCATAGATGACAGTTTCGCATGCGCCGTAACCATGGTACAAGCTGGGGTGTTTCACAAGTGTTCCGCCGCTCCGCCGCGCAGGTCTCCACAGCTGCGCCGGCGCGTGACGCTGCGTGCCTCACTGTCGTCGGTGACATATATCTCTGGCAATCGCGTTTGTCGTTTCCATAGTCGAACTGCACAGGCGTGTCGACCCTTGCCTGAGTCAAGGCTCGCATATATAATCCTCGCTATCGCGTTTGTCGTTTCCCTCGTACAACTTACCTGCCGCGCCCCGCTGGATACTTCATATTCGTAAGTTCCCATACCGACAACGCCTTTCGGTCAAGTCAGTGTGTGGCCATGTAAGCTGCTAGCCACCGCATGCCAGCGCCATATTCTTCGATTCTTTTCTCACAACGCCGGCGCCGACGCCGGATTTTCGTCGAACGAGGCCTTTAATGCTATCGCGGTAAAAAGAGCGCGTAAACGTAACAGGCACTCAGAAAAAGGACGCCACAAGACATGGCGCGTGCCCTGTGGCTTCCTTTTTGTAATGGAATATATCTAGTGCAACAGATAATGGGGACCAAACCAGCGCCTGTCTGGTCCCCCTTATGTGTGGCGCTAGAAGTATTCCACTTTAAAAGCAAGAACCAAATAGCCCGGAAAGGAACGTTGCTAAAACTTCCCCTTTTCTGTGTGTCTGTTACGTTTACTAAGTCTTTTTTCATTATAAAGTTCAAGCGTAGACTCTAACCGAACACAGCTAAAAAGTAAGTAATATACGTATAGTCTACAATCCAGTGCTTCTGACCGATCGGACGGAAAACATGCGTTAGCTGAGCGACTGAATACAAACGTTTCTTCTCTTTGCTCTCTACCTCGTGCGTCAGGTTGAAAACAGAATAGTCGAAAGAAAGAGCATAACTAGTTCAAACCAGCACAAGACTGTACGTTTGCAGGAATAGAGTTCGGACAAAGCCTGGTCCGAGGTTTACGAGCTAAGGTAAGCCGAGTCCTAAAGGGGAGCATACCAACGGACACGACGAATCTTGCGGAACCAGAGGGAAGAACACACCGATGCTCAAGGTTTGGATATTTGCGATAGCCCAGGCAAGGAGGAGTACATCTTCCCTTTCTTGGCCGCATTCCCTCTCCCAGACTACCCTTACGAAGGCTGCAGCTTACATTTCCGCTGCCGAGATTGCGGAGGATGGCCCGCTCTATTAAAAGGAACAACGGCATTCAGAGTCGGGGCGATCCGCTTTGTCAGGGCTGAGAGCGGCTCGCCAGCCGGCCTATAGTGGTCCCTGCAGGGGCAGCCACTCACCGAGATGCTCCCGGCGTAGCAATGCTCAAGACGAAAAAAAAAAGAAAGAGAGAAAGACTCTAAATCGAAACGGAGAACAGGGTTACGGACGATGCTTGGAGGAAATGAACGCAGTCAGAGCACAGCGAACAAGAGAATGTAATGACGAATATACATTGAGCTGCTGCTCCTGCTGGAGCGCGAAAACCACGTCGGCGCTGCGACGGCAGAAATAATGAAAATACGGCGATGACTGGAGGGACAACTAAACGCTAAACAGCGTGACAAAAGAAAAATAGCACACAAAAGTAATGAGCCGGGGCGAAGCGGATCGCAGCGGCAGAGATGGGAGGCTGTACCAAGGCAGAGTGGATCCTACTGGTTCTTAAGAAATAAAAGAGAAAACCGAGAGTCGCGATGAAAGGCGAAACGCAGCTCGCGCACCGGAAATTGCCATGCCATTCAAGGGGCCTCTCAGAGGTCTGCGGCTTAGCGGCCCTACTCGAGGTGTCGGCTTTCGGGCAGGCACTCCTTCTATCAGTGAAGGTGAATTCGTGCGGAAAAAGAAAGCGCGGCTCGCTGAAATTGAAACGCGCGTTAACCGGGCGGGTAGGTATTTGCGTGCGAGTTGGTCTCTCTTCCTGTTTCTAAAGGCGGTCCAATTTTTCTCTTCTTCTTTTTTGTTTTTTTTTTTGAGTTTCAGGCGGCAGTTATTTTCTCGTTTTACGCTGACGCAGAACGACAGTAGGAGAGAATTTCAACGAGCGAGAGAGCTCAGTGCTA
This sequence comes from Amblyomma maculatum, assembly GCF_055883805.1. Classification (NCBI taxonomy): domain Eukaryota; kingdom Metazoa; phylum Arthropoda; class Arachnida; order Ixodida; family Ixodidae; genus Amblyomma; species Amblyomma maculatum. The sequence goes on along the minus strand of NC_139347.1, from coordinate 199,797,773 downwards.
CTGTAGGCTGAATCTGTCAGCATGCGATGAACTGAACATAACAGTATTCAGTTTTATTGCGTTTGCAACACTGCACGTTTCGCCTTGAGCCACAGCCGAGCCGAATATGGCTTCGACCAAGCCGTATGAACGTGTCTTAGTGGCCTATAGGTGTAACGTGAAGGCCAGGGTCCGGGCAGGCTGACTCTGACTTAAGCGTTCAATGTGAAACGAGAGACCCAAGTGTTGCTAACGTAATTCAACCTGGTTTAACCAGAGCTAAACCACGATCAATTTTTTGAATAAGTTAAAAACTTCGTCCGGTGTGATCAGCGCTAACGATTGTAATCGCCTCTTTTTACAGTACCGACTCAAGAAGCGGCTTTGTCATTACTTTTATGTTTTTTATTCGTAGATGTTCTCAGAGTTAGCGCCAAATATATTCTTTCCGCTTTAAATAATTATCCATCATAGTTAGTTAAAGAGCTTTTACGCGAACAGTCAAACATCGGGCGCCTGACATGACTGCGTTCGGCTGAGGCTGATTCAAATGTGCCTGGCGTCATTTCTCTTACCCGTCAATGAGAAGCTCTTTCAGTAACAGATTCCGAATAAATTCAGAGGTTTTGTTAGTAGTCTGGTTTATTCGAAAACACTATCCTGCATGCCCAAGACCAAAATTACGCCGGGAACTTACCTTTTTTCTTATCCGTGCTGGACGCGTAATTCTGTCTCCTCAACGGTAGGGTCCCGCAACTTCTTTCTCGTCACTGGTTGCTTCTCAGCGGGTTAAGCGGCGATTGTTACCGAAAGGTGTGACTGAACACACTCACTAAAGGCAAGAAACGATAACGTTGAAAATAAATAAATAGTGTTAGCGCTGTCATGCTTTTCTCTCGTGGCTGTGTTCACGGTTGGTTTTGTGGCTATTAAGAAATAAAAACATCACATGCCGCAACCTAAAGGGGACCATCTCCTAAGAAAGAAAATGCTACCTTATTTAATAGTTGCAATTTAAAAAACAAATTCAGAAAAAAGAAGTTACAAACACAGGATTCGAACATATATTTTATTCGCTAGGTTCTAAGGCAAGTAATGTTAATACATTGCACCACTGAGGCAACGGGTACGGTAGACTTTAAATGCGCTCTTATTCATTTTTACAATATTTCCGCTATCTGGCGCCAGGTGACGCTGCTCAGAGGACCCAACCGTTGAGGAGACGGAATTACGCGTGCTAGACACCTAGGAGAGCAGTTGGCACAGCCTCAGGCTTGGGTGTCACACAAAGCTGATGAAGCAAAACAGTAGAGTTTAATAGGTGGTACGAATTTCGCGCAGTGCAAATGTGGTAATAGGTCATCAGAGATAGGAATTAGTGAAAAGCAGTCAGACGTTCCGCCAGTGACGAAGGACGTGGTTAAGAACGCTTTAGAAACTAAGAGGGAGGAAGCAGATGGGTGGGGGGGGGATCAGACAACTATAGGTTTGTTGAAGGATGGAGGGGATATTGTGTTAGAAAAGCTGGCCACCCTGTGTACACAATGGCGGATGACATCAAAGATACCGAAATCATGGAAGAACGCTAACATCATCTTAATTCATGAGAAAGAGGACGCTAAGGACTTCAAACATTGCAGACCAATCAGCTTACTCTCCGTCACGTACAAGGTGTTTACTAAGGTAATCGCTAATAGGACCAGGAAAACCTTAGACTTTAATCCACAAAAAGGACCAAACAAGTTTTCGGAAAGGGTACTCTACCATCCATCATATCCATATTATCAACCAGATGATAGAAAAGTGCTGGGAATATAAAAAGTCCCTGTACATAGCATTCATTGACTACCAGAAAGCATTTGACTCGGTCGAAACCTCTGCTGTCATGCAGGAAATGCGAGATCAGGGTGTAGGTGAGTCATATGTGAAAGTACTGGGATATATCTATAGTGGCTTCACAGCAACCATAGTTCTGCTTGAAGAAAGTGATAAAATTTCAATTAAGAACAGTGCTAGGCAAGGAGACAAGGCCTCCCCGGAGGGCGTATTCAAGGACATGGAATGGGAGCAGTTAGGCACCAGGGTCGATGAAGAATATCTCAATATTATGCAATTCGCTGATGATATTGTCTTGTTAAGTAACTCAGGGGACCACTTGCAACTAACGGTAATGACCTAGACAAGATAAGCGGAAAGGCAGGCCTAAAATAATATGCAGAAGACTAAGGCAATATTGAACAGCCTGGGAAAGGAACAACAGTTGAAAATCGGTAGCGAAGCGCTGAAAGTGCCAAGGAGGTATGTCTGCATTTAGAACATTTAGTAACCACTGATCGGACCACCAGAGGGAAATAACTTTAAGATTAAGATTGGGGTGGATTGGATTTGGCAATCACTCGCAGATTATGACTAGCAGCTTACCGGTATCGCTCAAGAGGAAAGTATACAACAATTGCATCTTACCTGCACTCACATATGGGGCAGAAACGTGGAGGCTAACGAAGAGGGTCTACTTAAGTCGAGGAGAACGCAGAGGGCTATGGAAGGAAAAATGGTAGGTGTAACATTAAGAGATCGGAAGCGTACAGAGTGGGTGAGAAAAATAGCTAAAGTTACTGACATTCTAGTGGAAATAAATAAGAAATGGGCATGGGCAGCACATGTGTAAAGAGAGGACAACCGATGGTCTCGAGTGACCAATTGGATTCCAAGGGAAGGAAAGCGTAGCAGGGGGTGGAAGAAAATTAGGTGCGTAGATGAGGCTAAGACGTTCACCCGGGTCAAGTGGATGCAGTTAGCACAGTACCGGGTTAATTGGAGACAAGTGGGAGAGACCTTTGCTCGGCAGTGGGTATAGTCAGGTTGATGATGATGAAATGCAGTAAAGTCTACGCGTCGTGCGTTTACAGTAATGACAGCCAACACGCTTTACGAATGAATAGTTACACAATGCTCATTAGGCGTTAGCCGATCAATTCTAGTTTTCACTGCAGCTACTCCTTCAAACGCCAGTGATGGTGCCATATGAGAATAAAATCTCATGATGCGTACGGTAGTTCATTTGGCCATATTACATACTAGGAATTCATCAATCTTGGGTGGTGGCATGAAAGATTATAGTCATTAAATGCATCTGTGTCGGAAGCAGGGCACGATTCTGAAGTTTCCTTTGGTTCCTTCCGTTTGACGCTCCTCGTCTAAACCATTTACGCTTGGTGAGACTGTTCGAATATCTCCCGCACGAGGGAGTTGGGGACAGCGCGGCGTCGCGGCCGGGAAACCGCAGGCCTTCCATTGACCATTTTCCATTCTCGGCGCATCTCTGGGCGCCGAGGAACTCGAGAGGCGCGTTCAAGTGCCACACCATAACGGAATACATTTGTCAGCGACCCTAATTATCGGAGAAAACAATGCCGCTCGACGAAATCCGGATGTCTCTTTCTTTCACTTTGCTTTCTCCCGAGTCAAAGGGGAATGGGAAACGGGACAGGAGAGAAAGGAAGGAGGGAGAGGACGACGCATAAAAGCGGCCGCAAGGCTCAAGCGTTAAAACAGCGCCCGGTTGTTTCCATCGACCAATGAAAGAACTGTTTTTTTTTTTTTTTTTTATCGTTCGTTGCGTAAGATGTGGCTAATGGTCCTTTTGCGCGTCTGCAATATTCGGGCTTCCCGCTATACTCCTGAATCCCTCTTTTCAGCGCATTTTTCTTTTGTCGTCTTCCTGCACTGCCGGAAGACGCGAGACGATTCGGCGATGCTAGAAACGATTCGTCAATTTCAGAGCGAGTTGTCATTCTCGTTTTCCGCATTTCGTCGTCGGGCCTCCTCCGCTCATTTGTCCCTTCCGACCTAGCTTCTCTCTTCTCGAGCTGCTTGTCTCCACACTAGCTGAGGGAAGCGACGCACTAGAAGCTTGTCAGTCGCATCAGGGAACGTGCATCGCGCATTGGGCGGGATGCGTTTCTCGCGATGGCTCTGGTCGTCGCTGCACGCGCGTGCTCTGGCGGTGGGGGCTCCGATGAAATTGAAACTGGGACTCCGCTGGGCGTGGTGGCACACGAAGGTCGTTAATCAGCCCAGCCCGAGCATGTTTCTTAATCAGGCCCATTAGTGTAGCGCGCCCTACGTGGCGGAATGTTCGCAGTGGCTGCGGCTGCGTCCCATTGTAAAGCGGCGCGACGCAGCGGAAAGAGAAGAGAAGAGGACAGCGGGGTTTGTACGTGCCTGTGCGGCTTCCAAGTTCCAAGAAGGAGAAGAAAGGAGGCGTGCCAATCTTTTTTGGAGTGCAAGGATTGGGTGAAGCAGAAAAGTAGAAGCGTGGGCAGCACAACAGGCACTGGACCAGAACCCACGTTGTGCTGTTGCTCTGCGTTCCAATGCTTCGCTGTCGATTGCCCAGAAGGTCGTTATCGGCGCTACAGTTTTCGCAAGAACGTTGCAGTGAATTGGTTCGGGTCAAAGGGGGCTGTTCTAACATTGTGCCTTCGATCTCTGGGGCCCCGTGCTATTGTAACTGCTGTATATGGTGGCCTGAAAAAAATATATATACTTCCAAAATAAAAACCGCTGCGACAGGTATTACTAGCACTTGCTTTGTTCAGAGGCCTCTTTGGGCCACCTGGGAAATCCTTTTGGGAAGGTTACTCTTGTGCACTTCGTTGCTTAGTGTAAACCGGACCTTTCCTCTGTAAGGTAGTTGAAGGAGCTGCCGGTGCTTGTTGAACAAAGAGGTACAAAGCTAAACACACACCGTAATATGCTTGTATCGTTCAGATCATTAGCTTATTTGCGCTGAACTTGGCACCCAGATAGTAATTACCGTTTATAGTTCGTTTTAAAATGCTTCTTAGGTCATGCACCTAAATAATTTGATCAGAATTAATTACAAGATCACGCCGTCTTCAGCATCGGCGACCCCAAAGAAGCCTTCATTTGGCTCTCCCATGATCGCGGGAAAAATTCATCATCCGAGTAAAACTTCAGACTATTGCGTACATAAGTATTAGCTGCCATTAATTTGAAGTGAATTTTAGCTTAGCGTGGTCTCTGAGATTCTTGCAGTGTCTCAGGGAAAAGTGTATTTGCCGAAATCGACTGATGGTATGTGGCAGTACCTGAATTATCACTTAGGTTCTTTTCTAGCAAAGGTGTGTCTTCATTTTCGGCGCCAATGGCCTTTTCGTCCTTCGATTTGCAATATTTTCTGAGACCGACGAACTTCAGTCCCTTTAAAACGAATGCTGAAGAAGCTCTCTCCCTCGCTTTAGCCTTCGATCTTTGTATCCACGGAACATTCACTCTGTGTGTGCCGAGACGCATAACAGATTTTAATGAACGTATATTGTTGTCTCCTGCGAAATATGTAGTGCATATTGTAGCTCTGCACCATAAATTATTATTCGCTCACATATGAAAATTAATGAAATGGTAGCTTTTAAGCTATTTCCCTTTAGACTTTGTGATTATTCTTGCTTCCTATTCTTGTTTTCTTCTTGTTTTCGCTTAATGCGAAATTCTATATGTGCCGGTAATAACTTTACCCTGCTTTTACTGATATCGGATCTAGGTTAATTCCTAAAATCAGGTGCAGGCATTTGTTAAGCGATTAATATACTAATTTGTACATTTAGTACCGTATACACATTTGAACTATACTGTCACCCCGTCACTGTTTCAAATAGCAGGAACTACCTTATATTTCAGTGAAAAACTGAACAAATTTGGAATATATCAGGAAGCTATGGGGGACAACTTGAAGGCTACGCCCTAAACAAAGTAGCACTCTTAAATGTGCATTTCCGTGCCTATAACTAACACCCTTATTTTAATAGGTGCAACAAGTAGCACTGCAGCCATTAAAATGATATATCCATACCTCAATGCACCCTTTCTCCAAGGTGTGAGTTAAAGGCAATGAAATTGGCGTCATTTTGTTTACAGTGCTCCATGGGCTTATAACACCGGACCGGATGCTTCCATTAGTTCGTTTCCCTCACCTGATGTTTTGTTCATATTTCGCCTTGCAAAAACAAAGGATTTCGCAATTCATTCTTTTGCAGGCAACTCGAATATTTAATCGCTAGCGAAATATGTTGCCGAGAAAGAAATGCTAAAAAGCGCATGCGTACAAGCTTCTTTATTCAAATTAACAGTCAACAAGATGTTAGAGAAGGTATAGCAGGGCAAGCATATGTAGTGCATGGAAGTTCAAGTTAACAGATTCGTTTGATTCAGTCCGAGTAGGTGAAAATACGAGCCTAATATTTATTTCTTCGTACAACGTGCATCGATCAGAGTAAAACTTAACCCAAGCCATCTTGTGTGACATACACCAATGCGGCCTAAAATCGTTGCACTATTTGTCGCAATTCTTTAGGAAAAGTAGGAAAAGACTTTGCGCTTTGTATAAGTTTTTCCGTAACACAGACTGGCCTTGCAAGCCATGCAAGCCTTTGATATGTGAGTGTGGATTTTCTTTAAAACTGTGCACTCGTTATTTGTTCCTGAGTTTTCAAAGAAACTTTCATGAACTGTAGCCATTCCGGAGAAAAAAACAGGGAAGAGCAAAATGATTCTAAGAAGTTAGTTTCTCTCGAGACCTTGTCCAAAGGTCTGACAGCAAAATAAACAGGTAAATCTGCAACGATTTTAGCAGAAAGTAAACATACTTTTTGATATCGAAAGCGTAAAAAGAAAAAAAATAAAGTCTGCGAGTAACAGCTCGCTACACCGGCTGAGGGCAGGCGCGTGTAATTAAACCACTTATTAGGAGCCTCGTTGTGCAGCCCTCTTTCTGGACGAGTGGAGATAAAACCCGTCAACAATGAAAGCAATTAGGCACCAGCTTCTCCGAGTATTTCGTACGACGTCGGATGGAGTTCGTGAGGCAGATGCGTGGGGGAAAATATAGAAAAAGGGTAATCTGCCAGAACAAAACAAGAAAAAAAAAAAAAAACTAGAGCGCCTGACCTCTTGTTTGAGGAGCGGAATGGAAGGAAACCCTGCTTCTCTGGAGGAAGCGTCCGTCATTCCGCGCCAGACGCAATATAATACCCTCGGGAAAATTTTTGGGCTGGAAGAAACGTGATCCGAACTTTATTGGAGTTTGTGAGCGGTGAAAGAAACCACGTATGTTAAAAAAACCACATAAAATCAGGATGCAAATAAAAGACAAGATGTCATCTTGCTTGTTCTATCTTGCTTGGTCACATGACATACCGATGAATTCTGGCCAAGTACATTTTTTTTTTTCAGGAGAAAGCTGTACATGAACGAAACTTTCTCGGGTATAATAAGTTTATTGTAGCATAGGGGAAGGTTTACACAGCAGATTTTTTCTCTCTTCAAATTTCTCTTCTCTCGATTCACCGGGACATTAAATAGAAACCGAGAATTTATTTACAGCCATTTAGAAATTGTGAAACAACTCTGTCAGGGTGAGGTCTTTCGCCTCTGCATCAGAGTTCAGTCTCTATTGTCTCTTGTGTCGTTTGGCTCCCTACGAAGTCGCTGTCTCCCTCGAAGTCCTCTTCACCAGGGGTGTTGCGCCAGCCTGCTGCAGACTTCCTCACCAGTTCGTGCCGTTAAATACGAGGAGACGTCTGCCGCCGTCTCTTCCGCCTACATTAACAAATGCGCACAGGCATAGCAGTCTTTCTGTCCCTGCTGTGGGGAGAAATCACCGCGCAAGCGACAGGAAAGCTTATCGTACGGCAGTGAATATGCGGCACATTCTCGTCCCACGGGACGCTTGCCGTTGTCTTCTACGTATTGCTATATGCGTTACTTATCGGTTTCTTATATGGCTTTATTAACTACCGAGTTCGAGCGCAGTATAGAAATTTTAAAATCAAGGTTTTGCTGTTGCTGTGTATCGGCGGGCTAAACCGTTCTTAGCAATATATGCGTATAGCAGCAGTTTCAATATTCCGCCATTGGATTAAAAAAAAAAGAACTCGGACCGTACGGCGCTGCCGAACATAGATATCGAGCGTCAGCTCATGAGACATCACCGTTGAGGATACACCTCAGTGGTAGCATTGCTGGGTAAATTTATCTGATTAAAATTGTCCTTTTATTATTTTTTATTTTCTTATTTCTTTTTAATTCTACATTTGTTTTCAATTATGTTTTGTGTTGTGATCATGGAAATGGCCTCAAATTCATTTGATGAGGGAGATGTCGTCAATACTTTGTGGGAGCGATTTAAAAACGTAGTTACGTACTGCTTACAAAAGTTTGTTCCACAACGTAACAAAACAATCAGAAGACGTAGCCCTTGGAAAAATCCTGAAATAATCCAGATAAATCGAAAAATAAAGCGGAGAAAGCGTTTGAGAGAAAGATATCAAAATGTAATTTTTCACCTGTCTTCAATGCTTAAACAGAAATTGCTCAAAGCGAAAGATCAGTACTTTTCAGAAAAGCTTACGCAATTTATGAAAACTTCCCCGCAGCCTTTTTGGCGTCACCTTTCCACCTCAAATGAAAAAATAGGGTTTATTAAAGTGGATGGTTCTGTTATTACTGATAAATCAGAAATCGCTAACAGGTGTAATGCTTATTTTCAATCTGCATCTAGCGCTTAAACCTCCTTGCCCCACAATTCTAGAAGTGAACTGTGTTCCCCGCCGTCTGACATGCCAGATATTACCTTGTCCCAACAAGGTATATTTTCCCTCCTTCTTAATTTAGATACAATAAAGTCTTCGGTCCTGATGATATTCCTAATGAGTTCCTGAGGCGATACACGGAATGAGTTGCTAAATATATAATTATTATATTCAACGCATCTCTGAAGCAACATTCCTTACCAAACGCCTGGCTGTAGGCTAGGGTAGTACCAGTACACAAATCTGGAACCTAGGACACTCCTGACAATTACAGACCAATTTCTATCACTTGCACTTGTTGCAAGATACTTGAGCACGTTGTGGCCGACTGCTTATCCAAATACCTTGAGGACACAAGCAAGCTAAATCCCCATCATCATGGTTTCAGACGGAACCTACCCACTGTTACTCAACTTATGGAAACCCTGCATGAGTTTTTAAAACCAATAAGTGACAGGAATCAAGTGGATGCAATTTGCTTAGACATGTCCAAAGCATTTGACCGTGTGCCCCATGATGGACTACTTAACAGACTGATTAACCTTGGCGTAAACAGACATATTGTCACGTACACTGGATAAAAGCTTATCTCACAAACAAAACACAGTTTGTGGAGGTAGACAACGCGAAATCTGACATCCTGGGTGTGCCATCAGGTGTTCCTCAGGAGTCAGTGCTGGAGCCCATATTATTTTTATGTTAAGTCAATAACATTGCACTCTCCCTTCCTTCCCATATTACAGTCCGGCTGTTTGCAGATGATTGTTTAATTTACTCATTCATTTCAAAGCCAAAAAACCAGCTGGCATTAAATTCGGCTTTGAACTCTAATAATCAATAGTGCACAACTTCCGAAAGGAAAATTAATTACACAAAAACTTCATATATTACAGTGACTAACAAAACTAAAATATTTTTTCATTTGGTTATGAAATAGAGGGGCGACTTATAACACGCGTAAGCTCTTTCAAATATTTAGGTGTTACCGTATCCTCTAACCTAAGTTGGAATTCACACATTAATAACATATGTTCGAAAGCCGAAAATAGGTTGTGGTTTATCAGAAGGAAACTGAAGCTTGCTTCCGCGAAAGCAAAACTGACTGCCTATCTCGCGCTGGTACGTCCGACACTGGAATACGCGAGCGTCATATGGGATCCCTATCAGTCAAAACAAATTGATAAGATTGAAAAAGTTCGGAGAAGGGCGGCCAGATTCATTCATTCAAAATATAGATACACAGATTCTGTGACTGACATGCTACATGAATTACAACTTCCTCCACTATCTAAACGACGAAAGATCACCAAGCTAAAATTTATTTATCTGTGTGTAAAAATCACTTCAACGTAAACACAAGCCCCAATTTTCAACAGCGTGCCTGTCGTTCTGTACGAAGCTCTCACAGCTATCAGGTTAAACCTATGAATGCCCGTGTTAACTCTTTTAAATATTTTTTCTCCAGACCAATAACAGATTGGAATTCCCTGCCTCAGGCCTTTCTGCAAACAGAGAATATGCTTCAATTTAAAAGTTGCTTACATAGTCACATACCCGACTAGATATCCCTGTCAATTTCAGTTTTTCATATTGTTCCCTTGTTGTGATTTTGGTGGCTGGCAGGCCGAATCATTTAGTAAATAATTTGTTCGCCAGTGTTGTACTAAAGTCTTGTATCTGCAGAGCGGGACGACGTTTTCATTTTTGAATTGATTTTTATAGAAATATATAACGTTGTACTTCTGGCTGTGTGTTCGTTAAATACATGTATTTGTATTCACCTTGTAACGGCCTTATGGCTGAGAGTATCAATAAATAAATAAATAATAAATAAATATGCATGAGTTCCCGTGCCACATTGTCTCAACGCTGAGGCAGCACCAGTTGTAACAGTAACGTCAAGGGTCGATTGCGACATCCCTCCAAACTCGCTGAATGTGCCCCGTAGGACCAAGGCTCTAAAATAACGTCCAAGCAGAATGGACTTCATTTTCAGTAAAATATTGCTTTTACACCAGGCTTGGACGATAGTAGACTTATTTATTCTTTGTTTGGCCACTAAAAATGCATTAATTACCGAGGAGATGGGCTCGCCTACAGTACTGCTAAACAATTTGATAGAGCTGGATAAATCAAAGCCGAACTAGCGTCTTCAGAACAAGCCAACCGTAGAGCCAGATCTAATAACAGAGTAAGGAAAGAAAAAAGAAAAGCCAAATAGAGAGGAATGAGTACGATAGTTCAAAGTTTCGGGGAACCTTCTAAGATGAAGTAGTATTTGTAATAAAGGGATTGATTACTCATTGACATCCACCTGAGCACAGTCACACGGCTACAGGAACCCCATATAGCTCCTGAGAAACTTCATAGTCAAAGAGCAGTTAATGGAAAAGGAAAAGGAGGTAAAAAATTCAAGTAGTTATTTATCAATTCGCTCCTCCTACCATCTGCCACCAATTATTATTATTATTATTTAATTACTTGACTTTTTGCTTTTTCTCTTGTTCAATGCTGTCTGTTTTTGAACTGCTTTTTACCCGTTCCTTACTTATATTTTAACTTTAAATTTTATATTCGAATCTTACTGTCCCGCGTTCAATTCTATTTCTTTATTGTATTTTACTGTATTTCTAAGCTGCGTAAAGTACCACGCACTTGTTGCGCCTGGAATGGTTGTTGTTTTTTTCTATCTATCTACCGTTCTTTTATTTCTTTCGTGATGTGTTCAACAATTATCTCACCGTGTATATAAAAGATGCTACTCATTGATTGCTTTCTTTCCGTGACACTTTTCGTCTCAGTTTCATTTCATGTGTTATTTATTTCTTTTGGTTTCTCTGTGTGTGTGTAAACTTGTTTGTGCATTTTCTTTTTTTTCTTTTTATTATTTGTGCTGCAGCACGAAGACCACATGGTTGTTCCTGCGCACAATAAATAAAGATTGGTTGATTGATTGGATTTTATTATTATTTTTATTATTATTATTAGTAGTAGTAGTAGTAGTAGTAGTATTCTTCTTCTTCTTCTTCTTCTTATTATTATTATTATTACTATTATGCAATGGACATATCTGCTTTCTCTAATTAGTGCACGAACAGTGGGCTTACTCTCAATTCTTCCAAAACTAAGGTTGTCTCATTTACTCATAAAACATATAGCCTTCTTTACCCTTATTCTACAAATTCTATGATGAGCGCTATCGACTGACGTTATTAGCAAAAGACAACGCCATATTTAGGCCGGAGGGTGGGAGAATGAAATCAAAGCGAATTACAATAAAAAAAACGAAGCAAATAAATCACAAGCTAAACAGCCAGCAAACAAAGGCGCATGCGCGGGTGGGCGTCAGTTGATAGCGCGCGCGCGCGTGTGTGTGTGTGTGTGTGTGTGTGTGTGTGTGTGTGTGTGTGTGTGTGTGTGTGTGTGTGTGTGTGTGTGTGTGTGTGTGTGTGTGTGTGTGTGTGTGTGTGTGTGTGTGTGTGTGTGTGTGTGTGTGTGTGTGTGTGTGTCGCCTCTCTTTTCTTTGTACTTGTTTGTGCTTAACATCTGTACATCACGATAAACTACCAACTCGCCCAACAGGAACTTTTAATGGGATTCATCTGTAGGCTTTCACGAGAGTTCCATACTCCCCTTCTTTTCTGAAAGCTGTACTTGTCCGTATGCTCCCGCTCTTAGAATATGCGTTTGTTGTTTGTAATGACACTTGCAAATCAAACTTTGTCAAAATCGACAGAGTACACCAAATATTTTTATGCATACTTCAACATAGTTTTTCCTACATAACTTCTAGCTCTCGCTTCACACGGAGTAACTCGCCGCATCTTTCTTAACAGCTGTCGGGTCAGAGCAGATATTATTTTCTTGTACAAACTCCTCCATGGCCACATTATGTGCTCTGATATCCTGGAGTGCATCCTTCTGCGAATGCCGCGGAATATCATGAGAGAATTCAGACAATTTCAAGTTTCTCCGCTTCTGCATTCTCACTCCCCTCTGGAGAGAATGCAGAAGCTGTTTAGTATAGTGTAGTGTAGTATTTATTTATTTGAGACATTCTTTCAGACACAGTTGGTCTTGGGTGACAGGGCAAAAGGGAGATACTCTCTGCCTGACGAAAGCGCTGTCACCCATACACAGGTCGGCAAGCCCAAATGATGGATTAAATGTTGTACAAGTGCTAATGAAAACATACAACACAATTACACAAGTTTTCTCACATGTATACATTTGTGGCATGTAAGATGACGGAAAATACTCATGGCATTGAAATCGACAGCATATAAGTTTTGAAGAATATTTTAAAGCTCCCAGGTGATGTAAATTGCTGCATGGTATCTAGGAGAAATGGGTGGGCGTTCAGTAAGTTAAGGATTGAGTACATCAGTGTTTGGGTACCATAACTCGTTCTTACAACAGGCAGTTTGAACAAGCTATGTCTCATTTCGTACCGTGTATTTCTGGGTAAGCGCAAGCTGGATATTCTAGATGGAGGTAGTATAGTTCGGTTTCTGATATATGTAGCACGTTTCAGCTGATATAACTGACTAGCTTTAAGCACGTTGTGCCTTAGAAACATCGGGGCTGTGTGAGCCGCTCGAGGTTTTCAATGTAGCGCATGGCTCGCTTCTGAAGAACAATCAGTCGATAAATGTTAGTCTTAGCGGTAGAACTCCAGATCAGTAATCAGTAGTTAAGTTGAGACTGGATGAAGGAATAGTACAACTGACGCTTTAACCAGATAACTATTAATTGCCTGATTTTGTGCAGCGCGCCTAAAGATCTAGATACGTTCGCATGTATCCTGCTTATGTGAGGCGTCCAGCTCAAATGCTCCTCAAAGGGAACGCCTTAGAACTTCAATGTGCTTACCCTGTCTATTATATAGTCAATAAACTTAATTTTAGTTAATGCGTCATTAGATTTGTATCTAGGTTTAAAGATGAAGTATTTCGTTTTATCAACATTTAACTGTAGTTGGTTTGCACTCAGCCATAACAATAATTCGCTCAACCATCTGTTAGCCTGGTATCCAAGAGCAGTTAGATTATTGCCAGAGAAAAATAAACTGGTATAATCCGCATAAATAATGATATCCGGAATGAGTGGAATATGTGCAATGACGCTGATGTATTAATTAAAAAGCGAAGGTTCTAAGATGGAGCCCTGTGAAACGCCACAAGTTTACTCTTTTTGTTGGGAATGAAAACCATTGAGGCATTTGTACTGTGACCTTTCGGATAAATAAGTGGGGATCAATTGGAGCGCCACCCCTCGAATACCTTAATGCCTTAGATAATGCCTTAAATATATTTGTCTTCATGTTGATGTATTCGGCAACTCGTTTTTTTTTTTCTTTTTTATTCGAAGTTGGAAGTTAGTTAAACTTTTTTTTGTCCTCACCTTGACATCTTGTGAAACTCGCTCTTTACATTTATATTCGATGTCCATTGTGTTGAATTTTAAACAGTATTTTATCGCATATAACTTCCACTTCCTAGACAAAGTATTGTATTTACTTTTCTTTTGCTTTTTCTTTTGTTCAATGCTTTTTGCATCTTTACTGCTTTTTATGCGTTTCTTATATTCATAATTTAAAATTTTATATTTGATTCTTACTGTCCTGCGTTGAATTGTATATCATTATTGCATTTTCATGTATTTCTAGCTTGTGTTTTAGGTACCACACATTTGTGGCACCCGCAATGATTGTTTATTTTACGTTACTATAGTTAATGACTGTTCTTTGTTCTTTTTCTCTATTTATCGTATATTTTTTTCGTGATGTGCTCTACAAGACATGCTACACTTTGATTTCATTCTCTCCGTGACTCTATTTGTGTAAATTTCATTTCATGTGTTATTTGTTTCTTCTTTTGTGTACTATCGATGTAAAACTTGCGTGCGCAAGTTTTTCCTATTTGTACTTCAGGACAAATATTATATGGTTGTTCCTGCGCACTTTGAATAAAGACTGATTGATAAAAATTGGTTGAATATTATCATTGAAAAGGGCACTTGTGTTTCCTGTCAGCAAGTCAGGAAACAAGTCTGATGCTTCCAATTATCGTCAACTTTCTTTTTAATGTGCAACTTATAAGCTTTTCGAATTAACTTTGCACAACGTACTTTCCTTCCATCTCAAACATGTCATCACACCAAATCAACATGGTTGCATATCAGGTCGATCTACTTCAACCAACCGAGTCACGGTTATGACGTACGTCTACACAGCAGTCCTTCTGAAAGGTCAGGCTGGCACTATGTACTGTGATTTGAGCAAAGCTTTCGACGTTATTACTCAGTTATAATTCTCGCAAAGCTTCTACTCTCGGGTGTTGAAGTCTCAATCGTAGCCCTCCTGCTTGGCTATCTCGTTGATCGCTTCTGCTTTGTCAGCGCAATGGACAGACCTTCTTCGTTTACCCTGTAACCAGTGGAGTTTCTGAAGGTTTTGTAATAGCCCGATTCTCTTCTCCGTTTTTATTAATACTGTTACTCCGTGATCGAGAGCTCGTTGTTTCTCCTTTATGCTGATGGTATATTTCAAGGTATTAGATTCTTTCCAAGGATGCATGACGTTGCAATCGGACATATCTGCTTTCTCCAATTGGTGCGCGAAGAATGGGCTTACTCTCAATTCTTCCGAAATTGGAGTTGCTCATTTGCTCGTTGCAGGCCGTATCACCGAGCAAGTGTTAGGGTAAGCCTGTGGTGATGTCACAACATTATCACCTAATCATGTGACATGCACAACCTTGTAACGTGATGATGTCACAGCATGGTTACTGACCAGCAGAAAGCTGTCCGCCTGGCGGCTGAGGCCGCGAATAACCAATGTATATTCGCCAGTCCTTAGTCGCGGAGGTTCCAGCCCCCGTTCCTCAGGCCTGCGTACCAGGAGCGGGGAGTAGGGGGCCTCCTAAATCTGTGGAAATAAAAGTTTTAATCAATCAATCAATCACCCTCGTCGTGTGACATACATACCGGAATTACTTGATGACGTCACTACGCTATACGTGAGGTGGTCACGTGGCTACAATGGCAACACTTACACTAAAATACTCAGATAATTAGATCACGTGGTGTATCGAAAAGATTGAAGGACGCGAAATGTGCGAACGAAAGTTGTAAGAGCTTAGGCTTTTCAAAGCTATGAGGCGCTTGGCGCGCTGAAAACTGGGAGCAATGAGTCCTCTTCCTCTAACACAATAATACAGAACCTTAATCAGCGCGCTCGTTTTCTGGAGAGGTTTTGCGCTTAAAGTTGGCTCAGTAATTGCTAAAACGACGAAACTATCAAAATCAAACTGCTCAAACTCAATTGCGGTTTCATTTATGATTAGTGTATAGAACAACTGTTGTGGGGCACGCTTGTTCGCGGTGGTCATTCGCCCGGCGAATCTTGCATAAGCATCGGTGCATTTGCTTTTCGCGATTAAGCGCATAAAAAAATGCAACGACCAATAAATGGGGCAAACGTACACGTAGTTGACATGGAAATAACTATCGGGCCTGAGTATCCATCACCGCGCTTTCTCAGGCCCGCGTCGCCTCCTCCTAAGCACCGGCGCGATTGTGCCATACATCATACGCCGCGAAAGCCGTTGTGCGCGAGGCGCCATTCTTATCGAGCGCCAAAAGGCCGCAGCAGAGCTCCGGGCCGGCGCGCACCCTGACGGATGCCGATGCGGGTTCCGGGCCGATATTCGAGGGGTGCGGCGGATAGCTGCTTCGCGAATGCACGGGGAAAGACGACGCAAGGAAGGAAGTACAAAACAAACAAAGCAGGAACTAGAAAGAAAAAGAATTGTCATGCTGCGTAGCTACAGATAAACGACCTGATTATACAGCAGTGATCAGGCATCGTCGAAAAGAAATTGTAGAAGACATCTCTGTGGTGCAAAAAGGCCCGCCAACGAATAACGTCGGTGTGTCTTTTTCATAATTTACTGCAGCTTCTCTTTGGTTATTTTGCTGAATGCTCATCCGGAAAATACTGTAGAAAAAAGAAAACATTTCGGTTCATGTTTCTTTTGCATAGGTGGCGCGTAAGGGTGTGTCATTTTTGTTGGAGCGCGTGGTTCCCACATTATTCAGGTTTGAATAAAGGAAGCGATTCTCTTCTGGAAATGCGTTATGGATGAACTTAGAGCGCCGCTGTTGCATTTGAATTTATAGTGCTACCTATTCTCGCAAACATATTATTAAAACATGACAGATTTATTCCTTAATCATTAGTCTTACTGAACTTATTCATTATAATCGCCAAACAAAGTGTTTTCGTTGTAGAATGTGTCTCCTTTAATTTTATATTCTATAGTAAACAGGTCTTTACGCTGTAGAGAGATGACCTGGTTCCAATGTACGAAAACCTGATTTTCATGTATTCTTGAACATCTTTACGTCACTTTGGGTTGCTTCTAGACAAGAGGTTGTTGGGTTTGAAAAATGTGTGACTATACACGTATATCCACGAAGGATATGACCTGACACCTACACTAGGCTTAGCCTCATTTTCTTTTGTCCAAACGATCGTCATTTACTTAATAAATGCTGAACGTCTCCTCTATCTACTTTCAATATGGAAGCGGTGGTTGGCGCGCATAGAGCATGCGTTAGATTATTTCTGCGCTTTGTGTTTTGATAACCACTGTAGTCCGGTCGGACTCAGAATTGTGGTACTTTGGCGCATGTCGAAGGCGACTTACTCGCATCATTTCTTTTGGACATATGTTAGTAAATGTTGGTTGGTTGTTTTGTGGGGTTTAACGTCCCAAAGCGAATCAGGCTATGAGAGACGCCATAGTGGAGGACTCCGGAAATTTCTACTGCCTGGGGTTCTTTAACATGCACTGACATCGCAAAGCACACGGGCGCCTTGCTTTTCGCGGCCAGCGAAAAGCGGCCGCCGAGGCCAGGATTAGATCCCGCGTCCTTGGGAACAGTAGTCGAGCGCCGTATACCACTGCGCCACCCCGGCGGGGTTAATAAATATCACCTTATGTATTACCTATACATTCTAATTTTTCATCGATTGGAGTAGCATTGTCTTCGCGTTAGCTATCGCAATTGTTGCCACGATTGGCAAGTGCCGTATGGTATCATCTGTTGGAGGAAGATATCGCAACCCTTTTTTGATCAGGTGCTTTTGATTCTTACATCCCCGACTATTACTACTTTTTTCTAGAAAACTTAAGCATTGCTTCCTTTGGCGTTCTCATAACCTGAAGTACTGATATTGGGACGCTTAGCAGAGCTTGAAGTGGAGTCTGCATGAATTTATGACTAGTACTAAACTTGCCAACAAGTTTCGATCCCAGGTAGCATGTTATCATTGAATACGATGCTGTGGAACTGCAAGACATATTGATCACTGAAGAAATCTGAACATTTTTCTATGCTCCGGCTCAAGCGTATGTACTCCGAAGAAACGGCCATTAAACCGACGTTGATGTGGTGTTTTGAATGAGCGGAGTTGTCTGTAAAAATTATAAGACGAATATAAAATAATTGCTGGGTACTCACCAAGTACCAACGCCTGACTGAGAAACAGGTGCTAGCCCTTCATATAGTTTGGGCGCGCACGCGGAAGACGTAGGACCGGTCGCGTTAAACCCTGCCGGACAATAAATAAAGTTATCACTCACTCACTCACTCACTCACTCACTCACTCACTCACTCACTCACTCACTCACTCACTCACTCACTCACTCACTCACTCACTCACTCACTCGCTCGCTCGCTCGCTCGCTCACTCACTCACTCACTCACTCACTCACTCACTCACTCACTCACTCACTCACTCACTCACTCACTCACTCACTCACTCACTCACTCACTCACTCACTCACTCACTCACTCACTCACTCACTCACTCACAGGTTACGGACAGAAAGATTAATCTAAAACGCTCTTTCCCGTTATGCGTATCGTTACAGTCAAGGACATAAAAGCATGTCTTGGCGATGATTGAAAATGACATAGCACTGTTATCTGCACACACCTTTAGAGGTACCAAAAGCAATTTCAGATTTCCATTAGTAAAGGAAATGTAAAAGTCATCAACATTTATAATTTCGATCTGGTGCTAAACGTTAGTGGAAACCATCTTCAAAAATGATCACGCCTGTCTCTTTCAAGACGCAATGCCTGTTGCCTAACCGTTTTATCATAATAGCCGTTTACTGGGTACGTGGACTACAGTTAGAGTCATTGTAGAGAATGGAGACGCATGTGATTTTATGTTGATTTGTGCATTTAAGTAACGCCGACTCGCCCAGTAGCACACTGTTTGTAGAAGGACCTTCTGTGGTCGGCATTTTCCTAGTCTGCACTGTAATTATAGATGCGTCATTGGAATCGCACCTAGGGTTGTATGATCTTGGATACATAAGAGACACATTTTTGAACGAAGTGCGCCGGATTACCAGCCACCTTATCTTGTCTAATTGCGTGGTACCGTGAAGCTCTAAATTTTCAATACCGTTCGGACCAAAGAGGGTGGGTGTAATGACCGTCTTTACTTCATCGTTAACCTGCAACAAGTACTGCTTTTTAGCTTTGTCAAAATACCTTTCTTGAGCCATGCAGTTTTTGGTTGTTTAAAATTATTATGCAAATATATCTGAAAATGAATACAGATATTGCAACGCTCATAAATAGGCATAATTGTTAAAGCTAAGTATCCTGTCACTTGTAATTTGAGCAATGTCTGTAGGACGTTTTGTAAGGCAGAAGCATTAATACCAGGTGGCCACAGCTTCAGAACACTGTGTCATCTCGATAGCCGGTTTCTTCGCGTCCGCAGCTTCCGCTCTTCTACAATTGCGCTTCGGGTGTGGCCATATTGATCCCTTATGAAAAAGCTGCGCTAAAGCCATTAGTCTTCTTTCATCCTAACTCAAGTTTAAAGCACTGCTTAAAGATTTGTCTAAACCTGGCAAGATCGTGCTGAGCGAAGCGAAACCTGAATAAATGAGTGCTAAAGAGTGCGTGCTTAATTTTTAAAAGGCGTTTCTCATGTCTCCACATATTTGAACAGCTAGGTCAAAAAAATTGGAGGGGCACCTAAGCTTGTCCCCGGCCGGTATGACCTGGCAGCTTAAACGGCTCCCAATTACCGCCTTCCCTTACCGATCCCCGTTCGTGTATAAGTACTTGCTATCCGTTCAAAGAGGCATATTTCAATTTGTGCCTCGAGTACCTCCCCCGTAGCTATTAACAGTCAGTCCTAAGCTGGCCCACTATGTAACATCCTACACAAATATGTACTCACACCGCATAACAGTACTGCGGTGGCCTAGGGACAGCGTATACGCGACTCGGGATACAAAGACACTCCAAAGAGCTGGGTTGCCAGCTCATCAGCCTATGCAAAAGACGAAATCAGACTTGGCTGCATTTGCCAAAGGGGTCATGTCCAAGGCGCCGGCACCGGACTTTTCGCCGAGCGATCCCTTAAACTTTTAATGTATATACATTTTACTTTAATATTAACTGCCTAATTACGGTTTATCTTATCAGAGATAATACATGCTTGTAGGATCTGAGTAAATAGGCTATGTCGTTTTGATGTGCAATACAGCAAGCAGTGAGATTAGGCCTCAGGAATCAGCTCTCGTTACTATTCGCATTATGATTGCAGGTTCTCAGCGCGATGTTTAGTAACAACACTTATTGCAGGAGCTTCTTTTCCCACTTTTTGAATCTATTGTTTTTTGTTTTGTTTTTTTCCTTTTTCATTGCTCAGTGATATGGTTTTCTGAGGATTGTTCTAAATATCACTAAGAGCCCCGAAGACAAGTAGAACTCAGGCCGCCTATATGAAAACAGAAAGTGAACACTAGAAATATGTATTTCGTTTTTTTTTTTTTTTTTTTTTTGCTTTTTGATCATCGTCAATAGCCAAGTTCATAAGGAGGAAAAGATTAAATTGATAAAAGAGAGTGTTATTTAAAAACTGTAGACTTGTTTTTCACTGGCGCTTGAGAAGACGGCGTTCTTTATGGCCTAGTTTAGTATTGCGTGCGAAGCAGGTCAGGTAGGAAATGACCTGATGGGAGAATGGAACACCCACACCCGGAGATGCTCGTATTCGTTTTTAAAAGCATTTATTTAGTCTTACTGTCTTTATTGGGACTATTATTTGAGTTTGCTGATAAGGTGGCCGTTCATGTTTGTGTATGTTTCTTCTGCATGAATAATTATTGTACGCATGCGCTGGGAATTTCAGGTGTGCGTAATGTGACATTCTCGCTAAATACTTAAAAAATGCCCCTTAAATTATACATAGAGCAGATCTCACAGCCCCCCCCCCCCCCCCCCCCCCACAAAAAAAAAAAGAAAAAAAAAAAGGTTGCGCCTACCGACTGCTTCGTTCGAGTTCCTTTAGGATACAAATAGAGCAAGCTGGTGCTCTTTACCTTCTGCAGTTAGCGTATTCAATCGATATTTAATGAAACTTTTACTGAGTTGCAATGTTTTTTTCTGTTGCAGTGGTGTCGCAGCCGTTCGAGGTGCGTGCGTACGACGAGTTTGTGACGCGGGGCAATGCTGCCTTATTCCGCTGCCATCTGCCGTCGTTCGCCAAGGATGTGCTCAGCATCACCGGCTGGCTAAGGGACGACGGCCTGCTCATCCACACGCCACTCAGCGAAGGTGAGCGCCCTACCCGCTTGAACTTGCTCTGCAGCAAAGATGCCTGATGTTCCGTTCCTGGGTTGTTTTGAAGCGTCATTTCGACTTCAAAGTTCACAATGAAACTCCTTATTTTAAGCAGTAGATGCTTGAATATATTACAGCTTGTTGCCAGATTCGCTAGTAGCTCGAATGGCGTCTGCCGAAACATTTGTATTTGGTGAAATTAAAACTATGGTCTACTTCCATTAGATCTGCAAGGCACTGACAATGAACGTTTCTACCCATTTTCTATTCCTCCTCCGGTTCATTCCTGCTGTTTTTCGAAACTGCAAATACAGCTTTCCCTGTGGAAAAAATGAGAAATTGACTCAGTTATACAGAGAACGAACAGAAAATGAAAGAGTGCTAAACATTGTCCGTGACAATTGCACAGGGGCGCGAATGGATCAATTATTCTCCTTTGCTAAAGGAATGCTGGGTAGGAAGATGAGCTACATAAAAATCGATGAGACCACCTAAAAGCAATCTATATTATTTGTTCACACGTCGAAACCTGAGCGAAAACGAACAAACAAAAAGACATCTAAAAAAACGAATGATGGCTATGCGATGTTATCTGACAAATCTGAGTTCGCGGTGTCAGCTGCGCTGCATTTTGCCTTTACATTGATGCATTTCTCATCGCCGCTTTGAAATAAATCTATCCATCATTTTCGTTCTCCTTCCATACAAGGTTAGGCGAGTTTTAGCAGGCCATAGTTGGTGGGTGGTGCTTATAGAAGGCGGCTCCCATTGTGTCACTGGGGCCTCGGATATGGCTGATGACGCTACATGTCATTTTAGGAGATTGTAGTTTTACTGCAGCCGCAGTGAAAAACATACATCGATTTCTGATCGATATGTAATGGGCAGTGTAAAAGAAACGGCAGCTTAACCGAATCCCACTGCCGCATTCCTATAGTTCGATTTTCAAGTTTCAATGCCGACGGAGTGGCTATGCGATAAACTGGAATAGGTGGCCTTGAATTAAGTGAGAACACATCATTTTCAGAAATTCTATCGAAATATAAGCACGCGAGAGTTCTGACGTTTCGTCTCCACCTAAACGCACCGTTTTGAAGAGGCTGAATCAAAAGTCTCACTTTGTAACAGGAAATAATAAGCGCCATGGAACCTTCTCTACGACATACTAATGCTATATACTTTTTTTTTTTAGAGCGCAGCGCTTTGGCGCCCGGTCCTGCGTTTCGCGTCGTCGTCGGCGCTTGCCCTCGTAACCAGCTCCGAAGCTGCAGCGCGCCATCGAACAGTGCCATATGACATCGAACCGAAAGCTAAATGCGACGATGTGAATAAAGTAGAATAAAAATTGTTACAACTAATTTTTTAATTATTAATCCTGTATCAAGTTTTGTGGATCACTCCTGGTGCTTACTTAGTGCACTGCTGCTGGAGTTACTCATGTGGCATCAACATTGTTCCCACCGCTTTGGTTTCGTGGGGCGAAACTAAGAAGGTGCGAAACTATCTCACTTCTAGGTGGGCAACTGAAACGCACCTTCAACGTGAAGACGAATGTAAACGCAGCTTCGTTCGGCTCAAAAGGATCAAGACTATTTCACTTGTCTACACCTGAAAAGCGATGTAAGAGAGTAAAGGTTTCGAAGCAAAAATGAGACTCTCTCGAACACGGAACGGCCGTCTTCCAATCGATTTCACGCTTACCTCTGCTCCGTAGAGATTTATTTATTTATATGATTATTTCTAAGCGGCTGCGGTTTTCTCTAGAAAGGTTTCCAGCCTGTCCCAGCAAAACTGGGTTTAACAGACATATTTTTATCTGCTTTTCGCTTGTTCCGATTCTATTCTGAAATATTATACGCGAATATTTAGCTGGAGGCTGACGTGACAGAAACGTAGAAGTAATGCTTGACAACTTCGTTTTCGTAACATGCTAAAAAATAATTTTTGCCCGTTTAAAGTGCCGCACAAAGTTACTGGAAGCAACATCGGGGCAAGCTACAGCAGCAACCGTCCTTCTGTAGCTCCTTTGTACCAGCCTTGTGGCACGCTCCTGTGAGTTGGCAGCAAAATTGATTGAATGCCGAAACGCTACATACTGATGATTAGAGTAAATATCATTAAACAACGCTATAGGAAAGGTCCCAGTTTTCAATAAGGGAAAGGAATTCGATATATTTTTTCTCAAAATAGGTAAATGCTTCTTATTTCTGACCCCTGTTGCTTCATCGTTTTTACCAATAATACCGGCGGTAGCGTCACAGAAAAATCTATATGTTTCCTTCTCATGAAAGAAACCATTGAAATATTTCAACATTAATAAATTTTTTTTTCGGAGAGAACTATGCTCTTGAAAAAGGGAGTGGTGTGAAAAAATTCATAGCCATGATACATTAGTATGGATGTAGCCCAAAAGTGATGTGCAACGTGTCCATTTTTCTTTCTTTGCACTCCTTCTGATGCCACCTCAAATATTACATGTTTTTCGGCCATATATGCCAAAACATGAACGCCTAGTTAAACCACGAGTTCATCCTTGGATACTACCACCAAGTGGTAAGCTCTACCAAAATATGTCTACAGAATACTTTTATGCTCGTCTCCACCAGTAAACTGCGCATTTAACAAGTTCTCGCAAGAGTCAGACGTACGGGAAGTTCAGCGCAGGTACCTTATCTGCCGTTGCTACTCTAACGCGAGCCCGTCGCATCAGGAGAAACAACAGTGCACTCGCCCTTTCATTCCGGTAGAACAAACGCTTGACTGAAACCGGCTAACTAGTGTAGTGTACTCTTTCAAAACCTCTCTTTGCGCGTTTATTCTTGCCTTTAATGGCCTTTGCATACTTTTAACTTCACATTATATTACTGTCATTACAGAAGCATAATGGTTACCGGCTGTGCTATAATGCTAGGGCGACTTCACCTGTACACGTTAAAGAAGCTATTTTTTTGCAAGTCTGACCAATCGGGTGCAGCACCCAAATGTTCTGAGTATTTTATATCGATTTCGAGGCTGCTCTAGTCGTCCTTAGTCATTCCGTCAGGTCTAGTACATTCGAACGTTACTAGTCACGAGATATAATGCACCTCCAAAACACTCGGTGCCGCTTCTGAGCTGCGCAGTAATGATTGAGGCGGCCGTTAAGGGTACCAAGAAAAAACGCTATAATTTGCAAACTGCTCATTGTGCACAGGTCCTATTTAGATTCGCTCCTAATTTGCCCACGCATTAAGAAAAAATACTCTTAGGCACCCACTGAAAGATTAATCAGTAGACTCGTTTGCGTGCTTTGTGGCATCTGAGTAAGTTCGCTTACCTACGTCTATCTAAACCATTTCTTTTGTGCCGAATGTACAGCACTATGGAGTGCCATGACTAATGTGTTTAGGTGCCGACTTACATTCTTTTAGGTATTTTTATCCAGTTATATAGCGCTGTTCACAGAATGTGCTTTCTGTCACAAAAGTAGGCCAGGCACTGCCCCAGTGCACTAGATTGACACTCCGTGTCGCTGCAACATCCATGGCCCGCTTGAAGATAGTGGTGCTGAAAATCTTTCATTAACCAATAAAGGAAGGTGTGGCCCCCCAAGGAGGACCCACATGCCAGATGGCATCAAAAAATCCCGGGACGTCACTGTTCCGGCTGTCCGGACGAAGGCCCTTTGGCCTTTGTAGGTCGCATTACCCAAGTAGGACTTGCTTCCCAGTCATCTCGCGTAGGGTTGGGGTCGAAGATTAAAGCTGAGTTTTGCTGGCAGGTTCACACCGTGTGGTAGGTATCTTCTGCGTGCCCCACTGGCGCTTGTCGTTGACCAGTGGATCAAAGTGTTTTATAGCAACCAGGCAAAACATCGTGTTTGTGAAAAGTCTTAGAAGCACGCGGTCGTTCGCTTTCGTGAGCCCATTAGTGGGTGCAGGGCATCGGCGATAGCTTTGTTTACAATATTTTCAAAAATATCTAAAACAGACACAGCTCATTTGACAGCGACAACCCTGTGGTCAACGCTCGTAGCTCCCAACTGCGCAAGCTCTTTCATCTTTCTCTGCCAGCTGGTAAACTAGGTGGCATTAATCCCCCCCAAAAAACAAACAAACAAAAAAACAAAAACGAAATCACGGAAGCGTGAGGTGTGGCATTACGAAGTAATTAGCACACGGAGTCACACCGCGGCATCACACATCGACACATTGCCACGACATTGCATCCCACATCACTAGCTAAGTAAGGTTTCCGTCGGGCGATATGCATAACATCGAAGCGAGGTTGGCGGCGGCTAGGTTGGCTAGTACCGTCGGGAACCATCTGTAGGGAGTGAAGTAGCGGCGCATCAATTTTTCCGACAGTCCCGAGCGTTGCACTGTGGCCTATACTCAAACTTGATCCGTAGGTGCATAACTGACGTGCCGGTGTCGAAGGCTGCACCAGCGCGCATCCATAGACTGCTGATGTTCAATGTTGAGGTGTGCAAGTTGGCACGCTTCCTCAGCGCGTTGAGAGAATAGCTCAGCTTCCAGTGCCACTGGTTTGTCTTCAGAAGTGCACGGTATCATCCCTTCCAACATGATCTGGGCGCCCCCTCCATAGATGAGACGAAACGGAGTCGTTTCTTGCATGGCAGTGTTATAAGCGTAGAAAGAGGAAAAGAAAGAAAAAGAAGAGAGAAAGACGCGGGCTGCAACAGCCGTCGTCCACTACCTAAGTGGTGTCGGGTGCAATTACGGCCTACTACAGATAAAAATTCGGTGGCTGCGGGGGGGGGGGGGGGGGGGGGGGGGGGGGCGGGCTATAATTAATATTATTATTATTATTAGCCCCCGCCGCAGCTGAGCAACCTATGCTGCCTCATGCGGGCAGAAGAGAAAATAGAGAAAAAAACGAAGAGGGAGAGAAAGACGCGCGCCGCAATAGCCGTCGTCCACCACCGCACTTGTGGTGGGTGCAATGACGGCCTACAACAGATAAAAATTCGGTGGTAGGCTGGGTGAGCTCCCTATCCCAGCTCCATCAGGGCCAGGACTAGCCACCCGCCTTCACCTCTCCTCCCAGTGCAGTGTGGGACGCCGTCAGCTAGCATTTTTCCGGAGATTTGAACGCGTTCAAGGAACGCCATGCGATAGGAGCGGTGGTGTACCGTACAAACACACTTGCTGGAGAAAGTGTGCTACATATATAACCAATTATATGTAGCACTGCAACGAACGCCGATAAGAGGCAAAAAATGGGGGCCACCGCCGACTCCTCTAGAATATGGGTTGTGAGTTCAGGGAGCGGCCGCTGGTGAGGCTTCTCGTATCGACGCCTCGAGATGACGCCACCAGAGCATGCGCTGTATGAAACGCGGCGTACCGCGCCTATCTGTGCGCTCTGCGTGGAATCATTAGTTAAATAAACAAGGCTCTATATTTTAACATACATCCTGTAAATAGGTGCTGTACGCAATGAATGTCGGCGAATAAAGAGAAGCAAACTTTGTTGCGACGAACATCCAATAGCGTGATGGTGCGAAGGTGCTGCCACAAGGACAAGGCAAGGCTGATCATGCTCTATTGTAGCCATTCAGGGCCTACAGTAAACAATTGGAGCCGTGAGCTAATGCGCACTTAGGTCCACTGTTCTTTCCTCGCTCTTGGCAGTCCCTACCCAACTCCGTCCTACATTATTACTTGAATATACCCCCAACTTCATTTCAAGTTTAGAACTTAATATTTAAGATTTCGCAGAGGGTCAATGAGGGTCATCGGCATATTTGTACGCGAGAACGCTACAGCTTGCTAAGTGATCATAATATGTAAAGAAATGAAAATTTATTGATCCTTGCTCGCCGCAGTGGCTCCGTATAGTTACGGCGCCCGACTGCTGAGACCAATATGTCGCGGGATCAAATACTGTCTGCGGCGGCCGCTTTTCGATGGAGACGCAAAGCAAGGCTCCTGTGTACTATGCGATGTTGTGCACGTCAAAAATCCTCAAGTGGTAGAAATTTCTGGAGGTCTTCTCTATGGACTCCATAACTCGAGTTGGTTTCGGACGTTAAACTGTGCTAAGCCAAACGATTAATTACCTGAACCTGATCTCTGATCGTGCGACCTGACAAATATTTTTGTTGGTGTTGACCGCATATCGGATGTCTAATAGACGTTGACGTTCTTTGAAGTGATGACTTCGAGCTTAATGGTGCCTACCGTGTACGCCAGCCTGCGAAAAACGTATACAGGAATTTTCGAGGCTGCGATCACTTCAGATCGACGGTGCAAGGGTCCGAGTTCGATTTGCATCTCCTTCCTCCCGTATATAAGGAGATGACCGCTAAGGAGCTCCTTCCAACTTGAACATGCCATCTGGCCTCGTGTCATCAAACAATTACTCGCCGACCAATCACAGCTTCGGCCACTTCTATGAGGGAAATTTTACCTGGACTGGAGGGCCCTACCTATGCCGGGAGAATTCCCTTTGTCTAAATAAAGTTTTTCATTCATTCATTCCTTGAAGAAGGAGAAATGCTCGGCGGAGCCCTATTGCACCTCCGACCTAACTACCACTTGTGACCTTCCAAAGGCATACCTTGATTTTTAAAGACTGTAGCAGTTCTTCAAACGAAGGGCAGTGTTTGTAACATGCCCACTACCACGTATTGAGGCATGCTAGTGATTTTTAGAGGCTGCCAGGCTTCAACCGTTGACGCCGATGTCAGTGGAGAATTTGACGACATCGGGTTTTAACGCACTCGCGCTGAAAGCCGGCCAGTATGCTCCTAATTGTTTAAAGCTACGAGCCTTGGTCAACGCCGCAGACGGAGACACTTTTTAGATGGCGTGCCAATTACCGCTCTCGCGCTGAAAGTATAAAAGCTATCAATGGGATTCACGCAACAGTACGTAATGCATTAGCGTTTACTTTACAGAAAACCAACGCAGCCGGCGCTCAGATAAGGAGACATGCTTTGGAAGGCATCATGGCACATTTTTTTTTTTTTTTTAATTCCTATCTCCGAAAGCTGGAGAAAGGGAGCAATGAAATTCTTTGAGAGGTGGAGTACGTGCATGCGCTGTGGTAGCGGCAGAAAAGAGGAATGTTTTCGTTTCACATTCTGTCGCCTTTAGAAGAGAACTTTCTAGAGTACACCAGTTTTGTATTTGTTGTTTTTACTTACTGATTGCAACCTTATGAACTGCCTTTTTTATTTTTATCTGTGAATCTTTGTCTTGAATTGCCCCTCCTGCATGGGCCAAAATATCGTCCTCCAGTATTTTCAGATAATGAATAAATTATACGTCACGTCTACCCTCCCACTCTCTCTCTCTCTCTCTCTCTCTCTCTCTCTCTCTCTCTCTCTCTCTCTCTCTCTCGACAGCATTAAACAGAGGGTTTGACAGCTAATCATTGAAAAATTCTTCCTCATCCCATATGCAAGCTCAGATCGCTTCATAAAAAGTAGGCCCCTTGGCCGTCGGGGAATTCGTTTTTGCAGGACCCTGCAGAACTGATCAGGCTCAAAGAAGTTACTTCAGGCGGGGTCCTATTTCTCCTTTC
The DNA here is from genome assembly GCF_055883805.1 of Amblyomma maculatum. NCBI lineage: Eukaryota > Metazoa > Arthropoda > Arachnida > Ixodida > Ixodidae > Amblyomma > Amblyomma maculatum. The sequence continues at coordinate 199,768,983 of NC_139347.1, read as the reverse complement.
TAATTTGTTCTCTTCATACGCACCGGTGAGATTTCTACGCACCGTGACAATATGTTGTTCCATATATTCGGCACGTTACAATGAACTGTTGAAGTTGAGGACCTGGTGTGCAACCTCCTCAGCCTCCTCCTTAATCTAGCACTGTAGGAAACCATTTTCTATGCTCATTCTTTTTTCTTCCAAAATGTTTCATCCAAAGCCTTGTCGTTTTGAAGTAGTGTTCCATCGGTTCGCATGCACCCTTTAACGCGTCATTAATGATTAACAGCAGGTCTCCCGAAGATTTGTGAACCCAAGAACATAACAGTTGCGGTAGAGGTATTAAGCTGCAAAATGCCTTTAATTCAGTCGAACCTACTGATAGTAAATTAATTATATGCTGGTGCTGTCTATAGAGTTTCTGTAAGAAATTCACTACCGTGCTCTTGTTTAAACATAATACACAGTAGCAACTGAGACTCAGTTGAGAGCACTTGACCGCACTATTTACTGCAAATGTAACGCCCAGTTGAAGCTGATGATTTATGGTGTTTCGCCCAGCCATGGTACTGCAGGGGTTAAGGCGCTCGCCGGCTGTGTCCAAGGATGCAGGATCGAATCCCGGCCTCGGCAGCCGCTTTTCGCTGCAGGTGAAAAAGCAAGGCGCATGTGTCGACGTCAAAGAACCCCAGGTGGCCGAAATTGCGGAGTCCTCGACTAGGGCGTCTGCGTTAACAGCTGAAAATAAACTGAAAATTTCGTGTCCAAATTAATCACTTGCAAACTGCAGTTACCCACGCAATTCGAAATTCCCTTCACATGCCCATTTAGCTGGCATAAGAAGGTAGATGAGAACTCAGGAGGATTTCTTTGAGGCCGAAATATTTCAGAATTCGGCTCGAATAGTCCGTCATCGCGTTTGGTACTGTCATTCCTTTACACCGCACATAACAAAAAATGGCCGTGTATCCCAAATTCATTTTTTCTAAAGAAAGCAACCAATGACAACGATGATTCGACCAAGAAAAAAGAGACGATGGGTTGCTGAAGAAGCGCTTCGTCCGGTCCTTGGTCTGGTTTTCCGTATTTTCTTTATTTTTGTGTGTGATGAGTCCTGCCAGCATGGAAACAAACAAACTAGCCCAACAGAAAGTATTGCTAATATAGCGGTGTGGTTTTATGCCAGCCAATAAACATTTCCTTCTTCCTATTGAACGACGCGCTACCGTTCCATTTATCACCCCGCAAAAGGGATTAGGACAGGCGGTAGCCGTAGATACGGATCATGAAATGGAAATAACAACAAGAATAAAATTGGGATGGATCGCATTTGGCAAGAACTCGCAGATTATGACTAGCAGCTTACCAGTATCACTCAAGAGGAAAGCATACAACAGTTGCATCTTACCTGTACTCACATATGGGGCTGAAACGTGGAGGCTAACTAAGAAGGTTCTACTTAGGATGAGGACAACGAAGAGGGCTATGGAACGAAAAATGGTATGGGTAACATTAAGAGCCCCGCCGGGGTGGTACAGTGGTAAGACGCCCGACTACTGTCCGGAATTCCCGGGTTCGAACCCGGCCTCGGCGGCTGCGTTTCGATGGAGGCGAAACAAAGAGACGTCCGTGTGCTGTGCGATGTCAGCGCATGTTAAAGATCCCCAGGTGGTCGAAATTACTCCGTAGCCCTCCATTACGGCTCCTCTTTCTCTCTTTCCACTTTAACTCCCACCTTCCTCCCTTCCCTCACGGCGCGGTTCAGGGTGTCCACAGAAAACGAGTGAGACAGTTACCACGCCTTTCCCTTCCAGTGAACCAATTATTATCATTATAACATTGAGAGATAGAAAGCGGGCAGAGTGGGTCAGAGAAATAACTCAAGTTACCGACATTCTAGTAGAAATTAAGAAGAAGAAATGGACATGAGCAGGACATGTAGTGCGAAGAGAGAGTAACCAATGGTCTCGAGTGACCAATTGGATTTCAAGGGAAGGAAAGCGTAGCAGGGGGCGGCAGAAAATTAGGTGGGTGGATGAGGTTAAGAAGTTCGCAGGGGTCAAGTGGATGCAGCTAGCACAGAACCGGTCAATTGCAGAAATATGGGGGGGGCCTTCGCCCTGCAGTGGGTATAGTCAGGCTGATGATGATGATGATGATGAAAAGGGATTTTATAGATGGATGTGTAAAGAAAACCCTGCGTAATAGCGGGAAAAACTCCTCAATACAGTCCCTGTTTTGTCCTTTGAAAATAAGAGTATGACCAAGATCCAAGGATCAGCGTGCCGTATACTTTCTGGCTGCTTTAATTGGCAAGAAGCTTATTTTTAATCAATATTACAGTGCTTTCAAATCAAGGAAATATCTGCCCAAGTGTCATTTGCTCAAGACTGATCTTTATGCTCAAGACGCTCGGGTGTTTAAATCTAAATGTGCCGTACAAAGCATGTACCATTAATTTCAATAACAAGAAACAAAAGCAAGAAGAGGTTGTGAATAATGGAGGCTAGCTTCGCCAGTTAAATATTATGCATGGCGAGTCCGATATTCGCGAAACGGGTACGTGTGCTTTTCCTTGATGCCATGGAATCCCAGCTTTGCTTCGAGTAAAGATATCGCTCCCATTGGACTTGACGGCAGGAAATAGCTCTAGATTCCTATTTGTCGCGCTACATATAATAAAGCAAGCATAGCATCTCTTTCAGTATGCGCGAAAAATAAAAAGAACAGTGCGATCGCACGATGGCAAGACATCGGTTTTTGTATTGGCGCATCAGTCAAGTAGCGACACAGAAAAAAAAAATACAGATGCAGTAGTGTAATTTTGCCTTTCTGGAATGTCGCCAATGCCTTCACGGCGCAGCACCACTTCGGGGTCTGGTCCGCTGTTACGGCTTCAGGGCCACGGCAAGCGAAAGCGCGCCGAGTGGTGGCGGGGGATATAGTGGAGAGCGGACCAGGAGAGGGAGGAGGGCTGCTGTTCAGGGAGCTGCATTCATTCCGCCATCAGAGTCTCGAGCGAGCTGTCTGCGCGTCCGAAACAAAGGCACGTCGCTAATGTGAGTGGAGCTTGCGAGGCAGCCGAGATAGGGAGGGCTTCGCCTTGCGGCTTGCTGCTGATGCTGTTCGCTGCTGCTCTGTTTCCGCCCTGCGCAGGGAATGCGGCTCGCAACAATGCGTGTGAGCTCAAGGTTGCCTAGCAGAAATAAATATTGAGCAGCGGAGAACAAAGGAACGCCGCCGTCGGCGTCTAAAGATACGGAAAGATGACGACAACACGGCCCGACGTCGGCGACGTGTGCTGCGAAGAGTTTCGCGGGAAAGGCGAAATGCGGCGCAGCTACTGAGGCGCAGTGGTAATAATAATGGTACGTGCGCGCCAGAAATAAACAGACAGCCGCGGAATCGCGAGCTAGGGGGCTTGGAAGCGAGGAATTGTGCCTGCAGTAGAAAATATAACGTTCCGTAAAGAAATAAGTTGAAATATGTTGCTGGTAATTTATTCACTTTCTTCACTCTTCGAATAAGACGTCATCAATTCTGGCAGACCACTTGTGGTCATTTCTCGGTTCGAACGCTCTGGAACCACGAACGTTCATAATAGAGAGTTTTAGTTTAGAGGGGTTTACGGTGATTGCGGGATTAGCGGAATAGCGGAACGGAAATGCGCATGCGCTGAACGCTAGCATAGAAATAGCGCTAGCGCGTTCACGCAATTTTGAGAATTTAGCGATCGTCTTTTGCGCATTTAGCGCGAAAACATGGCGGCGTCCATGGATCGGGCAGCCGTCCGCTTCAAACGAACAAATAGTCGTTGCAGTTCCGGTTGGCACGTTTACGGACAACTACTGGTACTGTCATCATTCGATTTGACTAATCTTGGTTCGACGATGATGTGCAAAGTGTAAAGAAGCTTTGTTGTGGAGATTCGGTCTGGAATCTAATGCTCCTAGGCCTAATGGGGTCGCCTGCGACGATGCATCCACCAAGGCTCGTTTCGGCGGTTACTATATTTTATTACTAATTTTGGCTATTATATAGTTACATTTTATGCGAGAGTATTGAGCTCGTTGTGAAGTTTGCATTGCATCTTTTCTACGTTCAAAGTCTCACTTCAAGGGGTCATGCAGGCGAGGTTCTTGTAGCATACGTCCATCAATCTGCAGAGCAGACGAAAGCAGACGACAAGTGCCGTAATCAAAATGTCCAGTGCCAGATTCGGAGCACGGTGCAACGTAAATATGTGTATACGGTTCACTGCTCATGACGACGTCGCAATGCTGCGAGAATTACGGAACCTGAATCCATTTAGGGATTCGTCGCTATGGCCAGAAATTGCGAGCAACGTAGAACAAGCTACGGAGAAAGCGTTCACAGCTCGTGCTATCGAAGACCGCCGAGACTTGTTGACATCTCTCAAAAGGTGTCCAAAACGACCAAAAATGTAGCTGATAGTTTGAGTTGTGACGCTGGACATCACTGACGAATGCAAACCGAAGATCGGTTCCAAATCGCACCAGCGATTGGGATACGCAAGCCGCCTTAGTGCAATACAAAGTGCATGTCGGCCAGGGACCTTAACGCCTTGGGCGCTAGTGAAAGTGCCTTGTAGAGCAAGGCAGTTGTGAAGGTGCTCAAAATCCTCTTTTTCGAAACGGAACTGCAACCTAAACAGCGCAGGGTCCACAGAAGATATATCCAATAAACCTTTCTTCGAACGGTAGCGGTATATGGTCGGCTCACTTTTGCGTTGTAGGTAGAGTTCCAAATTGTCCGCTTCAAACAAGTCAGCACGAGCGAGCTCGCGAGCGCGCACTCCTAGATGCAGTTCGTCAATCTCTGCCCATGTCAACATCGATAAATATCGCGAATTATTCAAGATGCTTGACGGCATAGTTGAAAGGCACCGACAGAGTGGTAGACAGTTCAGAAGAGGCCAAACATCGCGCAGAAAGCGCACGCAATTGTTCGTCTGCTCGCAAAAGTTTCGCTTTGCTCGTGAGTTCAAGATGAGCTTGTCTCGGCTCGCTGCGGCTCAACCTGCGGCTCCGCCTTGTTTCATTTCAGTCAACACTTTGCTACCAGGTAGCGCTGGCAAGCACTTCGAATATATCCTCAGCTGTTGATACCTCCATACAAAATAGATTGTGTGGCGTTTGCTAAACGCTATACTAAAACTCGGTCTCGGCGGCCGCTTTTCGATGGAGGCGAAAAGCAAGGCGTCCGTGTGCTGTGCGATGTCAGCGCACGTTAAAGAACCCCAGGTGGTCGAAATTTCCGGAGTCTTCCACTACGGCGTCTCTCATAGCCTGAGTTGCTTTGGGACGTTAAACCCCACAAACAAACAAACAAAACTCGGTCCGACAGGGAGTCGTTTGCGGCACGCTAACTTTATTTCCGTTAGCACCGCTATTTACGCTAACGCTAAACTAAAACTCTTTAATAATTTGTTCACGGGAAGGGAAAGGCGCAGTATCGGTCACGCTTCTGTGGACATCTGAACCGCGCTGTAAGGGAAGGGAGGAAGGTGGGATGGAAAGTGGAAAGATAGAAAGGGGAGCCGTAGTGGAGGGCTGCGGGGTAATTTAGACCACCTGGGGGTCTTTAACGTGCGCTAACATCGCACAGCACACAGACGCTACTTCGTTTCACCTCCATCGAAACGCAGCCGCCGTGGTCGGGTTCGAACCCGGTAACTCCGGCACAGTAGTCGGATGCCTTACCATTGCACAACCCCGGCGGGGCCCGAACGTTCATAGACGAATTTATTTCTCATTGAAAGCAAATGCATATTAAGAACATCTTACACGGCTTAGCTAGGGAAAAGTGTCAGAGAACAAAAATAGACTATATACATGCTCGAACATGCCCAATACAGTGCCCATTTGCGAAATATGAGTGCCCCAGTTACTCGCAATAGTTCAAGTCCCTTTGTAACCCATTTGTAGATATTGGCAAAGTGTGGCACCAGGAGCAGGAAATCAAAGATTATAGTGCAGAGAGTGAAGTAAAAATGAATGCAGTTTTAATCATGGGATCAAAATGTATATAATACTCAAGTAAAGATCAGCATATACAATCGAGAACAACGTTCACGTGCAATGAACTAAGGACGATTTATTTTTGCATGCCTATTCGTGAAGTTTTTTACTGAATGTAACTGGCGAGCACTCTTGCTCACTATCAGTATGAATGTTAAAAATTAAACAAAAGTGTTAAACATATTGAGCTCTGTATATGACTCTCATTACATTTTTTTTATAATGCGAACGCTTGTCGGTCTGAATTTTACCAGCAAGCATGTTCAGAGTTCTTGCTAGACCAAAATCTCCAGCGAAATTCTTTAAGCGCCATCACCGCATGATGACTCAACCGTTATGTTGTTGTGGCTGTAGGAAGAAGGAAAAGAAAATTCACGGACTTGCTACTGCCTCTGTAGCTGAGCCACCTCCGCTGCCTCGTACAGACAGAAGAGAAAATAGAGAAGAAAGAAAAGGAAGAGGGAAAGAAACACGCTCGCCGCAACAGCCGTCGTCCACCACCTTGCGCGGGTGCAATGACGGCTTACAACAGATAAAAATTAGGTGGCAGGCTAGCCCCCGCCGCAAGCGGCGGTGACCTACCTGCCCCAGCCCCATCAGCTCAACCGTTAAGACGACCAACTACTATGTCGCTGTTTCCGGCTTCGTACCAATGCGCGGCGGCCGCTTTTCTATGGACTCGAAGCGCAAAGGCGTCCGTATGCTGTGCGGTGTCCATGCACAGGGGGTCAAAATTGTCCGCGCCTTCCACTGCAGCACCTCTTTCTCTCTTTCTTGTTTCAAACACATTTTTTCGAACCCGACCTCGGCGGCTGCGTTTCGATGGACGTGAAACGAAGAGGCGTTCACGTGCTGTGCGATGTCAGCGCCCGTTAAAGATCCCCAGGTGGTCGAAATTACTTCGTAGCCCTCCACTACGGCTCCTCTTTCTCTCTCTTTCCACTTTCATTCCCACCTTCCTCCCTTCCCTTACGGCGCAGTTCAGGCGTCCACAGAAAACGAGTGAGACAGTTACCACGCCTTTCCCTTCCTATAAATCAATCAATCATAAATCAATCAATCTCTCTCCTCTTACAGCGCGGTCCAGATGTTCACAGAAAAAGGTGGCAGAAAATGCGCGTTTTCTTTCCTGAAAACCAATTTACAATTTATTTACACTGTGCTATGACGCAAAATGAATTTGGGCGGCACCGCAGAGCGTTACATAGGTGCTGGTAAACGGTTACAGATTTTGCGGTTTTCCGCTAAGCGGAGAGGCGTCCGTGTGCTGTGCGATGTCAGCTCTTTTCCTTCTTCCTACAGCCACAACAACAACAATAACGTTAAAGGTCCACAAGTGGTCGATGTTGTTGTTTTGACTGTAGGAAGAAAAAGAAAAGAAAATGCACAGGCTTGCTACTTACTGGCTCTGTTGCTGAGCCACCTCCGCTGCCTCATGCAGGTAGAAGAGAAAGTAGATAAGAAAGGAAAATGAAGAGTGAGAGAAATACGCGCGCCGAAACGAAAGCCGTTGTCCAACACCGAAGCAGAGGCGGTTGCAATGATGGCCTTCAACAGATACAATTCTGTGGCCGGTTAGCCCCCGCCGCATGCGGAGTTGACCTACCGTCCCAGCCCCGTAGGTTCAGGAACTGCCCCCCTTCACCACATCTCAGTGGTCGAAATTACTCAGTAGTCGTGCACTACGGCTCCTCTTTCTCTCTTTCCACTTTTACTCCCAGCTTCCTCTCTTCCTTTATTGCGCGTTTCAGGTGTCCACAGAAAGAAGTGTGACAGATACTGAGCCTTTCCTGCCTTTTAAAGCAGTTTACTGTCTGTGTGCTTCTCTGTCTATTCTCTCCGTCGGGAAAATTCCCTTTTGTTCTCATCGTTCTGGTGAGGGAAGCCTAACCGGGCATATTTATTATAAACATCTTTTTTCGTGGAGTCTCTTCTGCAGCAGCAAGCATAGAACAGTTTCTTCCTGCGGCAGCTTATCGCACTGCACAAAAGTAATCCCCCGGAGTGGTCGTCGCGGGGACCTGCATTTATTTGCCTATTTTAATAGTGAAAAAGCGAGTAAGCACCGCTGCAAAGAGTGGCAGTGCCTGATGCCTGAAAGAGATATGATCGGAGGGCAGCACGACGAAAGTTCGCCTTTCCGGCTTGGTCAGTCAACAAAAAACGGCAACATAGAGAACGAATGAACAGCCGCTTCGCATTCAGATAATACAGCAAATTAGAGGAATGAAAGAACTGTATTAGAAAAACTGTAGTCGAGAGAAATAAGAAAAAGATGCGCCAGAAGTGAGTGCAGTATAGGGTCGAGATAATCATGTTAATGCGCTTTCCTGGTTTGGATCGGAAGCAAGCTGACACCTAATGGTAGTGTGGTGGAGCGAAAAAGGTCGTCCTAAAGAATTGAATAAATTGGAGCGTCCGGTTTCACATCAAAACTTCCATGAGCTGCATGCCATACAGCTGGAAAGTGCTTTGTGCACAAATACATTGACTTCATATAAACTACAGAATGCAAGTATAAAAATGTTCCCACATTGAGAGTCAGCTAAACGAATGGCGCAAAGAAAGCAAGATAGGCACATGAACGACGAGTACTAGCGCTAACTAGAAACTAAAGATTACAACGGAAAAACACGCATTTTATGCGTTAAAATACGCACAAACAGAGCGCGGAATCCAAAAAAATTCGAGTCACACGGTAAAATATAATCTAAAGCAGCACGTATCACTCATCGCATGTGGTAAAGAATGAGGCACCCATTATCGGTAAGAACCTGAGGCCCAGGACAAAAAATCGAATTCGTATTCTGTTGTTGTGGCTGTAGGAAGAAGGAAAACAAAATGCACGGGCCTGCTACTGGCTCTGTAGTTGAGCCACCTCCGCTGCCTCGTGCAGACAGAAGAAAAATAGAGAAAGAAAAAGAGCGAGAGTAAGACGCGCGCCGCAAGAACAGCCATCGTCCACCACCGAAGCGGTGCAATGACGGCCTACAACAGATAAAAATTCTGTGGTTGGCTAGCCCCTGCTGCAAGCGGCGTTGACCAACCGTCCCAACCCCGTAAGGCCAGGAACACTCACTGTGTCATCGCGAAGGAGGGATGTCTAACAATACACGGATTCTGACAATTCCTAATATAATATGCCTCCATGTTCTCTCGGACAAGCAGGTTGTTATTTGGAAACAGGGCGGGGGCCTTGAGAACAAATGAGAACACGTCATTCTCTTTGTTTCCTTTTTTAATGCTAACAATAATAATAATGGTTCACGCGAAGGCAAAGGCGCAGTATCTGTCACACTCATTTCTGTGGACACCTGACTACGCCGTAAGGGAAGGGAGGAAGGTTGGAATGAAAGTGGATAGAGAGAAAGAGGAGCCGTAGTGGAGGGCTACTGAGTAATTTCGACCACCTGGGGATCTTCAACAAATAGGAGTGAAGGGTGGCAGTTCCTGGCCTTACGGGGCTGGGACGGTTGGTCAACGCCGTTTGAGACGGGGGCTCGCCATCCACCGATTTGTTCATCTGTTGCAGGCCGTCATTGCAGCTGTCACCGCTTAGTTGGTGGACGACAGCTGTTGTTGCGGCGCGCGTCTTTCTCACCCTCTTCTTTTTCTTTCTTCTCTATTTTCTCTTCTGTCCGCACCAGGCGAGGTGGCTCAGCTACAGAGCCAGTAGCAGGCCCGTGGATTTTCTCTTCCTTCTTCCTACAGCACAACAGCAACGCTGACATCGCACAGCACACGGACGCCTCTTCGTTTTGCCTCCATCGAAACGCAGCCGCTGTGGTCGGGATCGAATCCGGGTACTCCGGCACAGTAGTCGGGCGTCCTACCACTGCACCACCCCGGCGGGGCTTCCTTTTTTCCCTTCTCTGTATTTCGTCTTTACAAGTGGGGCAATGCTCTGGTAAATTACCACGCTGCTCTTTAAGTTATGAATGGTGTTCTTCTAGCCCTATATTAGGGTATCTGCCCTTCATGCACGGTGCTGCGTGACATCCGCAGTTTTTACACAGCACCTACAGAGTAGGGGAGAAACGGGGACTGCTTGACGGAACATTAACGTTTCGATTTCCTACGGTTAGCTATTTCTTGCCTGCGCTGCACTATTGCGCATATGTAGCTCAACTTTTCCGGAACTAAGAAAAAAAATAACAACGGGAGCACCATACCGGACTGCAACTTTATTAAGACCATGTGCCATTCTGTGTACAGCTCCTGTCCTTCGGTGTTTCCGTCCGTGGGTGTTCCCGGGCAACAGACCTCGATTTATCTTCGGCCTTAATCGGTAGAACCAACTTATCGCAGGTCATTAAGATAATATGGGTAGGGCGCCAACTATCGTTAAGCCTAAAACGGCGCGGGCAGGGCAATGTATTTTACACAGCGCAAACTAAAAAAATGTCCTTAAGCCATGCAACCTGCGCTGTAACACCTCCGCTGAATAAAATGATGCAGAACCTACTAGCTGCAGCTTCAAAGGACCATAGAAAAGGGGGGGGGGGGGGGGTAAGGGACCACTGATAAACGTGTTGAATGTGTAGAGCGAGTGCTTTTGCGTAGTCACCCAAAGCAGAATTCTTTGGAACAAAGCCAAGCATTTATTATTAATTTTTAAAAGCGGCGTTTATTGAAATTCGTCAGCAGATTGTGTGGCGCCTGATGGTAAACCTAGGAAGTGTTCTTGGTACCACTACCATCACCAGCATCAGGCTGTCATTCGCTGCAGCTGTGACGTCCGAAACGTCACGGATACACTTCCGGTATCTGCCAAAGTCGTCTGCGCGTGCCCTGCGTGAACTCCTGAGGTACAACCTGAGGCTTGCGCGAGCGAAATCAATGCCTTCGCACACATAGCTCAGTCCGTGTCACACCGCGGACCGACGAGCTATTCAGAAACTTGTCGTGTTTGCCCGCCAACTGCGGTCGCCAACTTGATCTTCGACAGTTGGGCAATAACGGAAGTGTCACACAGCGGAATCTCGTTGCTCATCGCAGTGCCTTTGTCAGGAGGAGCCTCTCGCTTCGATAAAATGTTGCCTTAATTCCTAGTGCTGGAAGCTGAGTGCTGGAGGCTCTACTGCCGATGCCAGCAAGAATACGTCATTTGCAGATAGTGCTACCATGTCGGTAAACAGATCTGTAACCGAGCTCCTCTCGGAAAAAGCAGTTAATGTAGGGAATGCCAAGATCGATGCGGCAGGTGGTGTGAGAGGAGGCTTGACCAACGGAACTGTTTCTTCTGCGGCCTTTAACGGAGCAGCCTGGATCAGTGCAAACGGTTCAACGCTAAGCAATGACGTCAAAATGAAACCTGAACACTCTGCCTCGGATGCGGTCAAGGACACGTCATTGGAAACAAACGCATTCGCTGCCAAGCTCCTTCAAGCAAGAGGAGATGTGACAGACGACGTGTCCGGAGGCTTGATCAATGGACTCGTTGGTCGTGCGGTTCGTCGATTGGGGGCGTCGGAGGAAAGCTTCGGCGATCGTCGAAAAGTGGTCGGACTGTTGGTCGGAGCTTAGGGTCGGAGGTCGGTCTGTGTGATTGAATCGGTGAGCGGAGGATGTTGTCATAGTGTTCATCGACGGCGGCCCTACCCCCGAGGGTCGCCGTCTTCAGTTTTCCCGGCGCGGACTTGAGCATGACCTGAAGGAAGAACGGCGACTGGAGGAAAACTGTCTCGGCGATGGTGACCTGGACTGGCGTCGCTGGAGGGACGCAGGTGAGGACGTGGTCGCTGAGGTATATTGGTCGATGTCCCGAGGTCGTTCGCCATAGCGCGGCCGAGGGGCATCAGGGGGAAATCCGCGCAAGCCCATCCGACAATACGGGCAGTGGCGCAGAACGTGACCGGCTTCGCCGCAGTGAAAGCACAAAGGCAGATTGTTCTGCGTGCGCCATGCGTGTGCTTTGCGAACGGGTGGTCGAAGTTCAGGCACACCAGTCGAAACTGGATGTTGGGGTGGAGGACGAGCGGGAGGAGCAGGGTTGCAGGGGGGCCGATAGTTCAGGCGCAGGGGTACGCAACACGTCGCTGTACGTCATAATGTGTGGCGCAGCTAGGCGGCTGGGGTGATGGTACTGATGGCACTGCGCACAATATCCGAGATGCCCCCAAGACGTGGGTGTTGCTCGAGAAAGGGCTGTGAAAATTTAAATAGTGGATTAGGCTTTCCTTTAGGCAAAATTTGCTTTGACGACGAAAGAGGGCGCGTAAATGCTTGCGGACATCGTTCTGATGAGACTCCGCTTTCGTGCACTGTTTTAAGCGTCACTTTTGTGTGCGAATCTGGTGATCGTGTAGAAAAAATTCACCCAGTTTAGTGAATGTAAATTGGCATCCAATATAAGTTTGGCTTTAGTGAACTGAAATCGATGACTGTTTACTTCTCAGGATGCGCGTACAATCACCACGAAGCGCTGGTGTGGTCAATCCGATGAAAAGTCCCTGGCGATACTTGTGGAGAGCAAATAAGGCGGATTGAAGATGGTCGGCGAATGCACGCCTTACAGACCTTGTTTTATTATGAGATGGGCTTCCCTGTAATGCTGTAACGAAAGACGAACCTTCGTTACAACCGTGAGACCGATTACCCGTTCCGAAGTGCCGGCCGTCGAAACCGACTAGGGCAGGCAAGGAGCAGGCGCGGCGCCTGGCGAGCCCTCGAGAGTCGCCGTTGCCGAAAGCGCCTCAGTTGTGCAGGAATGCTGCTGTTGCGCGAGTAGAGCGAGCAGTCCTTATGATAGCGTTGGAGAAAGAGAGCGAGAGAGACCCTTCAAAGAAAAACAGAGAATTTTGCCCACGTTTAGATTTCGCTGGCATGCTACTCTGTGCAGGAAGGGGAATTCGGGAGGGAAAGATTAAAAAAGAATATTGAGGAAAATAGTACAATTGAAGGGGAAATCATAAGCGGCCATGAACTACGGGTTAAGATGCTTCATGGATTAATGGTACAAAATAAAATGATAAAATTCATGACACGAGAAATGTACTTATAGGGTTCACTGCTTGAAAAATGCCTGAGGAAATATGCAAGGTGAATTTAGAATTTGTCAACGCGTCCAATGTCTTTAAAATAGGTAAATAAAAAGTTCATTGCGAGCCTCGATTGCCTAGGGTAGGCTAAGGGACCTAAAACACTGTTCATTGTTAAAAGCACTGAGAATAGATTCTCATGCTATGTTCATAGTACTCACGCTCATCAGCGTACGCAGGACCCTCAAGTAGGATATGTTCCACAGTTTCAATCGAGCCACAGTTGTCACAATGCGGACTGTTCATTTCACCGAAACGGTAGCGCAGTACTTTTAATTTGACACAATGGTGTACTGTATCAATCAAGCAGCGCTTCACTGCTGTGCCGCACCGCGATCTAGGCTACTGAGACCGAAATTAACGCCGTCAGTCCATAGAGAAACATACTCTATGGTCAATCGACTGTCGGGGTGCCGTCTGCGGCAGCCTTCGTAAGTTTGAGTGAATATAAGTGGTGATCGAATATAGTTTTGGCTACAGTGAGCTGTAATCTATTTATACGAAAATCACAGGTTGCGCGTGCAATCCTCACGTACGTAGCCCCACGGTGACCCAGTTCACCGGGGATGCAGGATGCCGGGCAACAGTATTACTGTATACTGGGCCGTTTTAGCCAACGTTAGCGCTCACCGTGCGCACGTATGGACAACTCAGCTTATAGTGATTTATCTGGCTATCGCAGCCTAATCTTTCTACCGGTCTCTCCAGAGCCATTCGCCATGTCGTTCGCGTCCTCTGGTTGAACTTGGGTCCATTTCAGACGGAAGCCGCAGTCGCCAAACAGACGAAGCTTGCGCTCCAACCGGAAGTAAACAAACCAGCTGTTCGGTGACGTGTTTGTGGCCGAAGCGTTGTCCTGGCCTCTATAATTTTTTTTTTTTTTCAATTTTATTGCTGCGCACTCCGGCGTATGATTTCGGAGGTAAAATTCACGAGCCATTTTCAAGCAACACTTACTCGGGTTCTGTTCAAGATAGCTTAAAAATATTTGTGTAAGTGTAATGTATAATTAAAAATCACTATTCTGCATTTACGCTTTAATTAGCCTCGGTGACCCCCCCCTCTTCTTTCAGTGGGTCTTTAAGAACGGACGTCGCGAATATATTCTTAATTACCTTTTAATGCACAGACACAAAATCAAGTAAGACTTTGGAGGACCGGGACTGCCAGTCAAGCAAATGTGTCCCTGCATATTGTCTGGCGACAAGCCCAGAGACTGAATAACTCCATTTATAGGTGTTTCAGTGATGAACTTAAGATTAACTTAGAATGTTCCTCTATGGATTAGAATTTCTCAATTCTAACCTATATCTAGATCAACTCTGATGTAATGACAATGCTCAAAAGCTTAGTTCAGGTATGAATGGATGAAGTTTCTGGAAACGACGCCAGCTGTCCGCGAGAAATACCTTTGCCAGGCTTGTGCTTACAGTTCCCTGTCCTCCAAGGCCTTGCCTTACTTTGCGTCAGGACACTAAGAGGTCATAAGAAAGGCTTTGCGACGTCCTTTTATAAAGCTTCTGTTAATAGGTCCTGCATCTATTCAATGCAAGAGACCGTTATCTGCTCAGCTTGAGAGGCTTACGGACAGGGATGTCCCACCCATGTTATCTGGATGATCTGCAATATCTTGGTATCGCCGATTAAGGCGGGACGTAAATCGAGAAGTGTTGACCGGGAGCATTGAAGGGTTTTCATTGCACCATATATGCACAAAATGGTACTTAAGAAAGTCGCAAGTCGTTATTTCTGAAGTCGCTATTGCGTTTCCATAATTTTTTTTTTCGTTTATTGAAAGCTGAGCAAAATATGCGCACTAGTTCAGAGCCGCCTGAACATAGGTTACCGTGAGAAATCGAAACCTGGATGCCCAGCCGAGCACCCCTTTCCCCTTTTGTCACCTGCTGTGTAAATGTTGCGTACAAGCTTCCAATATCATGTAGCGCAGTATGTATATATATACATGGTAAACAGCTAGATTGCTTATTATACGGAAAGGAGAGAATCAGAATTCACTCAGAAAAGCGTTGTAATTTACCAAACCACTGCCACGACTGTAATAAAAAAACCAACGGAGAAGGAAAAAAAATGAAAAAAGGATTACTTTTTCGTCTGTATTCTCAAGGACCGCCATCCTTTTTACATAACAGCCAGCTTTTTCCAGAAATAATGGGCACATATTATATTAGGAATTATCTGAATACGTGTATCAGCCAGCTTGCGCCCCAATGGCAGATTCTGAATTTTTTTTTCGTTTTTTTTTGGGGGGGGGGGGGGGAGGGGGGGGCTTATATGCCTTAGGCTCTTGCTAATGTGCAGCTCAGTTTTGTCGTACGCGATGAGTGACACGTGCTTGCGCTTACAATTTCCTGTGTGACTCGGCTTTCTGTTGGTACCATGGTCTGTGTGTGTTTTTCAGTATAAAATGCGTGTCTTCCCTCAATAAACCTTAGTTGCGAGTAAGAGCTTGTCCTCGTCTGTCGTGTCCATTTTTGTGTTCCTTTCCACTGTTGATTTATCATTAACGCAAGCCAGCGTGCCCAACTGCCAGTGTTGCTTGGCCGCCCAAAATACAGTATTATCTCGGTTTTATTGAGGTCTACCAAGAGATTTGACCTTCTCTGTGGTAAATTTATGCTCTCTTGCAGAAAAACAATTTTCGCTTAGAATTATTAGGGTCGGTGTCTAAATTCTAAGAGTAACGAAACCTATTCCACTCAAGTTTGGAAAAGCGAGAGTAATTACACTTAATATCTTCTATCAAGCAGTGTTGTGTTGCAGTGAATACGTACTCTGAAATGCGTCGCTTGACGCCGTTTTCTTTTTATGTAAAACTGTCTCTGATGGGGCACACATCCAGTCCACAATCCCTGTCGCGGTCTTCCGACTTCACGTGCGCACGCTGCTTCTACTTGCCAGACCAGGTCGTGGGGTAATCATTTCTGCTTTCTCGTTAATGACGGCGGCGACAATGAGGCCAGTAGGTCCAACAATGACATTTTCTTTGATAAATCTGTCGGTTTAAAAAGCGAACAAAAGAACAAATTTTAAGATTCATTATTGCATTCCACTCAAGTGCGTTTTTTGCCGTTTGCACATGCCCGCTTTTGTGCGGATTTATTTACCTAATGATGTCAAAGGCGGGCACATGGGAGAAACATTTATTACTGCAGAATGAGAAAAATGTTCCCTCTAGTCACGTTGTTTTATTTGTGGCCATCCAGATGATATTGAGAGGGTGCGCTGTGGCACAAGACTTCGTTATTTATTGCATAGCTTTGAAACAACTCTGCTTTTGCGCATTCAGTATTAGAAGAAAGCCATACTTTTTTCTTTTCCGCCTTAAAGTTCTTGTTTCAAAAACATCATAAAAAACATCTTAAGAAAGGTGTGTCTATTAAAAATTCAGCTCTCTTCGTAATTTCCTGAGGTGTTCCTCTGGCTTGCATTATTAATACGACGGAGATCCTTTTCGCTTTGGTTTTCTGGTATTATTAGGAAAAAAGAGTATAATTATTTGCATGACAAAAAAAAAGACATTTTAAGAGCATTTATTCTTTATGTAGTTAATAATATATGCGACATGAGTGTCACGTATGATTTTAAACAGGAGAAGAACAAGGAAATCGTAAATGTGGTTGTTATTACTGTGGTCCTTGGAAATGTTCTTGCTACAGTCACGTACGAACCAAACTCCCAAACTACCATGAACCAAACTAAATTATGCTGGAAAAGCATAATTTAGTTTTGTTCATTTCATCGTTTATCATGAGTCGAACAAACGCTTGGTATGTTTGGTTCTTTCAAAGAGAGTACCCCCCTCAGAACCCTTGAAAACAAATATTTTTGCTGACTCTTCTACTGCGTGTACTTGATCAATCACAATAGCTGATATCTCTCGGGGATATATGCGATTTATTAGTTATGCGTCATATAAACATACTGCTACTCTGCAACTTTGACGGAACAGGTTTTTTAAGCTGCACAGCATCGTCTATTGCGTCCTCTCTCACATTTATTCTGGGGCACAAATAAAATATCATATATTATTTTGTACTGTTTCCCAAATGACATTTTAGCCTTCTTTCTGGCAAGCAAGCACCCGCAGGTTTGAGCAATTTGCTGATCCATGAAATCAACCAGTTCTTCGCAAGTAACAGCTAATCACGCCGAAAGATGGTCTACAGTTAAACGTTGCGAGAGGAGCCGAAGACGACGACGGCGACATTTGAAACGGAGCGTGAACGACTGGTAGTTTTGCACGCTATGAAATCGGTCGCCGAGATGAGATGACCAGTGGTCAAACGAAATAGCCAGTAAATCTGATCTCTTTGTCTCTTCATCGGTTCGAACCTTAATGCTAGACCTCCCAGAACAGAAGAGTGTCAAAATTAATGCAACAGTGCTCAATTGCTTCAGGAACACCAAACAGGCTGCAATTGATGGACAAAGCAAAACGGCTTCCTTTTCTGAAACCATGTCTTCATGCCCAATATCTCTGGATGGCGATGGTGATTTGGACTGTTCTAGTTGCTGTTGGCGGCATTGTCTCTGCCTTTTTTTTTTTTTTTTTGCCGACTTTAAATTTAACACTTCCAATATGTAGTTAGATGACCAACTAGTGCGTTTGCTGGCACCGCCGCCGCCGCCGAATTGCTTAGTTGTATGTGGCCCCGAGTTAGCCAAAGAGGGGTTAATTTGGGTGCAATGCCAGTCTGTTCGTTTCTTGTCTATGGCGCTGTCATCGCCACGTAACAGTTTATTCAGTCGCACGAATATTTCGCATGTAAAAGGTGTTTATACTCTCACCTCGGAAATTCTGACATATTTTTCTTTTTTGCATGCCTTTCAAGAAAGAGACTTCCGCGCTTCGCTATTTGAAGCCTTCGTCATGCAAGAGGAGAAATAAGTCACAATTATGGTTGTCACGATAATTTTAAATGTCAGAACGCCACAGTCTGTCGATATTGTGCGCAGCCCTGTTGCTTACAAAAAGGTGAAACCAACCGTTGCAGTAGCTTCATGCGTACATTCTACTTTGCCTTGTTGCTAAAAAGGCAAAACCCTAAATTGGGAATCGCGAAAAAAAAAAAACAGTGAAAGAGAGATAGGTTTGAAATAAAGAGGATGGGGAAAAACAGAAGTGTGGACGAGCATCGGCAATGTGTCACCGATACGTTCAGATTGAGACTCATTGGCTCCTCTAGCGACGGCAATTTCTCTCTCCTTCTTTACTCGGATTCGCTTTTCCTTCCGATTTGTCTTCGCTGTCACGGGGTTTCCTGTATCAGCGACGGCTTTCTCGGCTGGCAGTCAAGTCCTCTTTTGCCATTCCTTTGTTTCTGGGTTGTGTCGTTCTCCATACCTCTCTGTCTAGCGGGAACCAGATGACTGAGTAGGAGGGTGAGAACTGCGACAAGTGGGGGAGAGGAACGGTTGAAGACAAAGAAGTGTAAAGGGTGTTCGGGGAGATGACAAAAAGTGAGACGGAACAGGAGACGTCGCGAGCTGTCAGAGTTGTTTAGATGAACTATGAAAAGCGATCGACATACGTCGCCAGTCTTGCGCCGCTGTCACGAAGGGTGAACACGCCGATGGAGAATGGGCTGTGTGACTCCCCGTCGCCGTTGCTGCCACGCCGATGAAGGTCGTTTCACGACTTGGCACGTCAAGGCGACAGCCGGAACAGCTTTACGATGACTTGTGCTTCTCCGTTGCCAGATTTCAGGTTTAATGCACTTTTAGACGGAACGGCGAAGACAGTGAGAACTACGCGTGGAAATTGATTTTAAGCACTCCCTTGACTTCGCAAGAATTTTAAAACTTTCTTCCACTAAAGAACTACGACACTTTTGACACAATCGGAGGGCTTGAAGGGGGAAAAAAATTCATAGAGGCCTTTGCGGGAAGGCAGGTTTATGCACTCGTAGATTCCGACCTGTCTACTCTAGAATATATCTAAAGAAGTTTCTTTATTTGCATAAGTTATAAGGGATGGCAGTATACCTTACCTCTCTGTTTTAGCATAGCCATTATTTGCACAGATATTTTTGAAGAGCTTTTTTTTTTAACCACTGCATTTCAATGCCAGTATTGTCTTAAATGACTAACGGAAGCCTTCATGCGAAGCTCACTTTTTGCAATGTAAAGTAAAACACCTAGAGTAGAAAGTGTAGCGAAAGGCACGTCGGCAATGCGCGCAAAGCCAATAAACTTAAATAGTCTTTGCATACTGTTATATACACCGGCAAGATTCAAACTCAGGGCCTAAGAAATGCATCAGCTTACATTATGCGCAGTACTAGTGACAGCTTACACTTAGGAGCGTACTTCGTAATAATACCTTTCCCGATTAATTAATTGAGCCCTTCGACGTTGGGGCATCTAGGTTGACAATTAAAGTCATGAGCCTAGAAGGCTGTACATATATCCGAAAATGGTTTACTAGAAGGAAAATACCAAAAGAAAACATACAAGACACCAGAAATGCTTGAATATATCTCCACAAGGCGCAATATCACGCTCAACAGCGCTTAGTGCAAACAGCTTCACCTTACCCATAAAAAGTGAGCGAACAGCGGTAAAACATTCACATGACATTATTTTGATGTTGATCAATGTGAAGTATTATTGTAATCGCGGAATAAATTGCTTAGGAATTAGAAGAAAAACTTGAGCAAGCAACTGGTGTTTTCTGTGGTTTCAGTGTCTGTAGGCTCCCGCTGTATGTATTTTATAACGAGCCCTTTTTTTTCCTATTTCATCACGCCGAGACATCTTGGAGAGTGATTTGCAAAACGTGTTTGAAAATAATTTTTACATGTCGATTAACTTCACGATAGCAATCAATATAGTCCTAGAGCGTTTCTCGCCAGGCTATTGATTTGCAAATACACGAACCATTGCTTTGCAATTGAAGGTGAGAACAAAGTTCTGAAGGGAAATTTTGTTAAGCAACGAAACTTTCAACAGCTGTACTAACATGCGCATAGCAGTCTCTCACAATATTCGACAGTTGCATAGCAAATAGTTTCAAAAACTAAGTCCATTTTGTTTTCTAAAACCGATTTAATGTCTGGTAACAAATGCAGAGAAAAAAAAAAAAAAAACATTGTAAAGCAAACTTCGGCCACGCACGCAATTCTTAGAGCATCCCAGTCAATATGCGCATGGCAGTCTCTTTTCAGTATCACAAAGCTGGCTCAGAATTAAAAAGTGTCTGAGAATATTAAAATTAGGAAGAACTGCAGAAACCCAATAATTACATACAAAATAATTTCCCATGACTGTTTTTGTATAGGCCCTGCCATATGAGTCATTAGTCGTGGGTCACAATGCATAAATATTATTTCAACTTGGTTTAAAAGCGCACATAACCAACATTGCGCGCAAAGCGCAACATAAGGGAACCAATCACAAGCAGCACCAGATTGGCACATGAAATTGCCTGCGAAGACGTCCTCTCCCCAACTTGCGCAGGCGTGAACTGTGTACAAGGCCATGTGATTATATCATGTTGACAATGTCATGCAGCATATGAGGCGAAAAGGCGCCTTTTGTTTCCATATCCACACGATACGGAAATGTCCTAGATTTGGAGAACCTGACAGAACAGAGGAGCCCTGGGAGAGACTACTTCTCAAACAGGACGAAAAAGGGCAACGTGAAGTCATCCGCCTCGCCCTAGCCGCTGCTCAGTTTCAAGAGATCCAGGTCGACAGCTGAGCGGGAGAACATCGCTGGGACAGAGCTGCGTTGCCTCGGATCCTCGCCAACCTTTTGACGGGTTCAATAAATGTTGTTTCTCTCTCTCTCTCTCTCTCTTCGGTGCATACGTTTCGGCGCCCAGAACGGCGGCCTTGTCCACAGTTAAATCAACCAATAATAATAATAATAATAATAATAATAATAATAATAATAATAATAATAATAATAATAATAATAATAATAATAATAATAATAATAATAATAATAATAATAATAATAATAATAATAATAATAATAATAATAATAATATTAATAATAATAATAATAATAATAACATTTATTGGTTCACAGGAAGGGAAAGACGCAGTATCTGTCATACTTGCTCTGTGGACGCCTGACCGGTGCCGTAAGGGAAGGGAGGAAGTTGGGAGTGAAAGGGGTGCCGTAGTGGAGGTCTGCGGTGTAATTTCGGTTCGTCTTTAAATACTCGACAGCGCACTCCGGACCACCGCGCCTTTCTCTTATAAATCAATCAGTTAAGGTGCGATGAGGCGAAATCCATTACATTATAGCGCGGTGGATCGAGGCCCTCCACTACGGCACCTCGATTTCCCTCTCTTCTTTCACTCCTACTTTCCACTCCTTCTTTACGGCGTGGCCGCCGGGATGGTGCAGTGGTAAGACGCCCGACTACTGTGCCGGAGTACCCGAGTTCGAAACCGACCTCAGCGGTTGCGTTTCGATGGAGGCGAAAACGAAGAGGCGTCCGTGTGCTGTGCGATGTCAGCGTTGTTGTTGCTGTTGTGGATGTAGGAAGGAAAACATGATGCACGGGCCTGCTACTGGCTCTGTACCTGAGCCACATCCGCGCCTGATTGCTTTATAGGAAGGGAAAGGCGCGGTAACTGTCTCAATTGTTTTCTGTGGGCACCTTAACCGCGCCGTAAGGGAAGGGAGGAAAGTGGGAGTGAAAGTGGAAAGAGAGAAACAGGAGCCGTAGTGGAGGGCTACGGCGTAATTTCGACCACCTGGGGATCTTTAACGTGCACTGACATCGCACTGCGCACGGAAGCCTCTTCGTTCCGCCTCCATCGACACGCAGCCGCCGAGGTCGGGTTCGAACCCGAGTACTCCGGCACAGTAGTCGGGCGTCTTACCACTGCACTACTCAGGCGGGGCCATCTCCGCGCCTGATTGAATTATAGGAAGGGAAAGGCGAGGTAATTGTCTCATTTGTTTTCTGTGGGCACCTCAACCGCGCCGTAAGGGAAAGGAAAAAGGTGGGAGTGAAAGTGGAAAGAAAGAAAGAGGAGCCGTAGTGGAGGGCTACGGAGTAATTTCGACCACATGGGGATCTTTAACGTGCGCTGACATCGCGCAGCACTCGACGCCTCTTCGTTTCGCGTCCACCTCCGCGCCTGTTGATTGATTGATTTATAGGAAGGGAAAGGCGCGGTAACTGTATCACTTGTTTTCTGTGGACACCTCAACCGCGCCTTAAGGGAAGGGCGGAAGGGGGAGTGAAGGTGGAAAGAGAGAAAGAGGAGCCGTAGTGAAGGGCTACGGGGTAATTTTGGCCACCTGGGGATCTTTAACGTGCGCTGACATCGCACAGCACACGGATGCCCCTTCGTTTCGCCTCCATCAAAACGCAGCCGCCGAGGGCGGGTTCGAACCCGGGTACTCCGGCACAGTAGTCGGGCATCTTACCACTGCACCACCCCGGCGGGGCCCACCTCCTCGCGTTCTCTATTTTCTCTTGTCTGCACGAGCCACCTCCGCGCCTCGTGCAGACAGAAGAGAAAATAGAGAGGAAAGAAAAGGGAGAGGGAAAGAAAGGCGCGCGCCGCAACAACAGCCATCGTCCACCACCGAAGCGGTGGCGGGTGCAATGACGGCCTACAACAGATAAATATTCTCTGGCAGGCTAGACTCCGCCGCAAGCGGGGGTGACCTACCTGCCCCAGCCCAATCAGGGTAGCACCAGGACAACAATCTTAGATGTCAGCGCACGCTAAAAATACCAGGTGGTCGAAATTACTCCGTAGCCCTCCACTACGGCTCCTCTTTCTCTCTTTCTACTTTCACTCTCACCTTCCTCCCTTTCCTTACGGCGTGGTTGAGGCGTCCACAGAAAACAAGAAAGGCTTCGTTTCGCCTCCACCGAAACGCAGCCACCGAGGTCGGGTTGAAACCCGGGTACTCCGGTACAGTAGTCGGGTGTCTTACCACTGCACCACCCCGGCGGGGCGACCCCCGTGCCTCGCGCAGACAGAAGAGAAAATAGAGAAAACGAAAAGGAAGAGGGAAAGAAAGACGCGTGCCATAACAGCCGTCGTCCACCACCAGCGGTGGCGGGTGCAATGACGGCCTACAACAGATAAAATTTCGGGGCCAGGCTAGCTCCAGCCGCAAGCGGCGGTGACCCACCTGCACCACCCCCATCAGGGGAGATCTTTCTCATTCATAAGAAAGAGGACTCTAAACTCGATGAAGTCGTGAGCTCTGCTGTGTAGGGCCGCCCAAGATAGACAGGTCACGGCAGAGAGTTCTGACAAAATGTGATTCACTGGAGAAGATAATATTTCCTGCCCAAGAAAACCCTATGACCAGTCACAATAGCATGAATGATATTGCGCAGGACGATGAGCCCCCCCCCCCCCCCCCCCCCCCCATATAAAAAGGCATCCAACATGTTACTGGGGATGAACAAAGGGCGATTCTTAGTAGCTCCAGGACGAATGAAGCGGCTGGAAGGACCTTAAAAATTACAGACTAGTCAGCTTACTGTTTGTTACGTACAAGGTATTTACTAAGGTAATCGCTAATAGAATCAGGACAACCTTAGACTGCAATGGATCAAGCAGGTTTTCGGAGACGGTACTCTACTAGAGATTGGTTGGTTTGTGGGGTTTAACGTCCCAAAGCGACTCAGGCTATGAGAGATGCCGTAGTGGAGGATTCCGGAAATTTAGACCACCTGGGGTTCTTTAACGTGCACTGACATCGCACAGTACACGAACGCCTTGCTTTTCGCTTCCACCGAAAAGCGACCGCCGAGGCCGGGATACGATCCCGCGTCCTTGGGAACAGTTGTCGAGCGCCGTAACCACTGCGCCACTCCGGCGGGGTTCTACTAAAGATCGTATCCATATCATCAACCAGATGATTGAAAAACACTGGGAATATAACCGACCCTTATACATAGCATTCATTGATTACGAAAAAGCCTTTGACTGAGTTGAAAACTCGGTGGTGATGCAGGCATTGCGAAATCAGGGGGTAGACGAGCCGTACGTGAAAGTGCTGGAAGATATATATAGTGGCTGCACAGCAACCATAGCTCTGCATAAAAAATGTAACAAAGTTCCCATACAGAAAGGTGTTAGGCAAGGAGACACGATATCCCCAGTACTATTCACAGCTTGCTTAGAGGAAGTATTCAGACTTGGAATGGGAGCAGTTAGGGATGAGGTTCGATGGAGAATACCTCAGTAATCTGCAATTGCTGATGGCATTGCCTTGTTAAGTAACTCGGGATATGAACCGCAAATAATGATTAATGACCTAGACAGGAAAAGTAGAAAGGCAGGCTTAAAAATCAATATGCAGAAGACTAAGGTAATGTCCAAAGCCTCGGGAAGGAACAGCAGTTTACGTTAGGTAGCGAAACACTGGAAGTAGCAGGCCAATATGTCTACTTAGGAAAGGTAGCAACCGCAGAACCGGACCATGAAAAGGAAATAACAAGAAGAACAAGATTGGGATGAAGCGCATTTGGCAAGCACTCACAGGTTATGACTTGCAGCTTACCGGTATCGCTCAAGAGGAAAGTGTACAACAGTTGCATCTTACTTGTACTCACCTATAGGGCTGAAACGTGGAGGCTAACCAACAAGGTTCCACTTAACTTGAGGAGAACACAGAGGGCTATGGAACGAAAAATGATAGGGATAACATTAAGAGATATAAAGCGTGCAGAGTTGGTCAGAGAAATAACTCAAGTTACTGACATTGTAGTGGAAATGAAGAAGAAATGGGCATGGGCAGGAAATGTAGTGCGAAGAGAGGATAGCCAATGGTCGCTTAGGGTAACAAACTGGATTCCAAGGGAAGGAAAGCGTAGCAGGGGGCGGCAGAAAATTAGGTCGGCGGATGAGGTTAAGAAGTTCGCAGGGGTCAAGTGGATGCAGCTAGCACAGAACCAGGTTAATTGGAGAAATATGGGAGGCCTTCGGCCTGCAGTGGGTATAGTTAGGCGGATGATGATGGTGATGAAATGGAGTCCATTTACTCCCCACCCCCGGCACGCAGGCCTAGGGGAGGTGGGCTGGAGCCTCCATGACTGAAGACTAACTAATAGATTTTTTTTTCTGATCGCGGCCTCGGCCCCCAGGCGGACGGGTTGTTGCTGCCGTGGGCGGTCTTCGTTCCGCAGCAGGGCTTCCCAGCTTTCTCTGCTGTTGATATCTTCCTCGACTCCAGGGAGTAAATGCATTCCCATATAATGTAGTCGAGAGTACTCCTCTCCCCACATGCTTTACAAAGAAAATTTTGCTGTTCTCCTGATAGTACGTGAAAGGCCTATACTGGGTTAACGAAATTTCCAGCTTGCAATCGCCGCCATGCGGTCGCTTCTCTATTACATAGTCTCTTATCCGGTGCTGGCAGTAGTTTTCTGTATAATCTATAATTCTCAATGATATCACAATATGTTTGCACGCGATCATCAAGGTTCTGGCAATCCGGCGGTTCTACGGTTACTCGGAAGCCGATAGCTTGGGCTAACTCGTGTGCGCTTCATTGCCGGGAAAGTATACGTGAGCTGGGGTCCAATTAGGATGACTTTGCGGGTGAACTCTTTGCCGACCAGGATTCTCCCCGCTTCAAGCGAGAATTTGCCTTTCATGAAATTCCAGATAGTAAAAAGGTTTTACTATCGCTGACTACAAATCTTGCTTCTGTTCCAACGCAAGCCAGCGCTGAAGCAACTTCGGCCATCTCTATGTTGCGGCTGCGAATAGTGGCTGACGACTTGGGGGCTCCTAGTCAGTTGACTACTGAAGCAACCGCCTAGTGACTTCGCCTGGTGACGTAATGACCTGTCGTGGCGGTATATCGCGCGCCCCTTATCGAACACAACCAGCATTCCATTGAAGGCATCAAAGTTCACCGGCGTTCTATAATTCGTTTACAGCAAAGGAAGGGCGCTATATCTGTCACTGGCGGAATCCCGCTATCATCCTCACGGCAGACGAGGGGAATTATGGAGAGCGTATCAGGATCCGGGCCGTGGCGCAGTTGGTAAAGCGCTGGGCTGGGGATCCAAAGGATGGAGGTTCCATTTCCGGTGGGGAAAGCGTGACCCCTGTGCGGACAACCTTCTGTCGACAACGTTGAGGCATTAAAGGCTTGCGCCTTATAAGCTACAGCAAACGCCGCTGGAGTAAACGCCATATACAGAACGGATACATACACAGATCGCTACCTACGTTAAAATTATAGTAAACGAGTAAAAAAGTAAATGCTACAGTTGACGCTGTATACCGAAATGATACGTACACTGACCTCTACCTACCTTTAGTTCGGTTCATCATGCCGCCCATAAAAAAATGCACTTGTCAGCAGTTTCATGCAGCGTGCCAAAAGAATATGCATAAACACTAATGACCAATGACGTAACTGCGGATGCAGTAAGAGTTCGGAAATATCTTGTTATCTGTGGTTACCCAAGTCTTTTCTTAAGGTCAACAGAACGACATCTGACACATAGCTGGCGCTGATTTTTCCTTACAAAACGTGCAGCTATTCCGTATGCTTAGAAAATGAATGAGCGTCTCGCCCGTGTGTTATGAGGATGCGACGTGCAAGTAACCCCTGTACCTCGACAACAGCTGATGAACATGAAAGACCAGTTCCCAAAAGAAAACTTTCCTGCAGTTATCTGCGCCATACCTTGTGTTGATTGCAACTGCGTCTACATCGGTGGAACTGGAAGTTACAAGAAGCGCTTACAACGACGTACTCGTGATGTGCAGAACAAAAATTCTCGCAATAACGCGTTGGCAGAGCACGCAATCACGCAGGAACAAAATATCCATTGGACCAAGACGAGAATCGTAAAAAAAAAAAGAAAAAAACGTCTGATAACATCATGGCTTCATCCCGAATTGCTTTTAATGGGCATGGGATGGCAGCGGTGACAATGGTCGCTCAAAACCATTTCTGTTTATTCGTCCAGGCTACAGTCATCGCCACGTGCCTTCCTGTCTTCGCCTTGGTACCGTTGCCTATCTGCGTTGAAGCATCTACACAACGACTCCAGACTGACGCGTGCCTGGCTCAGGACGGTCCCCAGTCCCACGAACCTGGCCATTCGGCTCGGCCCCATCTACGGTACAGCGCAACGTGGGAATTCATTGGGACAGCCACATCAACATCGCCAACCATTCCATCGGGCTATAAATTCACGCCCCGAAACTTCGCTCCCTTCAGTGGGCATGGGATGGCAGCGGTGACAATGGTCGCTCAAAACCATTTCTGTTTATTCGTCCAGGCTACAGTCATCGCCACGTGCCTTCCTGTCTTCGCCTTGGTACCGTTGCCTATCTGCGTTGAAGCATCTACACAACGACTCCAGACTGACGCGTGCCTGGCTCAGGACGGTCCCCAGTCCCACAAACCTGGCCATTCGGCTCGGCCCCATCTACGGTACAGCGCGACGTGGGAATTCATTGGGACAGCCACATCAACATCGCCAACCATTCCATCGGGCTATAAATTCACGCCCCGAAACTTTGCTCCCTTCAGTGGGCATGGGATGGCAGCGGTGACAATGGTCGCTCAAAACCATTTCTGTTTATTCGTCCAGGTCAGTGAAATTCCACCCCTTTTGTCTAAGCGTTCTGACAACATTTTCTTGCTGCTATTCCCATGCCCAAGTATTTTGGTTTCTATTGCCGCCGAGTGTGTTCATGTTACAAAAATGCTTCTTCTAAGCGGTGACGTGGAGGTGAATCCCGGCCCTAACAATGACTGCAGCAAGAACCACAGTGAAGTGTTAACTGCTATTCAGAATCTAACCGTGCATCTTGACGAGCGACATGACAAACTGATAACTTGTATCGATGAAATAAAAGAAAATTAAAAACAGTTGGATAGCAAAGTATGTACCCTAACTGAAAGACTTGCTACGCTAGAAGAAAAGGTGCAGTCATTTGAAAGTACATGCGATGAAACGCATTTGGAAAATTTGATTACAACTGCAACTAGGAACGAAAGTGTTTCTTTTCAATCACGGCTAGATGAATATGAAGACCGGTCCCGCAGGGAGAACCTAGTGTTTTATGGGATTTCCGATTGTATATCTGAGACTTGGGCTGCCTCTGAAGAAAAAGTTCGAGAAATAATTGCTAAGTTGTTTGATTTGCATTTAGCCGACGACGCTATTTCTCGTGCACATAGATAGGTGCATTCGTCCAGGACAGGCACCGGCCTGTCGTAGTTCGTTTTTTATCGTTTAAAATTAAAGACGCTATCTTGTCACAAAGGTCGAAACTGCGAGATACCGGCATTTCAATCAGCGAAGACTTCTGCACAGCCACAAGAGCCACCCGTAAAAAGCTGATTGATTTTGCCAAATCTTCCGGGAAGAAATATCAGTTAAAATACAATAGAGTGGTTATAAACGGCAAGAGCTATGTGTACTGTCCTGTCACTGACCGCGTTTCTGAGGCTGCGCCAAGCCGCGAGCACTCTCCAGATCTGTCCCGACCGTCATCTTCTAATACAGATGTCACGCCTCCCCCTTCATAGCCGCAAGCGAGATCACATCTACGCTCTTCACTGCAAGAACTTTCCTTTCTGCTTTGCAACATTCGAAGCGTCATAAACAAACGAGAAGCTTTGTCAGCTTTTATAGACACATGCTCATCTGAAATTGTTATTTTAACTGAAACGTGGCTCTCCGCGAACATTGACAACTGCGAAATCTTAGAGCGCCAAAAGAAGTACAACATCTATCGATGCGACCGGGACAGTCGGCCTGGTGGCGGCGTTTTGGTTGCAGTCTCCGATACACTTGTTTCTTTTCACGTTCAGTTGGTTTCTACACTTGAAATTGTTTGCGTCAGTATACGTTTCAATCACATGGATTTCCTTTTATGTGCCTGCTATCGTTCACCCAGTTCGCCCATCGGCTTCTCTATCGACTTTCATGATGCTTTGAATACCTTGCATCAGAAGTTTCCTCGGTCCCCTATTTTTGTCCTAGGTGACTTCAATTTTCCAAACATCAACTGGTCCCTATCCTATCCTGAACCTACCGTTAATTCTTCAGAGTGTAATTTTTTCATTAACGCATGTTCTGACTTTAATCTAACTCAGCTTGTTAAAAGTCCAACTCGCGTTACTCAGTCTAGTGCAACTATTTTGGATCTAGTGCTAAGCACACACCCAGACTTTGTTCATTCCCTTTCCGTTTTACCAGGTTTGAGTGATCACTCAGTCGTTGTTTTTAATGTGTCTACCACCTCACCTCGTAAGCAAAGCAGGTTGAAACTAATTAGGGATTACGCAAGAGCAGACTACTCATCAATAAATATCGAACTTGAAGTTTTCGTAAATGAATTCCTTGAGATGTTCTCCAAGCGATCGGTTGATGACAACTGGCTCATTTTTAAAACCAAAATTGCTGAACTGACTAACAAATATGTGCCCCTGCGTAGGATACGAAACCGTATACAAACTCGCCTTGGTTTACGCCGACGCTGAAACGGCTGTTGAACAAAAAGAAGCGCATTTTTAGGCGTGCAAGGCTTACAATGAGTCAGGAAAGATGGGCCGCTTATCACCGTGTGGCTGATGAATACACAAATGCATTATCTGTCGCCAAACACGCTTTCTTCAATAAAACACTTCCATCCTTGTTAAACAACAGCCCCCGCAGGTTTTGGAACATTATTAATGGGAACGAAAAAAAACCCATAGGCCTTACATCTGATGATGATCTACCTATTCCAAGAAGTCATTGTTGTACCGTCTTAAACTCCATTTTTTCGTTGTCATTTTGTACCATTGTGCCATGTTCATTTCTTACTTTACCTGCTTGCAGTTTTTCAGTGATGGACCCGATTGTAGTTGACTGGGTTGGCATTAGCAAATTACTCGAGAATATAAAGTTTTCTTCTCCCGGTGAAGATGGAATAAACCCGAAATTTTTAAGAGATACTTCCATCTACTCTTCAGTGATACTAACAAATATTTTTTCACAGTCTTTGGAATCATGTGTTCTCCCTGATGACTGGAAGGTGGGGAAGGTGGTTCCTTTGCACAAATCAGGTGACTCTCATTGTCCACAAAATTACAGGCCCATATCATTAACTAGTGTACCATGCAAAATTTTTGAGCACATCATTTATTGTCACATTATAACCTTCCTCGAGTCCAATTCATTTTTCAGTAACTATCAGCATGGCTTCAGAAAAAACTATTCCTGTGAAACACAACTGCTCTGCTTTACTAATGACTTATTTTCTGCTATTGATCGTTCATCCACTATAGACTGCATATTCATTGACTTCGCTAAAGCTTTCGACACCATATGCCACAGATTACTAATGCTCAATCTAAGTGCACTGAACTTCGATCCTAACGTTCTTAAGTGGATAGAATGCTTTCTTTCTAACCGCACGCAGTTCGTAACAGCTAATGATTGCAATTCACCCGCATGCCCTGTAACTTCTGGCATACCACAATGATCTGTCTTAGGACCTCTGCTGTTTTTAATATACATTAATGACTTACCTGACAACATATCTTCTTCAATAAGACTGTTTGCTGACGATTGTGTTATTTATCGCGAAATCCTTAACCCTGCCGATCATCTTGACCTTCAATCTGATCTAGATACTATTTCTTCTTGGTGCGACACTTGGTTAATGAAACTAAACCATACTAAATGCAAGACAATGCGAGTTTCACGTAATCTTACTAACTACTTTCCCTGCGATTACAAGCTTAATGGTGCCCATTTAACCAAAGTTGCATCTTATAAATATCTCGGCGTGCACATTACTGATGACCTTTCATGGAAAACTCACATCGACTACGTAACAAAAAATGCCAGTCGCACACTAGGTTACTTACGCCGGAATTTTTCTCTTGCTCCTACTAATATAAAGTTGATGCTATATAAATCCCTGGTCCGACCGAAACTCGAGTGTGCGTCATCAATCTGGGATCCGCATATCAATACACTCATTAACAATGTTGAAGCCATCCAAAATCGTTCTGCACGTTTCATACTATCAAACTATCAGCGTACTGCCAGTGTCTCCATAATGAAGTCAAACCTTAATATACCTGATCTGTCTCTTCGCCGAAAAATATCGCGCCTCTGCTTATTTCATAAGATTTTTCATTCCAATTCCACTCTTAGATCCTCTCTGTTTCAGCCACCATCATATATTTCATCCCGCACCGACCACAAGTTCAAGGTTGCCATACCCAACTGCCGGACGAATCTACATTTTAATTCTTTCATACCAAAGACTTGTTCTGACTGGAACCACCTTCCCGCCTCCCTCGCTGCCATTATTGACACCAGTCTCTTCAAAACAACCATTTCTAATACCATTTAATGTACCATTGTTTATATTGTATAATGTATTCAGTTCCCTGTTCTTGTTTTTGTTCAAATTGTGTTTATTAACCCACTCCTCTCTGTAATGTCTTGGCCTTGAGAGTAAATAAATAAAATAATAAAAATACAGACAATCTGACACATACTTAATGGCAACGACGAAAATCCTAAATCATTAACGCGCGATCTTTGCGGCGCTTGCTCTAGCTTTTAAAGACGAACCTTTTTGGTGCGATTTTATTGTGAACAAGGCCCCCGTTTGGGCACTGCAATGTCAACATCAAATTTTAGTTTACTGGTTGGCTTGTCTGCTTTTGGAAATGTATCCACCGGCCCGCCGTCACACTCTAGACAACATAACGCGCCTTTTGTCTTGATCATGGGTTCCACAGAAGAAATTACAACTTCGGTAGTCACAAAGTATGGGCATCCATGCCGGGTTACGTTCAAGTTAAAGTTTATTTCCTTTTAGATAGAAAAGGAGGGGCCAGAACTAAAAGCTGCAAAAACAGCTGGACGGGGTTCTGGGCCCCCTTACAAAGTTGGCAGAGCAGCAGACAGTATAAAAAAATCAATTCACATGTTTATAGCTAAACACGCTTAAACAAATAAAAACCGGGTAAAGCTATGTACTGTTCCTTCTGTACAAACGAACGAAGGTTATAAAATACAGCACAAAGATACAAGGAAAGAAGAGGGAAAGTACGGCTGGTACAGAAAGCGATGGTATACAAAGATGCAAAAAAGATGTTACAAATTCATAACAACTCTCCTTGACAATAGAGGCTGATATCGTGGTTCGACAAGCAAACTGGATCAAATCCGGAAAAATGCACCTTATTTAACAATTTGGGTACACTATAGTGCAGTGATTGTGTATATGAGTACGTGCGACGTACTGGAACAAGGTATTTTTCATTGTGTCGAGTTTGTCTGCTTCCAGGGATTCCTTTTATGCTTCCAAGTGAAATTATACAACTGCTACTTGATTTTATGTGAGATTTAAAAGTCACTATAAGTCTGTAATCAAATAACTTGAACACCGAAAGTAGATCATACATCGAAAAAAGCTCTTTGGTGGGATGGAGATTGGTTACATCAGCGATATACCGGACGGCTCTGTTTTGTAATACATGGAGTTTTGATAAATTGGTTACTCCTGTAGTACACAAAACTAGGATACAGTACTGGAAAAGGGATAACAAGAGAGCATTATATTAAAGTAGCTTAATTTTAGGAGGTAGAAGATGTCTTAACGTGGGTCATGACGCCAACAGCTGATGACACTTTCAATTGAACATAGTCAATATGTTCATTCTAAGTCAGGTGGCTAGAAAATACCACTCGGATACTTTGACAGAATCTACAAGTTCAATTTGTTCGGTTCCTAGTCGATGTTTATGCTACCTAATAATTGTATTCCTTTCTGTGAGTAACTCACTGCTTTTGTTTTGCTCGTGTTAATTGTCAAGCAATTTGCTTTGACCCAGCTATCCAAGTCAATTAAAGCGCTATTTGCTCGTTCTTCAATGTCGATTTCCGAGGTCTCGAACCAATAGAAGGCAACCCCTTGCTGCGTAATCATTTCGTTATAATTGCAGTTCATGTTTCAAACTAAATATTAAAAAAAAAAAGAATAAAGCACCTCATGCTTCTCATCTCTGTTGCGCGCTTCCAAGGAGGTATGAACCAGTTTTCCTTTTGTCTATAGTGCAGCCATTATTTCTCTAATTTGTTATATAACACACTACACTAACCAAGGATAATATATCAGGTTCACAGTGTTTATAACACGAATACACTTTTTATCGCAATTTATACTCACTTTTTGACTAAGTTGGTACATCGTGATGGGTCAGACATTATCCCCTCCCCCTCCCTCCCCCTTCATTCCATTTCACTTCTGCTCCATTTGATAAAACAAAACGTGATTCCTCGTACGCACAGTATCATATTCCAGCGTCTGTTAACATCTGGTCAGCAGTAATTGACTATCGTCATCATGAGCAGCAACCACATCACGGTGACCTGCGCCATCAAGTACAACCGACCTCCTGCTATATTTTGGTTGAGAAAGCCGTGATTGCTGTGTCCCAGCAAATTTCCTAGTCTCCTCTTCCCACTCAACTCTCGATTTACCGCGGGAGCTATCAGATGGAATTTTTTCTGGGGCCCTTTAGAATTACAGGTGTAAATTTAATTTGCATGCCTTTCTGTGCTTGGTGATCGTAAGTTTAATGATAGAAATTTAACTGAAGATCAAAAAGTGGGCTAGGACAAGCAATAAAAATTAATCCTTTATTTAGATTGCTATAGAGTGTCAAGTAATCAATAGATATTTGCACTTAATATTGTTTAAATCATAGAAGGAAAGCTGACACTTTTTAGGTATTTCATTTTCACTAAAAAGACACTCAGCATTGTGAGTTTCTTGAAGAACGGTGGGCGTGCTAAGTGTGTTGTGAGACAGATAACGGCAGATAGCGCCCTTTGCGTTCTGTGTGCACTCTCAGAGAATCGCATGAAACACGAATGGGAATAAAATTTCAGTTTCCCGTGATTTCAGCGAGACAAGTGTTGGCAAACTGGGCTTACAATGTAAATCCGTGAAGTGCATTAGCAGTACCGACGCCAGATAGATATGACCAGCTGCCCAGGTAATTCTAAATTCGCATGGTTCGGCGAAAACAGAAGCCTACTAGAGTTCCAGTAGGGGTTTAGACTTTGGCTACTAGTTTTCCATGTGAAAAATAAACCTTATACTGTATTTAGGGTTCGCACCTCTGATGAACACTGTAAATAAGGCAACTTATCAGAATGAAATATATGCTTTTTCCGATATATATGGTGAAGCCAGAAATGATAATTTGATTTACTTTCACCGGTTGTTTTTTTTTCTTTACAATTTTTCCACTAGAATACTGGCATCTGCTTGATGAAGCTGAAGGTACCACTGTGGTTCTTGGAGCGCTGCGTTTAAAACACAAAATAGCAATCCTGACTCAAGTACCCTAAGGATATCGTCCTCTAAAACCACATTTCGTTCTGCCGGTCTAATAACACGACTCAGTTACACAGTCCAAATATAGCATGCCTCAAAATATCAGTATTCGAAAACCAAGAAATATTTGATTCCAGTACGAAATTGCAACTCTACTTCTCCTACATTCTTAGAGTACTATTCAGGGGCTTCTCAAAATTTACGGTAGCGGACCTACTACACGCATTGAACGTTGCTGACATTTTAAATATTATGCACTTCGTAAAGAACGTAACGTTTTCTGAATAAACTGTGTTCCTACAACTCGGATGGGAAAAACGTGCGTAACAAGGATCAGCGCACTGACGACCAGCGCTCCTCCTCATTGTCTTTCTCGTCCCTGTGCTCATAGCTCAGATTTCATTTCCCCTGAGCGACTAGCCTAAGCTTAATCCAGAGACTCCGCTCGCTTTTTATTCTATTTCATTCGATGCAGCATTTCATATTTTGCAGCTTCCCACGGTCACGGCTCACTGGTTAAGAAAGAAAATGTTAGGCTCTGAAGGAGAACAAAGGGATTCAAACATGAAAACAGGCAGCCTGTTAGAGTGCGGCCGGAGATGCCGCGCCGTAAAACCTGGCGTCGAAGGAAGAACCCCTAAGGGCACAACATAACACTCTCCCGCTCTCACCTCGGGCCCCGCCCACCCCTTACCAGCCAACGAGGGCTCGAAATAGCGGAAGGACGCACAGGGAGCGAGCGCACCGCGTGGAGGACGAGCTGCCTCAGAGGCGCCATAAAGGAACTGTCTCCGGTGTCCATTAAAGATGGCCCTTCGAAGGGCTCAGGCGCCAATTTACGAGGAAATTTGGGTGACGATGTGACACCTAGTGTCTGCCGGGCGCTCCTGGACACTTGTTTATGAGGGACCGCGCAGGGCGCCGTCCGCCCTTTTTATGGCCTCTTTTCTTTATGGACACGCCGGAGAGTCGCAAGCTGCCTCCAGTACTACATAGGTATGTCGTATTACTGACTCTGAATTAGAACAAGCAGAAAACACTTGCTCAGCTAGCAGTATGAAGGCAAAATAAAATAAAGTGCAGCGTCCGAAGGTAGTAAAGGGACAGTGCTCCGAAGAATCGGGAAATCGTCGGCCAGTAGAACTGGCCTTCCATCGCTCGCATTTTCTGCGTTCATTCTTTATGCCAGGCTAGTGAGGACTTCAGGGATAAAAGAGTTCCAAATATGTTAGCACGGGGCGTCGTAAAGAAAGGAGAATTAAAGTCCTGTCTTCTTGAGAGGCTCATGCTTCCGCCCTGGGTGCTAGGACGTTCTTCGAGATATGGGCTGCTTGTTCGACCGGAGCTGGGCTGCATTTCCTTGTTTTGCTTTGCCTGTCTAGATACATTAATTTTTTCTTTGCATTTACTGTCCCAGTCGACGGTACTGAGGTGACTTCGTTTATTCGTGTCATCACTAACTTGCCGCAGTTTTGTGCTTGAATTGTTCGCGGGCTGCATACGTTAGTAGGTTCGATATAAGCTAGCAAGCCTGTAAAAGCATTTTGATTCGTTTAGGTGCTTTTAACAGGAAACGCATGCATCTTTTGTATTTTTATCTGTGCCGCACGCCCGCTTTTGAAGTTTTTAGAAAAGAAAGTACCGTCGCCGTATTGCACTCGCTGCTCCTCTCCTCCCCCCTCCGTTTGTTTTTCTTCCGTTAAGTGTTCTTTCTCACATTTCAGCCCCACATTATTTGAAAAGCTGTAATTAGTACTTTTCAGAGTTAGCCTGTGAGCAACAGAGAAACATAGACGAAGTCGCTCCTATCACTCACAGGACTTTAAAAAGAGTTTAAATATAACTTCCGTCTTATTGAATGAAAACTATCAAGTATTCACTTACCACTCCACTTCACTGCCTTTAGCTAAATAGGCTTCTAGCCCATTACATTTGAAATGCACCGTTGTGTTCTTAACTTAACCGCGTGAAACATCTGCATGCAAAAGAATATTTTTCTTGCCAGTTCAACGCTTCGCCAAAACTTGACAGCAAGGGAAGCCAAGGAGTGAGCTTCGTGCTTTCTTTGGAGTTCATAAATGGCATTTGTGAGAAGAATGGTGAAAGAAAATTACACTTTCCTCCTATTCCGATGCGTCACCCATATGTGTGTCAAACGACGCGGTCGCAGCGTAGTGCAGCGAACGCAAGAGCATCAGCTAATGCAGAATGGTGGGTGGTGGCAAAAACATTTATTACCTATACAAGGGCCTGAAGGTATGTTCGGATCGGCGTATATGGGACCGGTCCTTACAAGCACTACGTGGAGGTCCCTAGTTTGGGACCCCGTGGTGGTTGCCGCCGCCCGGGCGCGCCCGACTAAGGCTTGTTGGACTTGTAAGTCGTGGCAGCCGACCAGGATCGCCTCCCAGTCCTCCCGGGTGTGGTTGGGGATGGGGAGAACAGCTGGATTAGAGGGGCAGGCCCACACCATATGATAGATGTCAGAAGACACCGCTCCACTGCCACTAAAGGAGGGGTCAAAATGTTTTAGTGCTGCCGGGCACAGCAATGTATTGACGAAAAGGCGGAGAAGGAGCCGCTCATCCGCCTTTTTGAGGCCTTTGCATGGGCTGGGTTAAAGGCGATGACAATTCTGATAGTAGATCGTGATATCTTTGAAGGTGTAGGCTGGATTAAAATCGGGTTCCTGATCGGGTGGGGAGGAGAAAACAGCCCGGTGAGAGAGCGCGCGGGCGGCTGCGTCTGCTGCCTCATTTCCTGCCAAACCCTGATGAGCAGGGGCCCATATAAGGTAACGGAGTGCGGGGTCCGTATCCCGTATGCAATTTGAGTAAATTTGATAGGCTAGTAAGGGAGTCCAGCCTTGTCTGACGTTCCGACAGGCTCCTCGCGAGTCGGTAATTATGTATTTTGAATCTGAATGTGAGGCCGCGGGAGCAATCGTCACCTCTTCTGCGTGTGCTGTATACTGTGGGCTCTGAAGGTGAGACCATTAACCGTTTTGCTGTTGTGAACTACAGCGGCCGTGTACCATCCCCTATGGTGAGGGCCGGAGGCGTCCACGTAGTATACACCTGTTTTGTTGCCATAATGTCGGGATAGGGCTTCCGCTCGTGCCAGGCGCCGACCATTATGATCTTCGTGTGACATATTGGCTGGAAGATGTCGCAAACAGAGGGTGCGTGTCCACAGTTCTGGGATGCGAAACTTGTCTTCCATGAGTGGTGTGTTCGATACGGAGCAGAGCAAGAAGGCGGCGACCCGACTCTGTTTGCGATAAACGCGTGTACTGATTTGTAAGGTGCGCCTCCCGGAGCTCCCGGAAAGTATTCACCACCCCAAGGGCCATAGGACGGCTGTTTGAAGTAGTGATGGGGAGGTCTAGGGCACGCTTAATAATTTTGCGATGGATGACCTCAAGGGCGTCCACCTCTTGTTTCTGTAGGTGGAGATAAGGTGTCGAATAGAGAATCCGACTGGTCACGAAGGCGTTTGCCAGCCGCAAGACATCTTTACTTCGTAACCCCCCGCGTTTGTTTGAAACCCGGCGGACCATGCGGCCCACCTGGTCCCCCACCTTACGGAGTTTGACCAATGTTGTGTCTGAGCGTCTTTGTTTGTGAATGTAAAGTCCGAGTACCCGTATCTCGTCAGCTTCGTGTATGGGACCACTGTCTAAAGAAAGAGTGATTTGAGTTGTGCACTTTGGCGAGGGGCGGAGGTGCACAAATTCCGATTTTTGTGGGGAACACTGAAGACCACACCGGCGGGCGTAGCGGTCTACTATCGTCGCCGCTGTTTGCTGGCTGGTTTCAATGTCCCCTATGCTGCCAAATGTGGCCCACAAGGTGATGTCATCGACATACAGGGCGTGCTGCAGACCAGTGACACCATCGAGCTGGGCAGGCAGGTGCATCATAGCCAAATTGAAGAGCAGCGGGGAAAGTACCGCGCGCCTTGGGGGGTTTCCCCGCGTGATGGAGTAGGTAAGGACCATGCTCATTATCTTGGATGCGAATGTAGGATTGACGATCCGTGAGAAATTGCTTTATGTATTGGAATGTGTTGAGGCTACAGTCGGTCTGGCTTAGGTTAGTGAGTATGATCTCGTGTGTTACGTTATCAAATGCCCTTTTGAGATCTAAGGCGAGTACTACCCAGTCATTATGGGGGCATTCGAGTGGGTCAAGGACTTCCCGATTGAGTTGCAGGAGGACATCTTGAGCGGATCTGTATGGGCGGAATCCGAACATGGTGTCCGCGAATACATGTTTTTCTTCAAGATATTCAGATAGCCGGTCCCGCACCATCGTCTCCATTAGTTTGCCCACACAGGAGGTGAGAGAGATGGGGTGGAGGTTATCTGTGTCATGTGGTTTGCCTGATTTAGGAATAAAGATTACCAGAGCCGTTTTCCAGTCGCTTGGTAGGGGGGTGTCCTCGCGCCAAATTGCATTGATGTAGTCGAGGAGGGACTGGTATGCCGAGTCGGGCAGGTTCGCCAATAGCTTGACGGTGACCTTATCCCTTCCCGCGGAAGTGCCCCGTTTCATTTTGGCAAGAGCCGCCCGCAGATCATGGAGCTGGAAAAAGTCGATCCAGCTCTGTGTTCTCTTTGCCTGCATAAGAGTATGCTAATCCACGGGGATCTTGGGCTGTACACAGATGCAGGTCCCTGAGTTTCTGTGCCTGCTGAGTCGTGTTGCCAGAGAAAGCATGCATGGCTCTCTGCAAATGTTTTTGTGTTCCGGTCCGTGTTTGGGTTGGGTCGATGAGGGCTCGAAAGAGGCGCCATGTGTTGCGGCTGGACATTTGTCGCGCGGCCGTGTTACATCTATCCACCCAGTTGGAGTCGGCGGGTTGGGCCGCGTACTCAGCCGCTTTCTAGGTGAGCTCGGCAATTCGAGCTTTAAGCTTGCGGTTGTGTTTCTAGCGTCGCCAACGGCGGACGAGGCTGCGACGGGCTTCCCAGAGGTGTAGAAGGTGGTTATCCACGTCCGTGACCGCCTCTGAAAGCTGGATCTGTGTTTCATGCGAGATAAGGTGTGTCAGCAGCTGTTGGGACCATGCTGAGTAGCCCTGCTCGGAAATGGGTGTGTTATCAAGTGAGTCAAAATTTTGCCTAAATTTTGTCCAATCTGGGATACGTGCTAATGTTGTGGGACGTTTGAGTGGGCGTGTGTGTATTGTAATGTTAAGGATGCAGTGGTCACTACAGAGGGTTTCCTCGGTGTTGAGCCAGTCTGCGTGTTTTATGTTGCGAGTGAAGGTTAAGTCCGGACAGGTATCCCGTGTCAAGGGGTTTCCTAACCGTGTTGGGTGGACGGGGTCAGTCTAGAGGGTGAGGCCCAACGTGGACGCAAGTTCCGCCAGCTTACGTCCGCGCGACTCCTCCTTGCGATACCCCCACAGCTGACTGGGAGCATTAAAGTCCCTCACGATCAGGAGAGGATTGCGACCCGCTACTCTAAGCGCGCGGCTGAAGAGGTCCGCGGATGTCACTCGCTTGAGTTTGGGAGAGCAGTACACGTTGAGTACATGCAATGGCGGGTCCCTGCGGCGGAATGGTAGGATGGTCACCATTACATAGGAATAATCTATTTGGAGATCGAGATCCTCTAAGTTGGCTGTGCATGCTTTATGTACGAGAATACAAGACGCGGGATCCTGTTGGAACGTCGTGCAATTTGAAAGTGTGGCGCCCAGGCCTGGCTCCTGGAGGGCAACCACGACTGGTACAGACTCGAAGGTTTCAAGGTAGAGGGGAAAATTGGCCCGCTTAGTGCGGTCCTTAACGCCTCTACAGTTCCATTGTGATATCAAAGTTGAGAAGGCCAAATTGAAGGTGGGAGAACGCCTTTGATTAAGGTGTCTCGCCATGATTAAACATTTTTTGGGAGGAGGATGAGGGAGTGGCCGCCCCAGAGCCACTGCTACCTGCGGTGCCACGGGGGTGGCGACAGGAGCGGGGCAGCTGTCCTCATTGTCTGAATCAATGATTCGATGGTTGAATTTTGCAGGACGCGATACGTCCCTAATGGGCCCCGACCGACGGAGGAGGCGGGGATTGTCCGTGATGTGTTTTGAGACTACCGCGGGTATGGCACTTATGACCTTGGTGAGGTTCTAGTCTATAGCGGTCTCGATCATAGATCGCATTTTGGAGGATAAGTGCTCCTCCATCGCAGAGATCGCTGTCACGAGGGCAGGCGACAGCTCCGCGTCGCTCTCCATTGCGTCCGAGTTCTGCGGGCTCGAAGCGGCGGACGCCATTTTGATTCCAAGTTTTGAATTTTGTTGAGCAAAATTTCACTGTGCCCGGAGGACGTCAATCTGTTTTTTGTACTCCGCATCGAGCGCGGAGACGGTGAGTGGAAAAGGGGGGTTGGGGGAGGAGAGGAGACGATCCCAGCCCAGTTGCTCACCTGTTGTTTGCCATGTTGGGGCGCTGATGCCCGAGCGCCGGCAGCGCCGTCTGTCTTGACGGCTGGGAAGTGGTGGGTGTCCGTGCCGCTGGGCGGTGGCGGTGGAGGCGCCTTCTTCTTCCCGGGCGGCGTTTTGAGGTCGGTAGCGGGAGCACAAGGCGGCGTTCCGCCATTGCGACCTGAAGCTAGATGCCTTAGCTGTTTACCAGGGTGCTGGTTTGCTGGGGGCTCACGGCGTTTGGCCCTGGGGCCGGGAACCTTGAGCTGGCGGAATTTTCCTGTGCAGTCGCGGGAGTTGGTAGGGTGGGCTTGCCCGCAGACTGCACACGACGGAGTGCATTTGTGAGTTGCCTTGACCCCTTCGGCGACAGGCACCGTTTGGCCACACAGGCCACACTTTTCGTTGTCCGGGCAGGGGCTTGTGTCCGCCCGATGCCCACAGTGCCGCACCGCACGCAGGCCGGGACAGTTCTCTTTTAGGCACGCACAAGGGTCACTTCAAAATTACAATGAATAAATCGCGGCACCACTTTGCCCACGAAAGTGATATGCCGCGACGTTTGAGTTTCCAAGCTTGCGAATATTGCCAAGCTCTCCAGCACGCCACTGGATCTTGTTTTGTAGTGACCTACTGGTCTCGTAGTTGGCTACGGTGATGCCGCCGCGACACACATCACCAGTGAGTTTCAGCTGGCCGTACATTGAGAGCCGACCCTTTGGTGAGTCAGTTTCTAAATTTAGCACAAGCTTGTCCGCGACGTGCGGTTGTCGGGTGCCTGAGACGATGAGATTTTGCTCCCACGTGGGGAGCAGGCTGAGTGATGTTGCGGCCTGGGTGCCCAGGCTGGCCTCGAACGCTGCTCCCAGCTCGCCATGTTGGTACACATCCTGGAGAGCGACGGTCACCCGGGGCTTCAGGATGATAACTATGTCTTCGGGGTGAAGCCGCGGAAGCGACTTGGTTTCCAAACGGGTCCGGTCTTACGTGAGGGCCCGCCGTAAAGTGCTGCAGCGGGCGCAGCAGCGCCTTGATGTGTTGAGGAGCCAGCCAACTTGGCGTCCGCCTTCTTGGAGTTGGCGTTCCGCTTGCGGGAGCGGCGTTCGACTAACTTAAATAGCATTGCGTTCTCGATGGGCGCAGAATCTGGGCTATCAGGCGAAGTTGCCGAAATCT
Source organism: Amblyomma maculatum (assembly GCF_055883805.1). NCBI lineage: Eukaryota > Metazoa > Arthropoda > Arachnida > Ixodida > Ixodidae > Amblyomma > Amblyomma maculatum. The sequence continues at coordinate 199,726,971 of NC_139347.1, read as the reverse complement.
CGGCCCAGGACAAGGTGACCGGGTCTCGCTGTTGTGAGGCCATCTTGCCACGTTACGCAAGTGAAGAACGGCCTAACAGAAGTCTTAAATAGTCCGACCTGTGTGCGTGTGGTTTCCACAGGTAGCTGCCAACTTCACGCAGACAGTCGCAGCTGGTTAGCCTAATGCAGAGGGCATTTTGGCCATTTCAGCGCCGTGCATTCGGACGCCGAGCGCTTCCTTCCGCGGACATCCTCTCACTTGTTCAATCTACACGTGTCATGTGTGTGCGTGCGTGTGTGTGCAAAACGCTGGTCAAGCCCAGCGCTCGAGGGAGAGAGTGTCGCCCTCACCCGTTAACAGGAGGGGGAGGAGATTCTGTCGCGCCGCCGTGACTGTCAGCAGAGCTTGCTATGACATCAATTCTCCCTTTCCATCTGAACTGCCGAGCGTATAAAAAGCAGCGGCTCCTTCAGGGTTGCCAGGTGAGGCTATAAATAGCCAAATTGGGCTACTTTATGTAGTGGTTAGCGGGAAATATTGTTGGTTGGCTATTTGGCTATCTTCTCCTCTTCATTAAGGCTATTCTGTGGTTTTGCTTGAAACGTCCAAACCATTTCAAATGCCTTTTCTCCAACAAGGTTTAGCTTGGGCCGCGAAGCTATATAGCGAGTCTATGTGTACAGGTGTGGTGACCAGCGCCCTGTTCTGTTCTATAGAATATACTGCCAGTATATTCTAGGCACTATATTTTGGCTGCTGGAAAATGACCCCTGCATCGCAGGGGCGCAGCATAATTGTGACTTATACAATCATGGGACAATAAAAGACGGGCCATTGCACTCGTGTTCTGCGGTTCGTTGATTGTTCATGATAGGGCATTATGGTACGGATGAATAAATTCGTACATAGCGGGGTCGATAGGCATAGGTGTGCCCGGTCAAAATCTTGCTTGGTCCCATTTCCTGCTTCCCGGCATTGCCGATTGCGTTAAAGTAGTCAAGCAACTTAATGGACAACTTGTGGAACTCAGAATATCTGCAAGGCTTGTTTTCTAATAGAAAGGTCTTGTTCCATGATGCCACTGTGGCATTATTTGAATAATCGGGCAGACGGATGTTGTTTCTAAGTAAACGCAGGATTGTATCCAGTCGACTTCATTGTGACTCAAGGAGAGAGTTCGCAAGAGTAGAGTGCTTGAATACCGCCTATTCATATGTGAAATAGAAGATGTGTGGTGGAGGTATTGTCCAGCCCCTTGGTCCTCGATTGTGACTTGGTACGGCACATTCGGCGCACTCCAGCTTTTGCGACACAAGGCGGCGTACATCAACAATGACTGTTAAAAACGTGTGAAATAAATTGGGCAACCTAAATGTATGAAGTTTTCTGGTTTTACTATTTTGGGTTACTTTTATGGGTCCAAGTTTGGCTGCTTTAGGTCTACATCGCGCTGAACATCTGGCGGGTCATGTTATAAATACCTGGCAACCCTGCTTCCACTCAAAGAGACGACGACCAGACGACGCCGAGGCACCTGCTTTGTTAGCGTGTCTGTTCTATCTTCGGATTTGCTTCTTTTGCCGTTCCTACGTGATGCTGTATTAAAAGTTGTTTTGTTAGTCGATGCCTCGTCTTCGCCGGGACTGCTGATGCCTTCCGCTGCACCCCGAGCCGGAAGGACAACGCTACCGTTGGGGCTTCGAGCCCCATCTAGCACTCCCAACTCTCTTTAGAACGTGTCCAACATGCATAACTACAGAAAAAGGGATTCCTTATTCTACGGCTATACTTTTTCTATCGCACTGACCATCCATGAGGCGCTTTAAACTGCTTCTGCATTAAAACTCTTAGTAAGAAACCTTCAGTTAATTACCTTTTCACATTGTTCTTAACATCGAATAAAATTACTTTCTCCTTTTCTTGTCCTCACCACAACATACATGACCTTGCTTGCATTACACTGTTTTTTGAGTGCAAAGACGTGCTTTCGATTAGTCCGCTTTGTTCGGTCATGAGAGACGGAGATTGATACTGGGTGTTCACTTTAGGATGCGTTCATGCGTTAAATTACGAGCGGAAAAGTCTCACCAGAAAGCTGGGCATTAACGCCGCTAACGAATTTTATAACGTGTACAATAATTTCAAAACGCCATCTAAGTATTGGTTACAAAAGTGATTTGTTCGAAGGTTAAAACCGCTTTTTTACACATCAGCTGTCATCAGGATGTGCTTAGTGCTTCTGCAAAAATGAAGGGAACGAGTGATGTAGTTTCCACGGCAATGGTAAAGGCCACTTCTGTCCAGGGACCAGCACGTCAACAGTCTTATTCGACGCTGATAAAAGTGCCAAGTCTTGCAAAGCCTTACAATTGGCGGAAGCCGCTTGTTTCTGTGCTTCTTTAAATAATTGCCTACATGGCGTTCGAAGAGGACAGTGTGTGAGAAAAATATAAACAAAAGGAGGTAGAAGTCTGAGCCACTCGGAGCGCCAGAGCTTGAAGGCAATTATAGGGGCTTAAATGGAAGAAGCTTCTTTTAATCCAGCGCTGATCGTGCCTTAGTGATTGGAAATGAGCGCGCAGGTTTCGAAACCCGGCCCCAGGATTTCAGGTATTAATGACAAGGAGAAGTCCTGGCCTGAAGAACTTAAAATGTTAGTATCTCTGCGCGCAGATTATCGTGGAAATGCACTGCCTGAGAGATTTTCTTCGATAAGGTTCCTTTCCCAGCTCTTTCATCTAGCACATATCTTTGAAATATGCCTCAAATAAGGTAATATATCGTTTTTGAAGTCAAATATATCATCGCGTGGAGACATTTCTTTGCAATCTCCTAAAGTCAGGCAAAAATAGGTTTGAAAGAGAAACGTACCTTCGCCAGCAGCACGAAGTCTCATTAATATTTCATACGTAATTTTCTTCACTTTTACGAGTCGAGAAAATAGGCACGGTGCTGTAGCTTAGTTTGTTAGCCATTATGGGTAGGCAGCAAGAACAGATTGATAATTCAGCGCCGTCGAAAGCAGCCCGAAAAAACATTTTCTTTTTTGCGTACTTTCTTTTATTCACTCTGTGTGAGTGGGATTTTCGCCGGTTTCATTTCCTATATCTTGAAGGGGCGAGCATTCACTCGCCGTTCCCTTCTATTGGATTCCCATTATTAATGAGCTCAGCAAAAAAAGGAAGGTTAGACCAAAGCACCTTTTTTCCTCTACTTATCCAGCTGAGGTGATCTACGTCGAACGACAGTGCCGGGCTTCTCTATCGCTTTGCTCTGCGCTGAATGTTAACAACAGACGACAGTACTAGAGCCTCAGCAGTCGCATAAGCTAGAGCCATAGATAGCGGCATAACAAACAGCCCCATGTCTGCGATGGCCATCTAAAGCTCTTAATGCGGTCCGGCGCATTTCGCATGTATGAAAGCTTTCCGATCCGCGCACATTGAGTTCTGCAATTTATGGCTCCCGATGGCAGTTTTGCCATCTGGCTTCGTCGAGAGCAGCAAGACATATTCATGAATTTCGCATTAGCCGTTTTGAAAATTTCACCCTTGTCTGTATTTTTGATCGAAGAATAGATATTTGGCTGCCAGCGATCGATATTTTCATCTCAGCAGAGAATACAAGTTTCCGGGAAAGCATTGTATTCACAGCATACGACGGTCTAAATAAAGCGGAACGTACACTTTGTTTATTGGACATTGTCAGATATTCATAGCGCCATTGAAACCGCGCGTGATGCGAGAATTGCAGGCGTTTTGAAAACTCATTTTTTCCTACTCTGTCATTTTTGCGTCAGCGTTTTAAAGAGCTTATGCAGTTATTCAAACAGAATAAGGCAGTATTGTTACCGACAACTATATGCGTTTTAGCTACACATTTGTTCCGCCAAATAGAAACACTTACTTCTTCACACGACCTTTTGAAAATATTTATTTGGAGAAATTTCTTTTATTCTGAGAGTAGGGCCGCTGAAAACCGGCTAACGTGAGGCATACAGGCGTAATTTGTATTGATAGCACACAATATACAAGGTATACTGGTTGCCCCTGGGGAATGTAATTCAGCTGTCAGCTTGCGCGGGCAGCAAATGTATGTCTCTCTTTTGCCAAAGGAAATACTGCGATATGCCTACTGAAGTAAACAAATTTTATGCGTCACATTAGGTGTGCTAGTTATTGCACGAGTGTAGACAGCAGATAAGAACCAGTAACTACAACCCTAAGACCAATCCAAAATGTCCTAAGTACCAGGCTATACCTGGTAATTAGGATAGAAGGCAATTACCGATTGAAAAGCAAGATTTAAAATAGGTTGAATGCAAATCTCAAACTTAGAAGCTGTTAGTTTCATGAAGTTGTGTTTTTCAAACGCCAATAAGTTTCGTAAGACTTGGTTCGCCTGCGACTTTCAACTTCTATACCAACAAACGGAACCGAGACTCAATTTTTATTACAAATGAAAAGTTTGTAACACGCGGCAAAAAAGAAGCGCTTGTCATTTGAAAGGTTATTTTATATGTGAGCGTTATCAAACTTACGCCAGATAACCAGTAGCCAGTACGGGCAAGCCATTCTTTGTGGTTAAATGTATATAGGATCACACAAAAATCACCCTTTTTGACAGCTAATTTTAAGCTTAGGGGCATTTACAAATACTTGAAAGGTTACTTTTTGTTATGCGGCTGATCCGCCAGCGTGCTTTTTGTCGTACAGATAAGAGCTTAATTTCGGTACGAACACTGCATCGTTAAATGAGGCTGATTTGATGACATTACCTGCCCGAGAAAAATAATGGAATACATTCGCACAATAGCTGCTCTCCGCAATGAGCACCGAAATGTTGGCACTATCTCTGTGAAATTACAGAAATCGCAGTTCAAACTGCTTTGTCTACCTATCATGTTTTAAACTTCATTTTCATAACGCAAATTAGCGACAAACAGGACCCACTATATGCTCCGGAATCCAATATACGGTGAAATGCCATCAGAACGTGAGGTTATAGGAGGTCTAAAATTAACATTATAATAAAAAAGCACATATTTCCCGTGGATCTGGAACTGAAAATTTAATATTCTACTGAAAACATACAGTAAAACAGCCGATGTTACAAGGCGTGCTTTTCGGTAGAGGGACATGCTCTATCGGACGGGAGCTTATGTTCAAGTGCCAAGAAAGTTCTTGTTGCTGCATTCGAAAAGCAGGACTTAAAAGACACTTTCTGTGCTTACGCACCGTACGACAATGTGTTCGCTCATGTGCTGCAACCTGTTTGCTTATGTGAGAGACGCACCTCGTGAGCAGGAACGATAAGCCCAGCACAGGTATCTGCATTTGACAGATATTGGCGCCCTTGCCTGCGCACGCACGCGTCAGACACGCAGTCTGGTGTACTGAAATTTGGGGACCACGCGCCTATCACTGTGCCTTTTCTTCACCGTTTGAAGCTCTTTCCTTCCCTTTTTCTCCTATCTTCACGACTCATCTTATATAATCATTCTCTCGGCAGGCTTGTGAAAGCAGGAATAAGTAGAGGAAAAAAGTAATTTTTTTTTTTCATATACAGCTTTCAGAGTGACAGGCAAAGTAAAAAGCCAGCAAATCTAAGTGATTCGGCTCCCAAGCTTAAGGAGGGTACAACAACGGTCAGAACCAAGTTTTCATAATGTGGCTACAATTGCTGGCGATTCATTATCTCTCCCACGTCGTTACTGTTCTCATCAGCGATGCTACACGACCACCATTACAGTTCATAAGGCGTGCGCGCATACAATTGCCCGGGAATAACATTTAATGGTTCATCTAGGCTTACCAGATGCTTGTACCTAGTGAAAATGTGATCTGCTATTTCTCTCCGTTTTAAGCTTATCTTCACATCATGTAACCATCGTGTCGTGCTATATTGAAAACCGCTGATAATACATTCAGCATAAAATGAGAAGCGTGCACGCAAAGTCTGTCAAAAACACCCCATCGTTTATCATATACCTCCACTGCTGCGCACTATTCCTGAAAACTCGCACAGCTTTAAAGGTAGTTGATTACATGTAATCAAAGTTATCGCGTGATCCAGGATTGGGGTGAAAAACGCCGGGCCATACTAAGAGAAGCCTGCTGGAGAAAACAAACGAAATGTTGCGTTCTATACTGAACGGAAACTCGGGTTACTTGTCTGAAAAATAGCATGCGTAGTAATAATATATAACTGCCTGAAGAAAGCTCACATTGGTTTTCATTGCATAAGAGTGCTTACACGGTTGGTAACTCCGCGCCTGTGCCGTATGTTCGGCGCGTGAGGTACAAGCTTTTGTGTTGAGCACCGATTGTCGTAGCGGGGTTTAAATACAGCTCCCAACGAATGCCTTCTTCTTAGCTGCCCGTTTTTATTTTTCTGACGTCTGTCGACTTGCTTAGCAGGTAAATGTTCTGTGGAGTATTGTCTGGTGTTGCATACATTTCAGCGAGTATGTTTGTGCGGCGAACGCATATTTTGTGCTACATCTTCTTTTGTGGGCTAGTAAGACTTAAGTTTTGCTTATCGCACTGCTTTGACATAGCTTTGTCCACAGTATGCGGAAAATAAAAATAAAATAAACATTTTCTTTAGATCGATTTTTTCTTCATCAGCGCCGCAATTCTGCACAGATCGAGTTTTCGACAGGGGTATAAACCGTGAATCGGCCACAGCGCAGCGCAGTGTGAAATATCCTAATGTAAATCTAAACACACAAACTCAGAAGCCAAGGCGTAGGCAGCTCTCTTGAGCTAGTCGTACCGGCACTAATTGCACTTACTTGAAATCTGACGTTTACAGAGGCAACTGAAATTTTGAGAAAGCACAAAAAGAAGCATGGAAATGAGGTTTTTCTGTGTGTCTAATTGTGCATTACATTTACGAGCAAGTTCACTCGGCCAATCTTGCACTAAATGTTTAAAAGGGAAATTTAGAGCGCGTGAATCTTCGCCTCGTACCTGGCAAGAGCCTTCTTAGAAGTAATCAGAACGGTAAAGACAACGAAGGCTGCAATTCGTCATCGCATTTTAGGTGGAAGGGGGCTGCAATTGAACTTGCGCATGACAGCGCGGAAGAGTTGTGAAAAAGATCATCGTCTCCTGTGCAGCTGGACGTAAGGATCTTATGTAAGTGAATGTAAAGTATAGCCAAATGCATAGGCGAATTGACTAAAATTAGAAATTCTAAGACGAAGTATTCACGTCATTTCTCTAATCGTCTAGCTACGCCACAAATATAAGGCTATGGCTGCTAATAAGCACAGCACAGCGCCACAGTGTTGTGACGATTACCCATGAACATGGAAAAAATTGTGTTTCTAAACCAAATCAAGTCGAATCGCTGAAAAGAACACTTGTTAGCTTCAAAAGCATCTTCAGCAACGAAACGTCCCTCTTATTCATGGCATATATCGCTGTGAAAAAAAAAAAAATCGAGGCTCAGTACTGACTATTTAACTTCACGAAATACAAAGTTTAAGAAGAGTTTAGGATATCACTCGCCTAAAATATAAAATATTCTGAAAACACTGAAAACTCTACACTGCAAAATGCAAAAGCCTGAGTTTCACTGCTGCGCACGGTGCACCGCGTTTCCTCTCGTTATCATTATCAACTAAATGCACCGTCATTATCATTATCACTAGTTGCAGGGTCATTGCCATCGCTTTTTTCATCCCCACGCCTTGAGAACTGGATAAGGCATACTAGATAAATAGTGCTGGTGGCGTTGCGCCAGGGCGGGACAGACTCCGTCACAGTAGGGAATTGACTTGGCTAGGACATGTCTGGTCGACCTGGTAAAAAAGGGAAGCCTCAGAACCAATCCAATGAAGTCCAATCCAAAAGGTAGATAAGGAGAATCATGATGTGCATTTCACGATCCCGGACATGGCGCTTTTTTTTTTGCTTTTTTTCAGCATGATATTTATTACATGCTTTTAAATTCAGCATAGAGCTATATACATTATTTACAGAGTAATCAGCCTGTAGGCGAACAGTCCAATTGAAACATACAACACAACACCACACAACTAGAATACAACTTAGCACAACTTCACTTAAACGGTGGCAAGGAAAGACAACACATCAACATGGCAGCCAGTCCTGTTGATAGTCACTATAAAAAAAAAAAAAATCCGTGGGTTAAAGCACTCGGCGGGGATTTTATGGATGGAGGTTCGATTCCTTGTGGAGAAAGGATTTTTATTTTTTTAATAGTAAGACAAATATAGCGGACACTTTTTGTCCGCGGGTTTCGAGGATGCCACTCATAAGGTGCTAAATTCTTTCGCATTAAAAGCCGTCCTGTCCCGAAATTTATGCCGTGTGCCTGTCCTGGTTGCAGAAGTTGTCAGCGTGCGTAATACTTCACAGTGGTACTGGGGTTTGCACGTCTGACGATTGCGCTCATGCACGAGAGCCGCTAGCCTTCATCATAATTAGTCTGAGTATACCCACTGCAGTTTAGAGACATCCAGTTAACTCGACACTGCACCAGTGGCGGCCATATATTGCTCCTTCAGGCGTCCTAATTGCTATTCGACCATTCTAACTTCTTGTTAACACAAATTCCGCTCGCTTTTATAAAGCTTGCAGGCTGCAGCGATGGCATAGCTGTAAGAAACCCACCTCGCATGCAAGGTCACAAATGCCGGAATTTTTCATCCACTGATTTTTCCATGAAAATAAATGCGTGTCGGTATAATTTGATACCCAGGTCGTCAACCACATTCTATTTCGAGAATAGTATCTGATTATCGTGGTTTAGTTAGCCACTGCTTTGAATTGTGTACGCACCATTAACAACTATAGCCGAATATTTTTCGAGAACGAACTGGCATATGCCCTTCAATGGCGACCCAGTAATCCACGGTAACTTGCAGCGTCCACTAATGTCTTTAGGTCAAGTTCGACCATCGTTCACCTGCTAGTCACCCGCGAGAGCAGATCTAAGACTACCAGCGACGACGTGAATATAATAAGTCACTAACATTGGTTGACGGCTTCTCTCGTGGTAGGCGGTATTTCTCACTTGTTCTACAGGGTGAGTTTTGCCATTTCCTCTGTAAAGCGTGCTTTACCACTATGGAAGAAGTGCTATGTGGGGTAGGCGCCCATGATCGATCGGATACGGTGTCGATGTGTCGAGGCTCAAGGATAAATTTTCTTGTTCTGTGTGTACACGTTCACGAATTAAAGAACAAAACAAATATAGTTCCGCCAGCACGCCATCTCTGTATCATACAGATATTCACATTTTTCTCAAAATACTTTTCTGCAATTAACTGATTGTGCCTATATCTGTCATTATGACTGCTGTGTTTTTCGCGGAAATGAAAAATTGTCGAAAGAAAAAAAGATACGGGACGTGGTCGTTTTGAAATCAGCATAGAATAAGTGGCAAAATAGATGCGTGCTTGAAATGCTCACATACAGATATAGCTTAGGTATTTTAGCAGCTCACAGATTTCGTCCTTTTTCGCAGGTTCCAAGTACGCGGTGCTGCCGACTGGCGAACTGCTAATCCGGGAGACGGACCAGCAGGACGGTTTCCGCACCTACCGCTGCCAGACACGTCACCGCCTCACTGGCGCTGTCTCGCAGAGCGTCACAGTGGGACAGCTCATACTCACCGGTGGGTCTTTATTTGCTGCGTGTGCACGGTTAGGGGAGCCTCATTGTTTAGTAGGTACAAGTCGTCGCACTCCTGGCTGTTGCCCAAGCGGGATAAGTGCGATATCCGAAATAACTGGCTGTGCTCCCACATGAGTGCAATTTCAAGGCGCACCCTGCGATGAAAGTTTAGTTGTCTCACACTGATGTGCACTTGTAAGCCAAATATAAAGCGATATTTTTAAGCAAAAGAATGCAAAAATGGATTTATCTAATTATCTTGAAGCCTGTGAGCCTCTACAGTGAGTAACAATACTTAGGCAGCCATTTGTAGATCATGCTATGCGTCTATTTGGACTGTGTATCTAAGATGTCAAGCTATGAGTACACAAAGTAGAGGAAATTGAGTCCATGTTTCTCTTTTGACAAAAGAAAATACCATAAAAATGAGGTTTAATTACTACTTCCTTGTCTTCAAAAGAGAAGTGCAGAAGCGCTTAAGTAATACATGAATAATTATAGCTGTTTCATAAATAGCACCTTTCTGGAACATGGACAGTAAAAAACAACAGGTACACGGAACTCGGTCTAAGCTCCACAAGAACATAAAGACACTCACCATGACATCTGAGCTTCATTACAGCACATGAGAAAAATATGCCAGAAGTAAAATATGTCTAAGTTTAAAATTAAAAACTGGGCCGAGAGGTAGAGACATTTAATGCTGCAGCAAAGTGAGCCACACCTTGCAGATTCGTTATTTAAAACTACGTTTTCCTACGAATTCGCAGACCGCAGCTTCGTATAAACAGCACGGTTTTATAGCATTTGTTACAAAATTCGCCACAGACACGCACAGAAAGAAAGATTTGGAAAGCGCTGTTGAAAAATAGCCTTCAGTGTCGCCCTGTTTGAGAGGCTAACTTTCTTTTCTTGTACTGGCTTATGAGCGGTGTAGTGGCGATAAACTTAAAGTAAAACAATGCCATTTCTAATAGCTTGACGAATCTGCACAGGACGCATCTAAAGATTAGACATGTGTAGGCCTTCTCTCTTGATATACCAAGAAAGTTTTTTTTTTTTTTTTTTTAACCCTTTTCGAAACGACATCAGTACTTGTCCCGGCTGCAGTGGCTGCGTTTTGAGAGAGACAAAAAAACAAGGTGTCCATGTACTGTGCGGGTGTCGGTGCACGTTAAAATGCTTCATGCTGTTATAACTTCCGGAGTATGACCTCAGTCGCTTTGGACTTCAAACCCTAAACAAAAACCAAAACGCTAGAAACGCGAAATGTTGCCTATGATGTTCCAATTAAAGAAATCACTTGGCCGCCTGCTGCTTTTTTTTAGCCTCTAGTGTTTTGGAAGTTTTCTTCGGCGAGGAACGGAAACCGAAGCACGAATGACGCATGTCAAAATTTGGGCCGGCATTACGCACCGGCCACATTGAAAAACTGTCGTAAACATTTCAATCAACCCAGGCGCCTATTGGTCAGCGCGTCCTCCGTTGGGAATACAATTTCAGTTGAGGCTTGGCTAACTGACCGGTTTTGTGATGAAATCACTTTGTAGTTCAACCCATGAGCTGCCAAAGCGGACTCATGGAATTTTAACTCTGCAGGATGCTACTTTATCAGTGTGCCTAACATTGAAACCTATCTCAAAACCGACTGCTTCGCAATATATCCAAGATACAGCAGTGGGCCCCGCAGCCTTTCAAGACATTGTATGTCGTGTAGGCAGGAAATAGTTATCAAATGAACCTCTATAAGTGTGAGAAATGAAGACCGGCAACATATATGTTAAGAAATAAGCAGACGCTTTGTAATGAACACATTTTATACTTCCAAGCAAATATTTCTTACTTTCGCGCATAAAATATTATCGCCAGTTAAATGTTAATCTTATGTTTTGCTTAACCATAACAAGCATCAAGAATTCCACGAGAAGATAAATTTAATGCGTGCGTTATTATTATAACGGAGTTCAATAAACACTTTCTTCTGAAGGGGACATTTAGTTACTGCACATTGCTCCGGGGTACTACCTCAATACTGTCGGGCGTGTGGCAGCTTTTCACCCCTGAATTTTATATATTGTTTATTTTGATCACACTCTTAGCCTCTTTTAGAGGCTGTTACAGGCATGGTCAAAATGAACACAGAGCTATACAGAAAACTAAAACCTAGCACAGGAATCTCACGCTAAATACAAGTCACTTCGGTCATAAAATAGGTCAGCATTTATAGTGTCAGTGTGGCAGTGTATTTAAGGAAAGCGTATTGTATAAAAGAAAAAAAAAATAAAATGTCACGATGACATCAGGCAATTATGAAAAAGTAAAAAACCTTCACTCAGGAATATGATAAGAGAGATATGTCACGATAAGAATCAAAATGCCTGATCAGTTTTCAGTTCAAATACAGGAAGTGACAGGCTGCTAACTGTATCATTGGGTATTGCATTCCGCTCCCAAACTGACTGTGGAAAGAAAGCTTACCGAAACGTGTCACAATGAAATTTAATATCTGGTAAATGTTTATAGTGTTTTGAATGCGTATTTCTTGTTGATGAAGGGGACAGGTACTGATCAACGTCCACTTTCAGACCTCGACTCAATAGTTGGTAGAGGAACTTCGGGCGTAAGAGATGGGCTCGGGTACTTAGGGTGGGACGACAAGCTTTAATAAGGAGGTGCTTAGCAGAGTCAAGTCTGCGATACTTGTTATAAATAAATCGAACTGCCCTTCTTTGGACACCCTCCAATTTGGCGATTTGTTGTTTCGAGTGTGGGAACCAGCATATAATATTTTATTCAAGTATAGAGCGACCCAAGGATGTGTAAGCCAGTAACGTTGTAGCGGGAGAAGCCGACGCAATCGATAGTTTGAGGGAGAAAAGTGCAATGAGAGCTTTATTTGTTAAATACGAAACCTGCTTGCTCCACTTTAGGTTAGATGAAAGAACAGCACCGAGGCATTTGAATTCATCCAAAGACTTCAGTTCTGTGTCATTAATTGTATAAGTGAAATTAGACGGGTTTTTCTTCCTCGTCACTGACATACATACGGTTTTCTCTGAATTAATGATAATCTGCCAATTTTTACACCACTTTACTATATCAGTCAATTCGTTGTTTAGAAGTATATGGTCCTTATCGTCTCTAATTCCTCTGTAAATAACGCAGTCATCTGCAAACATGAGAACTGTGACATCAGTGTCATAGCATATATCGTTTATGTGCAAGAGGAAATGCTTTTCCCTGGGGAACCCCGGAGGAAACTTCAACGTAGTTGGAGGACTGCTTTTCGTGCTGAACAAATTGGTATCGGTCAGATAGATATGATTTTATCCGCTTTGTTATATTATTATTTCTTGGTATGGTATCAAGTTTATATTACAATTTTGGGTGAAATACGCCGTCGAAAGCTTTAGATAGATCGAGGAAGATTGCCAATTTGTCCGCGCTTGTCGATAGTTTGTCAGGTCACGAATAATTTGTATTAGTTGCGTTGTAGTAGACAAACCCTCCCTAAAGTCATGTTGGTTAGAATTTATATATTACGTTCTTCGTCGAAGGGGACAATGGGCTTAAGAATAATGTGCTCAAGTATTTTGCATGTTGTGCAAGTAAGGGATATTGGGCGAAAGTTGGAATTGGGTTGGAGGGATCACCTGATCTGAAGATAGGTATACCTTTTACAATTTCTAATCAATAGGTATTTTGCCTGTTTCTAAAGACTTTGTGTATACAGGCAGTAGTATTTAGATGCCCATTCGGTGTATCGTTTCAGGAAAGTGCTTGGTATGTCATCGGGGCCACAGGACATCTTAGCGTCAATTTTAAGCATAATGAAAATATCCTCGATTCCGAAAGGGCGATATCATCTAGTTTTTGCTCCTCATCAAGCAAAAACGTTCCCACAACTGATACAACGTAATTGTCAAGTCTCATTTGTAGTGATCGCTAAAAGTGTTAGGCTGTTTTAACGCGTCGCCTGAGGGCATATTATGATGATGCCGCTTACGTCTCTTCAGGAAATTCCATAATTTTTTTCGTTCTGTCCTGATGCAGTTATTCAAGGTAACGTTTAAATATTCATGTTTCGTCTTTGTATTGCTTCTTTCATGTGTACGCGAAAGCTTTTCAATGCGGTCCGTAGTACGTTATAATTTATACTTGTTTTTAGCTTTTCTTAACCTAGCTATTTGATGCTTAACATTAATCATCTCTCGAGATATCCATGATTTGTTTTTTTTTTCCTGACTCCCTTAGTTTTTGTTCGAATATATCGGTATACACAGTGCTTTACGTAAACCTTAAAGGTTAGCTACGAATCATTGGTAGATACTGTCGGGTCACCAAAACGTCGTGAAAAAGCAGGGTATGACCACTCTAAAAAGTCGAGTACTGACATCGTCAGCGTTTCGCCAGTCTAGTACTCGAGATACATGTCTGCCAGAGTTTCGAGGTGTGGTGTGAAATATAACATTTGGTTGACTGATGATCAGATATCCAAGGTGTTACTTCACATGAAACGTCTAGTCATGAATAACATCACTTAAAAAGACCAAATCAAGAATATTACTACTTGTGGAAGCAGTCCTGAATGAAAATTGCAACGTCACCGCCACATGACGATCTGTCATTGCACAAAACCGGAAATCCTTGGGGGAAAATGTGGGAGGATAACACATGTGGCGACAACCAAGTTTCTGTTAAAGCGACGATGTCAGAATTATGTTCCAAGGTAAGCGCCTGAAGGTCGGAAGTTTTATTTACAACGGTCCTCGCATTTATGTTGATAATGGATAATCCTCTTGTCTTCTATTCATGGGAGAGTCGTTGCGCTTCACTGCCATGTTTTTTTGTTATTTCTACCTTGTCTGCCTTCATGTCATCCCATGTAAAGAGCTTGTCGTTTGCTAATTTTATCGTACACAAAAAAAAAACCGCGTCTCCGGTATCTCAATTTTGTTCACAGCGGTCCCAGAGTTTCTTTCGTATGTTACGTAATCTTACTGAGAAATCTTCACTCACTGAAATTTTGGAGCCCTTTAATTTACGGCAATTCTTAAAGATAGTTACATTGCCTCCGTAATTGACCAGCTTAGGAATAACGAGTCGGGTTTTGTTCGCGACTCTTGCACCAAGTCGATATATTCTTTCTATTCCTACAATTGAAACTCCCAGAGTATTCTTCATGACTTTCGAGATTATTTCTTTTTTCTAAGCTTTCCAGAGTTTCATTTTCATCATCTTCGATGCCATACACAATAAGGTTTTTCAAGGTTATCATTATTAAGTAAAAGGCCATTCATGCCGCTTTCAAGCTATTCGATGCGTTCTTCCACACAAGTAATTCTATTTTCCAGTCGCGTCAATGCATAAAGTCTAATGTGAATACCTGTGAGTGACCCGTTCACCGTCTTATTCTCGGCCTTCATGCCACTGATGTCGGCAGCCATGCTACGAATTTCCGACATAACGTCATCTAAGGTGGGGCTGAGATTGCTTTCGATATCACCGGCAAGAATTAACAGACGCTTCAACAAGACGATGCACTCAGAAAAACATATTTCTGCCAGGGGCCCGGCAGCACCAAAAGCAGCAGGTCGTCGCTGCGATAACATTTTTCAAAACGTTTGCTCACCTGTATCAAAAACACGAAAGGGTTCATGAGCAACATGTTCGTAATGGTGCCACCGTGCGTTTTCACGTTGTGAAAACGCATAACGTCGTGAAAACGCCATCGAGCATTTGTGATATGTAGAAACTGCGCAGAAAACAGCAAATTTAAAGGCATGATTAAACCGCAAGTTAGTACTAAATGAGTGCGATGTATTCGATAATAATCAATTTCATTGAGGCTCAGAAGCTTATTTTTTAGCAATGGAGACAGAGACAGACGACCGTGCCTTACCAAGCATAATATTTATTCCCGCTGCAAAACGTCGTTTTCTGAGTCTTCTTAATGTATAGTGGGTGGTATATGGGTAGTGGGTATGCACGGGCGTGCTACTGGCTCTGTAGCTGAGCCATCTCCGCTGCCTCGTCTGGACAGAGGAGAAAATAGAGAAATAAAAAGAAGAGGGAGAGAGAAAGACGCGCGTCGCAACAGCAGCCGTCCAGCACCGAAGCGGTGGCGGGTGCAATGACGGCCTGCAACAGGTACAGCCGGTGGCTGGCTAGTCCCCGCAGCAAACGGCGGGGACCTACCAGTCCCAGCCCCGTAGGGCCAGGAGCAGCCACCCCTCCTCCTGCCTACTTCAGTGCACGTTAAAAAACTCCGGTTGGTCGAAAGCCCAGCCGGGGTGGTGCAGTGGCAAAACGCCCGACTCCTGTGCCGGAGTACTCGGGTTCGAACCCGACCTCGGCGGCTGCGTTTCAACGAAGGCGAAACGAAGAGGCGCTCGTGTGCTGTGCGATGTCGGCGCACGTTAAAGACTCCCGGGTAGTCGAAGTAGCCGTCCACTATGGCTCCTCTTTCTCTCTTTCTACTTTCACTCCCATCTTCCTCCCTTTCCTTACGGTCGAGCCCCGCCGGGGTGGTGCAGTGGTAAGACGCCCGACTACTGTGCCGGAGTTCCCGGGTTCGAACCCGACCGCGGCGGCTGCGTTTCGATGGAGGCGAAACGAAGTGGCGTCCGTGTGCTGTGCGATGTCAGCGCACGTTAAAGGTCCCCAGGTGGTCGAAATTACTCCTTAGCCCTCCACTACGGCTCCTCTTTCTCTGTTTCCACTTTCATCCCCACCTTCCTCCCTTCCCTTACGGCGCGGTTCGGGTGTCCACAGAGCAAGTGTGACAGTTACTGCGCCTTTCCCTTCCTGTGAACCAATTTAACTTTAATTTAGTTGGTTGAAAATACTGTGCAGCCCTCTACTACGGCACCGCTTTCTCTCTTTCCGCTTTCACTACCACTTTCCTGCCTTCTCTTAGGCAGGGGAGGCGGTGAAGGGTGGTAGTTCCTGGCCACAATGGGCTGGGACGGTAGGTCAACACAGCTTGCGGCGGGAGCTAGCCAGCCATCGACTTTTATCTGTTGTAGGCCGTCATTGCACCTGCCACTGTTAGGTGGTGGACGACAGCTGTTGCGGCGCGCGTCTTCCTCCCCTTCTTTTTCCTTTCTTTATTTTCTCTTCTGTCCGCACGAGGCAGCAGAGGTGCCGCGCCGGAGTGGTGCAGTGGTAAGACGCCCGACTACTGTGCCGGAGTACCCGACGTTCGAACCCGACCTCGGCGGCTGCGTTTCGATGGAGACAAAACGAAAAGGCGTCCGTGTGCTGTGCGATGTCAGCGAACTTTAGATTCCTAGGTGGTCGAAATTACTCCGTAGCCCTCCACTACGACTCCTCTTTCTGTCTTTCCACTTTCATTCCCACCTGACTCCCTTTCCCTTACGACGCGGTTGAGGTGTCCACAGAAAACAAGTGAGATAGTTACCGCGCCTTTTCCCTTCCTAAAAATCAATCAGTAAGCTCCACAGGTGTCTACAGAAAACAAGTGAGACAGTTACCGCACCTTTCCCTTCATATAATTCAATCAGTGGCTCAGCTACAGAGCCAGTAGCAGGCCCGTGCATTTTCTTTTCCTTCTTCCTACAGCCACAACAACAACATCGCAAAGCACACGTACGCCTTTTCGTTTCACACCTTTCAAAATTCTCGCTGCGCACCTGTTGCCGCGTCGCATTAGAAGGTAAGAAGCCGGGAGTACAACTGAGAAAGGGGTACCATAGTTGGGGAAACCGAATAGTTTATGCAACCCGTAGACCTTTGCGTGCGCTGACATCACTGTTTTAATTTCGCATGCTAAATCGTCAAGCAAAATCATGTCAAACAATGTCTTAGAATGTCTTAATGTGCTTAAGCGGAGCGAATCTCTGTGTTCTTTGTTTTTGTTTTTCGGCACTCTCATATAGCTGCATATTGTTTCGTGGGTGTCAAAATTGGCTAAATACGGTGCCTCCTAGAGCCGCTGAAGTGATTGAGTGAGGACCCGCCGGGGTGGCCCACTGGTAAGACGCCCGACTACTGTCCGGAATTCCCGGGTTCGAACCCGACCTCGGCGGCTGCGTTTCGATGGAGGCGAAACGAAGAGGCGTCCGTGTGCTGTGCGATGTCAGCGCACGTTAAAGATCCCCAGGTGGTCGAAATTACTCCGTAGTCCTCCACTACGGCTCCTCTTTCTCTCCCTTCCCTCACGGCGCGGTTCAGGTGTCCACAGAAAACGAGTGAGACAGTTACCGCGCCTTTCGCTTCCATTGAACCAATTATTATTATTATTATTATTGAGTGCGTTCCATATCTGAAACAGTATTAGGCGTGCAAAATCAAACTCGTACTGGCGGGATACGCTTTGGCAAACGGCTAGGAAACAAACTCTGGAAACAAATCCCCACTAGGGCACCCTTGCCCCGTGTGTCATAGTATCCGAGCCTCCGACGCTACCAGTTCTATCACTATACTTTCGGCCGACTTCCACTTTATTTTCGTACAGCCAGCGACTATTTTTCCTGCCCGAGGCCATTTCAGGTCCACGAAAAAGGACTCCCTCGGCTACAATGGTCCCTAAATTACAAATTGAGAGACACGTCACGGGAGGAGAAGAAAATACACCGCGACCTCCAACTGCATTAGAGCTCCGTGCCATTCGACTTCGCCGCAAGCGCTTTCTCTAGTTGGGGAAGAGAGAGGCAGTGGCAATGTGCGAGAGAGAGGATGGCGGGGAAGCCGAGCACATTGACATGCTAACGAAGCAGTTGCATTCAGCTTTCACGCGGGTTAGTCCGGATGACTGCGCGCTCGAGCATCAAGGACCCGCACCGCGGTTGGGTTTGACACGCCGCTCTTTCCCTTCCCTGTCTACTTGGCGCACTGCGACAGGTGCGTGCGACAAGTTATCCGTTGTCAGACGGCGGCGGGAAGACGGTCGACCGAGCGAAAGCGAAGTTGCATAACTCCTGATTGCCCTCTTTTCGACGGTCGGGTGCGGTAAGTCGGGTGCGCTGGGAATTAAACCCGAATCGTAATTGTTGGCGCGGCGTAGCTAGAAACCGTGACGTCACTTATAGAAAACGGTCTATGCACATGAAAGCTTTTACCGGGATGTATTTTAAGGCGAAAGCTGTTCTGGTTCTTGGAACGAAATCCCGAAAGTTTTGAGCGAGATCTGTCAACGCGTCCTTTAAGCGTGATCTGTGAGCGAGATTACGCAAGATGGTTTCCTCTTGTCTAGCGTTCTTGCCATTTGCAACAGCACACTTGAACGCGCTCCCAGAAACGCCACGCTACAGGAGCGATGGTGCACCGTCTGAACTCACGCTTGCCGGAAAAAAATCTGACAAATACTAATTCCCTGTAAATCAATTATAATTATATGTAGCACCGGAACGAACACCGATAAGAGGCAAACGATGCGAGGCAAATGATAGGAAAGGAAGGGTAGGCCTTCGCCATTCTCCTCTTAAGAGACATCTAAGACACCTTGCAATGTTTTCTTTCTTACCCTTTTTCGGTCGCGTTTTGAGTCGCCTAGCGTCAACGTTGGTGTCGCAGATGTGCTGAGGTCACTTCAAGCATACATAAACCTTCAGCACCGTCGCTGCTTTGTTCTCTTCAATTCGCGGAAACGTGTACGAAATCCCACCCAAAAATTAGAACCATGCACGAAAAATCAACACATATGCCAGCTTCTCACGGCTCACGAGACCGAAACTAGTCTGTGCCGCCACGGCCTTCTCTCGGTGTTACAAGCCCAGCCGGTGTGGTGCAGTGGTAAGACGCCCGACTACTGTGCCGGAGTACCCGGGTTCGAACCCGACCTCGGCAGCTGCGTTTCGATGGAGGCGAAACGAAGAGTCTTCTGTGTGCTGTGCGATGTCAGCGCACGTTAAAGATCTCCAGGTGGTCGAAATTACTCCGTAGAACTCCACTACGGCTCCACTTTCTCTCTTTCCACTTGCACTGACACCTTCCTCCCTTCCCTTACGGTGCGGTTGGGGTGTCTACAGAAAACAAGTGAGTCAGTTACCGCGCCTAAACTAAAGCCAAAATTTCCCGAGAAAAAAAAAATCCGTTTAAAAGTTACTTGACTGCTATAGGCAAAAGTTACTTGACTGCTATAGGCAAAATCCTGGTCGAGAATCATGTGCACTTTTTTCTGGCGGCTTTGGTCTTTTACACATTTTTGAGGAAGTGTTTGTTTATTCCGCTTTGGAGGGCGTCTAGGCGGTTAACATAGAAAGCTTATCATATGCGTGCTTAGCTCCCGATGCACACTTCAAAGTTAGTACCATCTGTCAGCGCTGACGCCAACGCCGTATGACTGAATGGAGATATTTGAAACTTGCAATATTTAGATGACTAGAAAGGTCCTAGAGATTAGACGAGATAATGACAATCATGGCTGTATCTTTCTCCTCGCTTAAAAATGTGACCTATAACGAGTTTTCGGCAACGGCATAAAATATTTTCGGCATACTTAGGGAATGGGAAAACAATTTCAAAATTTCACCTGCGGTTCTCACTTTTGAGCGTCACTGGGTAGGGGCTGGCAGCTGTGCTCACTAGAAGTGTTTATCCGCGTTTCGTTGCTTGAGGTGGCGAGTAGCGCTTTGCGTAGACCATGCGGGATAGTTCTAGCTCTAATCAATCTATCAGTTTGTCAAATGATTTTTATGAGAAAGCATTTCTTGGACCATGAGCGGCGTGGACATAGCCTGCTATCAGAGCGTGAAGTTGCACTTAATGACAATTGTCTTCGCCAGGAATCGAATCACAATCGGAATATATCAGCGTCTTTGACCTAGCTACGACAGAACTACGTTATCGCCGCAGCCGATCACGCTTCGTGCGAAACAGCAACACACTCTGGCGCTGGGAAGTGGACATCATCACCTTCGTGAAGTTTGAGCTGCTCCGCTCTTTCCTTTAACCCAGGTAAATACGCCATACACAATCGCCATCTGCCCAAGTAGTCTCGCACAACACGCAATCCTTACTGCGCCTGAGCAGATTTCAGTGCACCGCAAGAATTTAAGGAATTGCTTTAACGAAACACTTTTCTCTCGAATGCCTTAGGCAGTCTGCAGATAAGAGAGTCAACGCAATAGGGTGGCATGGGGATGAAAGATCAAATATTAAGGCCCGCTTGGAGCATCATAGTGCGGTGTTCAGCCAGACTAAATATCCGCACAAAAGATTTCCACCAACGCAAATTCAGCGGGTCGAGAACGGACCTCCTCAGGATTTGGCATGATGTGCAGTAATACTTAAGGAGGACTTGTTTCTACCAAAGCGTCTCGAGGCGCCAGACGACGGCCGATGTGTGGATTGAAATTTATTGCAACGTCAACAAATACACCGACAAAAAAAAATGAGGTGCGCGTAAAACCAACCAAATTACAACCTTCAGTCAGGCAAAACAAAAGAGGACAAAACACGGCTTTTATGCCAACCATTAAAAGCGCCTAGTGTAGAGCAATGCAATGCATCATATAATGAAACTGTTTTTATCTAAGGCAACATTCTTTCTCTTGACAGGTCAAATGCACGAAAAAAGAATAAAAAGTTCAGAAAGCAAGGAAAAAAAAAACAAATAATCTAGCGGTCGTTATTAAGGTGCTGCGATGTAACGAGTCATGGTCCGGAAACGCGGTGATTATATGGGAAATTACAAAATATATGCATAAGCCGTCGGGGCCATTTGACGTACCTATATGTCTCCAGAAGTAGACACCGTTTCGTGAAAACATAAGGGGCGGAAGGGGAAGAGGGG
Organism: Amblyomma maculatum; assembly: GCF_055883805.1. Classification (NCBI taxonomy): domain Eukaryota; kingdom Metazoa; phylum Arthropoda; class Arachnida; order Ixodida; family Ixodidae; genus Amblyomma; species Amblyomma maculatum. Next base: position 199,705,581 of record NC_139347.1, on the reverse strand, counting down.
TTGGATGTGAACTTCACTGTGCCAAGACTGCGAGCTTACGCAGGGTCATTATTGGGCCGCGTGGCTCGTTAAAGTAAAAGCCACTCCCTGGCCTGCTCCAAACTACGGAGGAGCAGTCGAGGCGTGACGGCGCCGCTCTGATGGTTATCATCGAGAGACAAGAAAGTGACAATTAAAATGTGAATCCGTAATGACGCGCAATTACCTTGCGAGGACGCGGGCAATCAAGCTGTCGGACGCGTGCATAATAAGACGCAGATAACGCAGAAACAAAATTCGAAGAAGTCCAAACTCGCTCTCGTTGCCCTTTTATCTCTGCTTCGTTGAACTCAGCGAGAAAGAACTACACGGAAAGGCTTCACTGAAAACAAAGGAACTCCTAAGAGGATGTGCTCTGATTGTTTTTTTAAATAATATAAATAAAGGGAGGCAGAAAAATAATAAGAATACGGGCTAAATATTCGCGGGGTGGAAAAAAAAATGAGGCGTTAGAGGAAGCGCCTTGCATACAATTCTTGAACTCAAGCCCTTCTTGCGCCCACGGCATTTACCGAGATTTCTTCGCTTGAGGATTCTGAGAAGGAAACAAGATAAGCAAAAATTGCATAACCATTTGGAGTGGCGACAACAGAGGGGGATTGCTGAAAACTTCGAGCCCGGCGCTGTTTGCTGAGAGCTCGACTTCGTCGAATTCTCCCCGTGTTCTTCTTAGCCCGGCAGCGCGCCTCGTGCTTTCTCGCTTGTTTGCCGGAGCTGGCTGCCGACTCACTCGGGATCACCGAGAGCTCTCGACTTTGTTTGCATTGCGACAACGACGGCGATGAACGCCACTAGGTCGTTTCCGGAAGCGCTGAAGACTCGCCACGCGTCTCTAAGTCGCGAAATTTTGTTTAGCCTTGGAAAAAAAAAATAGCGCCTGTGTTGCTAGAAAAGACAGCAGCGAAAGCCCAAACATTAAAACTACTCAAGAGAGGGCACATCTCTGCTGGTAGCGCTAACGAGAGGAGAACCAAATTGGAACCTGCTGCACTAGCCTTGGAGAACCCGTCTCTAGCGCTAACTTAATTTGAGAGTCGCCATGGCCGCCGCATATAACGAAGGATTAAGCCTGCGAGAAACAAGGTGGGCTAATTCAAAGCACCCGGAGCCTGTGTAGAAGTGTTTAACTAGCGGAGTGAAAAGATTAGTTCTGTTGTCGTCGTCTGTAATGTTTTGCTCTTTATTTGAACAGTGATCCACTAAGGCTGAGCCAGGCTTTCTTTGAAACTGCCCGGAGAATGTTCGAAATATCTGAAATGTAGTGAAAAACTTGTGCACGCACGCACGCACGCACGTACGCACGAACGCACGCACTCACGCACGCACACACACACACACACACACACACACACACACACACACACGCGCACGCACGCACGCACACGCACACGCACACACACACACACACACACACACACACACACACACACACACACACACACACGCGCGCGCACACACACACACACACACACACACACACACACACACACACACACACACACACACACACACACACACACACACGCGCGCGCACACGCGCGCACACGCGCGCGCGCGCGCGTGTGTGCTTGAAATAAATATTTATGGCAGGCGAGGCAAACAACATCCGTATAGCTGTGGGCCGTGTTGCGCACTACAATATTTTGTTTTGGACTTAATTTATTACTTTATTTTCCTAAGTACTAAATTTTATTTCAAACTATAATTGGGAATCGGGATTTGCAAAGTTAGAAAGCCTCTGAAGAAACTCATATTTTATTATCCACGGTAATGAAAACCTCACACATATATTTTTTTCCGGGCTCGAAAGGAGGCCCGCGAAATAGAAAATCTATGCCATGACATGCCCATTCCCGTGCTACGATTGCGGTCCTGTCAACCGTAGTTCGAGCGAGCGAAATCAACGGCGGCCGTGGGTCCACGTCTCAGCAGCAGGGCTGGGCGGTATGTCTGCCCTGGTTGCTGCGCCCGCGTCAGTGAGTCATCGGCGCATGTGACAGTGCAGGTTGCTGCGATGCAGCGAGCTCGCTGCGCTTGCTGCAACAATCGACAACATACAAGCCTAAAAGTGTGGTAACGTATGCTGAACACCTTGAACACCTTATTAGAGCTACAAAAAGTAGTTCACGCAGGATATAGTGTCCCGAAATTCCTATCACTCACAAGTTAATTCTAAGAAGGGAGTAAAAATCTGTTTGTTGTCTCTTTACTTTGGAAATGAAACTGCGGAAGGTATTTTGGTGACTTTGGTTTTCGAATAGTCTGCATACTTTGTGAAGTTATGGCCGACATAAGAGGGAATGAGCGGAGACAAGAGGCCTAATTACGGACGGCTCACACTCACAATCCTCCTATTGGCCAGCGGCGACACGGCGGGAGTGGCCTTTATGTCATCGCCGTGTGCTGTTTACGTCATGCACACACTTGAAGTGCATAATACCCAGAAATGTGGCGCAACAAACACAATCACAGCTTGAGGGGCAGCACCAACTTGCCCCTCAAGCTGTTATTTTGAGACACTTGAATGGGGGGGGAGGCTGACGTTGGCTACGGACCAATTGTGAGCGGGGGTTGTGATCGACGCGAGCCTTTGTGAGCGCTCACAGAGGGAAAATGGCGGCGATCTATGCGGCGGCCGGCGTTTTCGTGAGTCGGTAGTGGCGGTGCCCCAATGCGATCATCGGCGAAGGACGGTGTACGATGACTGTTTGACGTGCCGGGCGGGAGGGTTCGACACATATTGCTACTAGAAAAGGATATAGTAGAATGACTGTGCGACGCGATGAACTGAGATAGGCGACCGAGTGAGCTCTCTGTGGGGCGGCAGATAGTGTGCACTGCGCTTCTTCCGAACTGCTAATGGCTTCCAAGCCGCGACTGGCAACGAGGCGAACATCGGCCTCGCACAGCCGACAGTTCGAAAGCGTGTGCGGTGTGTAGCTAGGGCGGCGGCTAAGAAAGGCTTCCTTCGTCACGGCAGCATACCCGGTGTCGTCGGGTTTGTCAATGGCTATCGGGAGTCCGCGAGTAGCCTTGTGATGTCCCTGTTTTCAGATATGAGATGCCAATATGATTTGTGCCATAAACCTCCCTGCCTTGGATCTTGGTATGATGCTTTCTTCTGGCGGCATTCTCGGCTGCACACAGGTCGAGGCAGGCCTGCTGCGAGACGTCGAATTCACAACAATGAGCCGCGCTGCTTTTTGCAAGACAAGTTACAGTAGGCTTCACAAACCTTACGTGTATTGCCGTTTTCGGGCTTTTAAGCTAAAACATAAGACACATAGTACATTGTTGAAATACCTAAATAAGAAACGAAGATGTGTATTCATGTGTTTGATGCCTGTATTGAGTAGGAATGGGGCATCATTTATACCGATAGGAAGTGCAGGGCTGTCCTTACAACAGTGTTGCCGAAACGTCCAATCATGCATTGTCTGCACGCCCATGAATATCTTCGTCAGCGAAACCTGGCAGAGTTACATTGTATCTGTAAGACTGTTAAAGTTTATGAGGCTGTTGAGGTCGACAACGACGAAGAATGAGCTTAACAGCGTGCCCTTTTCTGTTATGCTGATGAGAGGGGCACCTGTTAGAGACGTGGCTGCCTGTGCCATAGAATCCCAGTCCGGCCTCTCCAGAAGGGGTATAAAACAAGGCATACACCTCCACAAGGTTAGTGATGGATGACTGCCTCGGCTTGCTAAAGAGCTGCTTCCGGTACTTGCAAAAATATCAGACGCCACCTCTTCCTGCCAGAGCGTGTAGCACGTGCCGTGTTGCATAACTTCTTTAGGTGTATTCCTGCCTGCAGACGAGGAGGGTGCTGCTGGCTTGGACAAGAACGGGTCACATCTGTGTTCTGGCTACTTGAAGTGGGATCACTGGTGCCATGCATACCTCTAGGGAAAAGTTATACAGAATCATGTTGTGAGCCTTTTCCACAGAACCTGTCACCAGAGGCTGGCACAGCTGCACATGGTGCGGCAACAGCTGCGGCGTCAATCCCAGCACAACATTCAGCCGTGATACACCACACGTAGCTGACCAACTCATCATAGGCAGACAAGTGCAGCTTCTTCTTGTTTCCTGTCTGTGCCAAGAAATCTGTTGTGGTAAAGATGCATCTTCTCCAATCATGCGTTGCAACGCCTCATCTGTCAAGTAAAATTGCTCTTCGTACACCCCCCTTCACTGTTGCTTGCAACCGTGCGTGTTAGTGTTGGTGTTTGTGTGTGTGCATGTTTTTCAGTACATAAATTAAGTGTTTCACTACGAGGCAGCAATTGCGATGCTTATCGGAAGGGGAAATCTCACAGACGTTTTTCTTCATTTCAGAATATATCCAACGTGCACCTTTATTTTGCTGCAGCATTTCACACGCTTGAACATGCAGCAGCGAAACCAAATGCCTGCAATAGCATCCGCCGTTATTAACATGTGCTTTACAATTGTGATACACAGAGGGGGCACACAAGAATAATTGTTTAGAGACTGCAAGTTGCCACAGTACTCATCGCAGGTCTGGCACAGTTCACAAGCACGAAACGAAAGTATTGTATATACAATGTGCGACACAAAGGCAAGAGACAAAAGAATAGTTGCCTAATGATTACAGGCTTGCGCAGTAGTTGTCATAGATTTGGCACATTTCAGAAGCAGGAAACACAATGGCCTTTTACAGTGCAGAAACATGGCACAAGTTGTGCAATGTACAATTTTTGCATAAGGCAGTCTCCATAAGTGAGCCTTTCAAGACTACAGGCCAGCATATACAGTTAGGATGTATAGAACGCATGGATAGAAGCTTTGCTTAATGCTTAAGGGCATAGCATATGAAGGATGAAGCTGACAAATTGAATGCATAATGTGTATTGAGAGTTTTAGTGCTCGCAGTGATTGGAGCATAAGTATAAAATCCCATAAGTATGCAAACCGGTGCAAAAACATCCCAATTGCATCAAGCAAATGGTGTGTGGGCAGAAGTTATCACTCAAAACCAAATCGACCCAGTCATGTATAACACTAAAAAAAATATACAGCGCACATCACAATGGAGGCTACATCGAAAGCTCTGTCACGGTGGCTCTGCAGTGAATGAAGGATTCGGGTTCAGCCCCGGCAGGGGTGGAAGCATCCTCATTCTCACGTTCTTTCCCAACTACCTAGCTACATATAAACAGATAGATGATCATGTAGCCGCAGAACTTCATTTTGACCTACACTACATGCTCCATGATCGCCTTGTGTTTCCTAAGGAGAAACGAATGGAACCACAGATCATATGCCTGTACGCTGCACTTTGAGTACGTTTCTCATCGACACTAGTAAGCGCCGACGTGCCGACCGAAGACATATCCGCAAGTTGTCTTTGTCCATTGCCGTGTTAAGTGCTCCATGAAATTTTGTCGGTGGAGGTCCTGAGCTTCGACTACTTTCTCTTAAATATTTAACATGCTTACAGCACCCGCACAGTGCTTCGATTTCAGACGAGGCTAAACAAAAATAAACATGATTTAGCTCTGCTATGCCTGGATATACGCAGCGAAAAGCAGTGACTACCTCGGGATCAGAAGTTAATTTCTCCAGTCATCTGCGCCGTTCGCCAGCAACAAAACTCTCCTTGGCTTCCATGTCGAGCGCGTCTAAGTTCACCGGCGTTCTATAATTCGTTTACAGGGAAGGAAAGGCGCCGCATCTGTCACTCGCGGATTGCAAGCGCACTCGTTACCGTTTGGTCCTCATAGTTGACGGCAGATGGGTGACGTCACATCCTTGACGTCCCCTTGAGGAGGAGGAGGTAAACTTTATTAAAGAAGAGGTCGTAGGCGCGGGGTGGGTTGGCGTTCCCGTCCCCGCGGTGGGCTCCTCTTCTAGGCCGGACGCCAGGTGGCCGACCGACGATGTCGTTCGGCGACCTCTTCGGCTCGCTCCGTGACTCGGAGTTGAACCTTCGGGTCGGAGCTGAGCAGCGCGGCCCCCCACTGAGATTGGGTAGAGAGCTGCAGACTCTGTGATGGCTTGTCTTGATTACATGAGTATAGGATGTGTGGTGTGTCTGCCTTCTGACGTCCCCTTGAGTAACTTAAAGTTGGTGCTTGGTACTTTCAAATTGCGCGCCAATCGCAGTATCTGTCACGCGCAAAATACCGCTATAACCCTCACGGTACACAAGCGGAGCTATGAGCAGCGCTTCACGACTCGCGGCGTGGCACAGCGGTAAAGTGTGGTAAAGTGATTCCCGGATGGATACTGAATGTTTTTTTTTTTTTTTTTTTTTTTTTTTGCAATGAAGATGAGTCGCACACCTCTTAAGCGTTGCTAGGCAACGCCGGAAGAGCTTGGTGAGGGAGCTGCGCATTTGGCCTTGTCTGTGACGTCACGGCATACCGCACACCGCTTACGCGAAGCTCGACTTTGATCCTCATAGTGAAGCTTTTTGCTTCAAAAAACACCACCTTGTCAGGGAATCAGCAGTATGCTTGCAGGCCACCATGACACCGCCGGCGCACCCTCGCGGCAATCAAAATTACCTAACAGCAAGCATAATTACAAAATTAAGAACGCTTCTACTTTAGCCTAATTTTATTCAATATTAAAAATAGTATCTTGCCAAAATAAACCTTTGTTTGTTTTATTTATTGCGTATTAATTGCGTCGTGTTACAAAAAGCTAGGCGACGGTCCCTTGTCGGTTTTGTGCCGCACTGTGGCAACAGCGTTTGCAGAGGATTCGAACTACCGGGGCGGAGCCACGCTAAAAGTCATTGGTAATTGGACGATTTCATACTTCGTCTCGATTGACGTCTCAGCGCTGCATCACGGCTCCTTAATGTTGACGTTACGTTCACAAACTTTTGAGCGGAGTCAGAAATTCGTCCCCAGACACTTCATGTTGACGCAGCGTGAAAATATTTCAAGAGGGGAATGCGAGCTATTGCGTGACAAAAAGGTGTAAATATCGAGAAAATAAATTCCACCCTTGACGTAGCGTGGCTCAGAGCTCAGAGAAATTTTCAGGAAGCTTCGAATTACTCTTGATTGATTGATTGATTAATAGATTGATGGATATATATTATTTTTGTCTTTATGCAGTACATATGGAACACATCAATGAACTTCTCCAGAAAGAGGTTAGAAGATAATAACCGTCAGTCCTGTGAGTGAACGTATTAGTTAAAATTTAAAATGACAGCAAAACAGAAGTGGCATAAGAGGTTCGCAGAAAGGATTCAATCGCACGAAATAAAAATGGCAAGTAATTTATGAACAAACTTCGTTGTTACCGTGTACATACTGACGTATACAAAGCAAATGTAAACAACAATATAAAGTCATGAAGCCTATATAGGCAAGGATCATGAAAGATGAAAAGATGAAGGGGATGCTATTAATGGTACACGATAAAATACATTGTAAATATCTCGTGAAGCTTAATTTATACCAGCAGATACATAATACTAGATAGTACCAGATACTTAAAACTTTACTTTGCATCATTATTTGTCCTCTTTCGCGGTGTCAAGTGCGCGCTAGTGAACGCTTCCATTTTTTAATAATTATAACAATCCCACGGAGCACCCTCTAACACTAACCATTAGTTAACTCCTACTACTAAGTTTACCTAGCTTTCATTGCTTTAGGTTTTCAGCGAACATACCTACCTTTAATTTTGACGATCGCTTTTACGCAGCGTATATTGATTCTGGACGTCTCCTTTTGTTTGATCTCTCTCTTTCACTGAAGCGTCCTCGATCTCAGACTTTACTCACCATCTCGCGACCTACATCTTTCTTATATCAGACAGATTTTGTTTTCCGTTCTTGCTCATTGTGAGTAGTGCCAGAGCACATTCATATTATGCATGAGATGCTTTTCTAGCATTTAAATGGCTGTTCCGATTAGTCATTAACAAAACATTATAATCTTATCGCCATAGAAACCAGGCGGGATCGAAGTGCGGTCACAAAAAAAAAAAAAAAAAAAAAAAGCGCCAACAGCTACTGATTTCATGAACAGACGAGCCATAGCAACCATTTCTTAACACGCGGGCAGACACAAAAATTTCGGAGTCCAATTGAACACGAATGAAGTCGTCCAGATGAAATATCTTTAAGGAATACCTGAAATTTGAGCAGCTGCTGGGACAAAAAATTCACGTAACAAAAAAAAATTGTTTTGTGGTATATAAGCATTCCCAAATGAGTTCCGTAACTTTGTACACAGCTTAATGCCGTCATATTTTCCAGATTTGGAGAAGATGGTATGCCACCGCAAAGGAGAAAATTGTGTTTCAAACCTGAATTCGCAGCCACCGGCTCCTAAGCTCAATCTTTAAGGCCACGAAGTAGATCTCACAAAGGGGTGACTGCTCGAGAAGTAATATATGGCTTCACTGCAAAAAAAAAAAATAATAATAATAAGAAAACTCGGTTCTTGGAGAAAGTTTTCGTGGGAACACGACTCTCCAGCTCGGCTGCACTGCCTTGTGCAGTGATAGATATTTGAGTGATGGAATGAATTTTTTCAACACATCTTACTGAAAACCAGAGCAGTCTCTAAGACGACCACTACCTAGTCATCGGACTGGTGCAGGCTACGGAATTTCGCAAAACATGTCACATTGTTTATAGAACAAGCTTGGCTCCGGGTTTACCTGGATCAGTTGACATCTGCACAGACATCTGTGTGCCAATTTATTCGAATACATAGGTTACACTTTCGTAGTCATCAATGATTTATATTTTAAACACTCACTGCAATCCGTCCTCGCAGCTAGTTTTTCGGAAAACTTTGTGGTGCGAGGGCCTACTCCTAGTTCCGCAAGGAATTAGAGGCGTTTGTGATGTCACTGAAAGGCTGCTGATTATTTTTATTCCTTCCAGTTTCTCGTTTCACTCAATGAGGATGTTTTAAGCGGATATCTTACGACACTCGTTTTATTCTGAGATCTATCGCATCCACGTGTGGCGCGTGCGAGTCATGCGTCGTAACTCGCATTAGCGACAATAAACACGCTATGTCAGAGAAGCAGCGCTTGAGCGGCCGTCTTGCAGCTGACAGAAGAGAACAGCCCACCAACAATGACGCAAGGAATCAGCCGCTTTTTTCGTTGGCTAGCTCGTAGTGATGCCTGGCGAAAACGAGCTGCCTCTTTAGCCAAGTCAGGCTTCCGGTGTCTTCTTCGCCCAGGCGCACTCCACAGAACCTTCCGCACAGGGGACTCTGCTCACAGCCAGACTGCAGCGCATACTAGACGCACTGCGTGCAAACACTCGTACGCTGCGCCGGCGAGCAATTTATGCGGGACCAGTGTGCGGGATGAGGCGTGGACAGAGTACAGGGAGCGGGAAGGCTCGTCCGGGAGACCGCACTTGGCGTCGCGCGCGGATCGGGATGCAGCCGTGGCCCGCCACTCGACTCCTCCACGTCTTCGGTGGCGGACTGGCATCATCTTGCTGAGCGGCTCCGCACTCAGCAGGTCAAGCGGCATGTATAAATAATTCGGGTCGCAGTGCGCGCGAGGGAGCCACTCGTGCTGGTGAGGGTCGACCACGCTATTGGATCCACTCGGGCGCGGAGCTCCGAGCGGGCGCGCTTCGAATACAAACGACAGTCGAGGAGGGGCCGGAGGAGAGGGTTGCCGGGGGCAGCGGCAATTAGGAGGTCCTGTTAGTGTCCTAATTGGCAAATGGAGGCGACGGTGTTTGGGGATGACGACATAGATGGGACGGAGGCCGCGCCAGGCAATCCCTTCCAGTGGCGACGCTTGAACGAGTCTCTCTCGCTCTCTCGGCCAATCGCTCATGCCTACCCACTTCGAGAAAAACTCTCACACAACATTTTCGCAGGCCGCCAACAGTGGAACATCTGCGCTCCCGCCGTATCTGCGTGTGCGTGCATCAACCTCGCAGCTTTTCTACAGAGCAGTGCTTGGCCTGCCATAGGCGTACATTTGAGGACTTCGGTAAACAGCTGCTGAATTAATGCAGCCGCTTGCCTTTTCGCCGAATACGCTTGGTCAATAGTTGAAAGAGGGTTTGAACTAGATTGGCCTTTCACGGAAAGGCATTTCAGAATTTATCGTTCGAATTTAACTCCATTCCCAGTATTACGTAGGCCTATAGATTGAATGGTCCGATGTGAAAATTTATGCGTAGGAGATGCTGAAACGAAATGAGAAAATTAAATAATACGGAACGAGTCTGCAACAACGAATCATCGTAAGATGTTCGCGCACAGTACGACGGTGATCACGCCGAGTTTTGCAGAAGAAAAAAAAAACTACAAAGTTGAAAGGCCATGTAATGCGTTTAAAACAGTAATTTTCTTCGTCTTGATCCTATTGTGCATATATAAAACAGAATATATTCCGAAGAAGTTCTTGCATGTACAACGACTCTGTCTTGGCAAAACCTTTCCTGCAAATCGATTCTTTTCTCATTACCTAGCGCTATGAAATAGCAGTTGCTCGATTCTGTGAGCTTCCAAGCAATGGCTGCTCGCATAAATAAAGAATGAACGCAGATTCACACGGAATAGGAAAGAAGCGTTATCGTGAGTATCGTTGGACGCTTAATCCGAGCTAGGCTTTTTCTTCGCGCCCATACTGTATTCCCACTGCGCATAACTGGAGACTATGTTCGAACAGTATTATAATTAATGCATCCCAGACTCTTTTGCTCGAATTCAAACTGGAAACATCCGACGCCCAAGCGAGTAATTCCTTTCGCTCGGCCCAGTTCTTGCATTATTTATTAAGTTTGCACTGGACAGCCTGGGCCGGCACGGTTTTTTAATTAGATTTCCACTCCTCGGAATAACACTTTTTTCCTCCTCGTTCACACTGACTCTGCAATCCTTTTAAGGCGGGGCGCCATTTGGGCCTGCAGGATCGGGTGTGCGTGCGTGTGTGCGTAATGGCTAGAACCTCTTTCGCAAGCGCCGGCGGCGGGACCTAAATGGATTGGCGCGGGCTCTTGCAGCTGTAAACTGTTTACGATTGTCTAACGCCATTTTCAGCCCCGCTGAAGCGACGGCCGTTGAAGCGGCCTTCGTGTCGGCGCCACACACTGGTCACGCGCGCTTCGCAACTCGATTGCAAGGCTCGCCGCCGACGAGATCGCCTCGCTTGCAACGCTCGAGTGGCCAAGGGTCGTCTTTGTGCGAGTATCGGCCAGAAAAGGATTCGGAGAGGAAGCAAGACTGCAGTTGTTGCGGTGCAACGGGGGTGGGCGAAAATGTCGCTACAAAATGCGGTCGTCGCATAAGCTACACTGTTGAGAAAAAAGAAAATCCATTTCATGGAAAGAAACGATCACAATGTTTCAATGTTTAGCTGATAATAAAAACGCTCTATTTAGTCTGTTTTTTTTTTTTCGCTTTTCGCTGGATCCGCATTTGACCACAAAAGGAAAGATGAAGCTCAGAACAAAGTTCTACGTGCAAGGCGAGAGGTCGATGAGAGACTAAAGCATTTGTCAATGGCATCCCATTGGTCAGCAGTGTACATACAGAAGGTCGGCTCTAATGTGTTCTAGCAACGTAAGATTAGGGCACTTGCGACAACTACTTTCTTTGCCTTTTTGTCCTCAAGCTCTGTAGCATATTCGTTTGGTGTTTCAGCAATCCGCATAACTGAAAAGCGCTTTCCAATACAACTCGTTTTCCCACCGGACCAAATTGTGGTTTGAGAAAAAAAAAAGAAAGGGGGAGCGGGGGGGGGGGGGGGAGGGGAGCGGGGGGGTTGGGGGGAGCTTTGTTTTCTGAATTTGGACATTATACGCATGATGATTCTTCTCACCACAACTTTGCTCAGTGGCAGAGCGAATCAACCACTGAGGCTGCATTTTTTGCAGTGTATAGTTGCGCGTTTCATAGCGACAGAACAAAAGCTGAACAGTCACCCCTACCACAGGCCGCTCCCACACCTATGCGGGATGACATCATGTTCTGTTGCTTTTTTGATTGATTGCTGATGTGTGCGGGTAAGCCATACCCTGTCTTACGTCTAACCCATAATAAAGGAGTTTTAAAACATTAAATATTATTATCGATGTCACCAGATTTAATGAAGCGGCTGAAAATAATTCGATTTAAGCTCCCAATTTCTCATCCATAACTGTGTTTTTCGCTGTAACTAAAGTCAAGAGAGCCGCAAGAAATTGAGAACTATATATTTTCTCTAAAAAAGTCTGTTGAAGCTGTTGTTAGTGTCAGTTAGGAAGCTAATAACATTCTGACTGCTTTGGCAAGATTTCTGTTTTTGTGCGCGGATCCACTTCTTCTGCGGAGACGTCCTCGCAGTTGTAGTATTGCCCTTAAAAATTGATTTGGAACTAGAAAACGATTAAGTTTCCTTAAGTGCATCGACTGGTCTCGGTCAACGACTTTTTTCTGTCCTTTGGAGCAGAGTATAGTTTTCATTGCAGCGGTGAGTACTCTTCATCATTGCCAATCACCTGCTAGATGTCAGAGGCATTAAGTATCGGCAAAAAATTCGATACCTTTCTTAGCAAAGTGTTTTTATCCGTTTAAGTAATTAACGTCGCTTGCCAGACTTAATTACTATATGTTTATTGTTTTTGGAGAAAATAGAGACGCTGACGCAAAAAATATTATTCGGGGGTGTGCATATAGGAAAGAACGGTAAGATTGCATGTAGTGCTCGACAAGCAGACTTCGAAGGAAACAAGGCGAAAACTGAGTGAAACACATTTGGGCGGGTTCAAGGCGGGAAATCGCCCTCAAACTTTTAGAGTACGAAATAAGATAAAGTTTGAACTTTCAGCACAAGTTCAGTCTGTCTCCTCTTTCCCTTTTTTTACCCGCCGTCTTTTTGCACGCAGTGGGGCTGTATGCCAGAGGCAGAACTGGCTCGTCTGCTGCCGCCAGAATTGCCTACGAGGCGCTCTGTACCCGGTGATTTAGGGGGCCTAATAAAACCAGAAAGCGAGCTGCATGAATATTTTTTCCCCGAACAACGCTTTGCTATAAATAAAAAGAAAGAAAGAAGGAAACGAAACACCAAAATGAAAATAAAAAATAAATGCTCCAAAAGGAGGGGGAGTGGACGCATAAAAACGATCTAGCCAAGGTGCACTATACGCTCATCCCGTTCCTGCCTACCCACCTTTTCCCGCACCATCTCCAGTTCACTCCTTCCCTCCCCCCTCTCATCCTCCCTCGCTCAGGTTTCAAAATTCGCGGCGACGCAAATCTAAATTGCTGGTATTAGCCCTATTTTCCTCTTCCTCACCTTCCTACTTTTCTTACCCTTCTCCTCTCCCTCATCCGTACTTAGCGGCCGCGGTCGTGTGCGACGGCTGCGCCGGCGAGTGCGTGCAACCGCGCACAGGCTGCAAGCGGCTCCGTAAACTGCGCACGGAGTCCAGGCGCGCCGAACGTTTTCAGAATGTCGAGCGCGTACACCTATTCTTGCTACGTTGCACCGTTTTTTTTTTCCTTTTTTTCTCTCCCCACTTTGTCCATAGCATTCAATTTGTTACCGCGCCTGCTGCTTTAAAGTGCCCCTTTTCGTATGTATGTGCTGCGACTTCTTTTTGTGTACGCTACAGTAGAAGCGCGAGACAAGAATTTTAGATAGACTCGCTCACCTCTCGTTTTCAGGGACTGCGCTTTGTTTACTATGATATGGGCTACAAAGAGTTGTCTGGAAACTGGGTGGAAAAATAAGCGCCTCCACTGGAGCTGGTTACCTTACACTGCCGCCTTACCTCGTATCCCTAAGGATGCAAGGTAAGTCATGGCTAATCGGTGAGTTCTGGTCGCTAGGGCTTAGAAAATGATAATCAGACTACTACATCACAATTAACTGAAACAGTATTCTGAAGTTCTACTGCTACTTTTCCTGCATATTCCCTGCCAATAAAGCTCAAATATCAACTACGTAATTTAGTCTTCTACTTGGGAAGATGGCGAATTGTATTTCGGCAGGTATGTGGCGTGTACGAGGGACACTTGAGCAATAATTTCGTGATAATATGTACACACCACTATTGCTGTGCTTTTGTTTTCCATGAGAAGCATTAGCTGGCTTAAGAAGCTCGTCATATGGAACTGTAAAAAAGAAATTGTGCTAAGGCATAATGTTTTCAGCAGGCATGAAAAGGCATAAAAATGACCCTGTCATTGTGCCCAGTAATTCAAGAGCGAATGAAATAAAAAATGGACAATGCGCTGACTTGAGCCCAGGTGCAAAGATAAAACATAGAACCTTAAAGCCTGCTTGGCAGGTATTCCACGGTTACAGAGACGTTACGGTTATAGTTAGGCGCAATGCATCAAGCTTGCTCGGAGGCAGCGTCTTTGCCCTTTCTGCACGAAGACACCAGGTGCCCCTCTCTTGCCGATAGATACGGCATACTTTGGTCTAAGGGCTTCATGAGACCCATGCTTATGTCCAGGTATAACATGAACAACTTACCTGATGGTTAAGAATTGAGTGGGGGTTACTGTACTCTCCGCAAACATTAGAAGAGGGGGGAGCGAGGGAACGCGCAAGTTAATCTAGCAGAAATATAGGGTTTCATGTCAAGCGAACCGATGAGCCGCCTCCGAAAAAGATGCGGCGGCGACGCAGTAGCGAGCGTGTCATCCTAAATGCACTTTTCCTGTCAGGAGCTGTCTTCCCCTGTCAAACTTTGCTTTCACTGATCACAGGCGGCAGGCACTCAATCGCCCTTGGGGCCCATATTTTACTTTATTCAAGCTCTACACGCAGGCGCACGGAGGAAGCTGCATGTTGGCGCTTGTCCCAGAAAGCAGGAATTTTCAGCTGAGAACTTTGGCTCATCGATTTCACCTCTCTTCCATCCGCTGAGCCTTTGATCCCTGCGCGGCCATGAAGAAAAAAGAAAGAAGCAAACTGTAATTAAGTATCGTCTCATGCCGTAGCCCGCACTGTCTCAGGAACGTCAGCCGTTCGAGCGCTCGCGCGTGCACACACACACACACACACACACACACACACACACACACACACACACACACACACACACACACGCACACACACACACACACACACACACACACACACACACACACACACACACACACACACACACACACACACACACACACACACACACACACACACACACACACACACACACACACACACACACACACACACACACACACACACACACACACACACACACACACGCGCACACGCGCACACGCGCACACGCGCACACGCACGCGCACACGCACACGCACACGCACACGCACACACGCACACACGCACACACGCACACGCACACGCACACGCGCACACACACACACACACATCGGAACTTCAAAGACTATTTTCAAAAATAATAAAATTAATGCAAATTGTGGGTTCAGAACAGAAACCAAATAATTAAGGAAGAATCTGTACGGCGGCAGGCAAAATGTGCTGCAAAACTCGTGGAATCATCTAGCTGCAATTCAGGCTTATTGCATGCCGTGATGGTTACTTGGATTTCAACCACGCACTTCACTAACAGAAGGCAAATCGACAGAGGCGGTCAGCATTGCGCGCTTTCATCGCAGCTCAGCATCCTCGTGAGCGTGAATGGCATGCTGAAGAGTGGGATTGAGGGCTGGGATCAGGTCATGAGCTACACGAACGAGTGCAAGTTCCTGTCCCGCCTCTTCGCGTATGAATTGCTTAATGCCTTGCATTAGCTGGGGTCCTGCAGTGCCACGGCATCAGCGGACAAGACTTCAGCCTGGCGTTAGTGCGGGGATAGAGAACACGTTGCTTGAGGAGCTCTTTTTTGTTTTATTTGGAACATTCTTTTAGACACAATCTGTCTCGAATAACAGATACCTCGGCAAGACAAGGGCCCTGTCACCCATACTCAGGTCGGCAGATGCAAGTGACAAACTGACGGATTTAGAGGTTAGACTTATACACAATTTAAATTAAACTAGCAGTATTTGAAGCACCAGGAACACATTCACGAGGCATTTGGACATGCATACACTTTTGGTATGGAATAAGAAATAAAATGATCATGCAATGGAATAGGACAGCGTGTAAGTTGTGAAAACCTCTGAAGTTTCTAGGTGATCATCGCAGGCCGATGATAGCCCTATGTTCATTTAGGAAGTCCATGCCTAAAATCACGTCGCGGGAGCACTGCTGTAAGACCACAAAGCTGGCGGGGTAAGTACGCCCATTTACGGTTATTCTTGCAGTGCATCGTCCCGATGGAGTAATCAGGTTGCCACCTGCGGTGCGAATCAGCGGGCCATCCCAAGCGGCGGTAACTTTTCTGAGCTGAGAGGCTAACGGTCCACTAATGACTGAATAGTCAGCTCCGGTGTTTACTAGGGCAGTGACTCTGCGACCGTCGATATCAACTTCAAGGTCACTTGTTCGCGTCTTCGCATTACACGTGGACCTTAGTGTCCGATCTCGACTCCGTCGTTTCTTCAGGTCATCGCCGGGGCATACCGTTGTTACTTCGCTGGGCGGCGGTGTCGGCTTGCACTCTGGTCGTGTTGTCGTCGATGTCGTCGTGTGGAGCGGCGGTGAAATGGCTGCGTCGTCGTTAGTGGTCGTCGGCGGTGGAGGATGTTCATCTTTTCGCCGTTGAGCAACCTCACTTCGAAGGGTTGCTCTGTTTAGTTTCCACTGCGCGGGCTTGGGGACCTTCCGCGCACACTATCATCATAGTTACGTCCTGGCGACGCAAAGCGGGCCCTGTATGGCGATGGAGACCTGAATCGATGGCTTGGTGGCGCAATCTCGCCGCTACGCAGATAGTTTTCGATTTCTTGCCGTCGTTCACCTGGGCGTGGTCGTGCAGCGTCGACTGCAAATCCGCGGAGACCGATTTGTCGGTACGGGCAGTGCCGCAGAATGTTACCGGCCTCACCGCAGTGGAAACATAATGGCTGGTTGTTCGCTGTCCTACAGGCGTCGCACTTCCTGGGGCTTAAGGGTCGTTGGTAGGCTTGGCGGGCGGGGGCCAAGGGGCGGCTTTCAGGAACATCACGGGAGCGGCGAGGGCTTGGAAAGTCATCGAGTTGGGGCGCAGGACGACGTAATGCAGCAGCGTAGTTCATTGCTGTTGCCTCTTGTGCTGTAACTGTCGCAGCCATAGCTTTAGGAACGCCCAGCGCCTGCTGGACTTCTGCACGGACGACGTCCGCGAGCGTCGCCACCTGGGGTTGTTGCGATGATGGCATCAATCGGCGGAGCTCCTCTCGCGCGATCTCCCGGATGAGGTCCCGAAGGTTCTCTCCGCTTGCAGATGCGCTGGGGTAGTGGGTTGAGCTGTCCGGCTGAAGTGGTCGCTCGTAGTGGCGCATCCGGGTGGCCAACGTCTTCTCGATAGTAGACGCCTCCGTTTCAAATTCCGCCACGGTTTTTGGCGGATTTCAGACAACACTTGCAAAAAGCGATTCTTTAACGCCTCGCATTAAAAATTTGACTCTCTCACTTTCGGTCATGTTAGGGTCGGCGCGGCGAAAGAGGCGTTTCATCTCCTCAACGTACACAAGGACAGGCTCGTTAGGAAGTAAAAGTCTTGACTGAAGGAGGGCCTGGGCTTTTTCCTTTCGGACCACGCTTGAAAAGGCAGTCAAAAAAGCTTTCTTGAAAATCACCCATTTCTTCATAGCTGCATCATGATTTTCGAACCAAACTCGGGCATGTCCTTGAAGAACAAAGTAGACCTGCCTGAGTTTCGCAGCGTCGTTCCAGTCGTTGAATTCTGCCACACGGTCGAAAAGGTCCATCTAGTCTCCAGCATCTTCATCCGGTCGTCCATGGAAGCAGTGGGGCTCACGGGGTTGGACGAAAACAACCGGTGCTGTAGGCTGGGCCATTGTCAGCGTCGATGCCTTCCGAGATCGAATGGGGTCAGGCAGCAGACCGTGTTCGGGTTGTAGGCCTTGAAGTCGGCGGCTGCCTCGGCTACCTGTAGGCTGGCCTTCCAGGGCGACAGGAACACGGCTTGGGTCTTCGCTTGAAGGATCACAGGCAGCACCTCCACCAGATGTCACGTAGTGGTGACAAGGCCGTACTCGACAAACGAAGAAACAGGCGTAATGGTACTGAAATAACTCTTTATTGGGGCTGACTTGCGCCCGCAAAAGAACTAAGCAACTCGGCGACGGCGATCGCAATAAACGTGCTCGTCGGTCGTCGAGCAAAGAATGCTCGTCACATTCGTCAACGCTCAATTTAAAGGCTGCACAGAACAATCTTGATAACGTCGCAAACAGCTAGCAGCACGGGCTGGAACATTGTGGAAACACACGCGAGTGGCCGGAATCTTCGAGATAGATCTCGGTGCATCTCTCGCTACAACGAAACTGATAAAGGTGTGACTCGCGACATCGAGCATTAACAAACAAAGATTACGGAACTGATACGCGATCCAGAATCAGAGTTATAAGCCTGTATGCCGGCTGCTGTTAAAAAAAAACAAAAAAAAACAAATACAGTTTTGAAGATTTCGCGGCAATATATTGGAAGGACAGGTGCTTTTTTCACAAATTTAGGGATTTACACGAGAATTTGGGTACCAGAATAGGTTATCACAGCGGGCAGTTTGTGGAAACTGTGTCTCATATTGTACCGTGCAGTGGGCAAACGCAAGGCGGATATGCTAGATGAATCACGTAGTTTCATTTGTAACGTCTTTAGCAAACTTAAGCTGGCCAACCTTAAGAACCTTACGCCTTTGAAACACCGGGTCCGTATGCTCCATCCGCTCAACGTTTTCAGTGCATCGAATGGCTTGTTGGTCTTAGTGGTAGAGCCCCAAAACAGTTAGCAGCAGTTAAGGTGAGACTGGATTGAAGTGAATTGAAGTTTATTTGCATCATATCACATCATATCACATACGATGTGGCACTGGAAGCGCGAGGAAAAATGTGTCTCAAGGACACCTTGACAAACTCCCACGCTCCCTAGTGGTACCACGCAACAGTGGCAGAACAGCTCTCTGACAAAAACAACAACAACAATAAAAATGCAACAGTAAAACAACAATAACAGTATTAATGCATTACTGCACAACAGGGTCAAACGGAAAGGATGAGGCGAAACTGGCCAAAGAACTGAAAACATAGACAAACAATTTACAGAGAGTGCGCACAACACGGCTAATAAAAAAACAAACAAACAAAGCAACATAATGTCTTTAATTATCACTGTGAAGTTATAGTGAATTATCATAAGGGTGAAGTACGATTCTCGTTTTAACTATACTGGGATTGAGTGCCTATTTTTATCTAGCATGCTAACGGATCTAGATGCGCTCTCGTGCATCCTGTTTAACCCCGTCGGGGTGGTGCAGTGGGTACGGCGCTCGACTGCTGTTCCCAAGGGTGCGGGATCGAATCCCGGTCTCGGCGGCCGCTTTTAATGGCGGCGAAAAGAAAGGTGCCCGTGTGCTGTGCGATGTCAGTGCACGCTAAAGAACAGGTGGTCGAAATTTCCGGAGCCCTCCACTACGGCGTCTCTCATAGCCTCAGCAGCTTTGGGACGTTAAATCCCACAAAACTAACCAAACCATGTATACTGTTTGTAATGGCCTCCAGCTCAAATGCTCCTCGAACTGCACACCCAAGAACTGTACACCCAAGTGGCAGCTGCTCGCCGGCTGCGAGTGTAAGCTTGCTGACGTAAACATGCTCCATCGCTGTCTTTCTTGGGATGATAAAATGTGAGCGGGTAGTGTGTGCGGCGCACGATTTCGTTCATTTAGAACGCTGTGCACAGCAAAACTCGCTCAACGTTGATTTTGAGCTGGCATCGTGAAGCTGCGCTCTTCGTTAGAACGCCTTGCATGGGGAATCCCAGTACATAGCTGCCGTAGATGAAGTGATTCAAAAAGTTATCTCGGTCAGACAGGGCATGATAGAAATCTGAGTTCAGCTTTTCCCGCGATTCCTAGTCCGCGATGATGACACTTCGTTGAGCTAGAGAGAAATAAAAACGAGGCAGTATTTTCCGCTGCTTCTAATGCGGTTATTATTGTCCATGTAATGAGCCGAATCCGTTATTGTCTCATTTGCCGCCGTTTGGTAACGCATAGAAGTGCGTAATGGCTTTCGAGATTACAACGCCAAACTGAATACCGAAAATCTGAGCACAGATTTGCAAGCGCTTCAAAAAATATTTGGCAATACCGAATGAGTGACGCAATGTTCTCTGGCATGTAATCACCCAAGAAAGCCTTGCTATTGCTAAGGATGCCTACGAAGACGTTTTTCTCCCTCTTGCATTTAAATGCCCTCCGAATTAAGCTTCACCTTTTTGCGGCCAGGGAGTTCAGTAAAGACGGAAGCTTGATCTTTTGTCGCACTTGAAGGTTCTATTCCAGCAACTTATTTATCGAGTCAGCGACGCGCCACTCGGCAAGCGGGCACTAAACTACCAATCAAGTCACTAGGTAATAGACAGTAACGCAAAAATAGTCCGGAGTGCAAATCAAATGCCACGTGTCCGGATTTCTTTTCACTTCCAGGACATATTGCTCTTAGGTTGGCCGCATGGTGTTTCTTCGTAAAAGAAAAAAAAAAGAAACGAACGCACTTATTGCGAAAATGGGCGACATTTGTATAGAGCGTGAGAATGACATTTTTATGCAATTCATTCATTAAACGAATAGATTTTCAGCAGCCTGACGCAGGAACGTAATTACCAACGCGGAAAACATTACGCGCTTCTTGTACGTTACGAAATAGCGAGAAAGAAGGTATGCAGCAAGAGGGGCTCATGAAACATTTGGAAGTATTTTATTTTCCTCTCTTTCAGGTTGACTTGCTTCACAGCAAATCCGGTAGTGGTCACAACAGACGACAAGGAACCGCAGGAAAAGCGCATCGAGTTAAAAGTTAAAGTTAAATTAGTTCACAGGAAGGGAAAGGCGCAGTAACTGTCACACTTGCTCTGTGGACACCCGAACCGCGCCGTAAGGGAAGGGAGGAAAGTGGGAGTGAAAGTGGAAAGAGAGAAAGAGGAGCCGTAGTGGAGGGCTACGGAGTAATTTCGACCACCTGGGGATCTTTAACGTGCGCTGACATCGCACAGCACACGGAAGCCACTTCGTTTCGCCTCCATCGAAACGCAGCCGCCGCGGTCGGGTTCGAGAGAGAGAGAGAGAAAAAAATATTTCAAAAAGAAAAAGAAAAGAAAAAGAAAAAAAAGAAAGGGGGGGGGGGGGCAGTGAGTGGAGTCTTCATTTCAAGACCCCAGTGGCCTGGGCTGCCGCTCTTGCCTGAGTTACCAGCCTACGCTGGGTCTCTAGATCAGAGCATTGCAGGGTGACCTCCCACTGCACCTCCGAATGGTGCATGTTTATGTGTGGAGGTTTGGGGCCTGTGCACCCCCATGTGACATGGTAGGCGGTGGGCTGGTCATTGCACCAAGGGCATATGTCTGTGTAGTGTTCTGGGAACATTATGTTGTATTGATGTAGGTTGGGGTAAGTGTTGGTTTGAAGTTGTCTCCATTCCCGCATTTCTTGTGCATTTAGACCCTTGTGTGGAGGGGGATAAATCCTACGTTGTTCTCGTAGGTATTTAAGTCGCGCGCCGTAAGTCGCTGGGACAGGAATGCTGGTTGTGAGATTGGGATTAGTGGCCGCTCGGTTTGTGTGACCCGGGAACTCCGGCACAGTAGTCGGGCGTCTTACCACTGCACCACCCCGGCGGGGCCCATCGAGTTTTCGAAATCAATTCCTCGCCATACTTCCCGGACAATCCAAACGAGTAGAAAAGTATGCATTTGTCCATTCGTTGCAACTACGGGAGCAGTGCACCTATATTAAACGCGAAGGCATTCTAACGAAGAGCGCAGCTTCACAACACGAGACAAAAAGGAGCATTGAACGAGTGATGCTTCCTCAGTAGCGCAGCGTTCTGGAGGCGCCAAATCAGACACTGCACATGATACTCGCTCACTTTTTATCATCCCAAGAAGAAGAGCCTACGTCAGTCAGCTTACACTCGCCGTCGGAGAGCAGAGGCCAGCGACGGCGATGGTAGCGCAGCAGCCCTGCCCCGTGCCTGCTCCGCCGGCCGGCTGGGCTGCTCGGTTACTTTTGGCAAAGACTGTACATACATGCATACATTACCACGTAGTACATATGTGTATACATACACTGCTAGGCACGTAGCTGTGTGCTGCTATCAGTGAGTTTTTGACACGAGGATGCCTTTGCGCGTTAAAAAGGGTATTCGTGCTTTCGCCAAGGTAAGAGCTACGACGCCGTTGTTAATAACCGGCACACTTTTAAAACGACTCTTGGATGAATTTTCTCTTTAGATCTTTGTTTTTTTTTTTGTTGTTCTTTTCGTGCGCAAAGATAAACAGAAAGGTTCGGCTGCCTGAACCGGTAAAGACACTGGCGGTGTGGCTTCAGTTTATTTAGTTGTCATTTCTTCTATTAGCGCAAAGGCACATGGGCTTGGAAGCTCGCTGGGGAAGACCGCAGTAGAACCAGGACTAGGGTGCGACCTTGGGTTCTGCAGCTCGGCCCGGGGCGGAGCTCGGAGCGCTGCTGACAGAGATGGACGATGCGGTGGGCGGATAAGGAAAGTGCAAGCAACGCACGATGCGTGTCCACGATATGCTCTCGTGGTGCGTCATTACGAGGCCTCACGAACTTTGTTCCTCCAACTTGCACTTCCGCCTTTCCTCCCTCTATAATTGGCATCAGGACAAGCCTGTGGATAAGCGCTGCCAGATTACCACCTTTACAGGAAAATTGTTGCCACAAAATAGGTGAGAAAAAAAAGGACGAAGGAAGTAAACGACGCTATCTGGAGCATCCGTTCATTTAACTAGATGTCTATGAACAGGAGGTTGGCGCAGCGAAAAGAAGTAAGTATAGCTGTGGCGCGTCTTTGCGATGTTGTTGAATTCATGAGGATGCCGCTGATTGCGAGCAAATGAGCCGTGGTAGAACTTATGAATGTGTTTATGGCGCTGCCGAAACGAAAGACATAAAAAGAGGGTCATTTCATCCGCATAGTGCAAGAAACCTCACTATGTTGACTCCGATCAAGCAAGAAAAAAAAAAGCTTCGCTACGACGTGCTATTAAAGTTCTGTGGACTTAAGAAAAGCGAAAAAGATAGAAGCGTTAAACTTTTTGTGAGATATGTGCACGAACCATAGTGGAAAGTATGTATTAATTTGCGCTAAATCTGAAGAGTCGGGTTCAGCAGGGATGGGCTCTACGGCTTTGAAAATACAGCGCCTGGACTGTAACGGATAGTTGGTTATTACCCTTCGATAAATGCATATACGCCGACATCTTACTATTAAAGCCAAACTGGCCGGAGAAAAGCTTATAGCGCTCAAGCAAGGATGTGCATGGATCATGCAAGTGCATAACAGATTTTAAAGTTATAGTCGCTATCTTGGCATGACTACCGTAAATGGGTAGTAAGCTGGGAAATATGGGCACATGCGTGTAATTCTGTTGAGAGTTAGGTGGTGAGGCAATGCGAAATTCAATGAATATGTGTCGCCGGACGTGATAGGCTGTGTGTATGCAATATCGTCTCGCTTGAAGACTACTTATTTTGCCTAATCAATATAAAGGGGAAGGTAAATGACTTCAAAAAACGAAGTGTACTATAGAATTAAAGAATTTACTTAAGAAATCGCTTATAAAATTAGAACAGCCTTAAACTTCACTCAATCAATAAAGCAGGCATGTTTTCGTAAAAGCTGGTATAAAGTAGATCATAGCCATACTATCAATAGGTGATAATAAAACAAAATTTAGAATATAACCAGAACATACGCAAAATCTTCGTAGAATGCTATAAAACATTTTATTAAAACGAAATACCACTAATAATGCAGACATTACGAAACTAGGGAGCAGATGAGCTATGTGTAAAGGTACTCGAAGGTATATCTATGCTGGCTGCATCGCAAGCATAGTCCTCCGTTAAGAAAGCAGAATTTTGAAGTAAGAATGACACCCTCGAAAGAGACACGAAAAAAGAAATCCACGCTTCTGCTGAGGTTAAGTGGATGCAGCTAGCACAGGACCGGGTTAATTACAGGTTAGTTACAGAAATATTGGAGAGGATTACCCCTGCAGTGAATGTAGTCAGGCTGCTGCTGAAGATGATAGGTGATATAGCTTACTTTTCGCGACCAATTTTAGCCCACTGCAACTATGGCGGCAGGGAACATTTGCGATTTTGTTTCCCATCTCGGTTTAACATGCTACGGGTGAGTGCTGATGCATAGCTTGGATAATACATCGAACTTGAACAACTGATGTACGGCCTTTGTCAAAAGTATAGAGCCCGAGAGGTCTGCTTCCGAGCCGTGTAGTGGCGCTGATTTAGCATTAGTGGAGGTCCTTCCCATTGGAGAGGGTAGGGCAAAAATTTCGTCTTACCATGAAGATAATATGAAACACTGGAGATCCATTACAAGAACCCTTGGGCTCTACACTTTTGACAAAGACTGTACGTTCTCTTGCTCGACGCCTGGAAACGGGCAGGGGCAATAATGACAAAACTGGCTAGTTTTGTCATTTTGTTGGCGGCTCCCGCAGAGATTGAACACAGAGAGGACAGTGCCGCCGTGACAACATGACTCAGAAAGTTCCGGCCTTCGATTTTCTGAGCGTGCCGTCCCGTCTATCGCAGACATCGCGAGTAGCCAGGCCATGCACGCGATGGTGATTAGGGCTACACGCGATTCGAGGCGTGGAAAGCGTATACAAGATACTCGAGTGATATAAGGTTGAAAGTAGACGTGAGATCGCGTTCAACAGGTTTCTTTCATTCCACGAATTTCCACGATAAAGAAAAGATATAGTGGATGGGCAAGAAAAAACGTCCACCATCTGGGAGCCTTTAATGGCACAGACATCGCACTGCATACGGAAGCTTTTGCGTTTCGCCTCCTTCGAAATGCGGCCACGGCGAACGGGTTCGAACCTGGGTACGCGGATTCAGTATCGGAGAGTCTTAAACACTGAGCCACCGCTTCGGGTAACATCTTTAGTTGGTTTAGTTTTTTGGGAAGGGATGGTGCAGTATCTGGGTGATTGCTCGGTGGAGACGTATAGTTGGAATAAACAGTACAGAGCCAGCTGGAGGTGCACATGCCGTCCGTTCAGATCCCCACCGCAAGCAAGCCTCTAGTTCGCTAGCAGATGGACGCCAAATGTGAAGTGAGGCGTTTGCGATACCACCCTGAACGCTGCGCAAAGGTTGCGTCAGAATTTTTATACGATGTTGTGTTCATCAAAACTAAGGTACGGCGATGGTATTGGATGACGGCGAAGCCTTTTTGACTGAATTAGCTGTACGCGTTTCGCGCAATATTCTGCGCCGGTGCGCTGACACCATACAAACAAACCCAGGATACGGAACTGGACGGCCAACACTAGAAATGGTGCCCGCGTATTCTGAGGGACCGCTGACGGGTGCTTAGGTTAGAATCGATGACATATGTTTTGGAAATGGCCTGCTCTGAGCATTGATAATTATAATGTTCACAATCTTGTTGCCAGTATACGAAAATGTCATGTACACTAAGTTTCAACGTTAAGATACTGAGAACAGCTTCTATGAACCGCACGGTACGAAGGAATGTGGAGCTTGAGTATGAGCGCGACTCAAGCATCGGAGACTCTTGATTGATTACTCCAAGGACTCATTCGGCCTAATAGCACTAAAGCAAACGATATTTACGATATAAGCTTCGGGCGATCGCTGTTGTATATTAATGTTCTAGTTTTCAACTCCCTGGTATATCTGTTCCCACCTAGGGCTCCAATACATGCGGCAAAGCTTGGATGTATTATTTTTTCATCAGGGAAGTATTAAAAGACGCAGCTTAAACTACAGTGTGGTTCATTTTAGGTGAAACCATGAGAATGAAGTTATATCTTGCCTGTTTCTTTTTCTCTGCGCCAAAAGACTGATATATTTCAGCAAAGTTTTCTGAGGTTTAAGAAGTGCATTCTACCTATAAAGCAAAAGACAGGAGTGAAGAGCGGTAACATTGCGCTATCGCCTATGTAAACGTTAATTGAGTTTTGTTTTTCCTGGCGGCGCAAATCCTCTACTGTGCGTGCAAGTCACGTAGGCGGCGGCGGCGTCTTCCGCACGCGGCTTTTGTGCTCCTCACACACGCCGCTAAAGTCTTGGTAAAAGTTCGGATAAAAGCAGGGGAAGGAGCGCCGGCTGTTAGGGAAACAAAGGCAAAGAAAAAAAATTAGGCGACGGAAGTGAAAGCTAAACACATCAATATTTTTTTATATTTTTCCCGGAGTTCACATAAAGGCAACCTGGCAGAGTATTTTCGCAAATACTCTCGAGGTTGTTATGTAAACAAACCTGTCAGCTTCCTGTGGAGCACGCAGGAAATCTAGGTACGTGACTGAAACGAGCTGCTTCCATGTGAACGCTTTTGTCGATGCCTTACCACGCTTATGAAACAGCAAGGAAATGCAGGTTCCCTCTTTTAATAGCTTTTGTAGAAACGGCACTGGCAACTTATGCCTGGTTTTTCGCTTTCTGCTCGATCTGCTAGTGTTCTCGAAATGTCATTTTGAGGTGAGGGATGTTGTTCATTGCTCGAAGCCTTTAGGCATTTGAGGAAAACATGATTACGTAATTCGATCTTTGTTGCCCTTCTAACTAAACACTCGATATAAAAGTGAAGTCAGATGTTGGGTGTAGCATGTTCTACCATAGCCTCCTTTATGGTTTTACATATCTAAGCAATATAAAGCATGTTTACAGGCCGAGATTCGCTGCGTTTACATTGCGTGAATTGAGAGCTTCACTTATGTTCGCACCCGCAAACAGATGAACTTCAGCGAAGGAAGCATTTGAACCATGAATTTCAGCACCAAATCTCTTTTTCAGGCAACTGAAAAAAATTTCTTTACATTTTAATTGTACACTTGCCTGATGTTACGGCGGTTTTTGCGGGTCGCTTCAGTGTGCTGCTGAGCGTTCAGACGTGCACGTAGCTCAAATGGCGCGAAAAACAAGAGTTTTCGAAACTAAGAGGAATTTCAAAACTTTATTCTTAGAGAATTTCTCTCTCAGATTGTTTTGGGGTAGACGAGTCTGTGTTTATGAACAGTGGTCGCCGATGATCAAGGAAACGGTTAGTTAATGCGTCTTCTAATAAAAAATAAACCTGACTCAGCCTAACTACAGGAAGATTGCCGGAAGTCGCATGATATGTACCCGAAACGTCGGAGTGTATCTCCGCTTTGTATACGGCGGTTCCAGCAAAAATACAACGAAAACCTCTTAACCAGCCTTTTCTTGGTGAATAAATAGCTTCATATATACCTATTTTACTATTTCTGCACGTCTCCCAGTGGGACACTAGTGGCCCTACCAAAATGAATTTGAATAAAAAAAAATTCTAGAAACATTTGTTGTGCTGTTAGCCTCAAATTCTTTGTTGAATGTCGATGCTTCCAAGTTTTTTTCCAGATCGCGTTTTCGTTATAATGGGTGGGCAAGAAACATTAATGTCATGTCGAGGGAATAATAGAAGCTTTCAAATGCTTAGCTGACAAGAACCATTACCTAAGAGCTTCTTTAATAATGCGAAATTAGCTAAAGGAATGATTCAGTGGAACATGCAGCACGTTGTTCCATTAAGGAGGGCACCATCATCTTCGTTTTTAACGACACTCACTTTTCATTTAAGAACGAAAATAAAAGAGAGAAGGTCTCCACAAAGTTTATATCGCTCCACCTCAGTGAGAGAAAACGTAATGGCGAGGATGCGGGGGACCTTATGGCCCAAGGGTATTCATTAGTGAGAGAAGAAGAAAAGAGGCCTCAGGAGGTTGCACTCCCTGCTACCGCACAGGTTTCTGAATATTTCTATATTTCATCAAGAAGTAAAATAGTAACAGCTTGTGCATTAAACTTGCCTCCGAAACCGAGTTTACTAAGTGGAAGGAATATTAACGAGCCTCAAAAGATGTCTGGTCACCGTTATTGCACTGCCGAGGCTTCATAATTCACCTTTGAATAATTACGCCGGCCAGTAGAAAAGTCTGCACTCTCGAAGAAACGCATCCGCCGATTTCACGCGGCTTGCGAGGGTTTCGTTACTCTATTCGCCGTCTGCTGGCTAAGCAAAACTTATTCTTCATTGAGCTCGTGTTTCGTGGCCCATTACTCTCGAAATGTTCAATTAACCCTCTATGTTTTCAAAACGTCCTTAATCTTTCCATTTAATTAAAACTTTTTACTTTCAGGTACAGCAAAGGTAGTTTGGTATTTGGATGTTATTTAGGATTGATGTTGGCTATCATTTTGTCTCGTCCTTTTCTACGGTGCGTGTAAAGTACGCTCGACTTTTGATCGGCAAACAACGCTGCTGAAATAGAAGATCGCTTCGCTGAGTTCCTGTTTATTTGATCCAGCTATGTTGCAAAAATGCTCATGGGCGAAGGATAAAAATATTACCCACTGGTTTCCGTCTTTCGACTAAATGCGATGTCGGTAAAGCTCAAGAGTCACTTTAACTTTCTTCAGTTTGGTTAATCATGGGGAATGTGCTGCCGGGGTTAAATCGGTAGTTAATTTAAGGGCTATCAAATTCATGAATATGGCGGAATTGTGAATGTATTCACCCTTTATAATTCACTGAAGCGATAATGTGGGTAACATTGAAGAGTTTCGTTGTAACTGTCTTTGTGTTAAATCTTAGTGTTTTGACTACAACACTTTTCAGCTATAGGACGAAATGGGGATTTCCGCCTCTCTATATTGCAACCTGCGAACCATGGCAAACGTAAGGCGGCATTTTCGTTATTTAACCTCCTCGAGGAAACACCTGTTGCTCCTCGGATTTACCCCCAGAAAAGACAGCTTTTTCGCTGTCGAGCATGTAATAGCTAGTGTACCAGAATTCTACGTTGGCTAACCGACTCCTCATAGAGAACAGTTGATCAAAAAGCTGTACCAGGGCTCAGATTCCCGCTACTGCTAGACTCTGCGATTGCAATCTTCATTCATTACAATGTCTTTAAAAAGCGGTGGCTTCAAAGACGACTTTCGTACATCTATAGGTGCCCTGTCGTGCGAAAGCGCCTCAAAAGCGCCTATGAACCGCAGCCCAGATGCAAAGGTGAATTTTTAACTGTTATTTAGAGGATGTCATCGATCTTTGTACGGCAGCGGACTCCTCAATGTCCGAAGTGTACCGTATCTCGCACGTTCTCAAAGGCCTCGAGGCTAACGAATTCCAGATGCTTAACGCTCGGAGTCTTATCACTGAAGACATATTAACATCCTGCTAGAAAAAGGAGTTCGGTAAATAGCCCACACTGGTTTATTAACGTGCCGTGCAGCTTGTCTCACTTTCTATGCCAGCCATCAGCCTCCCGCTTTCGGACCAGATTGCAGATCGTGCATGAGGAGGTGCCTGGACAGCTGTAGTTTATCACTGCTCTCAGGAATCTCCATCCGCTCTTGCCCTGACCCTTCAGACTGAAATTTGCGAGCATGTGGCTGAAGCGCTACACTTATCCGCAAGCTCCTGCCGATCACCTACGCAGACGCCGTCAGGAGACCTCGGCCCTAGAGCTTGTTAGCTCCACCATCATCGTAGCTGGCCGTTTTCCTCCCAACAGGTCGTCCCCTCAGTTAAACACAAAGGTGCTAAGACTTGGGGAATCGATGGTCTTCCCCTGTGCAGCAGGTGTTCTTGCTGTTTCTTCTGCTGCCTTCGCTCGTACCGAGTGGTGTTGGTGACCACCGCTGCGTCCGTGGCTCAGTGACACATTGCGGTGCGGAGATGACGACTTCTCTTCTCGGACTGTACACGTTTATTTACACTTTTTACAATTGGCGTATTTACACAAATGTCGTCGGATGCGACATCGAACGTAGAGGGCTAACTGCGACTGGTGAACGATCTGAGGTCAGAGGCTAGCAGAATCAGGCCTTGGCCTCCTGCTACACTTTACCCCGGAGTCCCTTGAGACCTCCGTCAGCCTAGCCTCCCTCTCGAACAACCCGTCTGCCCTCGACTCTCGTCCGAGCCCAACTCTGCTCCGAGCCCAACTCTCTTCCAAGCCCAACTGTCCAACACTCCTTTCTTAGCGTTACCAAAAACTCCTGTTTTGTCCGTTGACCAATCAACGTATGCCACTCTGTGGCCAATAACATGCAGTCCTTTAAGATGGGCTGGCCAATCATGGTGCCACATATACCCTCTCCTACGCATGTCAAATAAAACACACACAAAGCACGCACTATACGGCGAGTGGTTGCGCACACAAACACATACATCTGCAACTTTTCCCTCTC
This sequence comes from Amblyomma maculatum, assembly GCF_055883805.1. NCBI lineage: Eukaryota > Metazoa > Arthropoda > Arachnida > Ixodida > Ixodidae > Amblyomma > Amblyomma maculatum. The sequence continues at coordinate 199,675,232 of NC_139347.1, read as the reverse complement.
CAAAATCCTCCCACGCAAGCGGCGCCAAGCAGTCGCAAAGACAAACGGCGTCCACGGTTACACTTCCGAAACAACATAAAAACACACACGCGCAAACCTCAGGCCCAAACATTCCGATCCCTGCTCTTGGTCGGTTGCGCGCGGCCGGCGGATTCAAAGGGACACACAGGCGTCCTCCCGGGAAGTCGGTCCGTATTACGCCGCGTTTCGGGATTTATGGCCTCCGCGCCCTCTCCACTCAAACCGGGGGACATAGCAGTTAGCGCTGAACCCACAGCCACTGCGCTTATGCTGTGCGCTCTGACTGCACTGTTCTGCCTCCCTCGCGGCACGGGACGGAGAGAGCCGGCGGCGTCGCCCGCTGCCATGTGTTCTGGGCTCACTTCCGAGAAGCGGTCGCCCGCGCGACCGTCATAAATCTGCCCGCGTCAAACTGCCCCTTGACCTTGGCGGCCCCTTCGGAATCTCGCTTCTGTGCGAAGCCCGCAAACTTAACTCCTCCCCATCGAGAATGTTGCGCGTACACTTGCTGTACGCTCAGCATAAGACTCCTCTAACGGGGGAAAAGGGGGGGGGTCATTGTGGTGTGGCGTACACCCAGCAAAACAAACCAATGCAGCATGCAAACAATAGTGCAACGCTCCGTACAGAGGCGCGCGCGCCCTGAACGACAATCTCCGTGTGCACGTTCGCAAACGGTAACTAAAGCATACGCCATACAAGGCGACACAGCTTGGCATACATAACACCAAATCAACCAATAAACCCTGCATAGTCACAAAGAGCAAAAGTTCACATATGACACATGTCCCGCACAGGAATGAGTGTCCACTCCGTGCTCAAAGTCTCTTGGATCCGTCAACGTTTCCCCACTCCCAATCACTGCATCAGTGCGTGGTCGAGCCACAGGGGATCTTTACGCCTGTCACAACTGGCAGTGGCAGAGTGGGTTAAGACTGTGAACATTGCTCGGCGCTTACCACCGGGATCAAACGGCTTGACTGCTCGCACGGCACCGACGAGCCGCAGCATGCAAGACAATCGCACGCGCCCTGCTTTCCGGCTGTGCCGCTCTCCTGCATCACATAAGACGCTAGCTGCCTGCGTGCACGACACACGCGCTTCCTCGGAAGCACGAACAAGAATGCACCCAAAAGGTGCCTCTGAGACTATTGTGCCTGTCTCAAAAAGCTCATTCTCCGGAGGCTCCGCCTTAGCTGTCCTTCCTTTACGTAGATGCGCACCGAGGTCACAACGCTGGTCATGGTCCATCGCTGCATGTGAAAATGTTATTTTGCTGTTTTCTAAGCGTGGGACGCAATTTCCGTCGCCATCGCTCAGACCATGCCTCAGACTGCGCTCATCTACATCCTCACACGAACCCGTGTTTTCTGGGTTAGGATCGCCTCGTCTATCCAGCTGTGCGGCTGCTGGCTCCTCGGACGCTACTACTGGTGTAGCGATCACTGTTTCGTTTGTCGCGCTCTCGACACAGCCTGCCTGACACTCTGCCGCTTCGGTCGGGAACACAAGTTCAGCGCTCGCGCCAACCAAGCATTTCGCGTCCTTGCTCACATTCGCGTCATTAGCATGGTGAGCACATTCGGCTACCTCGCAAGACTTGACCTGCTCATTTTGGCTAATGACATTCCATGTCAGAGGCGCCTCCGTAGAGCACACCTCTACCTCAGGGATATGAGACTGCTCCTCTCTCTCAACATCGGTTGATTCTACAACTCGCGGCTCCTCAACGCGAACTTCAACTGCACTCTCCTTACCGACCGCCTCGATCAGCGCTTGATCAGTGCTATTTGCGGGAGTGTACGCCTGAATTTGTACCGGCTCCAGTAGTTCACGCGCTGCCCTCCGTAAGCGCTCCTCCTCCTCGAGCCTTTCCCTTTCCTGCCTTAGCTCTTCCTGGGCTATGGCTAACTGCCGCAGGCGTTCGTGGATCTGCGCTATTCTTTTCTCCCTTCTCTCCCTTTCCTCTTTTTCCTTAATTCGTTCAGCCTCTGACATCGGCGCATACCAAGCGTCGTATGCACAGTCATAATCACTCCACCAACCCAATGTAGCCATTATGCGTTACTTTACATTAACCCTGCGACTCATGCGCATACGCTGAGGCAAGTAAAGTGAGAGCGGAGAAACTCACTCAGTTGTCGGGCGTTCAACCACGGAGCTTGCGAAGTCCCCACACGCAGGTGCCGCACCGAACAGGGTCCGTCGTCTCGTTGTCGCAGCGCTCCGCTCCCTTTCACGGCAGCCTCTTGCTCGCCGACTCTGTCGTGAATGAAGCCTTGGCTTCTGAGGCCTCTCGCTTGGATGTCGCCTCGCTGTCGCTGCCTCTCTGGGCCGGTAGCGCCGATTCACGGGGCACCTCGACGTCAAACTTCTACCTGGTCAGCCTTGGCTCACCGAGGTAGTGCGCCACCCTCCGTGTACATCAGTCCGAGGCGTCGTCAATCTCTCGCCACTCCGCAGAAAGTCGCTGGGCCGATCCTGTCTCGACTGCGCCAGTTAAACACAAAGGTGCTACGACTTGGGGAATCGATGGTCTTCCCCTGTACAGCAGGTGTTCTTGCTGTTTCTTCTGCTGCCTTCGCTCGTACCGAGTGGTGTTGGTGACCACCGCTGCGTCCGTGGCTCAGTGACACATTGCGGTGCGGAGATGACGACTTCTCTTCTCGGACTGTACACGTTTATTTACACTTTTTACAATTGGCGTATTTACACAAATGTCGTCGGATGCGACATCGAACGTAGAGGGCTAACTGCGACTGGTGAACGATCTGAGGTCAGAGGCTAGCAGAATCAGGCCTTGGCCTCCTGCTACACTTTAGGCCGGAGTCCCTTGAGACCTCCGTCAGCCTAGCCTCCCTCTCGAACAACCCGTCTGCCCTCGACTCTCGTCCGAGCCCAACTCTGCTCCGAGCCCAACTCTCTTCCAAGCCCAACTGTCCAACACTCCTTTCTTAGCGTTACCAAAAACTCCTCTTTTGTCCGTTGACCAATCAACGTACGCCACTCTGTGGCCAATAACATGCAGTCCTTTAAGATGGGCTGGCCAATCATGGTGCCACATATACCCTCTCCTACGAGTCTTCAGCTGGAGTGAAGATTGCTGGAAAACGTATCAACAACCTTAGATATGCGGATGATACCACTTTAATGGCAGAAAGTGAAGTGGAACTCAAGAGACTTCTGATGCGCGTACAAGAAGAGAGTGAGAAGTTTGGGCTTAAACTGAACATTAAAAAGACGAAGATCATGGCGTCTTGCCCTATCAAGTCCTGGAGCATCAATGGGCAAGAAGTGGAAGCTGTGACAGATTTTCTGTTCTTGGGCGCCAAGATTACCTCGGAAGGAGACTGCAGCCATGAAATTAGGAGACGCCTGCTTCTGGAAAGAGAGCAATGGTTAGCCTTGACCGCCTGGTAAAGAGCAGAGACATTAGTCTGCCAACCAAGATCCGTATAACCCGTGCTATGGTCTTTCCAGTTGTGATGTATGGATGCGAGAGTTGGACTGTGAAAAAGGCTGACCGCCGAAGAATTGACGCGTTTGAATTGTGGTGCTGGCGAAGACTCTTAAGAGTTCCTTGGACTGCCAGAAGATCAAATCAGTCGATATTGTCGACCATAAACCCTGACTGCTCATTGGAGGGTCAAATTCTAAAGTTAAAGCTCAGCTACTTTGGTCATCTGATGAGAAGAGAGGAGTCGCTGGAGAAAGATTTGATGTTGGGAAAGGTTGAGGGTCGCCGGAGAAGGGGTAGGCAGCGAACGCGATGGTTAGATGGCATTCTCGAGGCATTGCAGATGAAGCTATGTGATGTTAAGAAGATAGTGAGAGACCGGAAAGCGTGGCGTGACATGGTCCATAGGGTCACGAAGAGTCGGACACGACTGAACGCCTGAACTGAACTGACGCATGTCAAATAAAACACACACAAAGCACGCACTAAGCGGCGAGTGGTTGCGCACACAAACACATACATCTGCAACTTTTCCCTCTCCAAAATCCTCCCACACAAGCGGCGCCAAGCAGTCGCAAAGACAAACGGCGTCCACGGTTACACTTCCGAAACTACATAAAAACACACACGCGCAAACCTCAGGCCCAAACATTCCGATCCCTGCACTTGGTCGGTTGCGCACGGCCGGCGGATTCAAAGGGACACACAGGCGTCCTCCCGGGAAGTCGTGCAGCGCGTTCTCCCCAGGTCCGTGTTACGCCGCGTTTCGGGATTTATGGCCTCCGCGCCCTCTCCACTCAAACCGGGGGACGTAGCAGTTAGCGCTGAACCCACAGCCACTGCGCTTATGCTGTGCGCTCTGACTTCACTGTTCTGCCTCCCTCGCGGCACGGGACGGAGAGAGCCGGCGGCGTCGCCCGCTGCCATGTGTTCTGGGCTCACTTCCGAGAAGCGGTCGCCCGCGCGACCGTCATAAATCTGCCCGCGTCAAACTGCCCCTTGATCTTGGCGGCCCCTTCGGAATCTCGCTTCTGTGCGAAGCCCGCAAACTTAACTCCCTCGTTGTAAGAATACTTTTCGAACTTGAGACCCCTTGTATTAGCTATGCGTGCAACACCCCCTCCCATTGTGCGTCACTGATGTCGTTATGCGGTGCAACTTGCGCATAATCCACGTGGCTACGTCAATGCGGCTCCACAAACCCTCTGTTGTGCCAGGCCGCGGCTAAAGCCCTCGGGCATTAAGGCCGGCCAAGCTTCACCGTGTCACTGGGTTGTGTGGCGCCGCCGTGTCGCGGGATGGACGCTGTTCTCTTCCCCTTACGTTTGCGGTGACGGGAGGAACGCGACCTCGGCAAGCGGGAGAGAAAGAACCAGCGTGCTGCTTCAGTATGCGCAGGCCTGGATGCGCGGCAGATCATCGGACGCTTGTTGCCATCGGCTTCGAAATGGGTCCCGGGACCCGTGGCCCCATTCCTGTGACCTTGGGACCTGCAGCTGCATCTGGACCGCCTACTGCCTGACAGTGATTTGTGACTGTGTGGGCGGGGCCGGACGAGAGGAAGATGCGAGAGTGTTTTCGGACACGAATGTGTTGTGTTGCGAAGCGACTGGGAGATGGCGCGGGAAGCTCTCAACGGAGGCAGGCTGCCGTCCTGCTCTCCGAGTTCTTTGTTCCTGCTGTAAATAGCTGTATAAAGCTGTTTTCATTTGTTCTTCTCAACTCCGTATCGTATCGTCAGCTTGATGGCTGTTCCCACTCCGACATAACGCTACCCGTGAATCACGATACCTCCCACTTTGACGCCTGACAACCCCGAGCACTTTCACGCGGTTCTCCATCAACACGAACTCACTCAATTTCTTCACCACGTATCTATTAGTTTTTCCCTCCACAGACCGCAGCAATTTAGTTCGAGACTTCCTTTTCGACAATGAAGCCATCATCGACACAAGCTTCTTTCATACAGCCCTGCTTGGCTGCTGCATGAAGCAAGCTGGCTGTCCTGACGAATGTAAATGAACCATGCTTAATTGCTCTTATCTCTTCCTCCCGCTACTTTGAACCTGACCGCGCGATGTCTTCACATCGTCCGACGTCTCAGCTTCCCACGAACTGCCTTCACAATTTTCTGCTCACCCTACTGTTATGTCCGCAGTTGGCTTGAAGCAACAAGGCGTTTGCGAACACAAGAACTTTTATTAGAACTCGACTCGAGCGGTGCGCGTTGGCGACCGCTCATCGGCGCGGTCCGAAGTCATCCCTCTCCAGACACGGTTGGCCGGTGCAGACAGGAGAGGGCTGGGTGAAAGGAGAAATGGAACGTCGAGTGGGTCGTTGGTCCTTCATTCACACGCGGTACCCTTGCGAACACAACACCGCGGCGGAACTGGTTGAGCGGTTCATAATTGTTCCCCCGTCTACGCGTCTATGCGCAAGACTCAGGACTTCCTCCCAGGAGGCCGGCGTGCACGTGTAGATGTGCGTTGTAGTACGGCCGTGGCATCAGAGCAGGCGCTTGCCGTCTCTGTATTTGGCGTACACCTTGCATGTTGGAGCAATGCGTCATCTGCCTCGATATCCCAAGGAACGGTACCAGGGACCGAAGGGCTGCTTGTTTGGATCGGTGTCGTTTGTGGCGGTGCCTTCTGAAGACGAAGCTGGTCGAGGTGTCGGCGGGCAATGCCCCCCTCCATGTGTACGAGCCAGTATTTCTTCTCAATGCGTCTGTCTATTACAGCTGGGGCCCACGCCTGCTGTGCTGTCCGTAGAATTTCCGAGCGAGAAGTCGTTGGCCCTTTTGCATTCTCTTAACGCGGTGAAGATCGCCTTCCTTTTTCCTGGGTTCAGATACTGGCTCCGGAAGGACGGCGCTCAGATGGGTCCGCAGCTCGCGTGCGAACATGTGCTGCGCTGAGGTGCGGCCGGTTGTGTTTTTCACCGTGCTGTGCTGTTTTAAGAGAAAGCAGGTGAAGCGTAGGTGCAATGACCCAGCTTGTTATTTAAATAAAGCTCGCTTGAGCTCTGCCGGGCATCGTTCAACCTGGCTGTTTGTAGCCGGATGGTAGGGAGCCAATGTGACGGCTGCGATACTGTTTTGTTTGAAAAACTGCCTGATCTCCGCTGCTGCCATTATCAGAGACGATTTTTCTTGTGAATCCAAACATGGCAATGTTCTCAACGTATCAATGACCATAGCTGATGTGACTTTGGTCATCTGTTTGACCTCGACCCATTCAGTGTACGCGTCGACAATAACAAGAAACGTGCTTCCCTCTACTGGTCCTGCAAAATCGACATATATAGTGTGCTAGGGCTCACTAGCCTTCACAAACTGTGGGGCCTTTGGTGGTGGCTTTTAGTTGTTTAGGCATGTCTTGCAATTCTGAACACTTGCTTCGATGTCGATGTCGATTCCAGGCCAACACATAAAGCTTCGGGTGCACTTCTTCATAGCAACAATGCCTCGATGGCCTGCATGAAGCAGTGACATAGCTTGCTTGTGTAATGCTGATGGGATAACAACTCGTGACTCACAGGTAATGCAACCACGATGCGTGCTTAACTCTGTAGCTTGCTCTCATTGTAATGTCTGAGGGCTGTGTATTTCAAAAGAAGCCGTTTCAGGACCACGAATGACTCCTGATGGCTTGGCGACCAGGTCCATGGGACCTCTGTTTGCAGTAGTTTGTATAGGTCGTTGGCCGCAGTTGCTCGCTGTTCGAGGAACCGGTCATAGAATGTAAGCAGTCCAATAAAGGATTGGAGTTCCTGCTTGTTAGTTGGTGCTCGCGCCTCTGTTACTGCTCGCACCTTGTCATCATGCTGGATGGATGCCTTCCGCGTCAATTACGTGACCAAGGAATTTCACCTTGGGGTACGGCAAAACAGCTTATACGCAAGTTTAGTTGGCTAGAATTTTGAACACTTATTCCAAACGTGCAGCATGCTCCTCGTCTGATGCTCCTGTGACGATTATATCATCAAGATAAACGCATGTTCCAGGAATTCCATGAAGTATCATCTCCATATACTTCTGGAAGATTGTTGGGGCTGCCTCTATGCCAAGTGGCAGTTTTTTTACTTTGTAGAGGCCCTTCAGTGTATTGATGATAAGCAACTGAGATATTGATTCGCTCACCTTTGGCTGCTGGTACGCTTGAGTGAGGTCCACGGTGCTGAAAATTTTCCCTCCGCGCAGCGTGCTCAAGACCTCCCCCGGCGTTGGCAGCCGGTAGGAGAACGGCTTGGTAAGCCTGTTCACTGTGCTCCGGTAGTCTCTGCATAGTCGTAGGGTGTCATTATTCTTCCGAATTACGACGAGTGGTGTTGCCCATTCGGAGTGCTGTGTTGGCTCAATGACGTCTTGTTGCAATTTATCAAGTGCCGCTTCTACTGCTGATATTGAGGCAAAATGCACTGCCCTTGTTCTGAAGAGTTTAGGGCTGGCATCGTTGAGCAACCCCAGGTCGACAGGAGGTCCTCGTTGTCCGGGGATGTCATCGGAGAAGACTGTCTTGTACTTTTCTTGAAGGCATTCCGCCACTGACTTCATTCCAGTCCGGTGGACGCCGCCGATGGTGATCCCAAGTGCGTCAAACCAGTTCTTTCCCAGGAGGCTAGATCCACTGTTTTTCACAATCAAGAGCGGCAGCTTGCATTTCTTCCCGTTGTACACAACGTCGACATCAGCACTACCCAGTAGCGGCAGGCTCTGACCTGACCACGTCCTGAGGTGCGTGTCGTCGTCTTTTAGTCTGGGTGGCTGCTCCGGCCACATTGTTCAAAAGGTGTCCTCGCTGATAAGGGCGCATGCAGCTCCGAATTCGACTTCGAACTGGATCAGCCTATTGTGAATGGTCAGGCAGGCCATTATATTCAGACGCGTGCCGTTGTTGGCAACGGCGTTTAGGTCGTACAGCGCTGACGGAGGTGATTGAAACCCTAGCTTCATGTCTGCGTCACTGGGCTGATTTACCCTGCTTCTTTTTCGTTATACAAGCTTTCTCAATGCTTGTGGCAAAAGTTGCATGCAGTTGGTTGGAAGCGGCATGTCTGCGAATTATGCTGTTCTTCACAGTGCACACAGCGTTTGACCTTTGGACGTTTTTTCGAACTTGACTTCATGTTGTGGCTCTGGTTGTTGACATCTGCTGCACTAGCACAATAGATCGCCGCGTTTGTCACTGCTGCTGCCCCGCACTTTCCGTTCGAAAGACGATGTCATAGGCTTTCGTGAGTGTCAGGTCCTTCTCCGCGAACAGGTGCTGTTGCAAGGACTCGTCACGCAGTCCACACACGAATCGATCACGCAGCATGGTGTCCAAGAAGAGTATTGTGGAGTTCGCTAGCGACAGGGATGACGTTGCTCCGGCTGACTGTTCGATGGCTGCTGGGTTCGCAGTCAGCCTCCCAAAGTTGCAGTCGGCAGCAGATTCTTTAGTGCTGCGACGGAAGCACTTGTAGTTTCTCCCTGCAATTGTTCCTGTCGTTGGAAGCGAGCGCGGCTGTAGACTTTGGATGGCCGTGGGTCGAAGTGCTTCTGCAGTGCAGCTACGATGTCATCGTTGCCATGGCAGCTGGAGTGCTTGGCTGGACTAGAGCGCAAACGGCGTCGTACGTCTCTTCCCCGCGCAGCCTAGGCAGGTGGGCCCTCTTCTGGACATTCACCGTGATTTTGTTTTTCTCAAAGTAGAATTAAAGGCGTCCAAACCACGATGTCCATGGGGAACCGTTGAAGCCCGGTATCCGTCCAGGAAGCGTGAGCGTATCCATGACTGCTGCACGGCGTAGCTTCACGCTGGGCTCGGGTCTGCTACCTCGCCGCTACAGTTATGTCCGCAGTTGGCTTCAAGCAACAAGGCGTTTTGAACACAAGAACTATTCATTTGAACTCGACTCAAGCGGTGCGCGCTGGCGGCCGCTCATCTGTGCGGTCCAAAGTCATCCCTCTCCAGACACGGCTAGATGGTGCAGACCGGAGAGGGCTGGAGGGAAAGGAGGAATGGAACGTCAAGAGGGTCATTGGTCCTTCGTTCACACGCCCAACCCTTGCGAAAAACACCGCGGCGGGAATCGTTCACTGGTTGAGCGGTTCATTTTTCCCTCGTCTACGCGCAAGGCATAACACCTGCACATGGCGTTAACGCTGCCGTCTCATGCCCCTCAATGCCGAGCTTAAGTAATCCCATCTCTCCCAAATTTACGGCGCTTCTACCGAACTACGCCCACAAAAATTCACATTGGTGCCACTTCATACAGCACTAACTATGGCCTAATATTGGTACTGTGCCGGCGAACTAACACAGGGCAAGTGCATCAACAACATTCTCCTATACTGAGCCGATGATTTGTGCTTCCTGGGACGGATGTCGGCTATGTTGCAGAACATATGTTTCCTGTTCATGTTTGCTGTTGGTCACAGACGACGCGTTACTTGAGTCGCCTTCTATTGGATGGTGGAATGAAAGATAACCCTGGCCCTCCAAAGAAAAAGTCTGCTCATATCCCTTGCTCCAAAATTTACATGAGTTGGATGGCCCGAAAATACGGCGGCCGCTGATATGGTTGTTGATGGTAATCATGCTCGGATTACCAAATGCTAACTGAGTTACTTAAGGCGCAGCGGCAATTAGCCCGTAACATAGCTGACATAAACTGATTCCAGAAATCTGAAAACGAGCGTTTCGAAAGTCTTCACTCCATGTGACTGCGCTTGAGTTCTTAGAAAAAAAAAGTTACGATATGTGACGTGCTCAACTTGATTCCTTAACTGTTGCGGTGGCGCAGCTGAGAAAAATGGTGACCTGAAAAATAGATCTTGTTGCAATAACTTCCTATGTGACATCCCAGAAGACCCAAATGAAGGTTGGGAGGGCGTATTGAACAAGGTGTCAAGTTTTATTGCCAAGGAGTTGACGACCAGTGTCCAAGAATCGAGTGGTGTCAGCATTGTCAAGGTGCGCTAGAACCGTTCGCGACCGCGTATTCTCAAATTGTGGATTATTCAGAGAAAACAACCATTCGAAAAAACGCACATAAATTTAAAGACAAGACTACCATAAAAACAAAGACTTCTCATTTAAATTTCATGCATTCCGAAAACAAAAACTTTCGGAAGCGTCCAGGTACATCGCGACAATTGCTGTGAGGTGAAGCTTCGCTTCAATTACATATTCTCAGCGATAACTGGTGCGTCTGCAAAGCTGATATGAATGTTCTTGAGAAGGACCACAGACACGCCCCCCGAACGTACCCTTGACAATCTACTGTTTCCGCTTGACTTCCTATACACAGGCATGACAGCTATACATATCGAACGTAAACGGTAAAGTATTGCAAAAACATTCCTGGCTTCCACTCTTTAACTTATTCTCACTCCCCACTCATTGTGGGCATCACTAAAGCGTGGCTTCAGAATAGCATCCGTGATTTAGAATTCACTCCACAGTGCTACGTGGCGATAGCAGCGAATCAACAGCATGACAAAGGCGGAGACGTCGCTCTTCTCTTTCAATCTGACATAAAATTCACTGTCATGAAGATCCCAGCAGAAACTCAATCTATCTGATGCTATTTTTTTTTCTTAATAAATAATCCATTGTAGTCGGCACTCCTTATCAACTACCCGGTTCATCCGTCGATGTTTCGCACATTCCTAATGATTATTCGAACAAACTATCTAATCTTATTTTGACGGGTGATTTGAAATTTACATGCTTCCGTAGGCCATCATTTATTTTCTCTGGTAGGGATGCATCCATCTGTCGGCAATTGCTGAACATCTCCCTATTCTTCTATCGGAAGTAAATAGTTAACGGAACAACAAGACGTGACTCGCTACTTGTTTTGGTTTTTATGCGTTCAAATATTTATCATTACGCCTTTGAATGCGATGTTGATGGGATTCTAGGCCACAAAACTGTGTTTGCTAGTTTCAATTTTCCTATTTTTGCGCCACTGTTGACTTTAAACACGCTTCTTGATTTCATTCGTGCTGATTATGTTGCTATCACTGATCTTCGTGCTGCTTCTTTTGAATCATTTATCATGCTTAGCCACACAGGTGACATCAACAAACCATTCAGTTACTTTGAAACTGTTGTCACTAACGGCGTGCAACGTATTATGTCTCGTTGGGGTTAGATGGCTTAGACGCATGAAGGGTTTATAGCATACAGAAAGTTTTGTCAAGTTTAACAGAGGAAAGGAAGAACTTCGATTAATAATCAAATTGGGCAAATATCGTTTTTGGTGTCCAGGCAAGAAATCTTCTAATAACTCACACTTGTAATTTTTGGCGCTCTTTCTCGCCAACAGAGTCAGCATCATCGTCTATATTTGGTAGTGTTGAAACAGTTAATGATCTGTTAATAATAGCCAACGCTTTTATGCCTACTTTAAATCTCTTTTGTGAGAGTTACGTTGGTCATTGTCTCGCCATTTCGCTGTGCTTGTCCGAAGAGCGAAGAAAGAAGTAAAAGAAAGAAGAAGAAGAAAAAGAAGAAGAAGACGGCAGATAACTCAGTAGTTGGTAGATGCGAACAACAACAGCGGGTTGCTAGGACAGGGGGTTCGTTCGAACGATGTGATGGCGGTGTATCCCAGAGTTCGATGTAGAGACGATGTCATACAACTAGAAGTCTTCTACACCCGAATAAGAATGCTCAACGACGAAAGGGTGCTCACATGTAAAGTAATTCCCAATGGCATAACTAAAGCTGAAATCATAGATTAAACTACTATGTGCAAAAGCCATGTCTTTACTTTCGAACGAAATTAAGCATATAGCCATGCAGATTACACTCCCGTAATGTCAGGTTTAGCCCCAAGCTACACCACAGCTAAGTTTTTTTCATCTGACAGCCACGAAGTTTCATCCTTTGACCCCTGTTTTGTGGCAATCCCGATTACTGATATCCCGATAAATGAACACGGTGTACTTAATCAAACACTGCAGTTAGACACAAAAAATTTACCCATCCTGATGGTATACTCAGAGCTTTTCTCTTTCATTTGTCATCTTTCAAAAGTCGCTCAACACCGGCATTGTTCTATCCTCCTGGAAGCTAGCTAAAGTACATCCATTATTCAAATCTGATAACAAACAGCTGTTATCCAATCACAGGCACTTTTCATCTTATTAATTTTTTTATTTATTCATGTGCCTACATTGCGCCCACAGGACATTACAGTAAGGGGTATATTACAAAAAGTGATATGTAAAAGCAAGGTTCAGTGATTAGGACAGTAATCAAGAGCGGTATGTCGTCAGTGCAGAAGCGAATTAATAAAGTGAGAAGAAGGTAAACAGGTAGTGGGACCCAACACCGACAACTTGCCACCAGCATGCTAACCAAAAAAAAAAATGAAGCAGAAAAGCAGAAATACAAAATATATATATGTAAGACGAATCATAATAGTCAAAGCAATCAGCCAGAACGGCAAGTCGTCAATGCATACGAAGGAAGCAGTCAAGGGAAACGACAGTAAGTAAGTAAGCAGACTCAATCCAAACTAGCCAGCAGCATACTAAAAGCAGGAAAGCAGGATTTGAATGTTTACACTTAAGCAAGCAGGTGCTGTAACAGTATAACTGAAAAGTATCATTAGTCGGTTTCATTGTTTTATTTTTCGTAGGAAGAAAGATGATTGGCGCACCGTTGTGTGGCAGGCGCTATTTCATGAATTTTGAAACTGTGGTCTTTCCTGGCAGAGATAAACGTAGGTTATTTTAGATAAACATCGCGATCAACTGAAACTTTTCCCTGCTGTGTTTGCTTCAGCACTGTAAGCCTAGATACAGAACGAGGTGTTTAGAGAGGGTGCCATGAAAGAGCTTTCTTCAGTGAGGTAACGCTGCTATTACACATGTAGAAATTCGTCACGAAACGTGCAGCCCTATTTTGATTAGGTTCTAATTTATTTATAAGTGTAATGTAATCGCGATCCCAGATTCTGGCGGAAGACTCTAGGATGAAGCGGACATCAGTAAAATATAGTTTCCTTAGCATCGCGAGAACCAGCCCTGAAAAAGCGCTTGATGAAATTAGGTGCACGGCCAGCTTTCATAGTTCATATTCTACGTGCTTATTACATGTCATGAATATGATTAATATCATATTCACGAAAGATGCTGAAGCACAATTCAAAAACATAAATGGAATTTCTGTAATCTAATATTATGTTTCCAAATTTCAGCTCGCTTTTTATGAAAGGTTTCAGAACCTTAACACATTTAGTAAAATTTTCACACATTTGAGGTGTCCATGATATGGGCACACAGATCCACGCTATAATTATAGATATTTTAAAGGCTTTTGATACTGTACTGCATTCTAATCTCTTAATAAAGTTTAACATGATCTTGAAAAATTTTTACTTCATTAGCTTTACTTCATTTTTACTTCATTTTAAGTTTCCGTTCACACCGGTCACAGATCTTGTGCTATATTTCAACTTTCTTTTGTTTGTCTACGTATGGGTCGGCTCTTGGTCCCTTATTATTCTTACTATACATTAATGACTTATCTCAAAACGTCCCTTCACATATACATCTTTATGCGGATGGCTGTTTGGCCATGCAAAATAAAGGAGCATATTATTTTTATACATTTGGTAAACTATATTGAATGTAACAATTTTTTTACTGTTTCACAACACGAATTCGGTAAATCTGTTTCTTGAGATACCCAACTACTCTCCTTTACTAACAGCGCGCACACTTACCTGAACTTAGGATATGTAACTGACTGCATTTTTTAGACTTTCTTACAGCTTTTGATAAAATTAACCATAACATACTCTTACATAAGCTTAGCATGCCTATAACATGCCTGAGAGTCGGGGTGAAGGTGGTATTTTCCACACCTAAAAAAGCTATGTCTTTGTGCTCGGAAGTGAACAACACTAAAAAGAAGCCCAAGTGTGATACGCGTCGCCAGAAGCCGTTTACGGAATGTGATGTGGGTGTTGTGTACAGGTTTCCCGTCTCGTTTCGTAAGGTGTATGTAGGACAGACTAGTAGGTGCTAAAATTAAAGAGCGATGGAGCACGCAAGCTATGCAAGCAACGCTTCGGGAGGCCACCTATCTCAGCACTGCAGGCATTGTAATACCACTGGATGTGCCCCACCGCTGCGTGAGTCAATCTTCTAGGCCAAAAAAAGCGCGCAGTTAACATGTGAAGTGCTGGAAGCAGTGGCAATTAGTGATTAAGGGGAATCGTGCATCAGCACCGCCTCTGTGGCGCTCACCGAAAAAGTGATTTTCTCAGACAGTTTCTATAAGTTTTCAGTGCCTAATTTTTCGATTTAGTTTTTAATTTATATTAAATATTCTTCACGCCGGTTTCAACTATTCCACCATGACCCTTTGTGTTTCGTGTTATCCCCCCTTGCTCTCTCCCCCCCCCCCCCCGCTTTTCCTTTTATGTTCCTTGCACCTTTCATTATACATAAGTTGTTAGTTCAGCCTCGTGCAGTCCAGTCTTCACTTTTGTGCATTTTTACGGTTATGCTCTAGTTACACACTATCATGAACCAACTAGCTCCGATTCAGATCACCCTACAGCGATGTCAGTGCACGCTAAAGAACCCTAGGTGGTCGAAATTTCTGGAGCCCTCCACTACGGCGTCTCTCATAGCCTGAGTTGCTTTGGGGAGCTAAACCCCACAAACCAACCAACCATTCGAGGAGTAACTTCAACAATGCTCCAAATGAGACTAACTTATTAATGTCATCATCATCATCAGCCATATTACACCCACTGCAGAGCAAAGGCCTCTCTCTTATTTGTCCAACTAACCCTGCCCTGTGCTAGCTATATCCACTTGACCCCTCCGAACTTCTTACCTAACACTTCGCTGCCCCTGCTGCGCTTTCCTTCCCTCGGAATCCAAATTGTTACCATAAGCCGCCATCGGTTATCCACTATTCGCACTACATGTCCTTCACATGTCCATTCCTTCCTCTTGATGTTTACTAGAATGTCATTAACTCGAGTTGTTCTCTGACCCACTCTGCGTACTTCCTATCTCTTAGCGTTAAATGTATCATTTTTCGTTCCATAGCCTTCTGCGTTGTCATCTGAAGTAGAACCCTTTTCTTTATCCCCCACGTTTCAGCCCCACAGGTAAGATGAAATCGTTTTATGCTTTCCTCTTGAGCGATACCGGTAAGCTGCAAGTCATAAACGGCGACTACTTGCCAAATGCGCTTCATCCCAATCTTATTATCCTAGTTATTTCCCTTTCATGGCGTGGATCTGTGGTTACCACCGCTTCCAGTGCTTCGCTACCTATTGCGAACTGCTGTTCCTTCCCAAGGCTGCTGAATATTACCTTTGTCTTCTGCATACTGATTTTTAAGCCTGCCGATCGGCTATTCCTGTCCAGGTCATCAATCATTCTTTGTAGTTCATTCCCTTGAGGCAATGTGATCAGCGAATTGCGGATTACTGATATATTCTTCATCAACCTTCACCCCTAACTGCTCCCCTTTCAAGTCCCTGGATACTTCCTCTAAGCAAGCTGTGAATTGTACTGGGGAGATCATGTCTCCTTGCCTGACACATTTCGTTATGGAAATTTTGTCTCTTTATACAAAACTATGGTTGCTGTGCAGCCACTATAGTTATCTTCTAGTACTTTCACATACGGCTCAATTCCCTGATTTAGCCATGCCGGCATGACAGCAGAGGTTTCTACTGAGTCAGTCTTTCTTAATCAATGAATGCTATGTATAAGGGCTGATTATATTCCGAGAATGTTTCAATCACCTGGTTGATGGTATAGATATGATTAGTCTAAGATTGTCCTGATTCTGTTAGGGATTATCTTAGTAAACACCTTATACGTAACAAACAGTAAGCTGATTGGTCCGTAATTTTTCAATTCCTTAGCGTCCTTTTTCTTATGAATTAAAATCAGGTTAGCTTTCTTTCATGATTCCGGCACCATCGATGTCACCAAGAACTGCCAGTTTTCTTAGCAAAATATACCACCCCTCTCCCCCCTCCACTTGCTCTTCAACAAATCTGTAGTGAGCTGATCCTCTCCAGCTCCTTTCGCACTGTTCATAGTTTTCAAAGCTTTCTTTACATTGTCCTTCGTCACTGACAGAACGTCTAACTGCGTTTTCCTACGGCCAATCTCATTAGTATCCGGTCTACTTCGGCGACTTATAGATCAGTATAGAACTCGTCGGCTACTTTGACCACCTTGTTCATATTCGCGATGACAGTGTCCCCCTTGTACCTTAGCGCACACATCGGATTTTTCCTATGCCCTATCCTCTGCGCACCGCTTCAAAGCTGCTCCCGTTCTTAGGAGCATGCCCAATTTTCCGTATGTTATACTTCCTCATGTCGGCCATTCTACGCTTCTTGATTAGCTTTGATATCCCTGCCAGTTCTATCCTGTCTGTAGGGTTCGAGGCTTTCATACTTTGGCGTTTCCTAATCAAATCTTTTGTCTCCTTAGAAATTTACCGGTATCATCTCGAAACATCCTACCGCCTTCTACCGCGCACTACGTAATGATATCTCTGACATTCGGTAAAAGCTGAAAATCTATTCTGTAGCGAGATACTGAATTCTTCTACCCTCCTCCTCACCGCTCATTATTTGCTACACTTGTTTCCTACTAATCTGTTTCCCTCCCTCTTCAGATCTTCGAGACCTTACCATTCTTTGTTCACTGCATCGCACCTTTCTGATTACCCCTGCATTCTGCATATTGCTGGGGTTAAAACACTGTATACAATTAATTTAATTTTAGTCGCCCCGTTAGGGCTTTTCCTTGTCCACTTCCGGTTCTACTATTTGCTGAAGAAGGTATTCATGATTCGGAATATAACCAGCCCTTATACATAGCATTCATTGATTACGGAAAAGCATTTGACTCAGTTGAAACCTCGGCGGTGATGCAGCCATTGCGAAATCAGGGGGTAGACGAGCCGTACGTGAAAGTCCTGGAAGATATATATAGTGCTGCACAGCAACTATAGTTCTGCATAAAGAAAGTAACAAAATTCCCATAAAGAAAGGTGTTAGGCAAGGAGACACAATCTCCCCAGTACTATTCAAAGCTTGTTTAGAGGAAGTATTCAGAGACTTGGAATGGGAGCAGTTAGGGATAAGGGTAGATGGAGAATACCTCAGTAATCTGCGATTTGCTGACGATATTGCCTTGCTAAGCAACTCGCGGGATGAACTGCAAATAATGATTGATGACTTAGACAGGAGAAGTCGAAAGGTAGGCTTGAAAATCAATATGCAGAAGACTGAGGTAATGTTCAACAGCCTCGGGATGAAACAGCAGTTTACAATAGGTAGCGAAATACTGGAAGTAGTAGGAGAATATGTCTACTTAGGACAGGTAGTAACCGCAAATCTGGACCGTGAAAAGGAAATAACAAGAAGAATAAGAATGGGATGGAGCGTATTTGGCAAGCACTCGCAGATTATGACTAGCAGCTTACCGGTATCGCTCAAGAGGAAAGTATACAACAGTTGCATCTTGCCTGTACTCACCTATGGGGCTGAAAGGTGGAGGCTAACAAAGAGCGTTCTAATTAAGTTGAGGACAACGCAGAGGGCTATGGAATGAAAAATGGTAGGGGTAACATTAAGATATAGAAAGCGTGCAGAGTGGGTCAGAGAAATAACTCAAGTTACCGGCATTCTAGTGGAAATTAAGAAGAAATGGACATGGGCAGGACATGTAGTGCGATGAGAGGATAACCGATGGTCGCTGAGGGTAACAAACTGGATTCCAAGGGAAGGAAAATGTAGCAGGGGGTGGCAGAAAGTTAGATGAGGCGGATGAGATTAAGAAGTTCGCAGGGGTCAAGTGGATGCAGCTAGCACAGAACCGGGTTAAGTGGAGAAATATGGGAGAGGCCTTCGTCCTGCAGTGGGTATAATAAGGCTGATTATGATGATGATGATGACCTCACCATCCTGTGGTCACTGCATCGCACTTTTCCGATTACCTCTACATCTTGCATAATGGCGGGGGTTGAACACATTATGAAGTGAATTTCATTTTTAGTCTCCCCGTTAGGACTTTTCTATGTCTATTTCCGGTTCTTCCGTTTGCTGAAGAAGGTATTCACGATTCTTAAGTTATTGCGCTCTGCAAACCCAACTAGTAACTCAACCCTGCTATTCCTAGAACCAATGCCATAGTTACCTACTGCCGGGTCTCCTGCCTGCTTTTTGCCTACCTTGGCATTGAAGTTGGCATATGAGTACAGTATACTGCGTCTTTACTTTTCGCATTGCCGATTCTACATCTTCGTAGAAGCTTTCAACTGCCTGGTCATCATAACTACATGTAGGTGCATAGGCCTGTACTACCTTCAGTTTATGTCGCTTATTAAGCCTAATTATGATGCCTGCCACCCTCTCATTAATACTATAGAATTCCTATATATTACCCGCTATATACTTATTGACAAGGAAACCTACACCTAGTTGTCGCCTCTCTGGTAAACCTCGATAACACAGTACATGCCCATCCTTCAGTACAGTGTATGCCTCATTCGGCCTCCTAACCTCACTAAGCCCTATGATTTCGCATTTCATACCCTCTAGTTCCTCTAACAGCACTGCTAAGCTAGCTTCACTAGCTAGGGTTCTAGCGTTAAACGTAGCCAGGGTCAGTTTCCAATGGCGGCTTGTCCAGCGGAGCCAGGGATTCTTAGCACCCCCTGCTGCATCACAGGTCTGACCGCCGCCGTGGTCAGTTGTTCCGCAGCCGCTGGTGACTGAGGGCCGGGGTTTATGGAGCTTATCATAGGAGGTTGCGGCCAATTACTGCACTAGGGTGGCCAACTCCTGTTCTGGTGAGGGAGTGCGTTGCCGGAGGTGTTCACCGGCATCAGGTCGCACCCCAAACCTGTTTATGCAATTCCATCGACACGCGGTTTTTTTTTTTAAATCCGGTGGAGAATTGCGCGGCACCGGTATTTGAACCCCGGTCCTCTCGCATGCGAGGCGGATGTTCTACCGCTACGTCGCCGCTGCACCACTCCCCAGCAAATAGCTCCTTGAATGGGATGTAATATTGTGACGCCCAGAAATGGAGACAAGAGAAGAGGGGGTCAATAAAGAAGCGGCTCGTGCTGGGACTCGCAAGTGGACACAGCAGGGTCTTCGACGCTCGTCCCGGGTCAACTGAAAACTCGCTTGTAACATCTTGATGAGAGGCGCTGTGTACACGGTCACCAGAAACCCCGAAGGCGGATTCCCAGCTTGAACCGCGTCGCAGTCATCGTCTTGCTGGCCTGCCGCCACCTGAGCCTATGATGTCTGTTAACACCGACGCTCCGAGGTTCGTGCCTAGCAGCTTATGGCAGCATCACCGGGAGCCGTGTTCGTTCACGGGTTCATCCAGCGAAGATGTGGATGAGTTGCTCACTCACTTCCAACGGGTGAGCCATTACAATAAGTGGGACTCTTCCGCCCAGATAGCTAACGTACTCTTCGCGCTTACCAGCACAGCCCTAACGTGGCACGACAACCACGAGGACACCTTTACCACCTGGGACCGCTTCGTGACAGAGACAAAAAAGTGCTTTGCAGATTCAGAGGCGAAGCAGAAGCGAGCTGAACAAGCGCTCTCTCAAAGAGCTCAGCTTCCAGGGGAAGTGTGCACCAAATACATCGAGGAAGTCTTGAAGCTATATAAGCTTGTGAATGCTCGCATGACTGAAGATGTCAAAGTTGGCCATCTGCGTAACGGGTTCGTCATACATATTTATAATTTTCTTATCGGCAAATCAAGCCTTGATTCAGTGGCTGACGTAATCCAGCATTGCCGCACGTTCGAGACGCTGAAAATGCGTCGGATGACACCCAATTTCGAACGTTTGGTTGGCGTCAAGTCGGTAGCCGCTGTTGACGCTGCTGACGTAACATTGTTGGGCGATCTCGCCTCCACAATCTGTCAGATTGTTCGCAAAGAAGTAAGCCCGTCCCTATAACAAGCCTGGGGCTCCTCAGCGCTGCCCCTGTCGTATCCGCCTCCTACAACCGCCTCTACTGCAGCGGACTTTGTTATTTCAGCGGACTTTAATGAATACAGAGGACCGCAGCAGCTTTGGCTGCGCAACATGCCGAGAACCAAGGCAACGGACCCACTACTACCAGCCGACGCATAACCGGTATGAAAACAGTCGGTGCGAGGCTCTCAATGGCGACTAATTGCCTGCGCCACCTTTTCGCAGACCTCCTGTGTGCTATCACTGCGGCCAACCTGGCCACCTCTGAAGATAATATTCTCGCCGTCAAGCATCGCGTTACGGCTACGACTCCATGAACTACCCTACCATGAGCAAGTGTTATAATCCTGGCTCTTCTTGTCGTTCGCGTCACCCTCCTGATTTCGGTGACCCATGACAAGCACCTCTGCGGTATATTTCACCGGCATCGAACTGAAGTATGACCCCACCTCAAGCTTCCCACGCGCACCGTTCTCCATCGACGAGAAAAAAACTGAATTTATCACGCCCGATGGCCTTTACGAATTCAATGTGATGCTATTCGGCCTCTGTAATGCACCCGCCACCTTCGAACAATTCATGGATACGATACTCCGCTTTTTAAAATGGGAGGTGTGTATGTGTTACTTGCACGATGTCGTGATTTTTTGGGAAGACTTTCAGCGGGCACAATGAACGTTTAGCTCTCGTGTTGGACTGTATGCGCAAAGTTGGCCTCGTGCTTAACACGAAGTGTGGTTTTGGAGCATGCCAAGCGCTAGTTCTCGGACATCTCGTCGATAAAGACGGCGTCGGACCTGATCCCGCAAAGACAGCGCTTGCCTGTTTCAAGCCACTCCAGTCCGCCATAGAACCACGGAGTTTCCTGGGTCTGTGTTCGTACTTTCGCCGTTTTATTCACCGTTTTGCTGATATCGCACATCCCCTGACAAGCCTCCTTCATAAAGATGTAGCTTTCGAGTAGACACCTGAGTGCCATTACGCTTTCCGCACTTGAAATTTTTTCTCACGTCGCAACCTCTGCTCCAGATCCTTCAGCGCCCACAGAAGGGCATACTGACTGACGCATGTGGTGTTGGAATTGGCGCGGTTCTTGTCCAGCGATGCGACAGCAAGGAGCACGTCGTGGCGTACGCGAGTCGCTCCCTTAGTAAGCGCAATCACACTGTCACGGAACAGGAATGCCTCGCTGTCGTTTTCGCCATACAACGCTTTCGCTCATATCTTTATGGACGTCCGTTTAGCGTTGTCGCAGATCCCCATGCCTTCGGCTGGTTAGCTAATCTCAAGGATCCGCGTGGGGGCCGACTTGCACGATGGGACCTACGGTTACAAGAGTATGACGTACTTTACAGTCATATACAAAACTGGCCGTAAGCACGTTGGCGCAGGCCGTCTTTCGCGCCTTCCTCTTCCTACGACGGAGTCAGGCGCCGATGATTTCGAGAACTGCGTCGCTTCAGTATCAACGGCTTTTCCGGACTTCTCTACATTTATAAAAGACCAGCAAAGGGATCCCACCTTGGAACATCTCTTCGCAGCGACTCAAGATCGGTCAGGTGGACACTGATTTTGTGTGCGTGATCGCCTGCTCTGGAAGAAAAACTATTCCTCAACAGGTACCCGCTTCCTTCTGGTTGTTCCGAGGAGTCTATACCATCCTATATTACAGGCCATGCACGATGACCCTAGTTCCGGTCATTTTGGAACTGCAAGTACGCTCCACCGCACTTAGAAGCGCTTCTATTGGCCAGAAATGCAAACAACTGCTGAGCGGTATGTCACCAGCTGCACCCAGTGTCAACGCTACAAATATCCCACAAGCGCGCACGCAGAGCAACGTCCCCCCTTAACACCACCCCGTGCACCATTTGAGTAAGTGGACGTTGATCTCCTTGGCCCCTTTCCGCTATCCCATAATGGGAACCGTTGGATCATTGTTTGCTTGCACTACCTCACTCGATACTGTGAGACGGCAGCCATACCCGCGGTCAATGCGTATCAAGTCA
This sequence comes from Amblyomma maculatum, assembly GCF_055883805.1. Taxonomy (NCBI): domain Eukaryota; kingdom Metazoa; phylum Arthropoda; class Arachnida; order Ixodida; family Ixodidae; genus Amblyomma; species Amblyomma maculatum. The sequence goes on along the minus strand of NC_139347.1, from coordinate 199,652,739 downwards.
CCTGATTTATGTTGCGGGCGATAGCTTTTCGTCACGGAGCTCCACGAGTTATCAGCGACCGCGGTCACCAATTTACCACCGACGTCATGGAGGAGATGCTCCGTTTATGTGCCTATCATCTTCGCCGTTCATCGCCTTATCATCCCCAAACAAATGGTCTAACTGAACGCTTCAACCGTATGATAACTAATATGCTGTCCATGTACGTCGACGCAGATCATAAAAACTGGGACAGTTTAATACCGTTCATTACCGACGCTTTCAACACCGCCCGTCATGACACCACGAGCTTTAGTCCATTCTTCCTGCTCTATGCACGCCACCCACGATGTACCCTGGGCACCATCTTCCTGTTTTCAGACACTAGTGATGAAGATACCTCGGTAGCCGAGACAATCTGCTTTGCCGAAGAAGCCCTTCGGCTTGCCCGCCTTCGCATCTTAGCGTCCCAGGATCGCTCAAAAGCACGGTACGATGCCCACCACCGCCACGTTATTTACCAGCCTGGAGATTCGGTCTTGCTGTAGCTGCCTATCAGGAAGCGGAGTCTATCATAAAAGCTTCTGTGCCACTAAGATGGAATATTTGTCGTTCTTGCCCAACTTAGCGAGCTCAATTATCGTATCGCTCGCCTCACCAAAAGCGGTCATCGCTTTCCAAAAAGTGAAGTCGCCCCAGTCGATAAGCCTTATCGATAACGCGACTATGATTAGTCGCCCAGCGGGCTTCAGCTGCGTCTGGGGAAGTGTGGTGCCCAGAAATGGAGACAACAGAAGGTGAGGTCAACGAAGAAGCGGCTCTTGCTGGAACTCGCAAGTGGACACAGCTGGGTCTTCGACACTCGTCCTGGGTCAGCTGAAACCTCGCTTGTAACAATATGTATGTATGTATGTATGTATGTATGTATGTATGTATGTATGTATGTATGTATGTATGTATGTATGTATGTATGTATGTATGTATGTATGTATGTATGTATGTATGTATGTATGTATGTATGTATGTATGTATGTATGTATGTATGTATGTATGCATGCATGCATGCATGCATGCATGTATGTATGTATGTATGTATGTATGTATGTATGTATGTATGTATGTATGTATGTATGTATGTATGTATGTATGTATGTATGTATGTATGTATGTATGTATGTATGTATGTATGTATGTATGTATGTATGTATGTATGTACGTACGTACGTACGTACGTACGTACGTATGTATGTATGTATGTATGTATGTATGTATGTATGTATGTATGTATGTATGTATGTGTGTATGTATGTATGTATGTGTGTATGTATGTGGGGGTCAGGGCTTCTCAAGCTGTTCTGACAGCTTTTTTCGTGTCCTCCATGTAAACGTTTGTTTGCAGAATAAAATTTTAGTTTTAATTTGAATTTGAATGTATGAACATATGTATGTATATAAGTGGAGGTGCAAACCCTGATCTAGCTAAGATGTTGCCTAAGCGATTCTTTCCGTAAAAGCTGGTATCGAAGCGCTGCTTTAGAGGGAAAGCGTTGTGAACCATATCTTGGCCTTGTTTGTTCAGGTCTAAGAGCAGGGAAGTCATATTTTTTCTGCACCTCCCACATCAGTTTTCTACTCGACTTCATCGTTTTGCTTCGCGTGCCTTGTACTATACCAGGCGTCTCTCGAAACACTCTTCCACAGTACTACGCTGCTTACGGCGTCGTATAGCTCATTACTTCGGTTAACTACTCAGTCGAATCACTCTCGCCAGCGACAAATCTACGACGAAGTGACCACACGATGGTCTATGGCGCATCAAGTCATTTTGTGACCCTTGTGCGTTGTCCCTCGGGTTTAACAGGATGTCTCGTTCTTTGACGGGCGTGATTTTAAAGTGAAAAACAGGTGACGATGGAAACGACGTCTCCAGTTCAAAATGTGAGGTCAGTGCATTGCCTGTCGAGGCTGGGACTACATTTTTCTTCCACATATTCCCTCTCAGGCCATTCATAACACTTACATAACCCGTTTATATTTCATCCTCCCTTTTACACTAGAAAAAAAAAATCATGTGATGACGACAAAATAAACTTTTTCTTTCTCGACTTGGAGATAAATATTTTGCATGGCGCCGCCTAAGGTAAAATAGAAATGACGGAAGGCGATGAGTTTGAGGCTACTGAAGAAAAGGGCACTTAGGTCACTTTAAAATGCGGGGCTATTTGGCTGTTCTGATTAGCATTCGAGTGCTTTTAGTCACATGCTTTCAACGACTTCTGGTGCACTTCCTTTAAGCAAAATTAGACCGCGAATTGGTGTTCTTCTTCCTTCTGTTTCTCCCCTGTGCAAATAGGCCTTCTTTCTTCTCTGGCATACCTGTACAAAATGTAGTCTTGTAAATTTCCCCTTAACGAAAATCGCGATCCGTCTAAGGGGATTGTCTTTCTTGGCTAACGGTGGAAATCTCTCGTGCACAAGATTTATTTCCGAGACTCCGCGACATGTGTTCTCCTTTTTTAGCATTCCTACCGTTTCCATGGCAACGTAAAGGCACGATGACAAGCGAAGCCGTACCACCACTGCCACACTTGCATGAGCACTGCAACAAACACGTGCCTAGGAAAGGAAAGGAAATTTCCACTGCCCGTCACGAGCCCCGGCCTTGATAGCGAACAAGCTATACAAGGGGCGCACAGTACCGTTTGAAGCAGCAACGCTGAGGCTTTCGCATTTTTCTGGCGCAGATTGTGCAGTGCTATTGAGAAGTGGTTTGCGTTTTATAAAAGTCCATGTAATAGCCAAAATGCTTTTTTTAACGCACTGCTGTTCCAAGCGCTCTTAGGGACATTATGCGGTGAATATTGTGTCCAGTCACTGGATTTGCATACGTTAAAAATAACTGCTTGTAATCTTGCACACTGAGGAGATTGCAATAATGGCATCTGCTGTCCTCTCTTTTAAGTTCCCCTAAACCTTTATATCCGGCGCAGTCATGTGGAAAAAGCTACAAAGTAAAAAACAAAAAGATGAATGCACGTGATCGGTTCATTTTTCAAGGCCTACCGTAGATCCAGTCAGAAAACGAGAATGCTGTTATGGAAGCATGAATAAGTAAAAAGTATCCTCCATCCGCAAGCTTTCCTGTCAGCCACGTGCTCGATCGCAATGATATAAAATAAAGAACTATGATAGCGATCGTCGTTTCAATACTTCGGTGCGGAGGTAACAGCTGTGGAGGAATAAGAACAGAATAGCTAAGCGTGAGAGTTGGTCATACATAGTCAAAAATGAATGAATGAAGACTATTTGAAGGAAAGGATGCCTCTCGGCCGCTGTTTGAGTAATTAGGGAGTTAGGAGGGATGGCAGTGTAGCTTCGTCTTTACGGTTCTTCAAGCTGTTGCTCGTTGCTTGCCATGCTGCCGATCTTCGCGCTGTAAGTCGACCTCTCTCGCACTACTCGAAGTAGGCCGCTCTCACTGCCGTATGTTGCAATGGAATGTTGTGTTGCGGTGCTCAATAGAATCTGATCTGATCTGATAGCTAAGCGGGCAAGTTGGTGATACATAGTTAAAAATAAAACAGCGCGAAACACGAAGACAAAAGAAAAGAATAACACATCACCAGCGCTTGTGTGTTATTCTGTTCTTTCGTCCTCGTGTTTTGCGCTGTCTTGTTTTTAACTATGAGGAATAAGACTAGATCAGTAGGTAATCTTTGCAAACAGTAATGTTTGAGACGTTACGTAGGGATTTTTTTTGTGTGTGTGTGTGTGTGTGTGCGTGTGCGTGCGTGCGTGCGTGCGTGCGTGTGTGTGTGTGTGTGTGTGTGTGTGTGTGTGTGTGTGTGTGTGTGTGTGTGTGTGTGTGTGTGTGTGTGTGTGTGTGTGTGTGTGTGTGTGTGTGTGTGTGTGTGTGTGTGTGTGTGTGTGTGTGTGTGTGTGTGTGTGTGTGTGTGTGTGTGTGTGTGCGCGTGCATTCGTTGCGTTCGTGCTATCCCTAAGTGTGCAACCGGCGCTCTGCATATAGTAGGCAAATCTTGTGTCAGCAACCTTTTCCAAAAAATAAAATCCGATTCTTTGGAGCCGTCTGCGAACCTAGTTATTACCAGTGATAGTAAAAAGTGAAGCGTGCGACAGCAAGTTGCCAGGAGGTCAGAAAGGGTCACAAATTCGTGCAGTTGCACTGTCTCACTTGTTAACACGCCTGTCCAACTCCTCCACCAGCTCATAGTTTCAGGGATGTTTTTTTCATGGGAGAAGAAACTAGTACATGGTCAAGATGCGTGCGTCTCGAACTGCAAATACATCTATCGATTACTTGCAAAAGCCTGTTCACCCCCATCCTCTTTTCGACGGGGTATGCGCTGAGTGCTTTCTCGATAAAATCACGGCGCGGAAACTAAGTATGCGCAAAAATCGATAACGCCGATGCCTACCTTTTTTTACGAATGGATCACTACAAAAGGAAGAACGGCGGTTCGTATTACGGTACGAACTGACTGGTAAAACACTAATTTAAAATGCGGATTTAATACAATGCATGAGCAGGTCGGTCAAAGATTGCAGCCAGTATCACGCGAGTTGGCAGTGGTGCACCAGCAAGTAACGTGGGGACAAGGAAAAATGCGATTTCGCACACCTCTTAAGACACAGGACTCTGCAGATTTGTGTACCACTTCTTCATCCAGTTCTTGGCTGAAGGCGCTCGAATATCGTTAATTCCTATTTTTCTTTTTTTTTTTGTGGTTCATTGTTTTACCTGAAGCTTGTGGTCCACATTGAACGAAGTCGGCCACTTACCCTTTGCCTTGGAAGATTTGTTAAACAAGGTGTAGGTAAAAATTACGTTTTTGCAAACGTTACTGCTTTCGGAGATATAATAATGAAATAAAAATACCTACAATACATTGTCCAAGGTCGATGACACAAATGAAGAGTGGATGATTGCACTGAAGAAACTCTTTATTGGGCTGACTTGCGCCCGCAAAAGAACTAAGCAACTCGGCGGCGGCGATAGCAACAAACGTGCTTGTCGATCGTCGAACTAAGAATGCCTGTCACACTTGTCAACGCTCAATTTTAAGGCTGCTCAGAACAGTCTAGATAACGTCGCAAACTACTACCAGCCCAAGCTGGAACATTGTCTAAAGACACCCGAGTGGGGGAATCTTCGAGACAGATCTCGGTGCGTCTTGCGCTACAACGGAACTGATAAAGGCGTGACTCGCGACATCGAGCATTAACAAACAAAGAATACAGAACTGATACGCGATCCAGAATCAGAGTGATAAGGCCGTATGCCGGCGGCTGTTAAAAAACAACAAATACAGTTTTGAAGGTTTCGCGGCATTACTCCCCCCCCCCCCCCCCCCCCCTTAAAAAAACATCGCCTCGATGTCCCAAAACAAAGCAACTTAAACACAAACAATGCAAAGTTTAAACACCACAGATTCTTTAACAGCCGGAGGAAAGGCTTGGTATTTAGCTGGTTCTAAAGTGAGGGTGAAGGGGAGAGTAATGGGCTAAATGCCATTAATCTAATTGCTTGGTGGGAAGGTGCCACTTAATTACTTTGTGCTAATTAAAAATAAATTGAGATTCGTAATTTTGCATTCATAGTAAAGTCTGCAGTGATTAGTTCTTCCTAATGTTTTCTCAAATACCGTGGTACTTTTTCAAAGGTATGGCGAGGCCAGCTGATTGAATGTGCACTGAGAATATTTGTTGTACAGCTGCAGAATTTGCCGAGGAACCCTAGAGAGTACTCAGAGTACAATGTCAGAACTGTTAACTTGTGGCACAATTTATCCAAGTCTCTAAAGAAAAGCTCCAGTTTAGGTGGCAATGATTCCAACATACAACATCTTATGTTTGCGAGAATTACGGATTCTGGAGAAGTGCACATCAGGTCTAACTGAAAAGCTCTTCTGACTTTTAGGCCATTAAGCTCGAAGCCCATAGTGATAGCTTTATGGAGGGTGCTTACCCGAAATGAATGTTCTGCGCAAAACAGCTGTGTCAAAATGAAAAAAAAAAAAGAAAAAACACAAAGAGAGGTGCACGATTTCATTAGAAAAAAAAAATGTGAATGCCTGTCGCTGCAGGCTTTATTCCACTTACGCAAGGAAACTGCGCTGGCGTGAACCCTCTAGCCTTTCTCTTCCTTTTTCTGAACGCTTCCCACGTTAAGAGCTCATCCTCTTTCTCTGCCTTGTAGGACAACAGATGGTTCGTTTTTCTTTTGTTAGGCTCACATGTATGACATCGTCTGACAGGTCATCTTCCTCTTATGCCTGTCGCTGTCACTAAACAGCGGGTAACTTAAGCGTGGTGCTAGGCTACGTTTTTACGGTCGGCATCCCGGAAGTGAGATTAGGCGACTGACATGTTGGCACTACGACGAATTTGTTATATACGAATGTTACGAAACATGCTTGCTTCTATTTATTAGCAACTGCACGTCATTAAACGTTATAACAAAAGGCACGGAAGCAGAGACAGGTAGGCGTGCTTCTTGGTCGCGATAGGATTAGACGCGGAAAAAATTCTCTAGTGCACTTGGGTCCTTAAAAAACATTTGAACTACAAGGGCTACAGGTGCTATACACTGTATATAATGATGAGCATAGATGTAAAACGTCACTGACAATTGAATAGACGGAGAGTCCTGGAAAGAGTCGAATATGTGATGAAGGATAAGAAAAAAAAAAATTAAGCAAGAAACATGCGGAACTGCAGTGTGCTAATCTTCTAGTGCAGTTCTCGCGAAAAGTACGGCTTCATGCGCACGACGTGAACGACCTAGGGTTTCTGCAGGCGACGAATAGTAGAAAAGCCGTCTGGAAGCACTTCGTACTTGACGTCACTCAGCTGACGGAGCACTTTGTATGGGCCAAAGTACCGTTTCAAAAGTTTCTCGGATAAGCAACGAAGGCGAATCGGAGTCTAGAGCCACACTATGTGGTCCGGCTCGAAAGTCACTACACGGTGGCGATGATGGTAACGCTAGGCGTCTCGGCCTTGTTGGTTCTGGATGCGTGCCCTGGCCAGCTGTCGCGCTTCTTCTGCGCGCTGAGTAAACTCCTCGGCGCCAACTTCGAGGTCACGGCCGTCATGGGGCAACATGGCTTCCAGCATTGTCGAAACTTCGCGGCCATACAATAGGGAAAACGGCGTCATTTGTGTTTTTTTCTGCTGCGCCGTGTTGTACGCAAATGTGTCGTATGGCAGGACATTATCCCAAGACCGATGTTCAACATCCACGTCCATGGACATCATGTCGGCGAGAGTTTTGTTCGGACGTTCTATCAAGCCATTAGTTTGTGGATGGTAGGCGGTTGGCCTGCGATGGCTATTTCCGCTCAGCTGCATGACAGATTCCAGTACCTTGGCAGTGAAAGCAGTGTCTCTGTCCGTTATTATAACTGTCGGGGCGCCGTGCCTCAGGACGATGCGTTCGATAGAAAATTTCGCTGCCTTGATTAATGTGCCGCGCTGGAAGGCCGTTGTTTCAGCGTAACGCGTGAGGCAATCTGTGGCGACAATTATCCACCTGTTGCCCGAATCGGAATTTGGAAAAGAGCCCAGCAGATCCATGCCAACTTGTTTAAATGCGTATCTTGGCTTTTGAACAAGATGCAGTAAACCGGCCGGTTTCACAGGGGGTGTCTTCCATCGCTGGCAATTATGGCATGTTCGCACGTAATGTCCGACTGTGGCCGCAAGGTTTGGCCAGTAATAATTCTTGTTAGCTTTGAGATCTCTGCCAATTCTATCTGGTGTGTTGGATTGGAAGCTTTCATACGCTGGCGTTTCTTAATCAAATCTTTCGTCTCCTTAGACAGCTCACCAGTATCCTGTCATACCACCTACTTATACAGCGGACTGAGTAATGATATCTCTGAAATTGTTTATTTCTTCTAGGGTAATGTCGCCATCCTCGGTTAGAGTTGAATATCTTTTCTGCAGCGAGATCCTGAACTCTTCTGCCATCCCCCTCAACGCTAATTTGTTGATGGACTTCTTTCTTACTAATCTGTTGCGTTCCTTTAGATTTATACTAATTCGGGACCTCGCCATCCTGTGGTCACTGCATCGCATTTTCCTGATTACCTCTACAACTTGCATAACGGCGGAAGTTGAACACAGTATGAAGTCAATTTCATTTTTAGTCTCTCAGTTAGGACTTTTCCATGTCCATTTCCGGTTCTTCCGTTTTCTGAAGAAGGTATTCATGATTCTTAAGTTATTACGCTTTGCAAACCCGACTAGTAACTCCCCTCTGCTATTCATAGAACCTGTACCATATACGCCTACTGCCTGGTTTCCTGCCTGCTTTTTCCCTACATTGGCATTGAAGTCTCCCATTAATACCGTATACTGCATACATCTTTGTACAAGCTTTCAACTGCCTGGTCATCATAACTATGCATGTTGGTGCATAGGCCTGTACAACCTTCAGTTTATACTGCTTATTAAGCCTAATTACAATGCCTGGCACCCTCTCAATGAGTAATAAGTAAAAAAGGAAAAGAAAAGAGTGATCCGTGGTTCTGTCACAGATCGGCTGTCCTCACGAGTGAACCGCTTTTGTTAGGGCTCGCCACCACATTCAATCGGGCGCTCGCGTGAACGAGCGTCTCACCTGCAACCGCGAGGTCGAGACAGCCCGCTCAACCCTGTGTACAAAAAAATAGGGTAGGGGGGAGGAAGAAAAGAGTGGTCAGCGGTCCTGCCACGGCTTGCTTGTCGTCACGAGTGCAGTGCTATTGTTAGGCGCTCGCCCCCGCATTCCATTGGGTGCGCGCGTGAATGTGTGTATCACCTGCGACTGCGGGGTTAAGACGGCGCGTGCAACCTGGTGTTAACCACGTCACTGACTGTCACTCAGCTCGCAACACTCGTCGTCCTAAATGCTCTCTCTCGCGAGAGAGAGAGCATCCAGGCACCCTGCACCACCTGCGGCCACTCCTGCTACGAGAACAAAGACGAGCTGGGCTGGTAGCCACACACTTTCCCCGACTTCCCGCGCTAGTCTGTTGTGCTCGTCGGTCCCTTACACAGGCATTGCGAAATCAGGGGGTAGATGAGCCCTACGTGAAAGTGCTGGAAGATATATATATATAGTGGATGCACTGCAACCATAGTTCTGCATAAAGAAAGTAACAAAATTCTCATAAAGAAAGGTGCATAGGCATGGAGAAACCATCTCCCCAGTACTATTCACGGCTTTTTTGGAGGAACTATTCAGAGACTTGGAATGGGAGAATACCTCAGTAATATGCGATTTGCTGACGACATTGTCTTGCTAAGTAACTCAGGAGATGAACAGCAAAGAATGATTGGTGACCTAGACAGGTAGAGTAGAAAGGTAGGCTTGAAAACCAATATGCAGAATACATATAAGACCGAATCCACGAAACAGTTCGCTTTGGAACGTGTTCGCTTTGCCGTGACGTCAATTTGACGTAGGCATCGGGGGTAGAAGGGTGAGATGAACGCTGGGGGCAGAGAACAGCCAATCGGCTCTGCTGGGCGGCCCCATCTCGGTTGCTCTGCCTTGGCGCGGGCCTTCTCCTCGGGAGTCTGAGCAAACGACCCCCAGTTTTTCTCCGTGGCGACACGCGCGATTGCCTGAGCGACGGCCAAATTTGTCCGGTTCACCGATGACTGCGGGAGCCGTATAGTTGCCTCGCTGCCGACTGCCGCCTGGAAGCCTCCGGTAGCGAAGAACCGAAGCGCGCCGAGTTCTTTCCGCTCTATTGTGAGCGCGCTTTTCCTAGTTGGGCCAAGGTGGAGTAGCTCTTCGCATAGCCGGCGTACAAGCCCCTTCGACAGTCCGAAGTGCCTTCGGAAGGCATCGTCAGGCATGTCGAAAGATTCGTCATGTATGCGCGACCGCCGAAGCCACCGATCACATTCGCTGAGCACTGCGAACAGAGCGGCGACGGGGGGCACGTACGGCATGATTCTCGAGCTGAAGCAAACGCCACTTACCGAGTTCCACACACAGCGAACGAACGCGTTCGCTTTCATTTCATTGACATGTCTCGTGACGTCAACGAAATCCGTGGTCCCGCCTTCGTGAAATGGCGTCACCGCCAGTGGTGGCGGCACGCGACCAATGGGGCAAGGCGGCGAGAGAGAAAGCGAACGCGTTCCAAAGCAAACTCTTTCGTAGATTCGGCACGAGTTTACGAATGGTAGCGAAGCACTGGAAGTAGTAGGCGAATATGCTTACTTAGGATAGATATTAACCGCAGATCCGGACCGTGAAAAAGAAATTGCAAGAAGAATAAGATTGGGATGCAGCGCATTTTTTTTTAATATACAGGAAATGGGCCTCGGGCGAAAAGCTACAGCGATAGCTTGAGAGATGCCCGAGGCCCAGTAATGGCAGAGCAACAGGACGTGTGACGTTAAGGCGAAAATATACATATATAACATGAAAATTTTGAAGCACAGAAAGAGCGCATATATACAAATGAAACAGCAAGTTAAAAAACAGCACAGTAAATTAACGACCCTCAATAGTCTAACAGTATGCACGAAATATGGCAGAACGTAATGAAAATGAAGTGACTATTCTTGTAATAATGTTTAAGGCAAGGAACGGAAAGTACAGAGAGACAGTGCGGAATTGATAAAATATAGCTTAAAGTCCTTAATTGACGCGGTAAAGATGTTTGGGTTGTGTATGCTATAATGATTTAATATGCATGGTAAAGTAAAACGAAGGCTCTGGTTACCGTATAACGTCCTCGTTCGAGGAACGTCCCATATTTGTTTACTTCTGGTGTGAAAGGGTTTCTCGTAAGGCTTAAATCCAGATATATTCTTCAAGAAGTCAGTTAAGCATTGAGGTGGCAATTTAAGGCAGTGAAGTAGACGATACTCAAACATGGCATGCACACGATGAATCCTATATTTCGGAAATATTGTTTCTGTATGGGCAGTGTAGCATGCACCAGCGATCAGTCTAATTGCCTTCTTTTGGAGACCGAGTATGATGTTTAGATTTGTTTTGGATGTTGTACCCCAAACGAGGTGACAGTAGTTTATGTGAGATTGAATTAAAGCGTGATAAATAAGGAGCTTATGCTTTGAGGAAACTTCGTTGCGCAGTCTCGAGAGAAAACCAACAGATCTAGTGAGCTTGCTTTCAATATACATTATATGGTCAGACCACCTCATGCGAGAGTCGAATACAATACCGAGTGATTTGAACTTGTCTACAGTTTCAATAATGTTATTTTCTAGATGCAGAGTACTGTTTACTGTAATATCCTGGCTAAGGGGACGAAAAAAGACTGCTTTGGTCTTGTTAGAGTTAACTACCAAACCATTAGCTGTGGACCATTTGTGGAGAGCACAAAGAACCAGATTTGCACTATTGATTAGTTCATCCGCAGAAGATCCTCTAAGAAAAAAACTTGTGTTGTCAGCGTACTGAATACAACTTGTATGATAAGCTATGCTCGGAAGGTCGTTAGCATATACATTAAAGAGGAACTGTCCAAGAAGGCTACCTTGCGGGACACCACATTCAATGAGAAGGGAGCTAGACTTATGATTATCGACCGAAACGACCTGCTGGCGCATGTTTAAATAAGAACGAATGAGTTGGAGGGAAAGACCACGGACACCATAGCTTTCAAGTTTACAGAGTAGTATTTCATGATTAAGAAGGTCGAAAGCTTTGGTAAAGTCGATGAAAATACCAAGGGTCAAACTTTTAGCTTCGATATTATTTAAAATATTTTCCTTTTGTAAGAGTAAAGCAGATTCCGTGGACTTGCCCTTTCGAAATCCAAACTGACTGGCATTTATTAAGGCATGTTTAGAAAAGAACCCATCGATTCTCTTGAGCATTACTTTTTCAAGAGCCTTTGAAAAAACAGGGAGAATAGAAATTGGCCTATAGTTTGTCATCTTGTTTCTATCGCCTCCTTTGAAAATAAAAGTTACGTTTGCATATTTCATTCGTGCAGGAAAAATTTCTGATGTGAGCGACAAGTTAAAGATGTAGCTTAAGCATGGTGCTAAGAGATCCGAAACATATTTAACTGGTTTAATTTGGCAAGCACTCGCAGATTATGACTAGCAGCTTACCGGCGTCGCTCAAGAGGAAATTATACAACAGTTGCATCTTACCTTTACTCGCCTATGGGGCTGAAGTGTGGAGGCTAACGAAGAGGGTTCTACTTAAGTTGAGGACAAGGCAGAGGGCTATGGAAATAAAAATGGTAGGGCTAACATTAAGAGATAGGAGGCGTGCAGAGCGGGTCAGAGAAATAACTCAAGTTACTGACATTCTAGTGGAAATCAAGGAGAAATAAATAGTCATGGGCAGGACATGTAGTGCGAAGAGAGGATAATTGATGGTCGCTTAGGGTAACAAATTGGATTCCGAGGGAAGGAAAGCGTAGCAGGGGCGACAGAAAGTTAGGTGGGCGGGTGAGATTAAGAAGTTCGCAGGAGTCAAGTGGATGCAGCTGGCACAGAACCGGGTTAATTGGAGAAGTATGGGAGAGGCCTTCGCCCTGCAGTGGGTATAGTCAGGCTGATAATGATGATGATGATGATGATGATAAACTCTTCTTAATTGGGGCCAGAGTTGGAGCATACCCCAGGTGACCCACGGTGGGCTCATCATGACATGCCTGCAAGATTTTTTTGCGAAGAGATTCTGGCACGACGAGGAGATAATCCCTTCCCGTCGGAGCGAAGTTGATGTTTTATAACGTACACATTGTTTCGCATGCAAAACTGTGACTGCGCTCTGGCGAAGAGACCGAGAATTTCTGTAGTACGCGCTTCCCGAAACTCTATGAGTGGCGCGAGGTCCTGGTCATCACGTTGCGAAAAAGTGAGCGCGTCGACTGCTGCGATAAGGGGAAAGTTTGGTTCTTCGTCTTCACGCGCAGCCTCGACAGGTGAACGGGACAAGCCGTCGGCGCGTTGTGCTGACGTCCAGAATTATACACGGTGGTCATGTCGAACTCCTGTAGCCGTAAACTCCATCGTGCAAGGCGTCCGGAGGGATCTCGCAAGTTCATTAACAGCACAGAGAGTAGTGATCGCTCACGACCTGAAAGTGCCGGCCATAAAGATAGGGACCAAATTTCATCACCGCCCATACAACCGCCAGACATTTTTTTTCGGTGGTGATATAGTTCGATTCTACACGGGACAAAGTCCGGCTGGCGTATGCTATAACTCGCTCGGCACCGTCTTGCCACTGGACGCTTACAGCACCAAGACCCACGTTGCTGGCTTCTGTGTGAACCAGAGTTGCGGCACGCGCATCGAAATGGGCAAGCACAGGTGTTTTCTGCAAGTGGTACCGTAACTCGTCGAATTCCTTTTGTTGTTCTTCTGTCCAGGTGAAGGTGAGATCACCTCGGGTGAGACGTGTCAACGGAGCGGCAGTGCGCGAAAAGTTTTCGGTAAACCTGTATTAATAGGCGCAGTGACCCAAGAAACGGCGAACTGTCTTCTTGTCGGACAGAGTAGGGAATCTGGCGACGGATGATGTTTTAGCGGGATCGGGCCGAGAGAGAGAGAGAGAGAGAAAACTTTATTTCTAAAAGAAAAAGAAAAGAGAAAGGAAAAAAAGGAGAAAATGGGGGGGGGGGGGCAGTGAGTGGAGTCTTCATTTCAAGACCCCAGTGGCCTGGGCTGCCGCTCTTACCTGAGTTACCAGCCTACGCTGGGTCTCTAGATCATAGCATTGCAGAGTGGCCTCCCACTGCGCCTCCGAAAGGTGCATGTTTATGTGTGGAGGTTTAGGGCCTGTGCATCCCCATGTGATGTGGTAGGCGGTGGGCTGGTCGTTGCACCAAGGGCATATGTCTGTGTAGTGTTCTGGGAACATTATGTTGTATTGATGTAGGTTGTGGTAAGTGTTGGTTGGGAGCTGTCTCCGTTCCCGCATTTCTTGTGCATTTAGACTCTTTTGTGGAGGATGATAAATCCTACGTTGTTCCCGTAGGTAGTTAAGTCGCGCGCCGTAAGTCGCTGGGACAGGAATGCTGGTTGTGAGATCGGGATTGGTGACCGCTCGGTTTGTGTGACTTCGAGCTAGCCTATCCGCGACCTCATTACCTTCCAATCCAGAGTGCCCCGGAACCCAAGTGATCTGATGTTTGAGCAGTGAGTTTGTAGCCAATAGGTTAGTCGTGAAGCGAGCTAATTTTGTAGGTATTCTGCCTGCAAGAAGGAGCCGACACGCTGCTTTTGAGTCGGTGATTACGTGAAGCTCTCGATTTGTCGCGTCTCCGTAGGTAATGGCCAGCACGATCGCCGCCACTTCCGCTTCTCTGATAGTACAGTGCGGGATGGACATGCTGGAGTCTTCTGTGTATGAAGAGCCCACCACCACGGTTGCTGCTGCGTTCGATGTATGCTCGTATAGAGCGGCATCCACATAGACAGTTCTTGGACTGCATTCCACTGCACGCTTAAGATGATTCATTCGGGCGTGTCTTGTGCCTTCGTTGTGCACTGGAGACATGTTCTTTGGGAGCGGGGACACATATACTCTTGCCCGGTACGGAACAGGAATGTTAGTCGTTGACTGTATAGCTTGTACGTCCGAAGGATACCCAACGCGCTCGAGAATGAGCCGGCCAGTCTCAGTTGACAGAAGGTGTTCCCTTTGGGATAGGAGGACAGCCTCTTGAATTTCTTCAAATGTGTTGTGCAGTCCAAGAGCTTCCAATGTGACGTTGGAGGTGTATGGTGGGAGGCCTAACGCGTTCCTGTAAGCTGCACTTATCATTGCGTTTACTTTTTTGATATCTCTTAGGAGCAGGGTGAGGTAAGGTAGTCCATAGGAGAGGCGACTGATGACCAGCGCCTGCACCTGACGGATCGTGTCCTCTTCCCGCATGCCTTTTCTGTTTGTGGCCACCCGGTGGACAATTTTAGAAATCTGCTGTGTTGTATTCTTGAGGAGGTGGAGCACGTGGTCTACTTTTCTATCGCTTTTGAGCCAGAGACCCAGGCTTCGTATGAGTGGCACTTCCCGGATTGGGACCGCATGCAGGAGGATGCTAAGATTGCCTGGTGATATATAGTGGTACCCACGTATGCGGATGACTTCAGATTTATCTGGGGAGCGTTGGAGCCCGCATCGAAAGGCCTCTGTTTCCACGCAGGTTGCGGCTGCTTGAAGTGTTTCTTTTTTCTGGCCTAGAGAACCGGTGGTTGTCCAGATCGTAATTTCATCAGCATACAGGGTGTATCCAATGTTCGGAACCTGTTGAAGAGCCCTTGCAATTCTAATCATGGCGATGTTGAAGAGGAGTGGGGAGATGACCGATCCCTGTGGCGTGCCATTGTTTGGCATGTCTTGAAGATCCGATCTCATGTCACCCATTCCTATCGTTGCTGTTCGGTTGGACAAAACATTCTTGGCGTATCGAAAGGTGCGTTTGCCGAAGTTTAGGTTATCGAGCTCTGATAGGATTGTCTCGTGAGACACGTTATCAAAAGCGCCTTTTAGATCTAGCGCCATAATGAGGTGCTCGCCTCGTCTCGGAATGTCAGAAAGTACCTCCTCCTTGGGGAGAAGAAAAGCATCTCAGTGGACAGGCCCGATCTGAAGCCGATCATGGAGGGATGGAAGAGGCCGTTATATTCTATGTAGTGTTCAAGTCGCGTCTGGATGTCTCGCTCGTACAGCTTGCCCAGGCACGAGGTGAGTGATATGAGTCGTAGCGTTTTGACCGCCGGCTTCTTGCCCGGTTTCGGAATTACGATTATCTCTGAGCGCTTCCACTCAAAGGGAATTTCATTCTTCTCCCAAAGCGAGTTCATTTTCTCCCACAGTGAGGTCGCTGATTTGTGCCTTGCTGAAGTTGCGGATCATGGCGTTGCTGATCTTGTCCGTTCCCGCCTCCGTGTTGGTTGGGAACTTTGGGATATTCACGGGGGGGGGGGGGGGTACCAGAAACGGGTTATGCCGGCCTAATGTCGCGGCGGCACTCTTGGTGTCCGGGGGATGGGGAAGTGGGACGTGGGGAGGGGTGGGGGGGGGAGATCGTCTTGGCCCGCACCAAGCAAACAGCCCGGTGAACGTCGGCAGGTCGGTAGTCCGGTGTGCAGCCTCCTGTGCAGCAGCGCTTATGGGTGTTCCAGATCTGCTCTGCAGCTCCTGACTATCTACCACGGCACCAACCTCTCGGTGAACATTCTCCGAGCCCGTCTCCTAGCCCTTCAGGACTCGGGGTATCAACTGGCCCTACATTGGGTTCCAGGACATACTGGAGTCCAGGGCAATGAAGAGGCGGATGCCTTGGCCAAAGCGGCGCATGACAACGGCGCCCCAGTCACTGAGGCTGTCACACCTTTTGACTTTTCAAGACCCCTCTTGAGAAGGTCGATAAGGTCTTTCCATCCTGACCGTCGTATTGCCGCTGGTGAACATCTCCAACGGCTCTCTGACAAACTTTCACGGAAGGACAAATCCCTCCTCCTACGACTTCGAATAGGCTGCACGTGGACTCCGTCCCGCATGTATGCCTGTGGCCGAGCTCCCAGCCCAGCCTGTCCCTCTTGCGGCAATACTGGCACACTGGGACACTTGCTCCTCGTGTGTCCAGCCTCCGCTGGCCATCGCCAGAAACTTCTGAATGGCTATCGGAATCTTGGTCTCCCTGCTGATACCGAAGGGCAATTGCTCTTCCCATCTCGGAACCAACTTTCTGCTCACCGGCTCCTCCTGATTTATCTGGAGGAGTCTGGCCTCAGCTCTGTTCTGTAGGCCTGCATGGGCCCATAGTGCTTCGTGCGGAAATGGCGGCGACATAGGCGGCGTCAGCAACCTTCTCCTCCCCAACCTTCCCCTAAACCCAACTTCCCCTTCCCCCTGGTCACCAAGAGTGATGCCACAAAGATGGCCAACATAAGACGTGACCAGTACCCCCTCCCCAAAAATAAACCATAGTCACCACCACCACCACCACCATGCGAAGCCTGGTACTGCGCCTCTGCGAGGCACAGGAAGAACTGCTGGTGACAGCAGGACGCCACGGCGATTGAGGCAACCGCCGCAGCAGGAGGGGACCGCGATAGACTGCTGCCAAGGCAGCAGCGCAGCAGGTGGCGCTGAGGAGACCGTCCGTAGACAGCGCGCCGAGGCCCGCGAGCAGGGAGCCCACGGGAAGCTGTATCGCTGGAGAATCCGGGCGGCAGCAGGGAGGACCGCTGATTTACTTCTGCCGTGGCAGAGATGCGACGGATGACGCTGAAGAAGCCGCTGACAAGGCGGCGCGTCGAGGGCCGTGAGCACAAGGCCTACGGGAATGCTGGCGAAGCAGCGGGGGGACCGCAGGAGCGGCAGGGGACGCGGGTGCGTCAGGGCCCGCGGACCGTGAAGTCCGCGGGAGACTGGCAGTGGCCAGCAGGGCTGCGCCCACGGAGGAGCTGCAGTGGGCCGCCGCAGTAGCCATGAGTCCGGTCCAACGCAGGGGCGTACCGCAAACGTGGAGGCGACGAGGGGTGTGCCGCGGGGAATTGCAGGTCACCGGTACAGCAGTGGGTCGACGCCTCGAGGGCGGAAGGGGCGCACTGTGAGGGTCCGGCGATCCTGGGGTCGGTTGCAGCACTGGGTCGCACCTAGTGCTGCACCGCCGCCGTGTTGCGGGTGCATGATCGAACTGCAGCATACACCTCGGCTTCAGAAATGGGAGCATCGAGTGCCGGATTTTCCTCGCCCTGGTAGGTCAAAGAGCAAGGAGGGGCTGGGCTGGGGCCGATATATTTGTGCTTAAGAGCCTGAAGCAGCGTAGCGTCGTCCCCTGGAAAAAGGTGAGCAATACGCTTCAGGGTCTGTGTAGATGCGGATTTTGATTTAGAGGAGTCAATGAGGTTCCGCAGGATTGTCCAAGTACGGGACGTTCCAAGCCTTCCCCTCAATGACTCGCAAAACTGTTGCCAATTTTGTTGTGCTAGGTTGGTGGCGTATGTCTGGGCTTCCTCCGTGAGCTGCGCAATCCGCAGACGGAGAAGTCTATTTAGGCGCTGTGTTTTCCATCGCCTCACAAGGCGACTGCGCTTCTGCCATAGCTTGAGAAGATGGCGGTCTACCTCTGGGGCTTCCAGTGTGCGTTGTATTATTTCGGTGGCTTGCTTGTGTGCTTGTCCGATGTCTTCGCTCCAGTCCTGTATGGACTGAATTGGACCTGATGGGACGTATGCGCTGCGGAATTTGGGCCAATCGGTGATGTGCGCAGCGCCCAGATCCCTCGGGATTTTGGTAGGTGACATATCATACTCTCGGTTTACGTACCCGCTGGAGGTGAATGCACGCGAGCTCCTCCGTGCACTGGAGGAGGGCCGCTCGCCGGGTGTTGTTCCCATCATATGGATGCGCTTAGCATGCAGTTGTCATTTCCCAGGGTTTCTTCTAGGTTCGTCCATGTAGCCTCAGCAACGTTCTTGATCAGGGTGAGGTCCGGGCAGGAGTCACGGGAGACGCTGTTGCCTTCCCTTGTCGAATATAGAGGGTCGGTGAGGAGTTCCAAGCCGATGGCTTCTATTGCTCGCGCAACTGTCACTCCTCTGGCTGAGTATGACTGGTACCCCCAGTCCCAGTGGGGCGCGTTGAAGTCCCCGACCACGATAAGCTGATTTGCTTGCGCCAGGTGGGTGGCTTCGGAAAGGAGGTTGGTGAAGTCAGCCTTTGCGGGTCGTGGCGGCTTGTACATGTTGATGACGAATGTACTCTTTCGGCTTCGCTTGTTAGGCACTATTACTATCGCTAAGTACTCAACGTCCGGTTCGGTTAAGGAGTGCTCGATTACAGTAATGGCGTTTGCGACAAGGATTGCAACCGACGGCATGTAGGGTTGGCGGACCGTGTAGTAGCCGTCTAGCGTCGGTGACCTTTCGGCTCCTACCTCTTGCAAACAGATAATGTCAGGTCTGATGAGGGTGGCGCATAGATATTGTTTCAGCAAACCCTGTTTTCGTCTGAAAGCCCTACAGTTTCATTGCCAGATTTCTATGTGCTCGATGTTCGTGCTACGGTGTGGGGTGTCAACGGGCAAGGGACGTGAGGCCACCTGACTGCTAAGGCCCATACTGAGTTCGAGCGGGGATTTTGTCCGAACGTTCGTGCAAAATAGAGCACGACTCATGTCCTGCATGATGATTCGACTGGCGACCGGCGGCAGCGCAGGAGGCACACTTAATGTTGGGGTCCCGGAAGGAGCGAGGGCAAGCCGCCAAATTTATTTATTTATACAAGTACCTGCAGCGCCCAGGGGCATTATAGCAGGGGGGGCAATAACGAAAAAAAAATACCTAAAATGAGCATGTTACAATACTGAAAGTATACAGTAAAGCACATTTGTTTAACAATAAAAAGAACAACACTGAAAATGTGAGTGCGAGAAACAGGTTTAAAAGGGTGGAAAGCTACTACGACAAATTGGACGCCAGGAAAGACTGAAAATGTTTACCTGTTTTACATTGTGCTATGCTCTTAGGAAGACTATTCCAAAGTGAAGAAGTGTGAGGAAAAAAGGAATTACGGAACACATCAGTTCGACATCGCGTTACAAGAACTTTCAGCTTATGGTCGCGGCGTTCAGAGATAAAATGTGGAGGTAGAATGTACAAGCTCTTGTTTATTCCCGTAAGATCAGAGTATATTTGGTAAAAAAGTTCTAATTTTGCGGTTAGTCTCCGGTGAGCCAATGTTTTCCATCTAAGGTTTTCTTTAATTAATGTGATGCTACTACGGAAGTTATCATGTGACCCCGCAAAACGGGTACAACACGCCTTCGAAGGATCATTCTTGAGCTTGCACTTCTTCAAAGTCTGGCCATACTGCGCACAAAAAGTTCACAGGGGAACGTGCAGGTCCTCACGGACCTCGGCGAAAGTCCAACCGATGGTTACACGACGCGCCGCACCGAGGCGGGCAAAATCGGGTGGGTCAGTTTCAATAACATGAACAAACTGTCCGGAGT
Source organism: Amblyomma maculatum (assembly GCF_055883805.1). NCBI lineage: Eukaryota > Metazoa > Arthropoda > Arachnida > Ixodida > Ixodidae > Amblyomma > Amblyomma maculatum. The sequence continues at coordinate 199,632,778 of NC_139347.1, read as the reverse complement.
GCTGTGCAAAAGAGAGCCTGACCTTACAGGAAGAAGGGTCCAGATGAAGAGCGTGGTTCCGATGATTGAGTGCCGCGATGAGCTCCTCTGGCCTTATATCGGGGTCAACCCCAGTCCGTCGTACGTGCGGATTCCGCTGCTTGGGGATTCGGACGTTCAGGGAGTTCCGCGTTGCCTCGATCTGTGAGATTGCGGACTTAGACGGTCGAGGTCCTCAGGGTCGCTGGAGGTAACCATCAGGGCGCGATGAGAGGCCCTGAGAGTAACAGCTCCGATTCCCTCAGCTTCTAGATCGATGTTCGCCTTGAGCAGAGTCGCCACCTCGCTGCCAACGTTGTACAAGGGTGCAACAGAAGTTAGGAACATCTGGTGCAGCTGAGGATCCGAGCAGGAGTTTCCAGACTGAGGAGGCCTGAACGGATGAGAGGACGCAGCAGGAGCTGCAACGGCAGCGCCTCCCCGTTGATGAGATTCTGAAACGCCGCTCAACGTGGCAGCATACGTCCGAGGGACCTGGGGTTGCCGCATCACGTCGCAGAGGTCCGCCGCAGTAGTAGTGTCCTGGGTAGTCCCGCAAGCAAGCCGCATTCGGATGACACCCAGCTCATGCTCTCGCGCCGCCAAAGAGGTCCGGACCGTTTCTGAATGGTTCAGCTCAGCGACCGCACACGCAAAGAAGTGCGCAGTGTGTCGGTACAGGGCACAGACCAGAGGCAAAAGGACTGCCCTGGTTCCGGGACCAATCTTGTTATCTTTATCCAGAATTGCCGCAACAATCTGCTCATGGACCCTCATGGCGTCCGTGTCTGTGCCAAACTCCAAGCAGTTTGATTGCGGCGACTCCGAGTCCGCAGTTGTCCGCGGCGGAAGGCCCAGGAGCCCCGAAAGCTCAGAGATGTTGAGTTCCAAATGGAGACTGGTGGAGGTGGAGGCAGGGTGGGAGTCACGAAGCGCACTAGGAGGTGCAAGGTCGTCGGGGTGGTACGACGTCTGGCCCGCGGCAGCGTTATGAGCCGCCCGACATGAGGACGCGTCGCACAGAGATGATGGGCTGCCTGGAGCAGCCTCGTCGGCCATGGCCAAACAGGCAGCCGGTAGGCCTAACCAGCCAGCAGCCAGAGACCAGAACGGGGAAAAAAGTGATCCGAGGGCACGGCCCGCCAGGAAGGAGGCCACTCGGAGATTCTCCCAGGTCTTACCGGGCTCCTCCGAGTAACATGGGTACCAAGACACCCGCAAATTAATGTAAAAGCGAAGTAGCAAGACAAGCGAAAAGAACCGCCTGTCAGCCAGCAATTTTCGGATCGGGCCGAACACCTCGCTTGCTGACGACGTGGCCTAAGAACAGGAGCTCCTCGTGAACTACCTCGCGGATCATCCGCAGAGAGTGATGTTCAGTGGACCCATACAAAGTGGCCACACTGCTGAAGGGCTGACCACAAGCAGACTCATTGCGCCGGCATTGCTATTGCAGGGATTGCTCAATCAGGGTAGCTTCACTGATGAAGTCCACGACGATTTGAGGTGTACTGGGAGTCAAACTAGCGAAGAGGGATTCTTTTACGCCCTGCATCAGGTGGCGCAACTTCACTGATTCATTCATGTAGGCATCAGCCCGCCGACAGAGACTGGTCACGTCCTCAGCGAACATGGCCACGCTCTCATTAAGAAGTTGCAAAGAGCGTCGGATGTGTGATGAAGGATGAGATAACATGCACGTAGAAGACACCGACAAATAACAACATAAGACTTTGAGCCAGGATGGATGATTAAAAGTGCGTTGAGAAAGATATTTTGGGTTTCGTAACTAGAAAGTGATAAAAACAAACTAAGTTTCGATATACTTTTACCGCTAACTTCCAAAATGATAGATTTTACCCAGTCAATAAAACTACAGAACTGTGTCAAAAATACGACAAAATATCCTGTAGTTCTGTCGTAACCATCAGATTTTTCGGCAGTTCTGTAGCACTTTTCTGTAGTTCAGTAGTTTTTCTGTAGTATATTTCTGTTGTCTGTAGTTCTCTAGCGCTTTTCTGTTGTAACTACAGAAATTTCTGATGTTACTACAGAATGTTCTGTTGTCACAACAGGTTTCCCGTCAAAACCCGCACAGAAATTCTGTCGTAACATCACACCAATATCTGGAGTTCTTTCCGACTGGGTATGTTTCTGCCTTTTTCTTTAGGGGACCAGGTTGACCCAGATGCGATTTTTTTCCTTTATGTCCTAAACAATAATTCTGAAGAAATGATCACGGAGTCCTGAATAAATATAAACACTGGAACTAGAATCTAATGTAAACGTAATGCGAAGCAGCAGTTACAGTGCATTGGAACTAGTTAGTGCAAGATGGAAGCAGTGCGGGTCCACAGTGAGCAAATATCAGGCTGCGGGCGCTAGCGATGATCGTGCTGCTAGCCTTATACGTCTCGCCGGTATGCTTGGTTCTTTCGGCTCCGAATGAAAACGGACAGCCGGAAAATAAGGCGCAGTGGCAGCGGGAAAATTAAACTCAGCTTCATGCCCATTCGGTTTTTTTTTTGCTTCGTTTCGTCGCCGGCAAATGACGAAGAGTTCGTGTTCAGCTCGCTTGGTAGACGGCGGGAAGCACAACAGTGAAAAAAGAAAGACAGTTATATTCACGGAATAAAAGTGAAGAACGAGCCAATTCAGAATAAAATTGCGAAAGGGGTGATTCAGAACTTGCTTTAGCTGACGAACTCGTTTCGTCTGCCTTCAGTCCATTTTATGGGCCGCCAGCTTTTTCTTCCAGCTGCATCGTCCTCTTCGTTCTATACGTAATCCACGTGATGAGACTAGAACGATTGGCGCCAAATTGGAAGCTGCTGTAAATCAAAACGAGGGCAAACTGGGCCTCGAGGGGATTTCGCATCGCGGCGCACTGGGACCGGGAGTTTAATGCTCCGAGGCTTGCACTGCAGTCAGCTCAACTTTGCGATGTTTCCAGAGCGATATTTGGCGAGATGTGAGCGATGAGCCAGCACATTCTGCTGCTCGTCTTTCTACATGTGCTTATTTGTAGGCAGCCAGCGCAAGCCCTGATTTTTGTAAGTTTTTTTGTCTTATTCCATTATCCGCAATAAAATGATCGGAAGGAAATTTTTAGACGTGCTTTAAAATACTTTGTTTGGCTTGCAGGGACTAGGTGATAACCCATCGGGCTGGGGGGTGTTTTAACGAGGTACTTCTTCTCATGAATTTTAGATTTCGTTTTTTTTTTTTTTTATTGCTGAAAGAGAAAGGTTGGTGCTATGAAGAGAGTTTAGTTAAAATGAGAGAGCCATTGCGTGAATATTCACTCTAAAAATTATCGCACAGCTTTATACCATTCCAGATGCATGCAGATAGTCCGTTTCTCTCATATTCCTGCGTTTTCACTTTTTCCTTTGCAATTTTTATTTCTACTTAACGTATGAAATAAATTTTGCACTATACTTCCTTTGGTGGAAATGCTATAACATGTCGCAAAGACAAACAAAGAATGTTCTCAGTGCATATAATTTTTCTTTCAGTCTTCACATATCATCCATCAGCAGCACTGCTGGATGAAATGTTTTCTGTAGATTATCATTATACCCAGACGATTCTCAACTTCTTGAAAGAGATTTTTTTCAATATGTATTCTGAAAAACACGATAAATCGTGTGAAGATAGATTTGAAAGCAGTAATAATTTTGATGCCGTATCTCAGGGAAACAATTTCCTAGCAGGTTTAGGCTCTATCCACAAGACACAAGTTTTTGTCAGCCTAATCACTTCCTCCAAATATACCTGCGCGCCGTATTCGACGCACGCTGAACTGAATTGTTTCACGAACAAAGTATCGCAAGGAAGCTGTTGGCCTAAACCCGCATTACCAGATTTATATAGTCATAACGTTTTGTATTTATCCAATAACTGGCAATTTTAGATTCAGAGCTATTTAGTGAAGGCCGAGAAGTAGAGGTTAAAGTTTTGATGGAGGAATTTTAAATCAAGACGATATACTCCATTAGCTGTATGGAAAGATAAATCAGTGTCTGAGAAATCATTAAAACGTGTTGCATTGGACTTATGGCTTGGTATGGCAGCTGGAGAGGACAAGTTTCGACAATGCTCTCGTGAAATAAAATGCATTCGCCTTATCATTATAATTATTTTCATTTAAGGGCCTACTCATACGAGCTACAACTTTGGCAAACATTGTGGCACTTAGTTTTAGTTTTTCATAGTCAGGTTCACTATAGATAGTCCAGCGGATATATGCCTGTATTTCACGAATAGCCTAAAGCCTTCTATTCACCTGAGGACAATTGAAGTGCATTTTTTGAAGCACTTTTGTCCCTGAACGTTAGAGAAAACTGTCTGGAAGCTCACGTTAAAAAAGCCATTTCTCTCCTCTCGACTTCATTGGGTATTAGAAAAGTGAATATGTCCGAGAATTAGAGATACTTTACTTACCGGAGACATGCCGACGTAGACGTATACAGGTTCTGACGGGCCCTTCTGTGCCCCCGCATTGTCAGGGGCGAGTGCAATCGCGGTCACTGCGCCTGCGTGGAGGAGTACGGTAAAACCGGTATACGTCTACGTCAGTACGTCTCCTGCAAGATAAATCTCTCTATTAAGAAGGGACACAACGGTACCAAACCTATCTAAATTTATTGAGAAGCCATTATTATACCGAGAATTATTTTCTACGGTTTTGGAGACTCCACATAAAAAAAAAAAAACGCAAGGCGGAACAAACCCTTTCCCAACGAGCACTGTTGCCTGGAGAGACCTGCACGACATACATAGAGGAAGTCCTGAAGCTCTGCCGCATTTTTATTAGGCACATGTCCGATGGAGACAAAGTTGGACATACATCTCTTAAAGAGATTCACCGGAAATGTTTATTATTTCCCGATCACAAACGAAACCCTAGCCAGTACTTCAAACGTTATCCAGTACTGCGGTACATTTGAAGATTTAAAAATGCGGCGTATTTTACCCAAATTTGAACACCTCATCAACTTCTCAGCCGTGGCCAGCGTTGACTACACTGTCGACGACGATCTCGCCTCTCTAGTCCGCAGAGTTGTGAGTGAAGACCTGGCCCAGCACCTAAATGGCGCCGACGCGCGACCTGTGTACTCGGAATGCGCAGTTCATCCACGGCAGGCTGAACACTCCGCCTCGTGGGCGTGGCAAGCAAAACTTCCGCGCTATTCCTACGTCAATGGGCGCGCCTCTGCACCTCTGACCAGCCACGTTTCTCCACATTCAGATGTGCATCATGTAGCTCCGATCGTCTCCCAACCACCGTCGAATTCCTCCGGCTCCAACACCTACGCTTTTCGTGAGCCGGCCGTTACAACTGCGGCCGCCGCGGGCACATCGCGCGGTTTTGTCAGCGCCGCCGACAGCAGGCCTCACGTTTTTGGACCTGCCCTTGGGCAGGTTTCCGTGACCCGGACAGCATTTAATGGTGTAAACCTCACGAACAACTGTCTCGCCCAGACGTCTTTCGCAGTGACTTTCCCGCTTCTGACCGCAGTGTCACACCACCACCCCCGCGCAGAGAACGGTGCCCGTCTCCACGTCGACGCTGGCCTACACCACTGTCGGGAAACTAGCACGAACATCCGATGGAGGTTAGGTCGCGGAACGGTCATCTTTGCCAATTCCTCTGTCTCCTGTGACTGTTTGTCCCAATTTCTTCTTCCATGCACGGCAGTCGGTGAAGATGATCTGGGCGACTGCCTGGCGCCTGTACGAAACCTTACCAGACCACGTAAAATTCCGGCAAGAGCAATGTCAAGACCACGCACTTACTCCATTGCTTGATAAGGCGCGCAAGTCAGCATCCACACTTTTTGTTATTCGAGACGATCTACTCCTCAAAAACAACTGCTCAACTGATGGTGCCCGTCTGCTGCGTGTTGTCCCGGCTTCTCTTCGGAATGCCGTCCTGCGATGCATGACGACATCACTTCAGGTAAACTTGGTTCTGCTCGCACTCTCGTCAGGATCCGATAAAGATTTTATTTGCCAAGGTTTTACACGACAACGAAGCTCTATATAGCAAGTTGTGTCCCTTGCCAACTTCTTAAGCCAAGCACCACGCCACCGGCTGGCCATCTTCGACCTGTCAAGCCCTCTAGGACGCCTTTCGAGAAATTTGGGATTGATCTGATTGGTCCTCTCCCCAAATCGTCTGACGGCCGTCGCTGGATTATCGTAGCTATTGACTATTTGACCCAGCATGTGAAGACATCTGCACTCGCTTCTGCCAAAGCAACCGACGTGTCGAACTGTTCATTACATCAAATCGTCCTTCACCACGGCGCGCTCCGAGTGATCATCAGTTACCGCGGTCGTCAGTTCACTGCAGATACCGTTAAAGAACTTTTGAGGCTCTGTGGCTCCGAATACCGTCGTTCTACTCCCTACCACCCTCAGATAAACGGCTTTACCAAGTGTCTAACCCGGATTTTCATCAACATGATATCTATGTACGTAACGTCAAAGCAAAAGTACTGGGACGCCGTCTTGCCATTTGTAACTCAAGCTTATAACAGCGCTAAGCTTGAAGTGACCGGATATTCTTCTTTCCTTCTGTATGCGCGCTCACCATCAACATTCCTGGACACCATTCTTCCATTCTTCGTGCGCGAGGACCCATCCATGTCTCAACATCTCTGTCGTGCTGAAGAAGCCTCCAAACTATCGCCTCCCAAGACCACACCAAGGTTCGGTATGATGCGGCTCTTGCTGCACTAACTTACGAACCCGGAGACTTGGCTTAGCTTCGGATGCCATTGAGACGCCGCGGACTTTACCGAAAGTTCTTGTGGCGATACGCCGGACCCTTTGTTGTTGTAAGTCGGTTGAGTGACGTAACTTACGTTATCGCTATAGTAACAACGACAAATTGCTTCTTGCGGAAGTCTCAGCTGACCCATGTGGCACGACTGAAACGCTGCTGTTCGAAATCTGCTTGGCTTGCTCGAGGACAAGCTTCATCTACCTGGGAGGAAACTGCTACGTCAATTACTCTGCGCCGCGCGGTGTTGCGCATGTGAAAGAGAAGGAAGTGGATGCGCGAGAACTGGTTCTGGGGCAAGACTTATTTCGACTGTGCCTAGCTTGCATGAATTCCCCTCACATTTTGTAAATAATAAACTCATTCCTCCATAATTTTATCACACCGGCAAAAAGAAAAGCTTTCGACTTTTGTTTTTCTGCTGATTAAGAACCGTCTAAAGATACGTAACATTTTTTGTTCATTGTTCTGACTCAGCTTATATGACTTTGACGCCTCAGAACGTTCTGCTAGGTCATCATGTTACTTTACATCATGTCCTAGCACTGCCCATGAGACTGAAAATAGTTGCCGAGAGATTTTTATTACAGCATGAGCATGTCTGTTCTGAAACAGAAAAGCTTCACTAGGCTAGTCAACTCCGAGTCTTACGTGTGCTCCGTCGTTAGAAACACATTAAATCCCCACTTTAACCAAGCCACTTGAACGTGCCTTAGTAGCCTATAGGAGTAACGTGGATGCAAGGGTCCTGGCAGGCTGAGTCTGACATAACCGTCCCATGTGAAACGAGAGACCCAAGTTGACAGCTCCTGCCTAGGGACCGCGGTCATGGACACGGACACGTCACACAGCGACGAGCGGTTAGACCTGGCGTAGTATTGCTATCGCAATAAAAGCCACTGCTGTGCATGCGAAAACCACGTGACGTCACATAAGAAGCGCAGGTGGTCGGAGCCGCCGTTGTCGCCGCAACCGCCGCCACGACTCCGCCGATTGACCTTTAGCCGGTGCCGCGCGCTTTTATCGGGCTGTGTTTATGTACAGGGTCTTGAATATTTTGGGGCTGGGATTTAAAAAATTCTTATATAAAATCTACTAACCCATTCGAGCTGAAATAACATTCACAAAGTAGCAAAATATAGTCTAAGTTATCTGATAAGTGATTCAACATCGGTACTTGCCTAGATTTCTCGAAATCGAGAAAAAACCTGCTCTCGGTGACGTGCACAATTTTCGCAGAAGAGAGTCGAAAAGCTATTTTAACATGATGCGTCATCTGTCGGGCAGCGAAGCAAGCGCGCCAACGGCCCGGATGGAGCTTGTCTCATTACTCGACAGATGACGCACCATGTTAAAATAGCTTTTCGACTCTCATCTGGGAAAATTGTACACGCCGCCGAGAGCAGTTTTTTCTCGATTTCGGAAAATCTAGGCAAGTACCGATGTTGAATCACTTATCAGATAACGTAGACGATATTTTGCTACTTTGTGAACGTTATTTCAGCTCGAATGGTGTAGTAGATTTTGCATAGGATTGTTCTAAATCCCAGCCCCCAAATATTCAAAACCCTGTATATACAGAAGGGTAGTGGTGATGATGATGTGGAATCGGGATAAAGTTTAATCTTATGTGATGTACGGCTGTAATCAATGCTTCACCGTTACCATGAAGAAATATCTATAAGGTGCAACCGTGGACAATAAGGTAAGCCAAAACTACGCCAAGGAACCACAAGCTAAGCCATGGCATTGCGAAGCTTTTCGCTTCTGATATCCATGCTTAACCAAGCTAGGCCACCACCAATTTTTACACAATAGCTTTAACCTTCGTCGTTGAGCCGTCAAGTTAAGTATCGCGACAGGGCTTGAAGTCAGAACAATATAGATGACACCGCAAATAATGCTACTAATATCTTCCCCTGTCCAGCCGAGGAGGTGTTGGAGAAATAACCGGTTGTTTCCGAAAATAGTCGATAATAGCATGCCAGGCCGAAAGCAAACATGGGAAGGAGTGCCCTGGCATCTGGCGTGATATATTTGACATCATACCATATTCATCTTTCTTTCAGCAGGTCTAAAAACAGCACACCAGAGTGGTCAGAATATACAGCACACCTAACAAAACATATCAGTTGGGCGATATGTATATATATATATATATATATATATATATATATATATATATATATATATATATATATATATATATATATATATATATATATATATATATATATATATATATGTGTGTGTGTGTAAAAGCTGTGCCGCTTGTGATGAACATAGGAACATAGGAAATATGTGGAACATATGAAATTAGTTGACGAAGTTTTCTTACGCCACGGTAAAGTTCCAGTGATGGCTAGCCGTATTTGGTTTAGTAACTCTCTTCTTGCCTTACTCAGTAATTCAGAACTTTGCTCTTGGTGATACTTTCTATGAAGTGTGCCTCTAAACATCCGCCAAGACAGTGCAACGCAGCGCCGAGTTAAATTCTTTTCTTACACGCCCGTCTTCACGGCCAGTGATATCCGTCCACTGGCTCATTTTTCTTGAAGAACCAACACGGATTCCTGGAACACATCGTTTCTGGCCAGCTTTTTCTTGAGCTTGAGCAAGCATAGGCGCCGCGCTTACTGGAAGAAGCAAACAAAACAGACAGGCTGTTCGCGGGGCAACCAAAGCCAGCGGCGCGAATAATAGCCTTGCTGCAGCCGGCGCATTTTGTCTCCGAAAACCCGAAGACAGACGTAACTAGAAATAGAGAAACAAAAGAGAAACCTGCAGTATTTTTATTTTCTTTCACGTTGTCCTCCGAATCTCTAGCCGTGAAAGGACGCTGACTTCTCTTTTTTTTTTTTTACTTTGTTGTGGCTGGGCTCGCTTTGGCGCGCCTGCGGGCCACTTCTGCCCTCTTCAGCCCGCCAGAGAGATGCGGCTCCCCAAGGGCGGCCAACCGAGTGGTGGCACCACTCCGACAGTGGGCGACGAGTGACGCAGTGTCTGCAGAGCGACCGCTGTAGAGCGCACGTCGCAAGGCTGGCTCTTCGCTTCTTTCACGTCCTCCCTCCAAGCCCGCCAGCCAGCGAGCCATACTCGCAGCCCGCACAAAAGACTCTCAACCCAACCATAGTTTCGCCGTGCACCAGCGTCTCTAGCGCTGGAGCGCTCGTTAAGGAGGAATCAAGGCTTGCAGCAGCGTCCTGTTGGCCGGACAGTAGTGCGGTCTAATTAACTTCCCGCTCGAGGGATTTAAGGCATCGCGCATGCATGGGATGAGTAAGGGGCACTAGCCGCCTGTTCTTCCTCGTCACCCCTTTTCTGCCATCCCTCCCGCGCACTTTCTTCCGGCGTTTTGTAGTGCAGGAGAATTTCCCCCCTCTTTTTGCCTCACCTCTTGTATCACATCCAGTCTCTGCATTCTTTAAGCTATCGCACCAGTTTTAGTTTGTTGTAGTTCAGGAAGGACTTGGAGCTCGAAGGAGAGGCTCCCTTCCAGCCGCGCGCCTGCTCTCGGCCTTTTGAGCGCCGTCCGTGTGGCCGCGGGACATTTGTCACCCGGACAAAGTGCGGCCACGCGCTAGAATGGCAACTGGCATTTCCCCCACCCGCTTCCTTTCTCTCCCTTTCTCTCGCTGGTGCTTGGCTCATACATAACTGATGTCGCGCGGGATCCTCGCCGACGTGGGTAGAGAAACGACAGAGGGAACAAAAGGAAAGGCCGCTGGAGCAGGGACAGGTGTTGCGGGCGGGTTGCGTAGCTCCGCTATAAGCCTCCTACATCGCACGCTTTCTATGCTCTCTGTGCAGTTGACGGCATCCCGAACTCTCGAGAGCGTTTGGGAGCGAATGACTGCGCGGGAAGGATTTGGGAGGCGGGGTATATGGGCGATGGAATAAAACGAAATTAATGTGGAAGGAATAGACACTAGGCAAAGCCCAGAAAGTGGAAGTCTGCCCAAGAATTCACCGTTTTGTGCGTTCCTCCGAAGGTGAATTGGTGCAATGTGTGTCGAAACAAAAGAAGTTTTAGTGTAGAGCAATTCTTGCAGTGAGTAACTCTAAGCAATACAACAGGTACGTGGTGTTGTTTTACTACTGGTGTTGTTTCACTACAGAGGTTACTTGCATTACTTTACAGTAAACCCTAATAGTGTGTAAATAGGTACCTGAACGCGCCGTACTCTGATCTCTAGCACGTGATTGATGTATATTTGCTTGATTTCTTGTTTAGTTTGGTTAACCATTGTAGCGCAAAGTATTACTGAGCAACATGTACCTTACAGTGAATCATTTCACTTTTTAGGGCGCTCAGTGCTCGCATTGCTGGCAATGCCCTATATAAGTGCATGGAGTAAAATTAACATCAGGGCACCTGACTTCACTCACAAAAGAGGCTATCTCGCCTATCTTGTGAAGAAGCTTGTATTCTTGAGCTCTGAGCTCTGAAAGGAAGGTTACTGACTTCATTTCCATGCAGTCTTCATCACGCAGAAGATGAATTGCATAAAACGGGTTCCAGCTGCTAGATGCACCTATTTCTGCGAGCGCGAACCCTAATAAGATTGTTCGGTCTTCGGATATTTTCTTGATACACTGTATTGTGCGCCAGTAACAGACAAGATACCAGATTTATCGATTAAAGTGCAATACGCAGTTTTGCCTACGTCCGCTATCAGCCAGTGATAAAAAACTTTCATAACTACTACCAGCGCTCGTGTCTATGCTTCTTTTCTGTCGTGCCCATGTTTTCGCGTTATTCTATTATAGATCACGAACCAACTATCCCCACAATCCTCCCTTTTGTGTGATAAACCATAGGGAAGATTTAAATTGATTTTACTCTTGCTCGAGAGGAAGGGCATCAACAAAAGTACGTATTATCTATTTCAGCAGAAAATGAAGAGGAGGGGAGGGGGGTTAAAAATTTGCTGACAAAGTACCCCTCTAGACATTCTATAATTGCCGGAGGAGATTCAAGCTGTTAAAGCCGGCCGTCATTTTTATTAATGATGTCTATAAATACGAATCTGGCTGGACTTGATAGCATTAACATCAGGGAACCTGTCTTACACACCGCAGAGCCGCACAACATGGTGCCGCCGAGGATCACCCACCGTCTGGGCCAGGTGACGGCACTGGAGCACACGGAGGCGGTGCTACCCTGCGTGGCACAGGGCTACCCGCTGCCTTCATACCAATGGCTGAGACGCCGCGAGGGTGACTCCTCGGGTGGCGGCCGTCCCCGCCCCGTGCTCTTGGATGGTGCTCGAGTAAGCATGTCGTCAGGAAATCTCGTCATCCGTTCCGTGGTGGCGGACGATGCTGGAAAGTACTACTGCCTCGTGAACAATTCCGCCCGCCAGGACAGGGCGGAGACTGAGCTGGTCATCTACGGTGAGCAATGTTTTTCTTATCTGATTGTCTACTTGGCTGCACATGAATACGCTGTGCGGGCGACGCAGGTCTTTAAATGGATGCTTATCGCCAAAGAAACCTCTCCGCAAACAGTATATCAATGGGGGCCTGCCTATTTTTTTTCAACGGCAGCGCCAATGAAGCGTCTCATTTTGAAGCTGAAGACAAAAACTATGCAGGAGACAGGACACAGAAAAGATGCAGGCAGGACCAGCGTAAGACTATACAACCACCAGCATTGCTAGATTGCTTCTGCATCTTTTCTCTGTCCTGTCTCCTGAGTAGTTTTTGCATTCAGAATGCCTTACCAACTAGCCTCTCATCACCCACTTCTAGAATTCATTTTGAAGCTGTATAAAAAAAAAATGTAAATTTGGGCAAGAAGCAAGAGCCCTGAAAAAATATTAAATAAAAACGTAACTGTTCACATTATTTGAAAACGCAAGTCAAATTTTGAGGAATCTGGATGTATATATATATATATATATATATATATATATATATATATATATATATATATATATATATATATATATATATGTTTTTATAATTTAGTCATTCAATACTGGAAAATGTAAGCGCAGGCCTATAAAAATCTGGAGGACTCTTAAGCTTGCTTTATAGGTATGACGCAACAGCTTATATGGCTCCCATTAGCTGGTCTCTGTGAATCCTCATGCACGTTCATTGCTACGCGATCGATTACTAATATCTCAGTTGCCCACTCTACTCTCACGCACGTACAGCATACAGTGTTAAGATACCCGTTTAAATGAAAGGTTATCCGGTGTAGATAATATCATCATCACCATCATCATCATCAGCCTGATTACACCCACTGCAGGGCGAAGGCCTCTCCCATATTTCTCCACTTAACCCGGTTCTGTGCTAGCTGCATCCACTTGACCCCTGCGAACTTCCTAATCTCATCTGCCCACCTAACTTTCTGCCGCCCCCTGCTACGCTTTCCTTCCCTTGGAATCCAGTTTGTTACCCTCAGCGACCATCGGTTATCCTCTCTTCGCACTACATGTCCTGCCCATGTCCATTTCTTCTTCTTAATTTCTACTAGAATGTCGGTAACTTGAGTTATTTCTCTGACCCACTCTGCCCGCTTTCTATCTCTAATGTTACCCCTACCATTTTTCGTTCCATAGCCCTCTGGGTTGTCCTCAACTTAAGTAGAACTCTCTTGGTTAGCCTCCACGTTTCAGCCCCATAGGTGAGTACAGGCAAGATGCAACTGTTGTATACTTTCCTCTTGAGCGATACCGGTAAGCTGCTAGTCATAATCTGCGAGTGCTTGCCAAATGCGCTCCATCCCAATCGTATTCTTCTTGTTATTTCCTTTTCGTGGTCCGGGTCTGCGGTTACTACCTGTCCTAAGTAGACATATTCGCCTACTACTTCCAGTATTTCGCTACCTAATGTAAACTGCTGTTCCTTCCCGAGGCTGTTGAACATTACCTTAGTCTTCTGCATATTGATTTTCAAGCCTACCTTTCTACTTTTCCTGTCTAGGTCATCAATCATTATTTGCAGTTCATCCCCCGAGTTGCTTAGCAAGGCAATGTCATTAGCAAATCGCAGATTACTGAGGTATTCTCCATCTACCCTTATCCCTAACTGCTCCCATTCCAAGTCTCTGAATACTTCTTCTAAACAAGCTGTGAATAGTACTGGGGAGATTGTGTCTCCTTGCCTAACACCTCTCTTTATGGGAAATTTGTTACTTTCTTTATGCAGAACTATGGTTGCTGTGCAGCCGCTATATAATAATATAGATAATATGACCCACTTTAACTAAGCCATACCAACCTGCCTGCATGCCCTAGGAGTAGTGCGCCTTATTCGAGATTCAACGCTCCCGGAGGGTGCGATTCCATTCGACAAGGAGCTTACCGAGACACGGGCTTCAGGCAACTCAGGCATATTATGTAGTTTCTGCCTGATCTTGTCACACTGCCAACTGAGATTGCATGCTCGGGAATTTTGGCGCATAACGCCGAGAACGCCAACGCCAGACTTTACGGATACACGCTCTTGACATCATCATAATCATCATCATCTCAGCCCAACTGAACCCATTGCAGTGCAAAGGCCTCTCCCATATCCACCCAGTAAAGCCGGCCTATGCCTTTGGCGGCCGACTTCTTTCCACATACAAATTGTTAGTTTCATTCGTCCGCCTAACTTTCTGCCGCCACCTGCTAAGCTTGTCTTCTCAAGGGTTACCCTTAGCGACCATCCATAATTTTGCTTTGTTTATATTCCCAACGCATGGGAATTGATTTTCAATAAACTGGCAAATGTCCCCTGACCCATTCTGTTTTCTTCTTGTCTCTTAGTCTCACCAGTCATTTTCCTTTCCACAGCTCGTTGCGCTCCCCTTACTTTATTTTGAACTCAACTAGCACCCATCTCCTATGGGTGAGCGATGGCAAAATAAAGCTGTTACTAATATAGTTTGTTTTGATGGATACTGGTAAGCTGCCATCCATGACCTGAGAGTATCTATCAAGTAATATTTATGTATTTTACTTTCCTGGCTTGTGTATGCAATCACTAGCTGCCCTGCGTGCATACACTACCTAAGCAAACGATTGGAAATAAATGACACCAATCAATAACTTTTTTCAACCCAACTTTGAATTTAAAATACCAACCAGCTGGACGTCCATTGAAGATGTTCTGGTTTAATATATCCTTACTACTTTTAATGCGTCCTTGTCTACTGCAAATTATCTTTCCACTCGGAACCCCTTGAACATTATTTTTGTAATATACACTTTATAACCACAGTTCTGCTTCGACTGTTTAAATCAATTATCATGCTTTGCAGTTAGCCTCGTAGTTGCGACAATGTCATCAGTTAATTGCACGTTGTTAATATATCCTAACTCCGAACACCACCTGCTTCCAAACAATTTAATGAATTCCTACTTTAAGTTCATGGTGAACAGTATTGGAGAGCTCGCGTCTCTTTGTCCGACATCCGGAATTTTCAGAGTTAGCTCTTCCACTGTCATTCGTGAAGATCATCTGGAGCCAGGATATTACCTAAGGTTGCGGGTCGCGGAGCCGGTGGTTTTGGCTTCTTCAGTACTTCGCTCTCCTGCTGCGTTTTCTTCCTGACACACCTTCCGAACTATATCCGTACGTGCACAATATCCACAATGTACAACACTTCCTGACACAATGTCACAAAGCCTTCCAGTCCCTTGTCTACTATATGTAACCCTGGGACCTCCCCCTTGAAAATTCTCTCGACACCTTCGTGTCGTCTAGACATGGCTGTGCTGTATTTGAGGTTCGCAGACAGCCATGCAGGAGTTAAACAACTGAAAATCGTGTCCGACCATGCTCGACCGAGTATTTGCTCTGTATACTAGGCTTATTCGTGTTTAGCCCCAGCAGCCGACGTCTGCAAACTCGCCGGAAGCAAGACCTCCACCACCAGGTTCCGCAAGACTTTACAAACAAGGCCCAACTCCAACGACATATCCAGGGCGTCAGCGCTCAGCGTCGGCGCTGTCAGCGCCGTGCCACAGTAGGCGTCACAAGCGGTGCGCATCTTCACGGGACTCGGCGCTGGCGCCGTCGGCGCTCACTGCTGACGCGTGTACTTGCGCTGGTTAACATTCACGCAATGATTTCTGCTTTATAAAGCGTTGAGACGTAATTGAGACATGGAACTTAATTACGGTTCACACTTTCTACTTCTGCACAAATAAACGCACATCTTCCACATTTTTCTCGGCTTTTCAATACAGTCTGCAACGCCATCAACGAAACATCAATTTGTAGCGATTTACGGGACCATAGCTGAGACGAGTCTTTTGAGGTTTGCTCCTCTACGGTTGAGATCAACCGATGGGCGGCGAAGGGTTTTGCCATCACGGCCATGTGCGACGATGCAAAGCAATGACAAAAAAAAGTAAAAAAAAAAAAGCACGCGAAAACTCAGCGTGAGCGAAAATTCCTAACCCGGAGGTCGCGGCTTCCTTGTCCTCGCATTGGTGTACGGCGCCTATACGTGCGCCAATGAGAGACCTACGCGGGTGAGCAGCTCGGCGCCTGCTTGAACGCGGACGCCGAAATCTAGCACGGACAGATCTCGGCTCTTCGCTCGAGTTTGCTGGCGTCTCGTACCGTGCGCATTCTCAAACCGGTTTCTGCATACGCCAACAGCGCCGACGCTGAGCGCCGACGCCCAGGATATGCCGTCGGAGTTGAGCCTTTAGATCACGTAACGTGGCCAAGACAACAGGAGTTGCCGCATGGCGTATCTCCTTTGAGGGGAAAGGGACAAATAATAATCGAAGCCCCCGGACCCTTTGGTTCCTAGTAAGAACCATGTACTCACGATTTGGTTAAAGCAGCACCTTTTATCGGTACCGAGTGATCTTACGCATAATGCGGTATTTTACGGCTGTGTACAGTGGATGCGTTTGAAATAATATAGACATAAATTAAGGGTTTTGATATTAAATGACCAGCCAAAGTGCTGTGCATGAACGAGCATCCACAAAGGGCGCGGAGTCATTAACTCTGACTTGGTGGCACCTTAAGGAATTGAGCTTAAATATCCTCCAATTTGTAAAGCTTTCTTTGTGAAGTGCTAGGCTGAATGTGCTGCATAGGCACCGTCTACATCGCTCTCGTGCCTTCTTAATATAGAAATGTTTCTTACCTGAAAACAATACTACAACAGAGTCATATGAGGAAATAAGAATTGGCTAAATTACAAGCATGGAAGGACAATGCACGAAAAGACACAAACACAAATTCGTCTCTGGCAGAGATGAAGATCTAATAATTACATGATATATGTCTGAGAGAGTAACCTGGGCAGCATTAACACTCAAATGCGTCTTAATCATTTGTTAACCTAAGAAGATATCTATAATACCGTGCATGGCGGTCCGAAGTAAGCCGGGTGGGCAAGGCAGCGCCTCATTAAAACAGCCAGCGTCACAGCCTGCGCTATGCGTGTGCGCAGAGTGGGGGGTTTAAGGATCTAACGATTTCAGTTCTGCGCCATTTTATCTATTTCAGGGGCATCGTGGTGTTTTCTTTTTCCAGTCTTGCTTCTCTCCATTTAAAAAACCCTTCTGCGAATTTTGAGACCTATGCGTTGATTATTTCCTGTAAAAATTTATTTAAAATTTTAACGGCCTCAGTGTCAGTACATTCCGCTGATAGCAGTATGTTTACGACGCCGAAAATATGATTGGCCCTTTATTTCCTGCTCTTCACGTGACAAACAAATTTCGGCTATTAGGTCTCCGGAGGCATTTTAAATATCAAGTATTTATTTATAGTCGTTGTTTCGGGCATTCAACGCACGTGCAAGTGTTTTTCCAACAATTTATGTGACTTCATTGTTGCCTCAATCAAATAATCATCTTTTACCACGAACCATATTCGATTTCAGTATGCTGTTATTTCTGTTTAAGGAATGTTATATTTATTGCTTAGTGTGCAAAACAAAACGGCTAAAAAAAAATTTGCAAAAAAAAAAAAAAACAATATCGCACGTCATGCTTTGCAAGAGCGATACTTGAATGCGCTACTAAGTAGTACAGAGCACTGTGGAGTGCTTTCAACAAAGCGCCCTAAATCTGATTATGATTTTCTTACAACGTGATATTCCCAGACTGTCACCTACGCACAAAAACCAGTTTAGCCTCCCTCCTTCAGGTAAAAGGCCCTCGCCGTGGCTATGAGGTACATTATTTGCTTCTCAGGAGGCTCTGATGGGTTTGAATTCGCTGTGATGAAGTTTTTTTGTGTGGGATCTTCTCGGCCAATTTCATGCATCACGACAGCGCTCCCCAATCACTCACAGGAACGAGCAATGCTTGCTCTTTTAAAATCCCATTCAAGACTGCGGACGGTCGAATTTCTGCTGTCGCGTTCATCGCCATCGGGACCTGTATTAACAGAAAATGTACTCAACTATGACCTTGCTTTCAGTGTGGGCATTATCAGATGATTATGTCATAGTTAATCCACGTCTCGGACGCTCAGCTGCACTCTTTGCCTATGCTGCTGTATGCATCTGTCGCGGATCTCCGAAGGTTCAAAACACGACTGGGTATACCTGCGAAATACCCACTATGCCGATTTCTAGCTCTCATCTCTCTGGTAAACCTCGACAACAGAATACATGCTCGTCCTTCAGTACAGTATATGCCCCCGTTGGCCTCCTCAACTCACTAAGCCCTATGACATCCCATTTCATGCCCTCTAGTTCCTCTAACAGCACTGCTAAACTAGCTTCACTAGCCAGGGTTCTGACATCAAACGTTGCCAGGGTGCTTTCCAATGGCAGCCTGTCGTGTAAAAAATTCTTACCATTCTCCACCGCAGTGTTAAATTGATTCGCAGCCGCTAGGATCGAGGGCCAGGGATTTATTAGACAATTGATAGGAGGCCATTTAGTACACCAGGGTGGCCAAATCTTGTTCTGGTGAGGGGGTGTGTGGCCGGAGATGCTCACTGTCATCAGGTAGCGCCCAAAAATTGCATCGACAAGCTGACGTTTTTTTCAGATCCAGTGGAGAATTGCGCGGCGTCGGGATTCGAACCACAATCCTCTCCTCTTGCATGCGAAGCGGATTTTCTACCCCTACGACTCCGTTTTATATATATATATATATATATATATATATATATATATATATATATATATGTGTGTGTGTGTGTGTGTGTGTGTGTGTGTGTGTGGTGTGTGTGTGTGTGTGTGTGTGTGTGTGTGTGTGTGTGTGTGTGTGTGTGTGTGTGTGTGTGTGTGTGTGTGTGTGTGTGTGTGTGTGTGTGTGTGTGTGTGTGTGTGTGTGTGTGTGTGTGTGTGTGTGTGTGTGTGTGTGTGTGTGTGTGTGTGTGTGTGTGTGTGTGTGTGTGTGTGTGTGTGTGTGTGTGTGTGTGTGTGTGTGTGTGTGTGTGTGTGTGTGAGTGTGTGTGTGTTTTTACCCGCTGCATCACTGCACTCGGAACCGTTGTGAGGTCAACCACGGAAGAAAGTCTTGCCTTTTAGAAATTTAGCTGCAGAATTCGGATATATTGCGCAGAGGTGCGGGGAACAAGAGAAGCACGGCGGAAAGTTCCTCGCAAATCTGTGCTTCCGAGATCCCTTTCTGACGGTGTATCCTTGCGCCACATCAGCGCTAGCCAACATGGCAGTTTCAGCGATTAAATCGCGCGAGCGTGGTAATGGGCCGATCGCTTCTCATTAACGCCTGACAAATAACGAATCGATGACGTTCTCGGCGCGTAACTCACTGCGTCACTCTCCTCCTCTGTATTTCCCTCTCATGCTCACTCACTCTCTCTCAGACGCACCCTTCTGCGTTTCTTCTCTACCTCCCTTTTACGGATCTCCCGTCCTCGCTTTCGGTTTCCGAGCGGCCGGCCGGGTGTCTTTATTCTAACGGCAGAAAATGAAGGGATTAGCTCAAGATATATTGGCACGATTAGACGCGCCTCATGAGACCGCACGTGTTCGGACCGGTAGCGCTGTCCTGCGACGGCCTTCTTGCTTGCGGTGCATAAGAGAGGCATCAAATTGAAAAGTGAGTGTGAGGATGATTTAAGCTGCGGATGGTCGTTTGATGGTGACGCCGTCTTCTACCTGTCACTTCAATGAATGCGCGTGAGAACAGCCGAGATAATAGACAAAGCTGAAGAAAAGCCAGAGTCCTTAGCTGGTCTGACACTTAAGAGGTTCTTTACGTTTTAATAACTCCTAAAGCGAGGAAATATATGATGATATGAAAGCATAGGCTTATTACGAGGATATTACAAGCAATAAAGGGACGATAGCACGTAATAACAAAAAATGCATGTTACGATACATGCATTTTTAGGTTTGACATTGATGCTTCTTATTGGACGTAGTTCGACCAACGAGGCCTGTATGAACAAGTTAGTCGAAAGAGCAAACTCGAACGAGAGTAGCGCGTCAGTCAACTCTTCATCCATATCGAAGACGGGCTTAGGGATGCATTATTTGCAATAGCGTTGCTTCCCACCTAAGGAAGTGATTACGTTTTTCACGATTGCGCATTTCCTTCGGTGTCGCCCTTCATAAAAAAAAAATCTATTCTCAACGTCCAGTTATAATAGATATTCTCGGTCGTCTAATTCCCACCACCTGAAAAATGCTTTGGGCGAGTTGTCAAGGCAACCGACTCGCTCAAATTGCTGAGCTGTCAGCTGGTTGGCCTTGTCCTGAAGTACCGAAATGGCTTTAGCGATAAACCGTTGCATTTTAGTGCGTACATTAGAAATTCTTCTTTTGTCCAGCATTTGGCGGTGTTGCTGCGCTGCGAATTTAATTGACAGCATTTCTGGTAACTCGTATATGCGTAGGAGCTACAGCGAAATTTACTTAGACCATCTTCAAGTGCAGCCCGAGCCTATTATCCGTACACAAAATTGGTTGCACAACACTCCGCGAAAGCTCCGCAGGACGTGAATAGTTTCCAGAGCATTGGTGATAAAACAAGCGCATTCAGTTTTGTAATTATGCATTCCATTGCATTAATGTGAGCAACCTGAGCTGGTTGTTTTATATATTTTTGCATCATTCTGCTTTCGTCGTGCACGCAATAAAGCCAGGTGGATTCATTTACGCGTGTTGTATGGCGTTTGATCTATATACTTGCGCTTTATGAAATACGGTCTCGCATCGCTTTAAAAGAAACATGTTCCAGATCTTTCAGCAAGAGGTAACCGATCTGAAGCGGCAGTTATCAGGACTGCGATCCTTGAAAGGCAAACAGAGAAGAGCTTGAGTTTGACGTTAGTACCTATCAACATCAAGATGGCAATGGATAGGGAGGGCAAATGTAGGAAGAATAAAATTTGGTTTGTCGCTGTGTTTGCTCTTTTCAGTATTATTGACCATGTCTTATTGG
This sequence comes from Amblyomma maculatum, assembly GCF_055883805.1. Taxonomy (NCBI): domain Eukaryota; kingdom Metazoa; phylum Arthropoda; class Arachnida; order Ixodida; family Ixodidae; genus Amblyomma; species Amblyomma maculatum. Next base: position 199,611,625 of record NC_139347.1, on the reverse strand, counting down.
GCACGTTCGTATACAAACGCTCTAAAATAATCTTTCAAAGCAGTTCTGTGTCCTTAATGAATCTAGGAAGAGGGTGTTACAAGAAGAAACTGCACTGTGTTTGATCGTTGAACTGGCGGCTATTTAGTCGTTCAGTTTCACTTCACTGCCGATGAAAAGGACTTGAAAAAAAAAAAAAAAAAACGATACGCATTTTGTTTACTCTATGTAACCATTCACTCATTAAGCCTTCTTCCAAGTGCTTCTTTTGCTTCCCTGAAGTAAGTGAACAGCTACTACAGAGCTTAATAAAATAATGTGCTCCACATGATGGGTCTGTTAGAATCATATAAGATGCGATATGAACGTCTTACTAAAGACTATGGAAAATCGATGTTGGGCCCGTTTTCAAGAAAACAAAAAAATGAACATATAAACACAGGACATGCACCAGGTCATGTCCTATTCTCCATTTGACTCATATTATGTACAGACCTAACATGCTCGCTTCTGTATTTTTCTTTCTCGTTTTATTTCCTTTTATGCATGCTTTAGAGGTACAAGATGGTTACAGTAAACGGCTCAGTGGCAAACTTCGCATTATTTTTTTGCTTTCATGGAGACATCAGTACTGAGCGATTATTAATGGATGTATCACTTGATTAAAAAGAATTGATCGGTGCAGCCACTCTGGGTCTGGAGAAAGAGCAAGATTTCTCGTGCGTTTTTTGTAAGGCAGGCGAAGGCAGGATAGGTAACACGAGCGCTCGTTTACCGATCGGGAATATAAATGGCCTGTTCCTCTGCCGTCGAGGATGGACGCCTAACTTGGGTAGTAATGTATCTGCCCGGAGAGAAAGAAGATTGATCAGTGATACCAATATGCAAAATAATATTAATTGAGATCCACAGCAGTAGAAACGAAGAATAAAAAAAAAAAACATATGACTAATCAACACTGAAAGAGTAGGAGCAGAATTAAAACAAGGCTATTCCAGTAAAAAAAAAAGCAACAACTGCAGAACCGTGTCAAAAATACGTTGAAATATTGTGTAGCTCTGTGGTAAAGTCGTAATGTTTCTAGTTTTGTAGTACTTTTCGGTAGCTTGCGGTCAAGTAGTGCTTTTTTGTTTTAAGAACAGAAAATTCTGATGTGACTAAAGGAATTCCTTCTTTTTTTTACAGTAGGGCCACTGTAAAAAACCAAACAAATTTTACTTTCACGACAGAACGTTTTCTGTACTCTTTCTACTGGGAGGCGCCGAATGTACTTCCCCGGCAAAAAGAACAAAAAAAAAAAAAAGAAATTTACACAAGCCGATCGTTATTGCGTCATAAGTGTAAAACCTAGTTGTGGCGGCCATCGAAAGAACCGCATTAGCCACCTTTTTTTTTTTTTTTTTTTTTTTCAGAACGGTAAAAAGATTCCGCTTTCAGTGATTTGGCTGCTCGTAACCAAAATACGCGTAATGCAAGTCCGAATGCGCATAAACCTTTCGGGTGTGACGGTGTTCAATTTAAGAAGGTCTCTTTGAAATTTTTTTTGTTAATCTTTGTTTCGGTGTCCCACCCTTGGCTCTGTATTGGCTGTCATAGCGAGATATTGAGCTTGCCACTCTTTGAGGCTTTTCATTCAGTCTGTAGCAGAAATTCAGGAGGAACGTTGGGGCTAATAAAGAGAGTAAACTGGGAAAAACACAGTTGGCATCTGTTGAAAAATGATACTTGCATCGTTAAAAGACAGGAAGCGACCACAATAGGCCATAGAGCGAGCACCAAGTAATGATATTTTATACGAATTCAAGATAAAAGTGGGTATGGGCAAGGCATGTAATGTCAAGCAATGTGGCCGATGGTAGCTAAGGATCGTGCAAGAATAATAGGGTAGCAGTGGATGGTGAGAAGCTCTTGTCTGAATGAATATAGAAATTTTGTGGTGATAAGGTTGCCGGAGATCGAACAAAACCGGCTTAAATGAAGGGCTGTGTGAGACGACATTCTCCAACAGCGGCCCCAATCATGCTGATGACTGTGACCAATAGACTTCGGCCTTGGCCGCAGCACCTAACTACGCAACGAATTCCCATTCCGCTGCGACTTTTCCGCGAGACAACATGAGTCAGAGTCAATTTATCAACTTCGCGCAGCGCACTCTACCCTACGCGGTTGCCTACCGAGCACTACTACGACTAAACGCATTGCACCTTATTTCAATCTAGCGGACATTTCCTGCTTATACTTATATTTGAAATAAATCTGTGCAGGCATACGCCACTTTGCATGCTTTGATTCTTGAGGCTCGCTTTTTGTGACGTGCGTGCGAACTAGCCGAAAATTTAACATGGCTTTATTCCTTTTTGCCATTGTGGCACGCAGCATTGTGAGGGTCTAACATAACAGGCTGTAACATATCTCATTAAGCTCTAAGGTAGTCCAATTAAACTCAAGCTCATTTCTCTCTGTGAAGCTCGCTGCTTGCTAATGGGGGCACAATTCTGCAGCGCGGAGTCCCAAACCCGGCTAGAAGCCCAGAGAGAGAAGGGAGAGGGAAAAACGTAAGGCTGTGTGTCGACCATTGCACGCAGTGCTTTATGATCTTCGTCCAAAATTGAACCGACTCGCGCGGCGCGAAGTGGACTCCGGGGAACAGCGGCCGGAGCTGCCGATGGCGATGAAAAGGGGGCGCTGAAGCGCCGCAAACCCGCACCAGCCGCGGGAACGACGCAGAACCATTGGAGCCTCGCGGCGAGACATTAAACATCGGCGCTAAGCGCGTCGCCAGGCTTGCTTGCGGTGCTGGACCGTGTGTGCCGAGTATATATACGGCCCTGATAGCCCGGCGCATAATTAAAGCGACGTATATTTTCAGTGTCGACACGTCTCGTCCGGAGCAGACCGGGTCCCCTCCGCGCCTCGACGACCGGCTAGCTGGCTAGTAGTACAGCACTGCGCGCAGAATGTGCTCCCACTTCTTCCTCCCTTTGCTTCTTTCCTCTCGCAGTGGCGTGCTTTGCCCTCTCCATCCTCTTCCTTCACCACTGCTAATTCCCCCTGCAAGCCCTCTTTCACATTTGTTCGCTACGAAGAAGCAAGTGCGAAATTATTCAGAACGGGTATCCGCGCGTGCACAACTTCGCGTAGCTTTGTTTCGGGCTTCGCAGGCTCAACCGTGCTCAGATGGGATCGCACAAGGATAGTTTACTTTTGCCAGAGGCATGTGCTTCGTGCTGACGTACCCACCGCGTTATGGGTGTTCAGATATGAAAGGATTCCAACGATGCGGCAGAGGTAGAGAGGAGAACAGAGAGAGAAAGAGAAAGAGAGAAAAGACGGGGAAATCTTGATAGGGAGTTCCGGGGGTTTCGTTGAAGGCGTTAATAAATAACGAGAACAGACAGTTGTCTATAGGGCGCAGGAAAAAAAAAAGTAAAAAAAGTACATGCCGAGTAGTCGAAGGTACGGGCGCTGGGATGGAAGCGCATCAATCCAGGGAGCGGAATACAAAAATAAAAAAAGCATAATGTCACGAAGCTGAAAATTCGTGTTTCATGCTACGTGTGCTCTGCGTACGCGCTCTTGTGAGCTGTTTTTCAGGGAAGCATTTATGCACACTTCAGGAGCAACATTGTATTTCTACAAAAGCCATTTATGGCTAACGGCAAAAAATGCCAAAGGTTCTGTTAAATATTCATATATTTAAAGGGCGAGGGCTAGGGTTTCAAACAACTCGAGCATTCTGTCGCCTGCAATCGCAAATTCGAAACGAATTAAGCTATGTGTATAAACAGACCACTGAAATAAATGTTTGAATATAAAAATAAACAGCCGCACAGTTTCCTATTGAGGGAGACATATGACAGCTCCAGTTGCTTCGTCTATGAGGCACAAAATATCCTTGCAATCCGTGGCCACTATATCCCCCCGAATTTCACACGTGCTATACAAAGAGTAGGATGGAGTACAAAGACGGACGCCTCCCGCACTACTAATGACACATGCTATACAGAATGTAGATGAGTCTGATAGAGTAGACTCCCCGCACTACTAAAGTAACATGGGTAGACATATACAGAAGTAACCATACAACTTACTTATCTATCCACCGCAAAGAAAGCGCGTCGCATCACCACACTGGCCCACACCTACACCTCATGCCGCCACATTTCTACATCGCCCCTATCCCCGCGGTTCGGTCACCCTTGGAGCATACGAAGCTCTCCTGTAATATTATGTAGACTCTCACGACAGGGCAGATATACTGAAAGGATGCTACTACTATTCTTTGAGCGACAACAACGTGAAACATTCGAAAACTCTTCGAAGGAGCTACATTTAATAATGTGGGCAGCTGATTCATTTCTGTTAATTTTCCTGTTCCCACTTGGCTTTCTCTCTCGACAACTGCGCATAGCAGTAATAGTATTCGGCCATGCATTCTTTTAACAAGTCCATCTTTATGCTAAGTTCAAAGGTCATGCGTTGTCAGCATCACTATCAATAACTACTCTAACTCTCATAGCCTGAGTCGCTTTGGGACGTTAAACTCCGCAAAACCAACTACTCTGTCTGTAGAAAAAAAAAAACAAGAACTCTTTTCATTTACCGTCAAATAATTCTTTTCTAAAGTAGGCTTGAAAATCAACATCCAGAAGACTAAGGTAATGTTCAACAGCCTCGGGAGGGAACAGCTGTTCAGAATGGTTAGCAAAGCACTCGAAATAGTAGACGAATATGTCTATTTACGGCAGGTAGTAACTGTAGATCCAGATCATGAAATGGAAGTAACTAAGAGAATAAGATTGGTATGAAGCGCATTTGGCAAGTATTCGCAAATCATGACTAGCAGCTTACCAGCTATCACTCAAGATGAAAGTATACAACAGCTGCATCTTACCTGTACTCACCTATGGGGCTGAAACTGAGAAGCTAACGAAGAGGGTTCTACTTAAGCTCAGGACAACGCAGAGGTCTATGGAGCAAAAAATGATACATGTGACATTAAGAGATAGGAAGCACATAGATAGGTTCAGAGAAATAATTCGAGTTAATGACATTATAGTGAGCATCAAGAGGAAGAAATGGACATGGGCAGGACATGTAGCGCAAAGAGAGGATAACCGATGGTCGCTTTGGGTAACACATTGGATTTCAAGGGAAGGAAAGCATAGCAAGGGGCGGCAGAAAGTTAGGTGGGTAAATGAGGTTAAGACGTTCGCAAATGTGATGTGGATGCAACTTGCACAGAACAGGGTTAATCGGAAAAATATGGGTGAGGCCTTCGCCCTGGAGTGGGTATAGCCCGGCTGATGGTGATGAATTTTTTTTTACCGAAATGGGGTGTAGCACTTAAATTTGCCAGAATTCGAGCAGATAGCACAAATAGCTCACAAGACATGTCGGGCTTCATCTGGTGTCGTCCTTCATGTTGACATTTCGCATGTTTTTCAACAACTATAAGTGTCAATTCCAGCCTTTTAAGTTGCGCTGCTAATCCGGTCATGTTGGCGCAGAGGCATTAAATTCTTCTTCCTACGATGATCCGGCCTACTTTCTTTGTATTTATAGATCTCCTTACGGTCATCCGGCCACCTCAGTTATGTCGCCTTTTACTTTGTAGTTTTAATCTGAATTTCGACAGCTGTGTTCCCTATAAGAATACAGATCGCCCGCGTGATTACTTTATATAAACACAGTAAGGCTTTAGAAAGGGCAGGTCTAAAGAGCTGGCGCTGTAGGATAGTAAGGAATATATGCTAAAACATTATGAAGCTAAACGCATTGCTATAGGTATTTTGGTCGACTTTAGTCAGGCATACGATTATATAAATCATAGTATACTTTTCGGAAAACTGAATCATTATATTATACGTGGGCTTATTTTATCCTTCTTAAAGAGCTACTCCTATCTCATAGATTTCAGTAAGTTGACATCAATGGTTTCACTTCGCGCAAAAAAAAAAACACAAACAAATTAATTGTCTCTGGAGTTCCACAAGGCATTCCACCTTGATGCTACCCTTGCTTTGTTCGTGCTCCACAACGGCACCTTATACCAGCGGAATATGCGACCAGATGGCGCCGAGCTTCTGCTCGTAGTCCCCGAACACATGCGCGCCACCGTTCTACAGCAACTGCATGAAGTGCCCACTGCGGGTCATCTTGGTCTATCTCGCACGTACGACAGCGTCCGCTGCCGTTTCTTTTGGCCGGGCCTCTATCGCTCTGTTCGTCGTTACGTGGCTTCTTGTGACCGGTGTCAGCGACGGAAGAAGCCATCGGTGGTGCCTGCTGGATACCTGCAGCCGATCGACATTCCAGTAGACCCGTTTTCCCGAGTTGGCTTTGATCTCCTCGGGCCTTTCCCACTCTCTTCGTCGGGGAATGAATGGATTGCGGTGGCCACGGATTGTACTACGCGCTACGCTGTCACCCGAGCGATACCCACCAGCTGTGCAACTGACGTGGTTGCGTTTCTTCGCCACGACGTCATCCTGCTCCATGGTGCTCCACGCCAGCTGCTCACTGACCGTGGTCGTTGCTTTCTTGCTCGAGTAGTCGACGAAATGCTCAGGTTCTGCTCCATTAAGCACTATTTCACCACCGCTTAACATCCGCAAACGAATGAACTCACCGAACGCCTCAACCGCACGCTCACGCACATGCTGTCAGTGTATGTATCGGATGATCACCGTGACTGGGATGTTACTTTGTCGTTTGTAACGTTCGCATATAATTCCTCCCGTCACGGCACAAAGGGGCTACTCACCCTTCTATCTTCTATACGGCCGCGACCCTCCCCTTGCGTTTGACAGCGTACTGCCTCCCACCGTTAATGCCAGCTCCTATGTTCGTGACGCCATATCTCGAGCTGACGCCGCCCGGGTTATTGCTTGCCGCCGACTAGCTCCCTCCCAAAATTCCCAGAAACGCCGCCATGATTCTCGTCACCGGGACGTCCACTACTCTCCGGGCTCTCTCGTCTTGCTCTGGACTCCCGCTCATAGAGCTGGGCTGTGTGAGAAGCTCTTGCCACGCTACGCAGGACCCTACCGTGTCTTACGGCCAGTCACTCCTGTCACATACGAGATCACCCTTGTGCATCCGCCGCAACAGTCCGCTATGTCACGTACCGAGATCGTCAATGTCGCCCGAATGAAGCCGTGCTACACCTGCAATAGTTGGACATAATGCGCACAGAGACTGTGCTTTTCGTGGGGGGTGGGGGGGAGGTATTAGAGAGTTTTAGCTTACCGTGATCCGCGATCCGCTACTGGGATCCGCCACCGCGCGTTCCACTGCGCATGCCCAGACACCCGATAGATGGCGATAGATGGCGCCATCTATCACCGATAGATGGCGCCACTCACTGGATGTCAGCACACAGACCGGCCGCGTCGGGACCAATCAGCTTGACCGCGCCGCCCACGCGCGGTAGAGAGCCACGGTGGCAGATCGCGGATCACGGTAAGCGAAATCTCCCTTATGTTACATATATGCCCTGCGTTGCTGGATGTTGAAGAAGAGGATGATCAACAGTAGTGACGCGAAAGACGAAGCTGGAGCAACGGTAGGTGTCACTACGAGAAGGTTGGCGCCTACCCGAACATTCACTTAAGTTATCAGCCGTTGCGTTCTCGAGCTAACCTTCTTGTACGTGTCAATATGAAGAGCAAATGGTCCGACATAATCTTCACCGATTATTGAATTTTTTTGAAAAAGCGTAGCAGGGGGCGGCAGAAATTTAGGTGGGCGGATGAGGTTAAGAAGTTCGCAGGAGTCAAGGGAATGCAGCTAGCACAGGACCGGGCTAATTGGAGAAATATGCGAGAGGTCTTCGCCCTTCAGTGGATATAGTCCGGATGATGTATGTATGTAATGTTGTATGTATGTATGTATGTATGTATGTATGTATGTATGTATGTATGTATGTATGTATGTATGTATGTATGTATGTATGTATGTATGTATGTATGTATGTATGTATGTATGTATGTATGTATGTATGTATGTATGTATGTATGTATGTATGTATGCATGCATGCATGCATGCATGCATGCATGCATGTATGTATGTATGTATGTATGTATGTATGTATGTATGTATGTATGTATGTATGTATGTATGTATGTATGTATGTATGTATGTATGTATGTATGTATGTATGTATGTATGTATGTATGTATGTATGTATGTATGCATGCATGCATGCATGCATGCATGCATGCATGTATGTATGTATGTATGTATGTATGTATGTATGTATGTATGTATGTATGTATGTATGTATGTATGTATGTATGTATGTATGTATGTATGTATGTATGTATGTATGTATGTATGTATGTATGTATGTATGTATGCAATCTCTCTGAATCCGCTCTGTTGTCCTAAACAATCGACGCGGTTATTTTTTCTCCATCTAACACACCATGCACGATCCATGCTGATTTCCTCTTAATGTGAAAGCCCTCGCCTCATAGTCAGAGTCGAGAAAAAATTTTCTGTGACTCGCTGGTTACGTAGTAACTGTGATGCTATCCAATGGCGAGTCACCAAGCGGAAAGTGGGACGACGGTGTGGACAGCAGACAACCATGCCGCCAGGTCCTTCCTCTAACGCTTTTGACACGCCATTCGCTCGCACGGCTTATCAATGACAGATCTCTAGTGGCACCAGGCGTTCTCTATTTTGCATCAAAATAGTGTCGCAACTGCTTTTTGTGCAGGGTTCAGGGTAACGTCCTACCATTTCACTTCCTATTTGTCATCCACCTACTAGGCAGGTTGGAGGTTAGTTTGTTATAGGGATTCAAAAAAAACGACATATCTACACTGTAATTTTATGCCATGCCATAAACACTTCTAACCAGTTTTAAAGCTTTGTACCAGTCTCATAATATCAAACTCTCAAGCCAACCCATGCTGAACCATGCAATACAGTGCTTGGGCACGTCCTATTTGGCAGGAACAAAGTTAAACACCGGCTAATATTCCTGGATCTGAGCTGGGATTTGATTTATGCGAGTTTCTTCCCTAACGTATTCGGTACTCTCACTACTCGTGCTATATTCTAACGCTGTCTTTACCATATTAGTTTTCATAGCTTTATGTGCCGAACTAGGTTTCACCTAAAACCTTCTTGTTAACCTCCAACTTCTGCGCCATAGGCGATGACATCAAGTCAATTATCAATGGAAATTCACCTGTCCTTCTGAGATAGGCACTTAAAAAACAAAAGGAATCCCTAAAAAATAATTTAGTTTAGTTTCATCAGGAACTGCTAAGCAGCTCGGTGCTTTGGCTGCCTTCTTCGCCCTCAAGAAACACGCTCGTAAAGAATCAATTTTTCTTCGTCGCTTCTTTCAGACACTTCAAGCTCCTTTCTTCAGTTCAGCATGAGAATTGCTCACAACATCTGTGTAGAATGAGAGTTAAAGAATACCGGTTCCCGAACGGCTGAGGCTCGTGCATGGTTGAACGACATCGCGTAGCTTTGCTAGGCAGCGTCTGGAGGGGGAAACGGTTTCCATCCACCATTTTATCGAATCATTTAAGCGCGCAGGCAGCGGAGATCCATTTCGAGGCGACACAATTCACGTCGAGCGAAACATCGTTAACGGTAATGCGTCAGACGCGGCGCAAGCAGTCCCCTCCACTGTTTCGAAACGGAGGGCTCCATTGCGAACGCTTTTGAAGCCAGAAAGGCGCCCGCCTCCGCCAGACTGGCTGGCAGTCGGCCAGTGGACGAGCTGGTGCCCATACCTGATAATGGTCTTTTGCAAAATGCCATTCGTCCCACCGCTCGGAGAGTGGTGACCACCTGCGAAAAGGTTTTGTGGCTCAATCAGTCTGGCGGGCGTAACGATCCTCGGCGTGGCGTTGAACGAGGCTCTATTTATAGTTTGTACATCTCCACGCAGCGCAGAAGGCGAAAACGTTGCGCCAAACAACAGGCAATAGCCAACTTCGCAAATATTGAAGTAATATTGACGGTGAATTTGCTTGGCTTGGGAGTGTCCGTCTTCGGTCGTCTGGTGAGAAATAGCTGTTCACATCTCTTGGGGCCAAACAAGAACAAGAACAAAAACATTTACTTTTAAATGTTTTTTTTTCTGCACCGTAGACAGGTTTTGAAAGCGACGTGTATGTTGATTTGATTGTCAAAGCACTTAAAGATAATGCGGCCGTGGACACAGTTAGATCATACGTACCTTCATTCTCTTGCATGCTCCTCTCTCACCATTCATTCGGGTGGTGCGCATAATCAGATACCCTTAGATTGTGTGGGGGTAGCTGCTCCTTACTGGCAAGAATTCCTTAGGCGTAACGGTAAAAGCTCACTAAAATCGAAGTACCCATTGATATGACAGAGCAATTGGGCGCCTGGTCCACAGCTTTAGTTAATCGCACGTCACAAAATGGGTTTGAGTCAAACGTTCACGAAACAACATGGGCGATACAGATCAAAGAGAAATCACTCATTGGAGAGAAAAAAGAGAGGGAGAGAGGGCTGTAGGCAGAAAATAATACTAGCTCTGGAGCAGTCTACTGAGTCCAGCGGTGCGCTTGCTATGTGGTCTACAAAGAAATGTTACACATGCAAGAGGTTTTGATACTGACAGCAACCTTAGAACAGCGTGCAGTGCTGTTTGAGAAAGGCGAGAAAAGGAAACAGAAAATGTTCTCCGGTGCACCGCGATAGTTCAACGACCGCACTTCCTCACTGGTTGGCAGGCTGAGGGCCTGCGGTGTCCAATGCCGGGAGTCTTTCGGGAGAGCGGCAACGGCGCGGGCTAATAGACACCACTAAACACTCTGTGGCACATCTAAACTACCCACCCCTGTCATTCTGCCCTCGTTTCTCTCGTCGTAACACCTCAGAAAGCGCCGCATCCGAACTCGGTGGCATCGCTTGACAGGCGCAGTGATATGCACTTCCCACAGGTCAATGGTAACTGCTCCATGCATGGCTGACCCCAGCACCGACATATTGACAAGGCGAGCGCCAATCAGGAGCCACGACTACCGGATGAGTGGTACAGTGTCAGCACATGAAGCACTGAGTGCGTATCCGAGTCGAGTCACTTCCCTTCGCCACTTCCCTCATACCCGTGCGCGCTGACTCATTTGCTGACCTTTTATCCCCGTCGGGACTCTGCGAGGTTTGATGCTGGGACAGAGGGTCGTTCACCGGCCTCGTTAAGCTCTTGGTGTAGACGGGAAAGTGCGGGAGAGTTCATTTCGTGCGTGCCGATTCCTTAAATGTGATATAATTTTTATAACGCCCTCATTTTACTCTAAACAAGTAACAGCCACTTTATTCCGCTCTTTCAGACACCGCATGCATTACTGGCATATTTGCTAATGTACAAAAGTGGTAATTTACATAAGGTGGTATAGGACTAGCCATGATAGATAAATGCTCGACATTTAAATTTTCTCTAGAATTGGAGTAAAATTTATTGGATAAAGAATTCTCAGTGTAATCCCTGATATGCCAAGATCAATCCACTATGGGAATGTATGCGTGTTGTCTCTGTTGGCATAAACAAAGTAGAAATTCTATTTGCTCTTGGCCTACCTCGCAGGACAGCGAGTAGCGACTTATGATAACTGAAGTAACCCACAGTTCATGCTGGGGCCTTTGCTCTTTTTATGTCCTCTGCGCCAGAGACTTACTTAAGCGATCGCGCTCTCTGTCCTCTTTTGTGGTTAGCGCTCCCGCCTGTGGTTGGCCTCCACGGCGATAGTTTTCACTGGAGCACCACTCATGGAAGTTAACAAAACAGGCTGGCATAAAACGGAGCATAACTGAACATAAAAACTCCCAGGTTTGTCAACACGTTGAACATTTTTGTATGTGCAGACAGAGATCGAGAAGTCTTGAACTGCAACGATAATAAACAGACGTGCCTCAGTATTTGCCAAATATTCTAAATCTTTGAATGTTACTTTTATATGGCGTTTAGAATTGTGGGTGAACATGAAGACAAAAACTTCCAGGCTTATTCTGGAAACCAATAAAATGTCATCTAGTGAGAGCATCGTATTCAGAAGCTATAGCAAGATGCTGTGCATGCCGTCTAACATAAATTCTACTCTTTTCTATCATCCATCAAACTTTTTATCTTTCAATGCTCTCGAAGAAAACTAGTTTACTGTAAGTAGTAATTTTTGCCACTCTACTAGGCTTAGCAACTGTTGGAAAGAGAGCGGAAGTGAAGAGCGGAAACGCAGGAAGGTCAATCAAGCGACGCCTACTGTGCTACATTGCACTTGGGAAGTCGAACAAAGGGAGAAAAACGGATAAGAATGGGCAATCGGTTTTGGAAATATATGTCAATCAGTGTTAAAAACGCGCCACAAGGTTCAGTGGTTAGGACGCCATAATTCTGAACCCAAGGACACAGAATGATCAGTCTCAAGAGTACTGGGATCTTTTTGCCTCCATCGTAAAGTAAGGCAGTCGTGTTTATGTTCTAAATTTATCCTACCTCATGGCCGTCGCTACATGTGAGGGAGTGTGAGCAGCTTGTACTATATTGCACAGTGTTGTCGAGTAGGGAGTTAGCATTTATTTTTTCTAGTTTAGATGGCAACGTTGCGAAACATATGCACGCTACTAAAAAATAACTGAAGTATGACATAAAAAGGTAGCAATAAGAGTAGTTTTCAGTGAGGATTCTTACAGTTGATGGTGGGCACCCAAATGTAGTTATGACCCGAGACACAGTTATCTAAATTCAAAATAAATTGCATGTAGCGCTAGGACATATGTAAGAATGGAAGCCAGAAATAATATCCTCAGAGTCTGTGATCATCAACTCTCATGTGTTTCCTATTGTCAACAACCTTCCCTAAATTTATATAATCTGCGTTTACCGAACCTTCTTCGACGTAACTGCTAGACTAAATTGCTCAATTAAATTTTCGATTGGGTATAGACTTGTGCCAAACAGACGTAGTTTACAAGCGACTGATATATCGAAAAATAAAAATGAAGACGTCATGAGTCTATAGAGATTTCAAATGATCATGTGCACTTTCACTTCTATTATAATTTATTTTACGCATGCTAAAATTAAAACTTCTTCTTAGAGAACACAACTTTAATACCATATATGTAAAATATAGTTAAAATTGGAATTGCCCGGAAAAAAGTCTGCACTAGCAAAGAAATTATTCCCAAGAAGCTCTTTAGAACTAAATTATCGCCACCACATACAAGTAAAACGAAAAGACTACCAGGCAGTTTACAGCACTTCTGTCATGAGCGAAACAATATATCACTATGGAGCGATGCCTTATAATATGAGCATTATCTTTGCTTATAACACAGAAAAGCAGTCGATGCATAAAATGGGAACTGGTTCCCTTACAATTTTATTTATTGCTGTCACATGTCTGATACGATGAGATTTTTTTCCGATGCTGCTAATTGTTTGATTATAATTTTCTGTAATTTAACATTACGCTTAAAAAAATTAGGACGTATCATCGCTCATAGTGTGTGTTCTCCCTGGCGCAATTGTGTCTGGTGTGTGCATTGCATCACCTGTGTCCCGTTTTGTCAAATGGCAGCTTTGTTGAGCTTTATTCTCGCGTTCTCACGTAGCTTCATCGCTTATGGACTCATACAAAACCTGCAAATGGCCTTTCGATGCCCCTTTATGTTTATATCACTGTATATCAATAACGAGGCTACACGTAGCATATAGGCGTGTAAGTTTGGCTTTGATTGTCTTGGTAGATGACAGATATAAAAGATATTGCCGCTGTCTTCTCGTCATCAATTGCTGGAGGCATGCACATGACAGGGACTGTTAAGTACGCTGTTACCAAGAGTGACCTAGATATAAAGCCGCACTTGAACTACGGCGTACAAGTACGCGTAGCTCGTTGGCAGTGTGCCTAAAGCAAGATCCAACAGTCCTCGAAGACAGGATTCACATTTCACGCTCCCATCCCAACGGCGAAGCCCGAGCTGGCAGCTGCTGCCAATTTGGCGCCACAGACAATGGCCAGATTCTGACATACTGCTAGCGCACACGAAAGACGCACACAGGGGGAGAGGACACATACTGTACTGTCCCCCTACCTTCTGTGTGCGTCTTTCTTGAGTGTTATTAATAAAGATGGCGCCTCCACGTTCAAAGTTTTAAAGCGGATTTCTGAGTGCAAACTGCGCATCAGCGGAGATTTATCAAAGCGGAAGCACCCCAGGGTGTCATAGGCAGCCATCGCCTCATGCCCTTAAAGTGGCGCTAGCACTGTCAGAATCTGTTCACCAACACTCCCAGTTAAGAGCTTTCGCAATGGCAAACCGCTGTACTGCATGAAGTGGTGCGTTCACACTAAAGAATTGGTACTCATAGGCTGTACTCGAAGCGAACAGAGTGTTGAAGAAACAAATTAGGGCGACACTTAAGCTCCACTTTAAGGGCATGAGGCGATAGCTGCCTATCACACCCTGGGGTGCTTCCGCTTTGATAAATCTCCGCTGAGTCGCAGTTTCCACTCAAAAATCCGCTTTAAAACTTTGAACGTGGAGGCGTCACCTTTATTAGTAACACTGTATCAGATCGCTATTATTTTCAGTGACCGCCGCATGCTCGCACGTTCTTTTCCGCCTTTCCGACTGAACGAGTCGTATACGCTATCACGTAAACACGGTTGATTGCCAAAGTTACCCGGCTACCTTCGATAGTTTTCATGAATCCTAAAACGTTCAATTGCTGAACAATATTGTAACGGATGAAATGGTTTTAATACAGGTGAACTTCGTATGAAGGACGGTCGTACACGGCTCAGAAAAACCCGGAACAGTCTGCGCGCGCCTCGCTTCCCCCGCTTCTTCGTCTGCTGCTTCTCAGTGCGCCGCTACGCGGCGTAACAATATATATTATCGGCGGTTTGCACCTGTGGCTTGTATACTGGAGGAGCGGAGTTAGACTCCCTGTGCCATCTGGTGCGGATAAGCCATGCCTTAGTTACAAGGGTTCCACCGAGCGCGCTGTTTGCTTATCTGGGGTGAAATATTTTAAAAGGAGTCTTTAACCTAGCCTTAGATCGTTATTATAAGAATAGTCACTTTATTTTCATTACGTTTTGCCATGTTGCGTGCATACCATGAGATGATTGTCGGGCGTTAATTTACTGTGATAGTTTTTAATTTGCTGTTTAATTTGTATATTTCTACTCTATCTATCTTTCTGTACTTCACAATTTTCATGTTATATATGTATATGTCCGCCTTGTATTCACACGTCTTGCTACCCTGCCTTTACTCGGCCTCGGGTATCTCTCAAGCTATCGTTGTACCTTTTAGCCTGAGACCCATTTCCTGTATATTACTGGAAATTTCTTTTTCAATTCAATTAAATTCAATTCAAAATATTTTGCGTCATACCGCTCTTCTGTTAAACTTACACTTTCAACCAACTAAATTGAATTTCAACCAATCATCACATTGATTAGTATGAAATAATAAATGAATAAATAAAATAACAAATCTACAGTGCGTCACACTTACTGCTTAACTAGAAACCCTCGAATGTTTTCAATACTCAAATGCAGAACAAATTACGTTTTTGCGATGTTTAAAATATATTTTACCGGAATGTTTGAACACCCCGCTCTATAGCAATCTAACAAAAATGCCTTCCTCTGCACTTCATGAACTGTTCATTGACTCATCATCATCATCATCATCATCATCATCATCATCATCATCATCATCATCATCATCATCATCATCAGCCGAACTTACCCGATGCAGGGCTAGACTTCTCCCATGTTTCTCCAATTAACCCAGTCCTCTGCTAGCAGCATCCACTTGGTCTTTGCCAATTTTTTAATCGCACCCAGCCATCTAATTTTCCACCGCCCCCTGCTACGCTTACCTTTCCTTGGAATCCAATTGGTTACTTTTAGAGACCATCGGTTATCCTCTCTTCGAACTACATGTCCTGCCCATGCCCATGTCTTCTTAATTTCGACTAGAATATCAGCAACTTGAGTTATTTGTTGAGATTGATTCTGAGGACGCAGCGGGAAAGGGACGAAGACAAAGAAGGAACACGAAAACAACAGGACAGGCGACAACTTTCAACTGAGGGTTACTCGCGTGAACCCTTGCATTTTTATGAAGCACTCAAGCAGTATCATAATGGCCTATCGCATAGTCATCCACATGCAGCGTTCAGATAACAGGTGTTATTGCTCACAGGCCAGATAAAGCTCATCGAGTGCACCACGTTAGTCAAAACAATAATAGGAAATCATCCCAGTAGAACATGCCAGCCTTAAAAGCAACTTGTTGGAACGAGACCCAATATTATCGATTTCGCAAAAAAAAAAACAAACAAAAAACGTCAGAAACAATCAGGAGCATAAATTGAACCACACGCCAGAGATGTGCTCGTGCCCAAGACAAGCAAGGTGCTAGCTTTTTTTTTTTTTGCAACGTACCGAACACCCTACAATGTATGGTGTGGGGATGCAAGGGACCAAATAATACTATAACCACCATGGCCTTAACCAGAGAGCAGTGGGAGACTCACCTGTCAAGCCCCAACCTGGAGGATCAGCGTAGTCTGTTCTACCGGACTCAGGAGATGGCTCGGGTCCACGCCTTCCTGGACTGAGGAGGCTACCCACCTAGGGCTGAATATTTCAAGCCTTCTCGAAATAAATTTTTGTATATATCTCTCTCTCCCTCTTCCGTAATAACGAAAACGGGTGACAATGATTGACAAAAAGAACAACAGAAACTCCTAAAAAACAATGCACATGAAAGCTTAAACAGATGAAAAATGAAGCACATGACCAGCAGAAACTTGGAACAATCAATCAATCAATCAATCAATCAATCTTTATTTAAGTTTGTACATACAAACTGGGGATGGTGAGAAAAAAGCAGTGAATTATGCACCGCTTGACGGGCCTCACCACCCCTACAAGTCAGCAGTAGGCACAAGGCAAGAACAACCACTGGTAAAAAAAAAAAATGAATACAAGTGCATCTACAGAACAAGGTTGACAGAACATATCTCATAACTGGCAGCAATAATAGACGCAGAAGACCGTGAGGCTATAACACAGAGTGGCACAGTACGTTCAAACACAATTGACATCACTGTAGCATAGATTGCTGAATGAAGCTTTTACGAATGGAAGAAAAAGACATAATATTCACTTGGTCACTCAAAGGGGTATTTAGAAACTTTGGCACAATAAATCTCAACATACAAAACCCATAGTTAGTTCTGCACTTTGGTAATGCAAACCTACTCTGCAGTCTGATGTCGTATGATGAGTGGCGACATGTAATAGGAACAATTTCAGAAAAAAATGAATCACCCTTTTTTATCGTTGATTTATAAAGACATGTAAATCTGTAGTCAAACAATTTGTTGAAAGGTACAATATTATAATGTAGGTAAATGTGTTTAGTAGGCGAATCATACGTCCCGTTGACAATTGCGCGAAGCATTTTCTTTTGTAATGTTTGCAGTTTAATGACATTGGATACCGTTGTATGGCCCCAGACAAGAAGGCAATAGCTAAGGTGCGAATAAAAAAATGCATAATATAAAGTAATTTTAGTTTTGATAGGTAGAATATGCCTGTTACATGAAGTGATTCCGACAATTCTAGAAAGCATTAACACAATATTATTAACATGGGCATCCCATGTCATCGTACTGCTAAACGTTACACCTAATGATTTGAATGTGTCCACGTACTCGATTTCACTGCCATTGAGGTATAACGAGGGGCGGTAAAGTACTTGTTTTCCTTTAGGAAGGAAGAGTACTGCTTTAGTTTTTTCTTTGTTTATCTTTAATGAGTTGGCTGATGACCATGTGGCAAGCGATAAGAGCGTGCAATTCGCGGTGTCTGCTAAGCTTTTTACGTCTTTGGAAGAAAAAAATAGGCTGGTGTCATCTGCATATATAATGTATTTTGCGTGGTTACGGATATTAGGGATGTCATTTATATATATATTAAACAGGAGTGGCCCTAAAATGCTGCCTTGAGGGACGCCATTCGAAATTCCTAGAATCTGTGAAGAGGAATGATTAATCACCACATACTGAGAGCGTGAATTCAGATAAGATTTGATTAGGCTGAGAGCATGTCCGCGTATGCCATAGTTTTCTAGTTTTGCAAAAAGAATATCGTGATTTAGGCAATCGAAGGCTTTACTGAAATCAACGAAAACACCGAGAGTTAGAAGCTGTGACTCAAAATTATTTAAAATGTATTCTTTTTGGACGAGTAGCGCATGCTCCGTGGACCTATTTTGTGTAAAGCCATACTGACAGTCGGTTATTACGGAATGTTTCTGCAGAAAATGTTGCAAACGGATGCGAATCAGTTGTTCTAAACCCTTAGAAAAGTACGGAAGTACAGACACTGGCCTATAGTTTCCCAACTTGTTCGCATCGCCTTTTTTATATATCACGGCTACCCTGGCTAGCTGCATGTCAGTAGGGAAATGAGCCGTAATAAGCGCGGTGTTGTATATATAGGTTAGGCATGGCGTAATTATGTCAAGAATGTACTTAACTGTTCGGCTCTGTATATTATGTGCATCAAGACTGCAGGTGTCTTTTAATTTTCGGCATATTGCAAAAACTTCACTTTCGTCCGTTGGTCTTAAGAAGAGAGATGCCTCTATCTTGTCACTCAAGAAATTCGCGATTCCGGCATTGAATTGGCTATAACCTACTTCGGAAAAGAATTTATTAAATGCATTTGCAAGGCATGAACCTGAGGTCTCTTTACCATCGATTATTAAGCTCGTTATGTTCCTGCTGTGTGTGTTTCTATTTAAAACTAAGTTTAAGCGCCTCCATTTTTCTTTGGGATTTCTAGAAAGCTGGATATCAAACAAGTTGTTATAGTAAGCGGCTCTAGCTATCCTAATTTCTTTATTCAGCTGATTGCGCAATGATTTAAATCTCGCTAGTACGTCCGCATCTCTCGTTTTAATGAACTGTGCAAACATCTTGTGTTTCTTTTTCACGAGTCGCGTGAGGCGACGGTTCAGGCGACAAAATGCACATGGAAGTTTAAAATTTAGGAGAATTCATCTTTGCGTCAAAGTAAAACGGAAAACATCAAAAGAGGTAACAACCGAAAACGCTTATCAAGAACAATGAAAAAAGAAAAACCCGAGTATAAAAACTACAGGAATCCTTCAGGAAAAGCCGCCTCCGCTTCGCTGATGGCCTGCTAACGCACAAACGTCCTGTTTTCTTGAATAAATAAGCATCTACTACTTCTTGCTTTACTTCATCTTTACCGGACTTAAAAAAAATCGTCTTGTCTATAGTGCCGGACGACACCCTCGGCAGGCTTTGCAGTGATCTGCTAGGAAGCTTCCTTGTTGATTGCGCACATTCCGCAAGTGTTCACTGGCGCACACAATAAAACACCTACCGGATTACCATATATGTAGACAGAACCGCAGCTCAAAGGAATCTGGTACGCAACTCGTGATTTACATTTGGTGAACTTCTTTCGTTAATAGCGTAAACCGGTCGTATTTATGGCTTGTTCATGAAGCGAAGTTTTTACAATTTACTTATTTTGATACGATAGGATATTTTATGGATGTAAGAAATGACCGGCACAGGCTTCCTTCTTACTTTCGGAATTTTCTCAACATGCAGTCGCTTCACCTTCTGAAGCAACATTTCGGAAGCAGCCAAAATCAGTGGGGGCAAGTAGCCTGCTTGTTTAAGCCTCTGAACTTGGGCGCTACAACTCATAGACATCATGTGATGGCATGGCTTTCTTAAAGTGCTCTGAAGAGAATTTTAAATTATAGCTCTTTTGCGGAGCTTCGAGTGGGAACTGTCAAAAGGTGAGAATCCTGTCTTAGATCTGGGATTGTACGCCCAGCAAATATGATCATTCCTAAACACAAGCCTTAAGTCTAAGAACTGCAGTCCGGCATTAACTGGTACTTCATATGTTAGGTGAGGTACTGGCTGTGATTGGAGAAAACAGATAACGTCCTAGTTACAGCCTCGTCTAAAGGTTGCGGTACCCCCTTCAGAATAGTTAAAAAGTCATCAACATATCTAAGAAAGGAAACAACATTCGGGTCATTGAGTTGACTTTTTATTTGATTTCTAACAGCTGACAAGAAAATGTCACAAAGAACAGATGCTACAGAAGACCCAATAAAAACGCCTTTTTTTAAGAGAAAAGAAGCCACCTTCAAACGAAATGACGGTCGAATTCAAAGAAGAATTCTATCAAGGCACAAAACTGTCACTACTAATTCCAGCAGAATTTTGAAACTGAACAGACCCTGTGTTCATGATCTTGTTGTTGACTGCACTTAGGAGTTCTTGATGAGGAACTGAACATTATAAATCTTCAATGCAGATGGAGAAACCATTATATTCCAGAGGAGGCAAATGCTCAAGTTGTTGTTCGACGTTCAGTGAACTACGCACGTTGCTTCTATGTTCCTTCTTTGTCTTCGTCCCTTTCGCGCCGTCCTCAGAATCAACATCAGCTATGAACCAACTAGCCCAAACCAAAGTACTTCGTGAGTTATTTCTCTGACCCATTCTGCAGGCTTCCTATCTTTTAACTTTACATTTGCCATGTCCCGTTCCATGGCCCTCTGCGTTGTTCTCAACTTAAGTAAAACCCTTTTCGTTAACCTCCATTCTTCAGCCCCATATGTCAGTACCGGTAGTATGTAACTGTTTTTCACTTTCCTCTTGAGCGATATCGGTAAGCTGCTTGTCATTGTTTGAGTACCTTCCAAATGCGCTCCCTCGCAATCTTATTCTCCTAGTTATTTCTCTTTTGTGTCCGTATCTGTGGTGACAATCCGTTTTAAGTAGACATATTCGCCAACCACTTCCAACGCGTCGCTGCCTAGTTTAAACTGCTGTTCCTTTCCCAGACTGTTCATCATTACCTTACCCTTCTGCATATTAATATTTAGGCCTGCCATTCTGCTTCTGCTGTCAAGATCATTTCTCATTAGTTGCAGGTGGTCCCCTGAGTTAATTAACAAGGCAATCTCATCAGCGAATCGCAGATTACTGAGATATTCTCCATCGATCCTGATGCCTACACCCTCTAAGTAAGCTGTAAATAGCACTAGGGAGATCATGTCTTCTTGCCTAACACCTCTCTTAATTGGAACTTTATCACTTTCTTTATGCAGTACTATAGTTGCTGTGGAGCTACTATAAATATCTCCCAGTACATTCACATATGGCCCACCTACACCCTGATCTCGCAATGCTTGCATGATCGCTGACGTTTCGATCGAATCAAATGCTTTCTAGTAGTCAATGAATGCTATGTGTAGGGACTCGTTATATTCCGAGCACTGTTATGTCCCCAGGTTTACAGTGTGGATATGATAGATGGTAGAGTACTCGTCCCGAAATCCTGCTTGATCCTTTGGTTGATAAGCCTATGGTTGTCCTGATCCTATTAGCGTTTACCTTGGTAAATACTTTGTACGTAACTGATAGTAAGCTTATTGGTCTGTAAATTTTCAAGTCCTTAGCGCCCCTTTTCTTATTAATTAGGATAATGTTAGCGTTATACCATGATTTCGGTTCTTTCGATGTCATGTCAGGCATTGAGTATACAGGGCGGCCAGTTTTCCTATCACGATATTCCCCCCGTCCTTCACATAATGTGTAGTTACCTGATACCCCCCAGCTGCTTTCCTCCTTTTCATAGCTTCTAAGGCCTTCTTAACCTCGTCCTTTATTACAAGCGGAACGTCTCATTGCTCTTCATTACCACCAATTCAGTCTTGTCCTGACTACTATGGTTACTGTAGAGGTCCGTATAGAACTCCTCGGCTACCTTGATTTTCTTGTCCATGTCAGTAATGACATTGCCCGTCTTATCCCTCAGTGCATACATCTGAGTTTTGCCTGTACCTAATTCCCTCTTTACCGCTTTCAGGCTACGTCCATTCTTCAGAGCATGGTCAAATTTTCCCATGTTATACTGCCACATGTCGACCATCTGGCGCCTATTGGTTTGCTTTGATATTTCTGCCAGTTCTATCCGGTCTGTTGGGTTGGAAGAGTTCATATTTTGGCGTTTCTTAACGAAATCTTTCGTTTCCTTAGACAGTTTTCCGGTATCCTGTCTAACAATTATACCACCTACTTCTACCGCGCACTGAGTAATGATATCTCGGAAGTGCTGGTTCATTCCTTATAGGCTAAGATCAGCTTCCTCGGTCGGTTAGCACTATCTATTCTGCAGCGACAGACTGAATTATTCTACTTGTCTCCTTACCGCTAATTCGTTGATGGACTTCATCTTCGCTAATCTGTTCCGTACCCTCTTCAAATCCAGATTAATTCGAGACATTACCACCATGTGGTCACTGCATCTCACTTTTTCGATTAGCTTTACATACTAAATAATGCCGAGGTTAGAACACAGTATAACATCAATTTCGTTTTTAGTCTCCCCGTTAGTGCTTTTCCACGTCCGCTTGACTTGACTCATTAACTGGGTTGCATTTATTACTGTGTTGAAATGTTTTTACCTGTTATTTCTCTTTTTCTCTCTCTAAAGAATGTATAATGCTTCTCCTATGTAACCGTCTCTGCAAAAGCAGCCAACTTTTACGGGTGACGAAGCTTGTCAAGCGGTCATCGGAAACCACTTTTTTTTTTGTCACCCACAGTTTTTGTATAACAAATGTTGAAATATACTTGAAACTTGAAACTAAGGCCATTTAACTCTTTTGAACAATTATTTGGCTCATTTTTTGTTATCTACTTCAAATCACGGAAACGCCACACCATAAACGCCTTGAATCTTGTCTTTCTTGATTTTTTTTTTCGGTCACGACACAGAGGTCGCTACATGTACATGTACCAGCAATGATAAACGCATGAGCACATTTTAACACCAACTCACCAAGGTTATGTTACAGCACGACCTTTGTGCTTGCACCGGAGATTTTAAGTGCCATTTGTATGTCAAGCCAGCCGCGCATCTAAGAAGTCCATTATTTTTAACGAGATTGCGGCTGTGTGCATGATTGGCGGAGCGCCCGTGTCGTCTTTTCTTTCGAGGGTCCCCTTTGCGGTGGTCCTCAAGATAAACTGCTCCCACCTTGCCCAGTATAGCATGCACAGTTTATGACCACCTGGATGAAACTGTGAAACTGCACGTCATTGGTTTTCTGCCACGTGACTAACTGACGCTGAGTAGAAATTTTATAACTAGTTCAATCTTTTTATATAATTTCTCTCTATACATATGGGGAACGACAGCGTGTAAATGACCTACAATGTTACCCACACGTAATGACGATGCACATGTTTTCTACGAACACATGCCAAATATGGCAGTATCGCCATCAACCTACTGAAAAAAAAAACTCAAGAAATATTTATTGCACGGCCTCTGCAATGCAGTGCACTCCCATCACTCATTTTTGTATTAGCGAACGCGTCTTTCTGGTTAAGTGGTTCCAAGCCGACCTTTTCCTCCTACGCATGAATAGAAATCTGCAGTACAGCAATACTAAAGATGTGAAAGACTATAATAATTGAGGTCTCATTGATTACACTCGACCACTATGAGCATGTATATCACTCTGCTCGATGTCTTGTCAAGTGCTCCAGGTCCCTTGATTGCTCTCCCAGGAGAGCAATGCCTCTCGCAAATTGCGCTGCAGCTTTCGCAACCAGCCGACGAAGCTTTGATGAGCTCTCTAATTAATATTTCCTGCAGCGCAATCCCAGGGAAACAGGCGGGCACTCACTGTCGTTTTCCGCGTCGTGGGGATAGAAACTGGGCTCACACGTTTTTCCTTTCGCAACAGCCGCCTTTCACCGGGGGCGACGAAACGTAGCCACCCGAGTGAGCTCCCGGCGTCCCGGATTCTCCCCGCACGTGTCAGAGCCTACGCTTCTATCGCCCTTTGTGTTCAGGCTCCTTTTGTTTCCCGATCGAGCGCAGCTCGCCTTTCGCTTCCAGGCCTTTCTTCATCCTATCACCTTTATTTCTCTTTTGTTTTTCGTTCGCTCTGCAACTTTTGCGCAGTTCTGTCTGCGACTTCCCTGCCCGCCGATCGACGATTTTTCTTCGCATGTTTGCAGCATTCCGCTTTCGACGCCAGCCGGCATTGTTTCGCTGGTGAGAGAAATCGCAGGTGTTCCTTGAATGCGCGTAGGTTGGTTGCCTGGCGTTTGAATCTGAATGAAAGAATACACACAGTTCACTACCTCAAGCAGGCCCCGCACACCCAAGCTTTTTTGTATAGCGAAGCCTTTTTTACAGGTATTTACAACGCCGCCAAAACGTTGATTGTGTTGGTGAATAAATAAAGTTGAGCTGCGAGTAAGGCGGGGGTCTCACTAAAACTTCATGGGCACTTCTTGCAAATAAATGTACCGTATATATCGTGACCATGTGCGCCGCTTTGTGATCAGTAATTACCACGTTCGGTACCACTACTGCGCACACCATAGATGGAGGCTGTACAATTAGTTTTGCGAGGCATAAATAATTTGAATGTTCGCCCTCATGAAGCAGCGCAGGAAGTAATGATTGATTACGACAGTGCTCCGTGAGTATGTAATGAAGCAAACGAGTGGATGTTGGAACGCTAATATCTGGCCAAAATCCAGTCAGCCGCCTTATGCAATTGCCGATGCACCGCACTCCTAAATTTTCATGTAAATAAGGCTTAGCAGTAATGCTAACTGTAAAATAAGGCGAGAAAGTAT